>NC_069804.1:68450427-69108039 GCF_027406575.1 Nycticebus coucang
ATCTTAGGATACAAGTCTAACCTCATCAAATTCAAAAGAATAGAAATTATTCCTTGTATCTTTTTGACCGTCACAGAATAAAAGTTGAATTCAATTATAACATAAATCTTCATTCCCAAATAAAGTCATGAGAACTAAATAACCTTATGATGAATTACAACTGGGTCAAAGACAAGATTAAGAATGGACTCTTTAGATTTCTTGAACAAAACAATGATGAAGCCACAAACTATCAAAACCTGTGAGACATGGCAAAGGCAGACCTTAGAGTAAAATGTATAGTATTAGATGCCTTCATCAAGAAAATGGAAAGAGAGCAAGTCCACAACTTTATGGGCCATCTCAAGCAACTGGAAAAGGAAGAATAATCCAAACCCAAAACCAGCAGAAAAAAATAAATAAACAAAATTAGAGCAAAATTAGATGAAATTGAAAACAAACAAACAAAATCATTCAGAGGACCAGCAAAACAAAAAGCTAGTTCTTTTCAAAGATTAATAAAATTGATAAACCCTTGGCCAGACTAACCAGAAACAGAAAAATAAGATCTCTAATAACTTCAATCAGAAATGAAAAAGGGGAAATAACCACAGCACCACAGAAATACAAAAGAACCTCCATGATTACTACAAAAATTTCTAAGCCCAGAAATATGAAAATGTAGAAGAAATGGAACAATACCTAGGAGCATGCCACCTTCCAAAACTCAACCAGAAAGCATTACAAATTTTGAATGGACCTGTATCAAGCACTGAAATACCATCACCTATACAAAAATAAATAAATAAATAAACAAACAAACAAACAAACCCTGGACCAGATGTTTTCACACAAGAATTCTACCAAAACTTTCAAGAGGAGTGAGTACCTATTTTGCAGAATCCATTCCAAAACATGAAGAAAGAAATCATTCCCCAACATGTTCTACAAAGGAAATACCACTCTGACTCCAAAACCAGGAAAGAACCCACAAAAAAAGAAAAGTAAAGACCAATATCATTAATTCATATCAATGCAAAGTTATTCAATAAGATCTTATCAAGAAGAATACAGTGACACATCGAAAAAGTTATACATCATGATCAAGTGGGTTTTATCCCAGGTATGCAAGGTTGATTCAATATACATAAATCCATAAACTTAATTTGCCACATCAATAAAATAAAAAACAAAAACCATATGATTCTCCCAATTGATGCAGAAAGGACTTTTGATAGTATCCAGCATCTTTCTTGATAAGAGCACCTAAGAAAATAGGTTTAGGTGGGACATTTCATAAACTGATAGAGGCCATCTACAGCAAACTCACAACTAATATCATATTGAATGGAGTTAAACTGAAAGCATTTCCACTCAAATCTGGAACGAAACAAGGATTTCCATTGTTGCCACTGCTATTCAACATAGTGCTGAAAGTCCTAGCCATTGGATCAGGTAAGAGAAGGAGATGAAGGGTATTCAAATGGGGACTGAAGAGGTCAAACTCTTGCTCTTTCTGGATGAGATGGTCTCATACCTGGAAAATGCCAGAGAGTCAACTACAAAGCTTTTAGGAGCAATCAAAGAATATAGCAATGTCTTGGGATACAAAATTAATATCCACAAATCACTCGGAGCTTTAATTTGTCTTTTGAAGCCAGGTGTGTTTCTTGCAGACAGCAAATGGATGGCTTGTGTTTTTTAATCCAGTCAGCCAATCTATGTCTCTTCTAACCTTCATATATGCTAATAACAGTCAATCCAAGAATAAAATCAAAGACTCTATACCTGTTACAGTAGTGCAAAAGAGGATGAAATACCTGGGAATTTATCTAACAAAGGACATGGAAGAGCTCTATAAAGAGAACTATGAAACCCCGAGAAAAGAAATAGCAGAAGACATTAACAAATGGAAGAATATGCCATCCTCATAGTTGGGAAGAATTATTATCTTTAAAATGTCCATACTGCCCAAAGCAATCTAAAGATTTAATGCAATCCCCATTAAATCACCAATAGCATACTGTGAAGAACTTGAAAAAATAGTACTTTGTTTCACATGGAACCAGAAAAAATCAGAATAGCCAAAACAATTTTTACAAATAAGGCTAGGCACGATAGCTAATGCCTGTAATCTTAGCAGTCTGATAGGCTGAGATGGTTGGATTGCTTGAGCTCAGAAGCTTTAGACAAGCCTGACCAAGAGTGAGACCCTGTCTCCACTAAAAATGAGAAACTGAGGCAAGAGGATCACTTCAGACCAAGAGTTTGAAGTTGCTGTGAGATACGACACCCTGGTACTCCACCATGGCACTCCACTAAGGGCAAAAAAGTGAGACTCTGTCTAAAGAAAATAAATGAATAGATAAATAAATAAATAAAGGCATCACATTGCCAGATTTCGGGCTATACTACAAGTCTATAGTGATCCAAACAGCACGGTACTGGTGCAAAAATAGAGGCATAGATCTATGGAATATAGGAGAGAGAATGCAGAGATGAATGCAACCATGTATTGCCATTCAATCTTTGATAAGCATAACAAAAACATGCACTGGGGAAAAGAATCAATACTTAATAAATGGTGCTGGGAGAACTGGTTAGCAACACGTATAAGTCTGAAATTGGACCCACACCTCTTACCACTGACATAAATTGAGTCTCGCTGGATAAAAGATTTAAATTTAAGCCATGAAATAATAAACATTCTAGAAAAGAGTGTGGAGAAAATGCTTGACTATATTGGCCTGGGAAAAAATTTTATGAGGAAGAACCCCCTGGCAATTGCAGCAACTCCAAAAATAAATAAATGAGATTTGATCAAGCTTAAAAAGTTTCCAAACAGTTATGGGTACCACAACCAAAGCAGATAGCTTTAGGAATGGGAGAATATTTTTGCAAGTTATGAATCTGACAAAGGCCTGATAACTATAATCTACAGAGAACTCAAATCAATCAACAGGAGCCAACAATCCCATTTATAAGTGGGCCAGAAACTTGAACAGAAACTTCTCTGAAGATGAGAGATGAATTGCCAACAAATACATGATAAAATGCTTACCATCTTTAATTATCAGAGAAATTCAAATCAAAACCACTCTGAGATATCACCTAACTACAGTAAGATTAGCCCACATCACAAATCTCAAATTTGCAGATGCTGGCATGGATGTGGAGAGGCAGAGATGTTTCTACACTGCTGGTGTGATTGCAAACTAATATAACCTGTATGGAAAGACGTATGGAGAATTCTTAAAGAACTAAAAGTCAACCTTTCATTTTGCCCTACAATTCCATTAATAGGTATATACCCAGAAGAACAAAAATCATTTTATCTCAAAGACATTTGCACTGGAGTGCTTTTGCAGCTCAATTCATAATTGCCAAGTCGTGGAAGCAACCTAAATATCTATCAACCCATGAATGGATAAACAAACTATGGAATATGAATACTGTGGAATATTATTCAGCCATACAAAAAGATGGAGACTTTACATCTTTCTTGTTTACCCAGATGGAGTTGAAATATATTCTGCTTTGTAAAGTATCTCAAGAATGGAAAAAAAAAAATACATATATATATATATATATAGTACTCAATACTAATGAAACTGATAAACAAAAACATGCCAACACAAATGATAAAACACAAATATAGTCTAGCTAAATAAGGAGAGAGGTGGGCGAGGAGAGGGGGGAGGGCAGTTGGAAGGAACAGGAAGGGCTATTGGCAGGATATCACCTAATGTGCACAATGTGAGGGTGTTCAGCATGTCCCCCGCATGAAGGACTCTTCTTTTTTTTTTTTTTTTTTTTTTGTAGAGACAGAGTCTCACTTTATGGCCCTCGGTAGAGTGCCGTGGCCTCACACAGCTCACAGCAACCTCCAACTCCTGGGCTTAAGCGATTCTCTTGCCTCAGCCTCCCAAGTAGCTGGGACTACAGGCGCCCGCCACAACGCCCGGCTATTTTTTGGTTGCAGTTTGGCCGGGGCCGGGTTCCCGCCACCCTCGGTATATGGGGCCGGCGCCTTACTGACTGAGCCACAGGCGCCGCCCATGAAGGACTCTTCTACAACTGGAATTTACCTTGGATCCATGAGAACAACATAACAAAAATTTGTACCTTATATTTATTTCAAATTAAAAAATAAATAAATAGGGTGGTGCCTGTGGCTCAAGGAGTAGGGCACACGGTCCCATATGCTGGAGGTGGCGGGCTCAAACCTGTCCCCAGCCAAAAAAATAAATAAATAAATGAAAATAAAAAATCCAGGGCGGCGCCTGTGGCTCAGTCGGTAAGGCGCCGGCCCCATATACCGAGGGTGGCGGGTTCAAACCCGGCCCCGGCCAAATTGCAACCAAAAAATAGCCGGGCGTTGTGGCGGGCGCCTGTAGTCCCAGCTGCTCGGGAGGCTGAGGCAAGAGAATCGCTTAAGCCCAGGAATTGGAGGTTGCTGTGAGCTGTGTGAGGCCACGGCACTCTACCGAGGGCCATAAAGTGAGACTCTGTCTCTACAAAAAAATAAAAAAAAAATAAAAAAAAAAAGAAAATAAAAAATCCAAAAAAAGAAGAAGAAAAATGAGATTAAAAAACAAATCTATGATAACCATAAAAACATCAGGAAGGTTTTCATATTTTATGTGCATCAATAAATATGAAAATTTTTAAGTGGGAAATTTAAGAATATATTTCAGTTTATGTAATACAAATAAAAAATTTTAAGATAATAACAAACAAATGTTTATATAGTGTTTATTCTGTGCCTGGCATTGTTCAAGGTGCTTACATGTATTCACTCCTTTAATCCTTACAACTACACTATAGGTATGCACTATTATCTTTCCAACTTTAAAGACAAAGACAATGAAGAGTCAAGTAGGATGCCCAAGACCATACAAATAATAAAAGGCCAGAGTAAGTACTTAGTTGCAGTAAATCTGGGTCTAACAATTACACTATGCTGTAAACAGCAAGATAGACTGTGCCTGCTGTATCACAAAAAATCCCTAAGTTTATAAGTGATAGATAAATATATTGGATTGATGGACAGATGGGTGAATGGATGGATACATGGACAAACATGTAGATGAATGAGTAGCTGTTCACATGGGTGAGTAAATCAGTGGGTACATGAGGGGTAAGTAAAGGAATGGGGAGTAGATGTGTCATGGGTGTTTATATGGGTGGTGGAAAGAGTAAGACTTTTGTGATCAGATAGATCTAGATTTAAAATCTGACTCTGCCCTTTTTTTTTTTCTTATGAGACAAGTGTCTCACTCTGGCACTTTTGGTAGAGGGCCAGGGAATCTTAGCTCACAGCAACCTCAAACTCTTCGGCTTACACTGTCCCCTTGCCTCAGCCTCCCAAGTGGCTGGGATTACAGGCAATCACCTAAGCACCTGACTAGTTTTTCTATTTTTAGTAGAGACAGAGCCTCACTCTTGCTCAAACTGGTCTCAGACTCTTAAGCTCAAGCAATCCACCAGCTTTTGCCTCTCAGAGAAGTAGGATTACAGGGGTAAGCCAATCATTCCCAGTCCTTGATGCTGCCATTTATTTAATCCTGAGCAAGACACATAAGCTATATACTCCTCTTTCAAAGCTAGACTAGACCACAAACTCTGGAAATACAGGAGCCTTTCTCTATTTTGTTCACTGCTGCATCTTTAATAGCTAGAAGAGTATGTAACACATAGACAATGTTCAGTGAATATTTGTTGCATCAACTTAGAAATTTATCAAATAAATGTAGACAATAAGGAGCTAATTTTGTAGGGGTTAATGTGAAGACTTACTGAGGTAACCTTTAATATAACAGACACATGATAGGTGAACTTTTCTTCCCCCGGGCCTACTATGATTTCCTCACAGAAGAAGGCATGTGAAGGGGAGGGGGGAAGGAAGATGGCCAACTAGAAGCAACTTTCACCAGAGGCTCCTGACCAGGAGAGATACTGGACAGATTTGGTCTCTGAAACTGAAGGAGGGGGACTGAGATAGGAAAGAAGATAGATAAGTACACAACATCTTGGCTGTGGCAACGTGCAACTCCAAGAAATAGGATCCTAGTGAACAAATTCCAGGTACAAAGCCCATTGCCACGAGGACAAGAGACCCTTCCTCCAAGCAGGAGCCTCACTGTGGGCTCGCTAAAAGCAAGCAGGGGACAAAAGATCTCTCATTTTACCCCATGGATGAGAGCCACTAAACACTGGGCCTCCTCCTCCAGAGAGGTCCCACGTGTGAGCCTAGGCAACATCCTGCCCAACATAAAACTGAACAAATACTCTCCCTGTAATTCTGAACTCTCAGTCCACCCTTCCTCCTGGCATGTTGGTCTGAAGGTCTACCCACTGAAGAGCCCAGAGTGTGTGTCCATTCCCTAGGAGGTCTATGCATTGAAATAGTAACTCCAGTGGAAGCAGGGGGCACAGGAAGAGAGGGCCATTTGGGAGAGAGAAACATGCATGACATTGTGCTGCCAGGCAGTGGCGCTGACCCCATTCAGCCTTTCAAGGGTGGAGCCACCAACACCAGGTTAGGACTTTTGCAGGCAGAGGCACTAACCTCCATTCAGACTTTCAAGGGCAGAGCCACTGATGCCCAGTTGGGACTGTCACAGGCAGAGATGCTGACTTCCATTAGGACTTTCAAGGGTTACAGCCACTGACGTCCAGTAGGGATGTTCAAGTATGGAGCTGCTGACACCTGACTAGGACTTTCAAAGAAAGGCCTCTAACACCCAGTTCAGACTTTCAAGGGGAGAGCCACTGATGCCTGGTTTAGACATTAAAGGGCAGAGTCGCTGAACCCCCAGGTTGGACTTTGAAGGGCTGTGCACTGATGCCAGGTTCAGACTTTAAAGGGTGGGGGAACTAATGCCCAATTCATACATACAAGGGTGGAGGTGCTAGTGCCTTTATCCTGATTGTGGTGGGTGATCATTCCTGAATTGGTGGTCCACCAGAGGGGACCAGGCTCCATCCCCTTATGTATGCTGGTTAAAATTGTCTGTAGATTTCTACCATTAGGTAGTTAGAGATCCTTGGAACTCTCCCTATTGAGCAGTGATTGTACTGTCCTGGTCAATCTGATAAGAATTCTAGACCTGTGCTGTCCACCTGGGGTCCCTCTGAGGTTGAAAGACAGTTGTTTTGAAGTGGGAAAGGACTGAATCTCCTTTACCAGCTGTTGCTGGTGGGGATCAGGGCACCAGGTGGCTTGTATCTCCACCCAGATAAGATTCCAGCCTAATGTTGTGACTCCTTATTGGGTAGAGATGGCTGAATTCAGAACAGAGACAACTTGCACACTCTTACTCTGAAGTAGATCTTCAGAGTCTCCAGCTACAGCTCTGAAAGGGACCTTCGTAAGGTTATAGGGGGAAAGCCACAGTTATATGCCCTAGCTCATTGGTTAAAGACAGAATAACTCTACTTCCTGGAGCCCCCAATACAATCCTACCCTACCACTTTCAATAGCCAAATTGCAGAAAATACTCATGGGGCAAAACCAGCAGAAGAACTATGGCAACACGAATAATCAGAGTAGATAAAATCCCCCACAGAATGAAAAAGGAGATAAAATAGAAGATGCCATTCATAAACAAATGACTGAAATGTCAGAAATAGAATTCAGAATATGGATGGCAAATAAGATGAATAGAATAGAGGAAAAGATGGAAACAGAAATACAAAGAGTAGTTAAAAGTTGTCTCAATAAATCAATGAATTCTAAGACAAAATCTCCAAGGATATGGACATAATGAGAATACAAATAGCAGAGCTCAAATGGAAAGTTATGTGAGGAGCTTTGTAAGACAGTAGAATCCCTCAGTAATAGAGTTGAGCAATCATAAGAAAGAATAGCTGATGTTGAAGACAAAGCTTTTGCATCCTCCCAAAAGCTCAAAGGGACAGAGAAGTGGAGAGCAAAAACTAATCATTCCCTGAGAGAGTTGTGGGACCACTCCAAAATTTCAAACATTCATCTTATAGTAATTCCTGAAGAAGAGGATGGTCCTAAAGGCACAGATGCTCTACTTCACAATATTATGGAGGAGAATTTCCAAAGTATGACAAGAGATACAGAAATTCAGATAGTAGACAGAATTTCCAAAGTATGACAAGAGTTACAGACAGATAGTAGACAGTTTCAGAACTTCAGCAACTCAATCCAAATAAAGCATCTCCTGGACACCATGTAATTAACTTTGCCAAACTTAATATGAAGGAGAAAATTCTGCAAGCAGCCAGACGTAAGAAAAGCATTAACTACAGAGGGAAAAATAATAGAATGATTGCAGATTTCTCAGCCAAAACCTTTAAAGCAAGAATTTGAGAATCATTGACCTTCAATCTCATAAAACATAACAACTGTCAGCCCAGGATCCTGTATCCAACAAAACTGAGTTTCATTTGTGATGGATAAATCAAATACTTCACTGACATACACATGTTGAGGAAATTTGACGTAACTAAATGAGCTCTCCAGTATATTCTCAGACCCATTTTCCATAATGACCCGCACAATGGTATACCACCAAAGTAAATTCACCCAGAAATTATTGAAAAAACCTAACTCACACAATGGTGAAAGGATTAAAAATATCCACTGGACATTTGAAAAACTTGACACCTTCCATATTACCTATCAACTCTCTAAATTAATGCGAATGGCTTAAATTAACCTATAAAGAGGCACGAGTTGGCTGCCTGGATACAAAGACCAAGGCCAGATACCTGTTGCATACAAGAGTCTCATCTTACATTAAAGTATAAAGAAGGACTCAGGCTGTTTTGATCACTATGTCCTTGTGGTACAGTCTAAAGTCTGGTAGGCTAATGCCTGCAGCTTTGTTTTTAATGCTAAGAACTGCCTTGGCTATATGGGTTTTTTTTCTGTTCCATACAAAGCACACATTATTTTTTTCCAAGTTTTGAAAGTATGATGTTCATACTTTAATAGGGATAGCTTTGAATCTGTAGATTGCTATGGGAAGTATAGACATTTTAACAACGGCATTGGCTCAAAAATAAAGACATAGACATCTGGAACTGAATAGAAAACCATGAGATGAAACTAACATCTTAAAGCCACCTAATCTTTGATAAACCAAACAAGAACATACACTGGGGAAAAGATCACTGTTCAATAAATGGTGCTGGGACAACTGGATATCCACATATAAAAACGGAAACTGGACCTGCAACTTTCTCCACTCACAAAAATTGATTTAAGGAGGATGAAAGACCTAAATTTAAGGCACAAAAGGGTAAAAAATCTCAAGGAAAGCATGGAAAAAACACTTGAAAATGTCGGCTTGGGGAAAGACTTTATGAAGAAGACTTCAGTGGCAATTGCAACAACAAAAATAAACAAATGGAACTTAATTAGAATAAAAAGCTCTGTACAGCTAAGGAGATAACAATCAAAGATAATAAACAACCTACAAAATGAGAAAGGATATTTGCATAATTTGAATTGGACAAAAACTTGATAACCAGGATCTGCCAAGAACTCAAATTAATCAACATGAAAAAGCCAACAATCCCTTATAGAGAGATGAATAGAAACCTTCTCTAAAGAAGACAGACGAATGGATAACAAACATATAAAAAAAGCTCATTATCCATAATTATTAGATAAATTCAAATTAAAACCACCCTGAGATATGATCTAACCCCAGTGAGAATGGCCCACATCACAAAATCTCAAAACTGCAGATGCTGGTGTGGATGTGGAGAGAAGGGAACACTTTTACCCTGCTGGTGGGAGTGAAAACTAATGCAACCTTTTTGGAAGGAAGTATGGAGAACCTTCCAAGAAATCAAACTAGACCTCCCATTTGATCCTGCAATCCCATTATTTGGCATCTAACCAGAAGAAAAAAATTATTTTACCATAAGCACACCTGCACTAGACTGTTTATTGTAGGTCAACTTACAATCACCAAAACATAGAAACAGCGTAAATGCCCATCAACCCAGGAATGGATTAACAAGTTGTGGTATATGTATACCATTGGATACTGTTCACCCACTAAAAATATGGAGACTTTACACTTTTTGTATTAACCTGGATGGAAGTGGAATACATTGTTCTTAGTAAAGCATCACAAGAATGGAGAAACAAGAATAATATGTACTCAATTCTAACATGAGGACAATTAATAACCTATTACATGGTAGGGGGTGGGGGAAGGGAGTGCATAGAAAGGGGTAAGGTTGCAGGGGGCTGGAGGGTCATGATGTGTTACATATCTTTTGGGAGCAGGACACAATTATAAGAGTCATTTTACCTAACAAATGCAATCGATGCAATCTGGTTCAAAATACTAAAAAAAAAAATAATAGGTTGCTAACCCTACAAAATACTATATCACAGGATCCCCCCCTCCTTTTCAGAAATTTACCAGGGACCCTGAGAGAACTGAAAGAAACAAAATTTACTAACTTACTAACCAACTAATGTCACTGGGAAAAATAACAAAAGAAAAAGATTTGAGAATGGGTGAATGATAGATCTCCTGCTAGTTTATCACTCCCAGTCCATCCCCACACTCCAGGTAACCAGGTGTGGATTAAAGATTGGAGCCTAAGCCCAATGAAACCATGGTGAAAAGGCCCATACTTGGTGATACTGTCCACACCAACACAGTGAATATGAATGGCATCCTGGCCTGGAAACATCACTTATGTGTGAAACTCGCCAGCGAGGGGAAGTACACAGTCTAACAACAACCAGAGCATCCCCCCCATCTTACACTGAAAAAACAGACTACACCCCTTCCCAAGTCACATACCAGGAGCTTCCTGGTCTATGTACAGCAGAAGCTTGAAGATGAGTAGCAGCAGCGTAGGACTGATTACTGATTCTTTTACTTTGTACTTTTTCACCTTCCTTCTTTAATCTTAGTTGTAAGACATGATGAGGGTTGTGGATAATGTATCCAAAAGGTAACCCAAACTAGACAAGTTGTCAAAATTGTGTTATTGGTTTATTCTTATTATGAATATACAGGAAAGCCTGAAGGTACTTACATATATAATAACACCCAATATCAGGTATGTGTGCTCCCCAGTGGGCAAGCTGTTTGCTACAATCCTTCTGACCCCCCAGAGCAAACTGAATTTTCTATGTGATATAATAATATCTACAATCCTTCTGAACCCCCAGAGCAAACTGAATTTTCTATGTGGTATACTAATATCCCTAGAAAGACAATAACTTGAGTCATAACAAAAAGAATACCTAAAAAAAAAATGAGAAAAATCATTATTATATTACACTGGATTAATATACAGACATATATATATATATATATATTTTTTTTTTATGTGGTTTTTGGCCGGGGCTGGGTATGAACCTGCCACCTCCGGCATATGGGACCAGCACCCTACTCCTTGAGCCACAGGCGCCGCCCCTGAGACATATATATTTTTATATTTTCAATAATAACTAGAAGTTTTTTCAACATAGAAATACAATACATCTCTGAAGAGTTATTTATATGTATTTCTTATTTTATGCTGTCATGTTAACTTTAATTCTCTAATTCTTAATGGAATACAATGAATATTTGTATATTAAACTTAAATAATAATAGAAGAATGGTAAACATTAATAAATAAAATAAGTTGTAAAAAAAATAAAAGGACTCAGGGTGAAGTGATGGACATCTATACTACAGAGAAATGGAAAGTATAAAGAGGCCAGCCAGGGTGGCAATTCCATTTGCACATACAATAGGTTTTAAACCAACAAAGATAAGGGAAAATAAGGCTGCACACTACACACTTGTTAAGGGAAACACATAACATGAAGAGATTTCAATATTTAACATTTATGCACCATAACAGAATGTTCCTCAATTTATAAAACAAAACCTAATAGATATGAACAATTTGATATCTTCCAGCACTGTAATAGTTGAAGATTTCAACACCCCTTTGGCAGTTCTGGATAGATCCTCCAAGAAGAAAATAAAGAAATAAATAATGGACTTAAACTTGACCCTAGAATGAATGGAATTAACAGACATCTACAGAACATTTCATCCAAACAGAACTGAACATACATTCTCCTCATCAGCCAATGGATCATTCTCCAAAATAGATCATATATTAGGACACAAGTATAACCTTAGCAAATTTAAAAGAATAGAAATTATTCCTTGTATCTTCTCTGACCACCACGGAATAAAAGTGGAACTCAACAGCAATAGGCATCTTCAGACTCAAACTAAGCCATGGAAACTAAATAACCTTATGCTGAATGATAGCTGGATCAAAGACAAGATTAAGAAGGAAATCACCAAATTTTTAGAACAAAATGACAATGAAGACACAAATTATAAAAACCTATGAGATAATCCAAAGGTAGTCCTAACAGGGAAATGTATAGCATTAGAAGCCTTCCTCAAGAAAACAGAAAGACAAGAAGTAAACAACTTAATACATCATCTCAAGCAACTGTAAAAGGAAGAACATTCCAACCTCTAACCCAGCAGAAGAAATAACTAAAATTAGAGCAGAATTAAGTAAAATTGAAAACAAAAGAATCATTCAGAAGACCAATGAAACAAAAAGTTGTTTTTTTTAAAAACTTTAACAAAATTGATAAACTTTGGCTAACCTAACCAGAAACAGAAAAGTAAAATCTCTAATATCGTGAATCAGAATCAATAAAAGAGAAATAACAACAGACACTTCAGAAATTCAAAAAATCCTCAATCATTACTACAAAACAGTCTACTCTAAGAAATATAAAAATCTGGAGGAAATGGAAAATACCTGGAAACACACTCCATTCCTAGACTCTGCCACAAATAATTTTAAATTTGGAATAGACCTATGTAAGCCTTGAAATAGCATCAACTATATGAAATCTCCCATAAAAGAAAAGCCCAGGACTGATGGCTTCACATCACGATTCTACCAAACTTTTAAAGAGGAACTAGTATCTTTATTACATAACCTTTTCCAAAACAGAAAACAAAGGAATACTTCCCAAAACATTTGTTCTATGAAGCAAATATCACCCTGATGCCCAAACCAGGAAAGGACACAACAAAGAAAGAAAACTATAGACCAGTATCATTAATGAATATTGATGCAAAAATATTCAATAAGATCCCAGCAAACAGAATAAAACAACACATAAAAAAAATGATATACCACCATCAAGCTGGTTTCATCCCAGGCTTACAACGATGGTTCAACATACATACAACTATAAATATAATACATCAATAAATAAAATAAAAAACAAAGAGCATATGATTTTCTCAATTGACGCAGAAAAAGCTTTTGATAATATCGAGCATCCTGTTATGATCCAAACACTTAAGAAAATAGGCTTAGATGAAACATTTCTTAAACTGATAGAGGCCATCCACAGCAAACTCACGGCCAATATACTAAATGGAGTTAAACTGAAAACATTTCCACCGAGATCTGGAACCAGACAAGGATTGCCATTGTCACTATTGCTATTCAACATAGTAATGGAAGTCTTAGCCATTGCAATTCAGCAAGAGAAGGCGATCAAGAGTATCCAAATGGGCTCAGAGGTTATCAAACTCTCACTCTTTGTGGATGATATGATCTTATACCTGGAAAACCCCAAGGACTAAACTACAAAACTCTTAGAAGTGATCAAGGAATACAGCAGTGTCTCAGGATACAAAATCAAACTTCCAAATCAGTAGCTTTTATATATGCCAACAATAGTCAAGCTGAAAATATAGTCAAGGATGCTGTTCCTTTTACCGTAGTACCAAAGAAGATGAACTATCTGGGAATTTACCAAATGATGCTAAAGATCTCTATAAAGAGAACTATGAAACTCTGAGAAAGGAAATAGCTGAATATGTTAATAAATGGAAAAAACATACCATGCTCATGGCTGAGTACAATCAACATTGTTAAAATATCCATACTACCTAAAGCAATCTACAGATTTAATGCAATTCCTATTAAAGCACCATTGTCATACTTTAAAGATCTTAAAAAAAATAGTACTTTGCTTTATATGGAATCATAAAAAAACCTTGAATAGCCAATACATTACTCAGAAAAAATAACAAATTAGAAGGTATCACATTACCAGACTTCAGGCTATACTATAAATCTATAGTGATCAAAACAGCATGGTACTGTCACAAAAATAGAGTGGTAGATATATGGACCAGAATAGAGAACCAAGCAATGAACCCAGACACTTATCGTCATTTGATCTTTGATAAAGCCTATCAAAAGCATTCATTGGGGGAAAGATTCCCTATTTAACCAATGGTGCTGGGTGAAATGACTGGCAACCTGTAGAAGATCAAAAGAGGACCCTCACTTTTCACCATCAACAAAAAATTGATTCTCACTGGATAAAGATTTAAACTTAAGACATGAAACTATAAAGATACTTGGAGATAGTTAAGGAAAAACACTTGAAGAAATTGGCCTGGGAGAATATTTTATGAGGAGGACTGCCCTGGCAATTGAAACAATATCAAAAATTTAATACTCACATCTGATCAAACTAAAAACCTTCTTCGCAGCCAAGAGCATAGTACGTAAAGCAAGCAGACAGCCTTCTGAATAGAAGATCTTTGCAAGTTATGTTTCTGACAAAGGTCTGATAACTAGAATCCACAGAGAGCTCAAAATAATCAATAAGAAAAGAACAAATAATCCCATTGCTTTGTGGACAACAGACTTGAACAGAAGGTTCTCTGAAGAAGACAGGTGCATGGCCTACAAACAGATGAAGAAATGCTCATCTTTAATCATCAGAGAAATGCAAATCAAAACTACTTTTTTTTTTTTTAAACTACTTTGAAACATCATCTAACTCCAGGAAGTTTAGCCCACATCACAAAATCCCAAAACTTTAGATGTTGGCGTGGATGTGGAGAGAAGGGAACAATTCTACGCTGCTGATGGAAATGCAAGCTAATATGTCCTTTTTTGGAAATAAGTTTGGAGAATATTCAAGGAACTGACAGTAGACCTGTCATTCGATCCTGCAATTCCTCTATGAGGTATATATGCAGGTAATCAAAAATCATTTTACAAGAGACATTTGTACCAGAATGTTTATTGCAACCCAATTCATAACTGTCAAGTCACGGAAGCAGTCCAAGTGCCCATCAACCCATGAATGGATTAACGAATTGTGGTGTTTGTATAACATGGTGATGTATGTATAACTATGCAGCCATAAAAGGTTGGAGATGTTACATCTTTTCTGTTTATCTAGGTAGAGATGGAACATATTCTTCTTAACAAAGTATTTCAAGAATGGAAGAAAAACTATCTAATGTACTGAATACTATTACGAAACCAATATATAATAACCTGTACATTCATATAAATGGTAAAATGAAACTATAGTCCAGAAGGAAGGAGGAAAGAGGAAGGAGTGGGGTAGGGAGGGGGGAGGTCAGGAGGAGGGAGAGTATTTGATGGGACCTCATCTAATTGTCATAATGCAATGGTACATTTCAAAACTATTAAGAGTAGAGTATAAATGTCTTACCACAACAAATAAGTAAGTGAAGCAATGGTTATGTTAACAAGTTTAATGTAAGCTTTCAACATTGTATATGAAATCCGCACATTGTACCCCATAAATGCATTAATGTACACAGTTATGATTTAATAAAGAAAAAGGTACATGCAACTGGGAATTCAGATCTATGGATTTTTACCCTAATTCCTGAGCATCTGTGTGGTCTTGGGTCAAACACTCTCCCTTTCCAAACCTCAGTGTCCATTCATAATCTAGTTATGAATATAGTAATTGATTAGTAGCCAAACATTTTTAGGAAGTAGGGGGAAATGTAGGATGAGAAAAACCTCTTTTCCAAAATCTTAAGCAACAAGCCAACATACAAAGCCCAGGTGTTCTGTGTAAACTGAAAGTGTTAGATCCAGACGCTAGTCTGCCCCTTTTCCTGCCTCCCCAAAGAACTGCCATGGTCAACCCAGGATTCTAAGGCAGGAGTCTACAGATGTTTTCTGTAAAGGGTCAATAGTAAATATTTAACACTTTGCAGGCCATATAGTCTCTATCACAACTACTCAACTCTGGTTTTGTGTCATAAAAGCAGCCATAAACAAAAAGTGAATGGGCATGGCTATGTTCCAATAAAACTTTATTTATTTATTTGAATTTCATATAATTCCATATTCTTGTACCACAGAATATTATTCTTCTTTTGAGATTTTACTACCCTCTTAAAAATGTAAAAACTATTCTTAACTTGAAGGCTGGATTTGGCCAGTAGACTGTAGTTTGCTGAGCCTTGAGTTGGGCTAGATTATTTAAGGTCATCCGACTTGGACATTACAGCTGAGGCATTAGAAATGAAGAAAATAAAGCCTAAAACTATAGTGGTGCCATGGAAATTCTGGAAATTGCATAATGTAATGTACTGTCCTGCTCTAGGTTAGAAGACCACAAAAAGAAGGGGCCTTACATTCTATTCTCGCTTCTCACTTTCCCAGGCTGAATAGCATTTTTATTTTTATTTTTTATTTATTTATTTTTATTAAATCATAGCTGTGTAAATTAATGTGATCATGGGGCACCATACACTAGTTTCATAGACCGTTTGACATATTTTCATCACACTGGTTAACATAGCCTTCCTGGCATTTTCTTAGTTATTGTGCAAAGACATTTACATTCCACCTTTACTAAGTTTCACATATACCCTTGTAAGATGCACCGCAGGTGTAATCCCACCAATCCCCTTCCCTCTGCCCACCTCCCTCTTCCCTCCCCTCCCTTTCCCCCTTCCCCCTATTCTTAGGTTGTAACTGGGTTATAACTTTCAACCCTATAATTCCTCTACTAGGCATATACCCAGAAGACCAAAAATCACATCACAACAAAGATATTTGTACCAGAAGGTTTATTGCAGCCCTATTCATAATTGCTAAGTCATGGAAAAAGCATAAGTGCTCATCAATCCACGAATGGATTAATAAATTGTGGTATATGTACACCATGGAATATTATGCAGCCTTAAAAAAAGATGGAGACTTTACCTCTTTCATGTTTATACGGATGGAGCTGGAACATATTCTTCTTAGTAAAGTATCCCAAGAATGGAAGAAAAAGTATCCAATGTACTCAGCCCTACTATGAAACTAATTTATGGCTTTCACATGAATAGCATTTTTAAATGCATGTTTGTTCTAGTCTCAGAACTTCAAGTGCCATAAATGCTTCCAAATTCCCTCCGAGATAAATATCCAAATCACAAACTGTCTACTGGTTATCTACAATGAAAGATTGTCCAATCACCTCAGATTCACTAGGGCTAAGATTGTACTAGTCATTTCCCTTTTCTACCTCCTCTCCAAACATGGCTCTGTTTTGTATTCTCTATCACAATGAAGGATATCACCATCCATTTGGTCATACAAGCAGACTCTGCCACTGGGAGGAAGTACAGAAGGACTAGGATATATCGAATCTTGATTGATCCTTTGCAGATTAATGGCAATAGTTTATCTTCTAACAACATCTATCAGGTTTTGGATCACAGTTTTACAACTGTGATGGTACAAAAGGGTGGTACAAGCCCTTTCTATGCTGGCAGACATACAGCATGCTGTGACAATGAATATAGGCTATCTCCCCAAATCACATTCTTCTCTTTTTCCTTTGTGTCATAAACTTCACTATCAATTTTTAGGTGTACACATTGCCACTTAGTTTAAATGACTACATTTTCTATAGTCAGTCTGCAGCTAAAAAGCCAGATAACTCAGTTCTTCAGTGAGACATAAGTAGAAGTATTAAATAGGACTTCTGAGAAAGATTCTTAAAAGGGAGATTTCAAGTCTTTTTCTTCCTCGTTTGCCCTTCCAAAATGTGGATGTCAATAGATTTTCTGGAACTTCAGCACTCATCATGCCCCATGAGGAGTGGAAGCCAAATTCTAGGGATGATGGAGCAGAGAAGTCCTTAAAGACTGTCTGAAACTTCTATACTGGTCCAGGATCATCTGAATTCTAATGTGAAAGAACAAAATCTTGTGTGTTTTAACCCAATATAGATAGATTTGTTATTCATAGCAAAATCGAATCAGCTGTTAAACTTACTAATTGGCCATCCCATCTTCCTATGCATAGAATGCCACCAACTCAAATGTTGTGGCTCTTTTTTTTTTTTTTTTTGTAGAGACAGAGTCTCACTTTATGGCCCTCGGCAGAGTGCCGTGGCCTCACGCAGCTCACAGCAACCTCCAACTCCTGGGCTTAAGCGATTCTCCTGCCTCAGCCTCCCGAGCAGCTGGGACCACAGGCGCCCGCCACAACGCCCGGCTATTTTTTTTTTTTTTTTGGTTGCAGTCTGGCCGGGGCGGGTTTGAACCCGCCACCCTCGGCATATGGGGCCGGCGCCTTACCGACTGAGCCACAGGCGCCGCCCAATGTTGTGGCTCTTATGAAGGTGAAATCGAACTGTTCTACAACTCCATATTTTTCCCTAAAGCAGTGGCATACCCAAGATGGATCAATGGGAACAGACTAACCCTGAGTGCAGGCAAGAAAAGAGTGCACTAAGCTATAGAGTGCTAAAAGTCAATAAGCTTTTTTATATTCATCATGCACTGGTAATTTTAAACAATACCAGCAGTGAAACACTGGAAAACCCTGAAAAAGTCTTTGGTTGTTCAAATTTCAAAACAATTATTGTGGTTACTATTAAGCCTTAAAATAGCATATGTGAAGTTTTAAATTAGTCCCTTTTATTACTTATCCCTAAGTCAACATTCTATTCTACATAGAAGTTGACTCAAAGGACTTCCAGTTATATCATTGGCCCCTGATATACATGCTTACTGCCTGTGTTTATTCAGCTCGTCATTCTTTGTAAAGGTTCAAAATCATTCAAGGTAGCTTTGGTTATATTTTGTGTCTGCACTCTCTCTGGTACTACATGTTCTAGCATTTAAATAGTAGTTTCAAAGTAAACAATACAGCATGGTGATTGCAAAGGCAAAGAAATAGAACATGAGTTACCTTCAATTCTGTCTATGTGACCAAATGGAGTTTTCAATTTGTGCTTAAAATCTAAAATAGTGAAACAATGAAAATTGCAAGGTATAATATTTTTGTTCAGTGAGTGCACATTTTAGTTCAGACATGAGATAAGTTTCTGAATTCAAGTACCTTTAAAATTGAAATTCATTGCTCTTTTTCATTAATTCCTCAAAAATTAAATAAAATATCAAGAAAATAAATGATGCTGATTATTACATAATTATTACTAAAAATAATTTTGTCATATAAAGGAGAGACTGGCTTGGCGCCCATACTCAGTGGTTAGAGCACTGGCCACATACACCAGGGCTGGCAGGTTCGAATACAGCCCAGGTCTGCTAAACAACAATGACAACTACAACTGAAAAAATAGCCAGGCATTGTGGCGGGTGCCTGAAGTCCCAGCTACTTGGGAGGCTAAGGCAAAAGAATCTCTTAAGCCCAAGAGTTAGAGGTTGCTGTTAGCTGTGACACTATGGCACTCTACCAAGGGTGACATAGTGAAACTCTGTCTCAAAAAAATAAAATAAAATAAATAAAATAGAGAGTATTAAAAAAAGATCCATTCCTTATATCTTATGTGCTAAGTATACATATCTCCAAAGTACTAATAATATGCTTAATCATCTTCTACTATTTCACAGTGCAGGGTACTAATTAGCCATATCAATGCCCAGCCCATTCAATCATAGACTTAGATATGAAATATCTTTGCATGCATACACACACTTTGTGTTCTTTCTAGCCCCAATCTCAGCCATCTGAGTGTCTATGCAAGTGATCAGAAAGGACAAAGAAAAAAAAAAAAAGAGGCCAGGCGCAATGGCTCACACCTGTAGTACTAGCACTCTGGAAGGCCGAGGCGGGTGGACAGTGGATTGCCTGAGGTCACAGGTTCTAGACCAGCCTAAACCAGAGCGAGATCTCATCTCTAAAAACAGCTGGGTGTTGTGTCAGGTGCTGGTAGTCCCAGCTACTTGGGAGGCAGAGGCAAGAGGATCGCTTGAGCCCAAGGGTTTGAGGCTGCTGTGAGCTATGATGATACGACATTCTACCAAGGGCAATAAAGTGAGACTCTGTCTCAAAAAAAAGAAAAGAAAAGAAAGGAGAAAGACACAGATAATTACAAACAATGCTGGGTATAGCCTTTTCATATATATTACCTCCTCCATTATCCTATTTTAAGCCACTACCCTATTGAAATTTAAGTCAGATCATGTCTCTGGGTTTACTCAAAACCTTTCAATGGTATCCAATATCCCTCAGATTAAATGCCCTATAAAATTGGCTTCCTGTTTTCCCTATGATTTCATCAACCTTTCTTCCGCTTAAAAATTCTTTATCCTCAGGATATTGGCCTCTTTATTGTGTCTTAAGTAAACCAGTTGTATTCTTTCTGGATGTTTCTTAAGTCTAGGACCCTTGTCTTTTAAAAATGCACATGGAGGGCGGCGCCTGTGGCTCAGTGAGTAGGGCGCCAGCCCCATATGCCGAGGGTGGCGGGTTCAAACCCAGCCCCGGCCAAACTGCAACAAAAAAATAGCCGGGCGTTGTGGCGGGCGCCTGTAGTCCCAGCAGCTCGGGAGGCTGAGGCAAGAGAATCGCGTAAGCCCAAGAGTTAGAGGTTGCTGTGAGCCGTGTGACGCCACGGCACTCTACCCGAGGGCGGTACAGTGAGACTCTGCCTCTACAAAAAATAAATAAATAAATAAATAAATAAATAAAAAATGCACATGGAGCTTGCCCTTCATTTCCTTCACAACTTTGCTCAAATGTTCCTTAACCAGAGACACTCCAACTAATATATTATCCCACTCCCTCTCACCCTCTCTTCTATTAACAGGTTTTATTTATTTCCCTTAGCACTTAGCACCTCCTGACATATTGTATATTCATTTGTGTGCTTGTTCCGTGAATCCCATAACTCCAAGGATGTAAGGTCCATAACAGTAATTTGTTTTTGCTCACTGCTGTCTCCCCCGCACCCAGCTCAGTACCAATAAATTCATGGTATACAGACACTCCTATATTTTTAATAAATTGATGACTTCAGTAGTACCTATATGATAGGGTACTTTATCCCCATTTTATGGATGAAAATATGGAGGATAAAAGAGCTTTGGCAATTGACAAGAGTTTCAGAGCTAAAGAGCATAAAAGCCAGGCTCTGAATTTCAGACTTGTGACCCTGAGAATACCATTCTTTCTACTCTAGCACATTGCCTAACCCAGTACAGATTAGCATTGCAGGTAGAAGCTATGAATAAATATACTGAACAATTTACCATCCCATGGGAAATCATAGTTTAACACTCTCTATGAGACAAATTTTATTCTGTAAAATTTCAAACAATATTTTATGTTCAAGGATTATGATTTACGTGTAACACTTGAAACAAGTAATTATCGTCAAATGCTCTAAAAAGAAAGCTCACTGCTATAAAACATTCAGTTTCTACCTTGCAAATGAAAGAATAAGAAACAAAAGAGCTTTCAACTATCCTCATTATAAAATGGTTGCTAGATATATAGTCCCTGTTTTTTCATAATAAGCCTAGTCAAATTTTATCCAACATTTTTTTTTATGAATCTGAGAATCTCAGACCTGGAAGGAATTATGGTGATTATTAATAGCTCTGTTTAACAGATGAGAAATCTTAGGCCCAAAGTGTTTCTGTCAGTTAGTAGCAGCACCAACATGAAAGGTTCTTGCCTACTAGGTTAGAATATAGTTTACTACTCTTATCTCTTAAATTATGGCAAACAGCTAAATAAATACTTTTGTCATATAATATTTACTGCCTCAGTTCCCTAAAAATAATATAATGAGATTTTTCCCACTAATGACTCCTTAATTACATAGTCTTCACAAGATGTTTCATACTCTCTTCTCTCACACATTCATAGAGATAAGGTTATGTAGGCAAAAAATAAAATTTCTCCATCAGTTTAACCTGCTGTTAGTGGGTGACTTTATACTACAACAATATATTTGAAAGACTCATCCCAATTGCCAGAAATGCCAGGACTAGCATGGATTCTTTTTCATAGTATTAGTTCATCCTAAAGAAAGTGCAAAGGTCATGACCCTTTGTTCCTTTCTGCCTCTCCCAGCATCATTTGAACAGATGATTCTGTGGAGCAATGGGGAAGGACAGTGACAAAGAGTCAGGAGACTCAGCCACTAGACAACTCAGCTTTGCCTGCAAGGAGTCTGTGGCCCTGGGCAAGTTTTTCCCACTCCCTGGATCTCAGCTTTTCTGGTTGGATAGCAAGGACTCTAGGGTAGTTTTCACCAGCTCTACTCTTTTCTAATTCTACAAACATTTGATGTACTCTCAATGGGACTGCAGGGAAGAATGAAGGTTTAGGAAGAAGGGTCTCTTGGAGCACTGGCATGCAGGTACATAAACCGGATGCCTTTAAGAACCACTGAAACAGAGTTCTAACAAAACCCTTAGGAAGAAAAGAGGATAGCTTCCCTGAACACAGTCCTAGCTCATGCCAGATTCTTTCCTCCCTTCAAGAATGGAAGCAAAAAAGGAGTTAAACACCAATTTTTGCCTAACCTCTTCAGGCTACTTCTGCTGCAGGTTATGGATGGCAGTGAAATGTGAGGGGGCATTGTCATCAGTGCCTGCTGACCCAACCCAACTGCCCTAGGAGAGCCTCTTGCCTATGCCTCAGGCTGAGGACAAAGTCACAGTGGCCTCCCACTCCCCAGATCCCCAGCCCAGGCTTAAGTTACCCTTGGCTAAGGCAGACAGGCATTAAAACGCAGCTACTATTTTCTCTCTGCAAAGGGAAGTTATTCCAAGGTCTCCAGGTGGAGAAGGGAGGATGTGATAAAATAAGCTATTGGAAGATATTAAACACACACACATACACACACACACACACACACACTCATTGGGAGGTAAGGAAGAGCTCTGTTAACTGAATGTGGTCCAAACTCATTTCTAGAATGGTGTTTTCTGCAGCTATCTCTCCTTGACAAAGCCCTAAGTGTAGACAGGGTGACTCCAGCCCAGGAAAAGAGGGGCGGCAGGGCTCCCCCAGGCAGCTTCCCTGAGAGTGGCTCTCTGCCTTCATGCCCTGGGGCTGGCCAGGGGCCAGGGGTACAAACGACCTAAGTGGGGACCATGCAGCTCTCGAATAAAGCCCCCTCCACAATCCCAGGCTTTGTGACTGTTCCCTCCCCCCCCAACAACCCCCTGTTAGCTCGCCTGCCTCTTGTGAGCTTCACCGCTTTCAAATAGCCCCCAACCCCCTCACCTCTCCGGCCTCCCAGATGACCCCTGGGCTGCTCCTGAGCACTTCGTCTAGCTCCCATACCCATCTCACCCAATTTCGGAGGCAGTAGAAATGTGGTGGGGGATGGGAAGGGGCTTTCTTGGGCAGGCGGCAGGAAAGCAGGGACTCCTAAAATGGCCACAGAAAGCTCGCTGGTCTCTCAAGGACAGCAGCGAGGGCGGGTGGTGGGTAGAGCGGAGGAGGCTTACTGCGTGGTAGCCGGTTGGAGGGACTGGAGGTAGGGCTAGGGGAACTGAGGATCAGGCGAGAGAAGCCAGAGCTGCGTGCACTCACCATTCCCGGTCCGCCCCTTAGCCACTCCATGGTGCCCACGAAGTCCGGCTTCTCTGAGGCCCGGTAGCTGGCGCCGGTTGTAGCGGGCTGGTGAGAGCTGGGCTAGAGCAAGCCGGAGCCACAGCGGCCCCTCCGCCTCTCCCCTCCTCCACTCCCCAAAGCCCAATCCCCTCCGTCCTGGACCTCCCCTTCATTCAGGTTGTTCCATGACCAACGGCAGGCTCTGCCTCTCCGTCCTGCTGCTCCCAGGGGACTTGGCCCAGAGGGGTGCGTGAGTGGGTCCTAGTGGGCCGCCTGTGTACTCCACCAATGTTTGAGAACTGGGTGAAGGAGCGCAGGAAAAAGATGGGGTCGAATAACCTCACCCGCCCCGGTGAAGGCAGCTGCTACTTCTGCCTGATTCCTGCTGCGCTAGAGTTAGTTGCTGTTTATGGTAGGGCTTACCAATTGTGCTAAGTCAGCCGAAAGTCCTCTCCAAAGTTGCCTGAAGGTGTTGGGCAAACCTCCCCGGAATAAGATCCTTCCCCCAGTGGACTTCTGCATACACCCCTAGGGTCTTCTCTCTTTAAGGTCTTTGTACTCTCTTCGGCCTTTCATCTGCAGTACTTTCACTTCTCTGAACAACCCTGAGGCAGACATTAGCATCTCTATTTTACAGATAAATAAATGGAGGTTTAGAAGAGGAAAGGATCCTGCCTAAGGTCACATTAAAAAAGATAAAACCTCAACTTTACCCTCTGAAAATTCCCAAACTTATTTTTCTGATATCTCTCTCTCTCACACACACACACACACACACACCTCACAGAAACATGAAAGGTAATTTGACGGATGAATTTTCCATTTGGTTATTTTGCTGAGAATGAGTCAAATGTACATCAGCAAAACAGGCAAAATGGAGAAACCACCCACCTCTTTGTAATTCCACCAACTCTGGGCAATGCAACCCAGCTTGGCACCTTTGCATCTGTTGAGAATTAGCATTGTCAGGCGCATTCACACCCCCTTATTATTTCACATAATTCTCACAATAACTGTGTGAGATGGACACAACAGGGAGTATTAATTACTTTTCTTACAGACATGAACGCTAAAGTCCAAATATTAAAAGACAAAGTAGCACAGCCAAATGAAACAAAAATCCAAGGCTTCTGTCTAGATGGGAAGGTTGGGCAACAATGGAATTGTAAAAACAGAGGTTGTAACTGCAGCAATAGGGAATTAAAGTATGATATCAGAAAGATGTTCCTGGAGGTAACCGGCAGGAAGACTTCAGTGGCATGTAACCTTATTTATGCTCTTCTTCTTAGCATACCTTCTCCAACTTTATCCAAGTCATTATTTTTGCCAGATAGGAATGGCCAAAGAGAATCAGCAGTGCCTTGATAAACATCCAATCATAAGAAGTGTACAAGCAGATGCCAAATGGCCCTTTGGCAAGGGATTCCTGAATCAAATAGAAGCCTGGCTTGGGTAATCTTTAAATTTCCTCCCAAGTCTGGTAGTGCAGGAATCAGTGATTCTATAATGTTTCCTCTCTTTCCTACCTCTTGAATGCACCTCCCCTTCCAATCAGCCCATTCACACTTTCAGGATTTTTTTTTTTTAATATCTGACACTAGGCACACTTTTAGGAAGCTTTCCAGAAATATCATAACACCTCTGGTTTTATAATCTTTCATCTGAGTCCTATATCACTACCATTTAGCTCACTCAATTGAAAATGATCTTTTTTTTTTAATCTTGTTAAAGGCTTCCAAAACTTATGTGTTGAAGTCCTAATCTCCAATATCTCAAAATGTGATTGTATTTTGACATAGGATCTTTAAGGAAGTAATGTAGTTAAAATGAGATCATTAGGGTGGGCCCTTATCCAAGATTACTGATATCCTTCTTACATATAACAAGAGGAAATTTAGTCACAGATCGGTACAGAAGAAAAAACAAACAAACGGAGAAGACTCAGGGAGAAGACAGTTATCTAAAAGCCAAAGGGAGGTCTCAGAAGCAACTAACCCCACTGACACTTTGATTTCAGACTTCTAGCCTTCAGGAATACAAGAAACTAAATTATTATTTTTTATTGTTGGGGATTCATTGAGAGTATAAGAAATCAAGTTATACTGATTGCACTTGTTAGGTAAAGTCCCTCTTATAATTGGGTCTTGTCCCCAAAAGATGTGTCACACACCGAGGCCCCCAACCCCCTCTCTCCTTCTCTCCTCTACACTTCCTTATCCCATCCCCCTCCCTCCTTCCCTCTCTGGTCTTCCTTTCCCTCACCCTCTCCCTCCTTCTCTCTTTCTGCTCTCCCCTTCCCCCACTCCCCACCATGTACTAAGTCCACAAAAATAGAGACAGACATTTGGAATCAAATAGAAAACCAGGAAATGAAACTTATGTCTTATAGCCACCTAATCTTCAATAAACCAAACAAGAACTGGGGGAAAGAATCCCTATTCAATAAATGGTGCTGGGAGAACTGTTATCCACATGGAAAAGACTGAAACTGGATCCGCACCTTTCTCCACTCACAAAAATTGATTCAAAATGTATAAAAGACCTAAATTTAAGGCATGAAATGATAAAAATCCTCAAAGAAAGCATAGGAAAAACACTTGAAGATATCAGTCTGGGGAAAGTCTTTATGAAGAAGACTTCTGTGGCAATTGCAACAACAACAAAAATAAACAAATGGAACGTAATGAAACTGAAAAGCTGCTGTATAGCTAAGGACACAACAACCAAAGCAAATGGACAACCTACATAATGAGAAAGGATATTTGCATATATTGAATCAGACAGAAGCTTGATAACTAGGATCTATAAAGAACTCAAACTAATCCACATGAAAAAAGCCAACAATTCCATATATCAATGGGCAAGAGAGATGAATACAACCTTCTCTAAAAAAGACAGATGAATGGCTAGCAAACGTATGAAAAAATGCTCATCATCCCTAATTATTAGAGAAATGCAAATTAAAACCACCCTGAGATATGATCTAACACCAGTAAAAATGGCCTACATCACAAACTCTCAAAATTGCAGATGCTGGCATGGATGTGGAGAGAAGGGAACACTTTTACACTGCTGGTGGGACTAGAAACTAATATAACCTTTTTGGAAGAAAGTATGGAGAACCTTCACAGAACTCAAGCTATACCTCCAGTTTGATCTTGCAATCCCATTACTGGGCATCTAACCAAAAGAAAAAAAAAATCCTTTTACCATAAGGACACTTGCACTAGACTGTTTATCGCAACTCAATTTACAATCACCAAAATGTGGAAACAGCCTAATTGCCCACCAACCCAGGACTGGATTAACAAGCTATGGTATATGTATACCATGGAATACTATTCAGCCATTAAAAAAGATGGAGATTTTACATCCTTTGTATTAACCTGGATAGAAGTGGAACACATTATTCTTAGTAAATCATCACAAGAATGAAGAAGCATGAATCCTATGTACTCAATTTTGATATGAGAAAATAAATTCTTATTGTTTATGTCACCCAGTCTGTGACATTTTGTTATGGCAGCCCTACCTTCCAAACTAATACACTGGTCATATGTACATTTTTCTACTTATTGTCTCTTAAATGGAATCATAAGATTTTTTTTTTTAATAAAAGCAGTGGCAATGAATTACTCACCTTGCCATCTCCTACAATACTGACCAACTAGCACATAGGAAATATCTAATAAAAATTTGTAAGGGAAATATATATGAAATAACCCTCTGAATATATGTATATATATATATATCATATATATGATATACAGAGAAGGAAATATATATGGCAAATAACACTTGAAGAGGTATTCAACCTTTTTAGTTACGAAGGAAAGATAAAGTAAGACCACAATTAATTAACATGCATTTGTTCAACTGGCAAAAACTGTAGTCCGTTAACACAAGGGATTGTAAAAGAGGTGCATATACAGTCATTTATTCAATAAAAATTTATTAAGTCCAGTGGCGCTCATAGCTTAGTCGGCAAGGGTTCCAGCCACATACACCTAGGGTGGTGGGTTTGAACCCAGCCTGGGTCTGTTTAGCAACAATGACAATTGCAACAAAAAAATAGCTTGGCATTGTGGTGGGCACCTGTAGTCCCAGCTACTTGGGAGGCTGAGGCAAGAGAATGCTTAAGCCCAAGAATTGGAGGTTGCTGTGAGCTGTGATGCCGCAGCACTCTACCCAGGGTGACAGCTTGAGACTCTGTCGAAAAAAAATTATTAAGTCCAAAAAATTTTTTGGATTGATTTTGATGGATGCATTCAACTGTATTATTAAGGCCCCCTGGACCAGACATTGTGATAAATGCTCAGCATGCAATACAGAGTTACTCACTCTGTGTAACTCACAATATACATGGAGTAGAGAAAAGTAAACAATAAGCAAGCAAACAAGATATTTAGAGATTATCATATGTTTTCTGAAGGATATAAGCCATTTTATGTGATGTGAGCAGCGCTGGGATTATAGGAAGTGTCTGTATCAGTCGTGGGCCAGTCGGGAAAATGAATTAAAAACAAAATAAAATGCCCTGGGTCTTTCAAGCTAAGGGTATTTAATATATCACACCTCCGGAGCTAAGAAGCCATACAGAGGATGCAGGAGGTAACTTAACATTTAGCAACCACAGAAAAGTGCAATCACTCCTACGGATAGATAGAAAATGGGAAAAGGTGATATTACCTGAACCCAGAAACAGGTGCTGCTGTGCAGAAGTTAAAAGCATGGTATGAGCAGCCTGTTAGAAGCAGGCATTATAAATGAAAGAGTGGTTTGAGAGAAGCTGGAGCCATGAGGGAAATACAGTAACTGACGGAAAATAACCCTCTGAAGCAGGTGGTGGGCAAAATGTCCTGCCTTCTCCCTTCTTCCTAGGTATCAATCACTCACAGGTGTCTCTTGTTGTACAAAAATAATGAAAAATCAAGGAAACTTAAGAAATGTAGTTTTCAGGAGAAGAGTGCAGAATGGATCTGAAAGTAAAGAGGCCAGTGTTAGTATATGTGCCTAGAGATTTCTACAGAACACGTATAGATCCCAGTTGAATCCAGTAAGTCTTGAGCAACTATTCACCTAGAACTACGTAAGCAGTTAGAAGAGATATAATGTAGTGGTAAAGGTACAAGCTCTAAATCCAGAAATGTTTGGATTCAATGATTGGCTTGAGCAGGTTATTTCATGCTCTGTGCCTCATCAGTTTCTTTATCTGTGAACAGGGATAACAAAGTTGTTATAAAGATTTGATAAATTTGTTCAAGGAAAGTACTTAGCACAGAGACTGACAACCAGTAAGCATTCAGGACAGGATAACAGAAATCTGGACAATGGGTTTCCATAATCTCTGTGCTCTGGACCTCTCTCTTAAAAACCTGTGATCTCACAGGAGCCTACTAGGTAGCTAGCCAGGCCCCAGCTCTCAGTGGGCAAAGGCTAAATTTGCCTTCTTTTAGGCTACAGACAACATGAAAAGAACGACAGCAAAATTTCAGCTTCTCAGTTTCTCCTATCATGCAATGAGCACATTAATTGTACCTAAGAATATTAAGGAATCACTGATCCATAGATATCAGAGTTGTCAAAGATCTTATAGATTATCTCTTCCAACATTCTCATTTTACTGATGAGAGGATATAGCCCTAGGGAATGAAAGGAACTCCTAAAGGCACAAAACAAGTTAGTGGCTGAGCTGGGATAAAAACTCAAACCTTTGATTCACCACAGTGAGTACAGTGCAGTAGTGAAGGGGTAAATGTTAAAAGTATACAACTATTACAATGATAGTATTGGGGACCTATGACTAATATCAAAATTATAACCTCTGTTGTCTTAACAAAGCAAGTATGTGTGTGTATATACACACACACACATATATATACACACACACACATACATACATATATATATATATACACCTATTCCTATACATTCATAAATTCAATAAATATGGGTGCATACTATGTGCCAGGTGCAGTATGTTAAGCACTGATGCAACAGCAGTGAACAAGATGAACACAGTCCATGCCCTTGTTTCTATTCAATAAAAAAGTAAATCAGGTAAATAAACAGGCTAACACAGATGGTGGTAAGGGCTTTAAAAGAAACAAATGGGGTAGAGAGTAACTCGGGGGCAGGTGGGGTAGAGTTTTTATAAGGAAGTCTTTTCCAAGGGGATGGAACTCAAGTTGAGGCCTAAAGATTTATAGTAAGCCAGCCATGTAAGAGGTAGGGGAAAATTATTTTGGGCACAGAAAACAGAAAGTACAGAAGTTCTGAGGCTTGAACAAGCTTACAGTATTCCCAGAATTAGAACCATAATGAGGCTGAAGACTAGAGAGAAAGGGGAAGAGTATAGGAGACAAATTTGGCAGAAATCAGATCATGTAAAGATTTGAAGGCCATAGTAAGAGAATTTATATTTATTCTAAGAAGAACAAGGAGAGAGGGCCTGGTGTGGTGGCTCATGCCTATAATTCTAGCACTCTGGGAGGCTGACGAAGGTGGATTGCCTGAGCTTACAAGTTCACAGCCAGCCTGAGACAGAGCAAGACTTTGTCTCTAAAAATAGCCAGACATTGTAGCAGGCTCCAGTAGTTCTAGCTACTTTGGAGGCTGTGGCAAGAGTACCACTTAAGCCTAAGCATTTGAGGTTGCTGTGAGCTGTGACCCCAGGGCATTCCACCAAGGGCTATAAAGAGAGACTCTGTAAAAAACAAACAAACAAACAAAAAAAAAACCCATAACATAACAAAACAAAAACAAACAAACAAGAAAAAACCAGCAGGGAGAGACAAGAAGTAATTGAGGGATTTTTAAGGAGGAGAGTTAGTTGATCTAATGAACACTTTAAAAAGATTACTCAATCTGCTAGATAGTAAATGGATTGAAAGTGGGCAAGAGTGTCAATTGATACTGGTCAAGGGAACACTACAACAAGAGGACATTTCATTTCTAATTACTTACATGCCGAACTTAAGTGCCCTCAGATTTATGAAACATACTTTGATTGGTCTGAGCAATATGATATCCTATAACACCATAATAGCTAGAGACTTTAACACCTTTCTGATGGATCTGGACAGATCCTCTAAACAGAAACTAAACAAAAATAAAAGGGACTTAAATGTGATGCTAAATAAATGGGCTTAATAGACATTTACCTTTTTTCTGTTTACATGGAAGACCTGGAACATATTCTTCGGAGTAAAGTATCTCAAAAATGGAGGAAAAAGTATCCAATGTACTCAGTACTTCTATGAAACCAACTTATATTTACCAACACTTTCTTATGAAAGATAGAAAATAACTATAGCCCAGGATGAAGGAGATAAATGGAGTGGGAAGGAAAAGGAAGGGGGAGATTTAATAGAGGGAGGGTAAAACGTGGGACCACATCTATGGAGCATATTGCAAGGGTACAAGTCAAATCTGTCAAGTGTAGAACATAAATGTCTTAACACAATAATCAAGTAAATGAGGCAAAAGCTATGTTGATTGGTTTGATAAGCACGTCAGATTGTATTAAAAATCAACACATTGTACACCACATACACATAAATGCATTCATGATCTGTATATAAAAAATAAAAAAGTAAAAATAAAAAATAAAGAAAGAAAATAAAAAATAAACAAAAATAAAAAAATAGACATGTACAAAACACATCTTCTCAAAGCTAAGAAATATATGTTCTTCTTGTCAGCCCATGGAACATACTCTAAAAGAGTTCATATCCTAGGATGCAAATAAACATCAATAAAATTAGAAGAATTGAAATTATACTTGCATCAATTCAGACCACAAGACAATAAAGATGGAACTCAACTCCAACAAAAACATTAATCCCCACACAAAGACATGGAAATTAAACAACCTTATGCTGAATAACAGTTGGGTCAAGGAGGAAAACATCAAACAGTTGGATAAAAGAGGAAATTGTTAAATTCCTCAAACATAACAACAATGAAGCTACAAGTTACCAAAACCTGTGGAATACTACAAAATCAGTATTAGGCGGGAAATTTATTGCATTAGATATCTACATCCAAAAAACAGAAAGAAAGCACATCAAAAACTAATGAATCATCTTAAGGAAATGACAAAGGAAGAACAATGTAATCCAAAAGAAGAAAATCCTAGCAGAAGAAAAGAAATAACCAAAATTAAATCAGAAATACATGAAATTGAAAACAAACAAAAAAAAATTTAGAAAATAAATAAAACAAAAAGTTAGTTCTTCAAAAAAATAAACAAAATTGATAAACCTGTGGCCAGATTAGCTCGAAACAGAAAAGTAAAATCTCCAATAACCTAAATCAGACATGAAAAGGGGGAAATAATAACAGATATCACAGAGATTCAAGAGATTATCTCTGACTACTACAAGAAATTCTATGCCCAGAAATTTGACAATGTGGAGGAAATGGACCAATACCAGGAATCACACCATCTCCCTAGATTTAACAAAGAAGAAACAGATCCTTTGACCAGACTAAGCACTAAGATTGAAAAAAGAATTAAAAATCTTCCAACAAAAAAAGCCTTGGACCAGATGGCTTCACACTTGAATTCTATCAAACCTTCAAAGAATTATGCCCATACTGCAGAAACTATTCCAAAACATTAAGAAGGAAGGAATCTTCTACAATAGGTCATTCGATGAAGCAAACATCATCCTGATATCAAAACTAGAAAAAGACCCAACTAAAAAGTAGAAATATAGACCAATTTCACTAATGAATATAGATGCAAAAATACTCAATAAAATCTTAGCCAATAGATTACAGCAACACATTTAAAAAAATTATATGTCACAATCAAGTAGGCTTCATCCCAGGGATGCAAGGCTGGTATAACATACACAAACTGATAAATTCAATTCACCATATCAATAGAATAAAAAAAAAAAAGAACCATAGGATCCTCTCAATAGAAGCAGAAAAAGCATTTGATAAAATTCAGTATCCTGTTCTTACAAGAACACTTAAGAATATAGGCATAGGTGGCCCATTTCTGAAACCGATTGAAGTCATCTATGACAAATCCACAGCTAATATCACACTGAATGGAGTAAAACTGAAAGTTTTTCTACTTATAACTGGAATCAGACAAGGATGTACTCTATCACTACTACTATTCAACATAGTGCTGGAAGTTCTAGCCAATGCAATCAGGCAAGAGAAGGATATAAAATAAAGGGCATCCAAAATCTTTTCCAATGATGATACCTTAAAGAAACCCAGAAACTCAACCACTAGACTCCAGGAAATACAGTAATGTCTCATGTTATAAAATTAATGTTCACAGATCAGTAGCCTTTGTATATGCCAATAACAGTCAAGTTGGGGAACTAATCAAAGACACAATTTCTTTTAGTGTAGCCTAAAATAAAATAAAATATATAGGAAAATATCTAAACAAAAGAGGTTAAGGAGAACTATGAAACCTTAAGAAAAGAAATAGCAGAAGACAGCAAATGGAAGAGCATACCATATTCCTGGCTGGGAAGAATCAACATTGTTAAAATGTCTATACTTCCCAAAGTAATCTACAGATTCAATGCAATCTGTAGATTATGCAGTGCAATCACATTAAAATACGAATATCAAACTTTGAAGATTTGGAAAAAATGTAGTTATTTATTTCATATGGAACCAGAGAAAATCTCCTATTGCCAAGGCTATTTGAGTAATAAAAACAAAGCCAGAGGCATCACTGTACTGGACTTTATGTTATATTACATGTCTGAAGTGGTCAGAACAGCATGGGGTTGGCACAAAAATAGAGACATAGACATTTGCAACCAAATAGAAAACCTAGAGATGAAACCAATTTCTTATAACTATCTGATCTTTGATATACCAAACAAAAGCACACACAAGGGAAAAGAATCCCTATTAAATAAATGGTGCTGGAATAACTAGATAAGCACATGTAAAAGACTGAAACTTGATCCAAACCTTTTACCACTTAAAAAAATGATTCAAGATGGATGAAAGATTTAAATCAAAGACATGAAATGATAAAAAATATAGAAGAAAGTGAGGGAAAAACTCTTGAAGATGTCAACCTGGGGAAAGATGTTATGAAGAAGACTTCAGTGGCAATTGCAACAACAACAAAAAAATTAACAAATGAAATTTTAATAAGCTGAAAGGTTTCTTCACAGCTAAGGACACAACAATCAAAGCAAATAGACAACCTTCACAATGGGAAGAGGTATTTGCATATTACAAATCTGACAAAGCCTTGATAAGTAGAATCTATAGAGAACTCAAATTAATTAACAACAAAAAAGAGCTAACAATCCCATGTACACTGAGCATGAGACATGAACAGAACCTTCTCTGAAGGCTCAGCACCTGTGGCTCAAGTGGCTAAGGTGCCAGCCACAAACACCTGAGTTGGCAGGTTCGAATCCAGCCCAGTCTTGCCAAACAACAATGATGGCTGCAACCAAAAAATAGCCGGGAGTTCTGTTGGGCCCTTGTAGTCCCAGATACTTGGGAGGCATAGACAGGAGAATTGCTTGAGCCCAGGAGTTGGAGGTTCCTATGAGCTGTGATGCCACGGCCCTCTACCCAGGGTGACAGCTTGAGGCTCTATCTCAAAAAAAATAAAAAAATAAAAAAAAAGAACCTTCTCTGAAGAAGACAGATAAATGGCTAACAAACATGCAAAATGCTAATGATCCCTAATCATCAGAGAAATGTAATTCAAAACCACCCTAAGATATCACCTAACCCCAGTGAGATTAGCCTACATCACAAAATCTCAAAGTTGCAGATGCTGGCATGAATGTGGAGAGAGGGGAACACTTTTACACTTTTGGTTGGACTGCACACTCATACAGCCTCTTTGGAAAGAAGTATGAATAACCTTCAAACAATCAAATTAGACTTCCCAATTGATCCCAAAATCCCACTTCTAGGCATCTAACCAGAAGAAAAATAATTATTTTATCACAAAGACATATGCACCAGATTGCTTATCACAGCTCAATTTACAATCACCAAGATCTGAAAACAATATAAATGCTCATCAACTTAAGAATGGATTAAGGAACTGTGCTATATGTATACCATTGGGTATTAATTTAGCCATAAAAAAGATGATGACTCACATCTTTTGTATTAACCTTGATTGATTTGAAACATTCTTCTTAATAAAGTATCACAAGAATTGAAAAGCAAATATCCAATATGAAGTCAATAGATGATCTAATTCACACCCACATAGGAGAAAAACTCATTTCAATTCAAGTTGGGGGGGAAGGAAGAAGCAGGGAAGGGGTGATTTGGGGTGCTCCCACTGAATGGGCACAATATATGGGGTTTACAAAACACCTTTTGGATACAAGAGATAACTACAAGAGGGACTCTATCTAAAAATTCAAATGTCGTGATGTGGTTGTTTGTATCCTCACATTAACCTGAAATTAGTCCAGGAGCAGGGCCATTTGGAATTCTTCTATGCCATAAGCTTCCAGCTGGTGAAGAAAGCCCTTCCTCTTAAAAACGTGGAGTATGGGCTCTCTTTCTCTGGGCCTTGTCTTCCTGCAACAAATTTAAAAACCCTTAAATTTATCCATGTCACTGTACACTCATAGCAGGCTTATCCATGCCACACCATTAAATGGAAACTAGTAATACTTTTCAAAACTTTCTTCTTAATTGCCAAATGCAAAATATTACAAAATACTTTACAACCCCACAAGATAAGCCATTATCAAACGTGCTAAATGCACTTTAAAAAATTACATTTAAGAAGGAGGATATGACCCCTTATCTCTCACCCAACAGATATTATCAACAAAGCCCTTATAACAATTAATCTTTTTGATCAAAATCCTGATAATTTTTCTGCATTTTTTGTGCATTTATTTAAAAATTACTTTTACACTCTCAGTTACAATAAAATTCTTAGTATTACTGGACAAATATTCATTTTAGTCATCATTAGTTTTCTTTTTTAATTTCTCTCTTATTCCTTCTGTTTTTTTTATTATTAAATCATAGTTGTGTACATTAATGTGATAATGGGGCACCATACACTGGTTTTATATACCATTTCACACATTTTCATCACACTATTAACATAGCCTTCCTGGCATTTTCATAGCTATTGTGTTAAGACATTTACATTCTAAATTTACTAAGTTTCACATGTATCCTTGTAAGATGCACCACAGGTGTAATCCCACCAATCACCCTCCCTCTGCCCACCTCCCATCTCCCTCCCCTCCCTTTGCCCCTTCCCCCTATTCTTAGGTTATAACTGGGTTATAGCTTTCATATGAAAGCCCTAAATTAGTTTCATAGTTGGGAGGAGTACATTGGATACTTTTTCTTCCATTCTTGAGATACTTTACTAAGAAGAATATGTTCCAGCTCCATCCATGTAAACATGAAAGAGGTAAAGTGTAAATCTTTCTTTAAGGCTGCATAATATTCCATGGTGTACATATACCACAATTTATTAATCCTTTCGTGGATCGATGGGAACTTGGGGTTTTTCCATGACTTACCAATTATGAATTGGGCTGCAATAAACATTCTGTTACAAATATTTTTGTTATAATGTGATTTTTGGTCTTCTGAGTATATGCCTAGTAGAGGAATTATAGGATTGAATGGCAGATCTATTTTTAGTTCTCTAAGTTTTCTCCAAACATCTTTCCAAAAGGAATGTATTAATTTGCATTCCCACCAGCAGTGTAGAAGTGTTCCCTTTTCTCTACATCCACGCCAACATCTCTGGTCTTGGTATTTTGTGATACAGGCTAATCTTACTAGAGTTAGATGATATCTCAAAGTAGTTTTGATTTGCATTTCTCTGATGATTAAAGATGATGAGCATTGTTTCATATGTCTGTAGGCCGTGCACCTGTCTTCTTCAGAGAAGTTTCTCTTCAAATCCCTTGCCCAGCCTGCAATGGGATCACTTGTTTTTTTTCTTGCTTATACATTTGAGTTCTCTATGGATTCTGGTTATTAAACCTTTGTCGGAGACATAACCTGCAAATATCTTCTCCCATTCTGATGGCTGTTTGCTAGCTTTACTTACTGTGTTCTTGGCTGTGAAGAAGCTTTTTAGTTTGATCAGGTCCCAGCAGTGTATTTTTGAAGCTGCTAAATTGCCTGGGGGGTTCTCCTCATAAAATACTCTCCCAGACTGATTTCTTCAAGGGTTTTCCCTGCACTCTCTTCCAGTATTTTTACAGTTTCATGTTTTAAGTTTAAATCATTAATCCAGTGACACTCTGTCTTAGTTAATGGTGAAAGGTGTGGGTCCAGTTTCAGTCTTCTACAGGTTGCCAGCCAGTTCATCCAGCAACATTTGTTAAATAGGGAATCTTTTCCCCACTGAATGTTTTTAATTGGCTTGTCAAAGATCAAATAATGGTAAGTAGCTGGATTCATCTCTTAGTTCTCTATTCTATTCCAGACATCTACTTCTCTGTTTTTGTGCCAATACCATGCTGTTTTGATCACTATTGATTTATAGTATAGTCTGAGGTCTGTTAGTGTGATTCCTCCTGCTTTTTTTTATTTCTGAGTAATGTCTTGGACATTCAAGTTCTTTCATGATTCCATATAAAACAAAGTGCTATTTTTTCAAGATCTTTAAAGTATGACAGTGGATCTTTAATAGGGATTGCATTAAAATTGTATATTGCTTTGGGTAGTATGGAAATTTTAACAATGTTGATTCTTCCTAGGCATGAGCATGGTACGTTTTCCATTTGTTAAAATTTTCAGCTATTTATTTTCTTAGAGTTTCATAGTTCTCTTTATGGAGATATTTTACGTCCTTTGTTAGATAAACTCTCAAATTTTCATCTTAATTGGCACTACTGTGAACAGAATAGAGTCCTTAACTGTTTTGTCAGCTTGACTATTGTTGGTATGTATAAAGGCTACCGATTTATGAATGTTGATGTTGTAACCTGAAACGCTGCTGTATTCCTTGGTCACTTCTAAGAGTTTTGTACTAAAATCCCTGATGTTTTCCAGATAACAATCGTATCATCTGCGAAGAGCAAAACTTTGATCTCTTCTGAACCTATATGAATACCCTTTATAGCCTTTTATTCCCTAATTGCAGTGCCTAAAACTTCCAATACAATGTTAAAGAGCAGTGAAGACAATGGGCAGCCTTGTCTGGTTCATGGTCTGAGTGGAAATGATTTCAATTTAACTCCATTCAATATGGTATTGGCTGTGGGTTTGCTGTAGATGGCCTCAATCAGTTCAAGGAACGTCTCTTCTATACAAATTTTCTTAAGTGTTCTGATCATGAAGCAATGCTGTACATAATCAAAAGCTTTTTCTGCATCAATTGAGAGAATCATATGGTCTTTGTTTTTTAATTTGTTTACGTGCTGAATTATACTTACAGATTTATGTATATTGAACCAGCCTGGAGACCCTGAGATAAAACCGACTTGCTCATGATGTATAATTTGTTTGATGTGTTGCTGGATTCTGTTTGTTAGGATCTTGTTGAATATTTTTGCATCTATATTCATTAGTGATATTGGTCTATAATTTTCTTTTCTTGTTGGGTCTTTTCCTGGTTTGGGGATGAGGGTGATGTTTGCTTCATCAAACGTGTTGGGTAGTCTTCCTTCTTTTTCTACATTTTGGAACAGGTTGAGTAATATAGGTACTACTTTCTCTTTAAAGGTTTGGTAGAATTCTGATGGGAAACCATCTGGTCCCAGGCTTTTCTTTTTGTATGGTTGATGCTATTTCAGAACTTGATATTGGCCTGTTCATCATTTCCACTTGATTCTGGTTAAGTCTTGGAAGGTGACGTCTTCCAAGCATTTGTCAATTTCCTTCAGATTTTCTTATTTCTGAGAATAAAGTTTCTTGTAATATTCACTAAAGATGTTTTGAATTTCTGAGGAGTCTGTTATTTTGTCTTTGTTGTTTTTGATTGATGAGATTAGAGATTTTACTCTTTTTTTCCTGGTTAGGTAGCCAAAGGTTTATCTATTTTATTGACCTTTTCAAAAAGCCAACGTTTTGATTTATTGATCTGTTGTATAATTCTTTTGTTTTCAATTTCATTTAATTCTGCTCTAATTTTGGTTATTTCTTTTCTTCTACTAGGTTTGGGGTTGAAAAGTTGTTCCTTTTCCAGTTGCTTGAGATGTCCCATTAAGTTGTTAACTTCCTCTCTTTTTGTTCTCTTGAGGAAGGCTTGCAGTGCTATAAATTTCCCTCTTAGGACTGCCTTTGTGGTATCCCAGAGGTTCTGATAATTTGTGCCTTCACTATCATTTTGTTCCAAAAATTTGGCAATTTCCTTCTTTTTTTTTTTTTTTCGTAGAGACAGAGTCTCACTTTATTGCCCTCGGTAGAGTGCCATGGCGTCACACAGCTCACAGCAACCTCCAGTTCATGGGCTTAGGCGATTCTCTTGCCTCAGCCTCCCAAGTAGCTGGGACTACAGGCACTCGCCACTACACCTGGCTATTTTTTTATTGCAGTTCAGCCAGTGGTTCGAACCCGCCACCCTCGGCATGTGGGACTGGCACCCTACTCACTGAGCCACAAGTGCCACCCAGCAATTTCCTTCTTAATCTCATCTCTGACCCAGCTACTTTTCAGCATAAGGTTATTTGAGTTCCATGGATTTGTATGAGTATGCAGATTCCTGCTGTTACTGAGTTCAACTTTATTCCATGGGGGTCCAAGAAGATGCAGGGAATAATTTCTATTCCTTTAAATTTACTGAGGGTAGACTTGTAACCTAAGATGTGATTGATATTGGAGTATGTTCCGTGGACTGATGAGAAGTATGTGTATTCAGTTTTGTTGGGATGAAATGTTCTGTAGATGTTTGCTAAATCCAAATGCTGGATGGTTAGGTTTAAATCTAAAATTTCTTTGCTCGGCTTCGTATTGGAGGATCAATCCAACACTGCCAAAGGAGTGTTGAAATCTCCGACTATTATGGAGCTGGAAGAAATCAAGTTGCTCATGTCTGTTAGAGTTTCTCTTATAAATTGAGGTGCATTCTGGTTGGGTGCATAGATATTAATAATTGAAATCTCATCATATTGAGTATTACCCTTAACAAATATGAAGTGACCATTCTTATCCTTCCTTACTTTTCTCTGTTTAAAGCCTATTATATCTGCAAATAGAATTGCAACACCTGCTTTTTTCTGACTACCATTTGCCTGAAATATGTATGACCATCCTTTAACCCTGAGTCTATATTTGTCTTTGAAGGTAAGATGTGACTCTTGCATGCAGTAATTCTGGCCTGAGATTTTGTATCCAGTCAGTTAACCTGTGCCTCTTTAAAGGACATTTTAAGCCATTCACATTAATGGAGAATATTGATAACTGTGGTAAAATTTTGGGTATCGAGTTTTTTGAAAGTCTAGTGGATATTTTAATCCTTTCACCACTGTGGAAGTTGGAGTTTGATCAAAAGTTTCTTAGTGAGTTTACTTTTGTGGTAAAGGATTTGGCTGGTCATTATGGAGGATAGGTCTGAGAACATCCTGAAGAGCTGGTTTGGTTAAGGCAAATTTCTTCAACATATGAATGTCATTAAAATATTTAATTTCTCCATCATAAATGAAATTCAGTTTAGCTGGATACAGGATCTGGGGTTGAAAGTTATTTTGCTTTAGGAGATTAAAAGTGGATGACCACCTTCTTCTGGCTTAAAAAGTTTCAGCAGAGAGATCTGCAGTCATTCTAACATTCTTCCCTTTGTATGTAATGGATTTCTTATGTCTGGCTGCTTTCAGAATTTGCTCCTTCCTATTAACACTAGCGAAGTTAATTATGATATTCCTGGAGGATGTCCTATTGGAATTGAGTCATGTTGGGGTTCTAAAACTGTCTGCTATCTGAATTTCAGAATCTCTTGGCATGTCTGGAAAATTCTCTTTCATAATTTCATGGAGAAGGGCCTCTGTGATTTTGGGGCCACTTCATCACTTTCATGGATTCCAGTGAGGCAGATATTAGCCTTCTTTGAATTATCCCACAGCTCTCTGGGAGAATTATCCGTTTTTGCTCTCCATTTATTTTCCTCTTTGAGAGTTTGGGAGCATTCAAAGGCTTTGTCTTCAATGTCAGAAATCCTTTCTTCTGCTTGTACCACTCTGTTACTGAGGGATTCTACTGTATTTTTCAGATCTTTGAGGGCTTCAAATTCTTGCTTCAGTGCGTCAAATCTTTGGTGGTTTTCTCTTTAAATTTGTTAAATTCTTGAGACAACTTTTGAATTTCTCCTATATTTTCTAAGTCTGAATTTTCAATGGCTCCTGAATTTCTAATTCAAAATTTTCCTCCATTCTATTAATCTTGTTTGCAATACAAATTCTGAATTTGATTTCTGACATCTCGGCCAGCTGTTTATGAATGGGATCTTCAGTTATATCTGCCATATCTTTCCTTGGTGGGGGTGGGGGGGTTGATCTATTCTGTTTATTCATGTTACCAGAGTTTTTCCACTGATTCCACCCCATGATTATTTTACACCATTTCATTTTTTCCTTTTGAGCTTTGCTGAGGGCCCATACAGTGCTATGGCCTAAGAAACTGGAAACCTGTTTGGTGTGGTGGGGCTAAATTGTTCGGTCTTATTTTCAGCTGGTCTCTGTTTGACCCTAGTGAAACAGTTAGTCTGGGTTGAAGTCTCAGCTGTGGAGAAATACCAGCAATTAAGTCACCCCGCCCCCTGCAGGCAACAATTGGAAAAGGAAAATCAAACCTTCCTACAACCACACACCCGGGGCACCACCTCAATAGTCCTCTGGCAGTTGGCTTAGTTCAAAAGGTCCAAATCAATTGTCTCAGTCAGCACCTGTCTCAGGTGGGAGAGTTTAAAAGGTCTCTGGCAAGTGGATCGCAGGGGTCTAGTGACTACTCAGATATGGCTTGCTCCAGTGCTCCGTGGAGTCAGGAGGACCCACCCAGCAAATAGATCATTCTGGAAAGGTTGATGCCTCCTTCCCCACCTTGCACCTCTGTCACACCCAGTTACTGATATTCCTCAGGGCTTTGACCCAGTTCCTGTAGTGAACAGATACTCCAGGGGTTTGCAACTGGCTGAATCACAAGGAAATCTATTTCTGCTCAGCCAGGCCACTGTGCTCTGCCTTTATCTAGCACGGGGAGGTGAGGCCTGACAACCTCGGGTGCTTGATGGGAGCTGAGGTGTGTTCACTTAGTTCCAGCCCCACCCCTGATTGATGGTACTCACAGAACAGAACAGAACAACTTTGCAGGAATTTGTTTCTGTCCCTGCTAAATTCCCCTGCCGAAGAGAAGCTGTTTTGAGTTTCCAGAGCCTGCGCCTCAGGCCCTATCTTTGCTCCTGCAGGTTTGTATTCAGTTACCTGTCAGTTCTAGCCTCCTGTCTTCCTTTGTTTATAGGTTGATGATCCCCTGAGGGCCGGGTGCACCTTAGGCTCAGTAAAGCAGTCCTCTGGGTCAGCCCTGCCCTGGGAACTTCCTGACTCTGCACGTGCATTTCTAGTCCCCAATGCTCCACCCAGGCCAGTACTGCCTCAGGGAAACCCTTTACTCACGGGGGCCTGCATTTCCATCCCAGATCTATTCCGTGGTGGTTGCACCTGAGTAGATGCCCAACCTCCTCTGGTTGCCCAGGGAGACAGGGGGTGTGGCTTCAGAATATCCGGGAGTGAGCCCTATTGTTGCCAAATGATCTCTGCTGCTCTGCGCCTCAGGGCACTGCCACTCTGGTGTGGTTGCCAGTCAGCCAACCGTCCTGTCCTCACTCCCATGCCCCAGAGTCAGCACTGAAGAGCTGCAGTTTAGGCCCTGTCCACACCCGTCAAGAAATCACCCAAGAATATGGACCCCTGGGGGACAGGCCTCCAGACCTCAGAGTGAGAGTGGAGGTGAGTGCTGGGAGCTTAGAGTTGCAGGTAGCAAATATATAAAGTTTAATACAGTTTTATGCCTGGCAGGAGAACATCGTGGCACCCTAGTAGGGGAGGTAGGTCCAGCTTCTTGAGGGTCTCTCCCGTAGAGTGTAGTGGGAGGATCTTTGAACTCTGCTTGTCTGTTTGTGGGGCACTGCGAGCTGTTCTCATGGGGGAGGGAACTCCCATCCGCTTTGTGATGAATTTTGTACCTTTTGTTTGTATTCTTGGGGTTGTAGCTTGCCTCAGTGGGGTTGATGTGCATTCTTAAACCTTCTGTCTTGGTGCAGCTCTAATCCACCAGGTTAGTTTCTAAATTTCTGTCCTTTAATTCTCCTTCTTGATGGGAGCCTCCAAGTTCTGGCTGCTCTCTTAAATGACAACAATGCAAATATCAATTTTTCTACATTTTAATTGTATTTTCAAAATGCCTCCAAACCAGCATGGCCAAAGGATCAATAAAATTGGGGCAAACCTCTAGATATGACACAATGGGAAGTGTTAACATTTTATTTGGTGTTAACATGGGGGAGAGGGTGTGTTTCCACACTAACACGACCTGTGTGGTTCCCTACAAAAACGGCTGAACATGAGCTGGAAGTACTACTTCAACTCATGGCCAATATAGGAGTCCTTTCAATAGATGAGTCTTTAGCAGAATCCACAAGTATTCCTGCCCCAAACACAAATGGTGGCCTTGGCAACATGGGGATCACTTAAGAAATTATTTCAAGATGCCCACTCTCTTATAAAATACCTGGGAACTCCTTCAACACCTGAAAACAAGTTCCTGGTTTGCTTAATGTTTTTGCTGTCACTAATGCAGAACACATCTTTTGGGATACTTAATAGAAGCACCTTTAATCCAGCTATTATTTCGGGGAGATTCTAAGCCCCCCTTTCCAGTAAAGTAACAACACCACTTGAACTAGAACTCTTTTGATGCCCTAGGGTGACCCTTGCTGAATCAAACTGACGGGATTTACCCTACCTTCCTCCCCCCTCCAAATCGAAGACATAATGTTTTCTATACCAGTGCCATAGGCCTGTTTACAGTAAATTTAACAACTTCTCTCTGTTGAAATCCTTGTACGTACTACTAGCCCATATGTATTTTTATTAGCTCCTTCTTTTTCATTTCAATTTATTCTTCTACCCTCTCTTTCTCTAGTGCTTGGTTAAGTACTTCCTTTTCCCATCACAATATTGCTTATTTGAACATCACCACTATATTCATTATGAAAAGAAAAGTAGATGGGTTCCAGTTTATCTTGAATGACCCTGGCAAGCAGATTCCACTTTACATATTTTAACTGATGTATTAAAGAAATTAGTTTCTACTATTGTTTTACTTGCTTCTGCATCAGTGGCTATAGCTGCCTTACATGAACCTATTCAAAATGCTCATTTTGTTGATATTATGATAGTTAATAACACACAAGAGCTCACAACACAAACCAAGATTCACAGTCAAGTAATGCAAAGACTTGGTGCCCTCAAGGCTGTCATTGAATGGCTTGGTAATAAAAAATAAGCTCTGCAAAGGACTGCTGTTCAGTATGACTTTAACAATATGAACATTTGCATCACAGCAGTTCCTGACAACAGTTCCTTCCACCCATGGGAGTAAGTTATGGCTCATGATATAGCTAATTTATTTATTCAATTACATAGACAGACTATTGCCATTTAATAGGCTAGCCAACATTCTGTTTTTAATACTTTAGAAACAAATTTTCAATCATTATCTACTTCTCACTGGTTTTCAGGATTAAATATAAGGATGTGGTTTTTATTTTTTGTACTCTCCTGATTTTCTTCTTTATCATCATCATCATTTTGGTACAGGATTCCACCACTCAGGCCTGGACAGGGACCCCCCACCCAATTCTCTAGGCCTAGGTGAGCTCATAAATAAGACCCCCATTTCCAGGCACAAAAAGACTGCCTTCTTCAGGACACATCCTTTGTGCTCTAACAAGATGATGAACAAAGCAGCCTGATATAGTTTTTTGGGTGGTTCCGCCTTGAGTATGGAGCACACACACTAATCCCTTCTTGGAGACAAAAACTGTAAAGACCTGATAACCTTGCCCTAGTGGAGGAAGAACTACATTCATTTGTTAATGACTCATTAACTTTGAAAATATGTTTTTCCACCTACCACATCCGGGCCAAGTGTAATTCTCAATTCCTAATACCCCTAGATAAAGAGCCCATGTAGAGACTCCCCAGTTTAGTTCTTTCCCCCTTCCAGAAGCTCTGGTGCTTTTTACTTCTGTATTCCTTCTTACCACTTATCTGTGGTTCATGGGCTCATTATTTGAATTCCTGAGACAAAGGACCTTCTGAGGAAGAAATTCCAGTATTATATTTGGGGGCTTGTTGTCTGGGACTGAAGATCTGTGGTAAGCAATGGGACCACTTACCTCCCTCCTGCTTTTCTACTTCTGTATTCCTTTCTGTCTAATAAAAATCCTATCTTACCACTAATCTGTGGTCTGTGGATTCATACTTCATATCCCTGAGACCAAGGACCTACTGAGGAAGACATTCCAAAATCAATGTTTAGATAATGAATGTGTCATCTGACCCCAAAACAGAAGAAACAAGATGAAATGTTTGCTTATGTTCACTTAATGATGTGAAAAAATAAAATAGAGGGATATATAGAGTAAACTGAGCCCTGATATTTAGCATAAATCTTGCTTCCTACTTTAGAGAACTGGAAAATCATGAGAATGGCATGTGAGTTGTGTGTTTGCAGATCGGAAAACTGGCCTCCAAGGGAAAATGAACATGTGAGGTGTGGCAATACCAGGCCTAATGGTTATGGTAAGGATTCTGTATATTCCAAAGGTCTCTTGACACGAGAGGCAGAAGTCTTGCTTAAGGTCTGAGATTTGGCAAAAAACAATTGGAAACATTCTGTCTGACACTTTCCATATTCCCTCTTTTTTAATGCTGGCGTCTGATAAGTAGCTTTTAACTACTTTTTCCTGCTTTGTGATAATAAATAGGACTGGAGGTTTACTTGGGAGGGCTCCTCCCAGAGTTCCTCAGTCACCCAACACAGACTTTGTGTCAAGCCTCTTCCTTCCTTGTGCCAAGACCCCTTTTCTTTTCTTCTTTTCTTTTCTTTTCTTTTCTTTTCTTTTCTTTTCTTTTCTTTTCTTTTCTTTTCTTTTCTTTTCTTTTCTTTTCTTTTCTTTTCTTTCTTTCTTTCTTTCTTTCTTTCTTTCTTTCTTTCTTTCTTTCTTTCTTTCTTTCTTTCTTTCTTTCTTTCTTCTTTCTTTTTTGAGACAGAGTCATAATACATCACCCTTCGTAGAGTGCCATGGTGTCACAGCTCAGAGCAACCTCAAACTCTTGGGCTAAAGTGATTCTCTTGCCTCAGCCTCCCAAGTAGGTGGGACCACAGGTGCCTGCCACAACGCCTGGCCATTTTTTTGTTGCAATTGCCATTGACGTTCAGCTGGCCCTGGCCAGGTTTGAACACACCAGCCTTGGTGCATGTGGCCGGCACAGTAACCACTGTGTACGAGCTCCCCGCCAAGACCCCTTTTCTGATGACTCCAATCCCTTTACTTACTCACATGACTGAGAGTTGGTGTTGATTGCTGGAATGAGATCTCAGTTCCTTGCCATGTGGATAAGTTCATTTCCATAGGGCTGCTTGCATATCCTCATAATGTGGCAGGTGGCTTCCTCCAGTGAGGGTGATCCAGAAGAAGAAGGCCAAAGTCACAGTAACTTTTATGACCTATTCTTGAAAGTCACAGGTTATTGTTTCTGAAGTATCCTATTGGTTACACAGTTCAACCTCTATTCAGTGTGAAAGCATATAAATACCAGGAAGTAACATTAGAGGCCTTTTGGGAGGTTGGTTACCACAATGACTGTATCACAATTTGTTTATCTGCTTTAATGTTGATGAGTTAGGTTGTTTCCATTGTTTTTGTACTATTACAAACAGTGTTGCTGTGATTATCCTTGTCCAGGCTTTCTATGCACATGAGAAAGAATTTTTCTAGGAGATTACTGGATCATAGATTATTTGCATTTTCAAATTTATTAGATAACACCAAAATTGATTTCCAAGTTGGTTGTACTAGTTTATACTTCCACTACCAGTGATTTATATTCTCCATGTTCTGTATTCTTGTCAATACTTGACAATATCAAACTTTTTATATATGCCAATCTTATTGGTATAAAGTGTTATCTTCTGAGGATTTAAATTCACATTTTTTTTTAATTACTAAGAAGGTTGGACATCTTTCCATGTTTATGTTCCATTCATGTCTCTTTAAGGAGAAATTCTTATTTTAATTATCTGCCCATTTTCCTTTCTTTCTTTCTTTCTTGCTTGCTTTCTAGCATTCTTTCTTTCTTTTTTGTTTGAGACAGAGTCTCACTATGTCGTCCTAGGTAGAGTGTTGTGGCATCACAGCTCACAAGAACCTCAAACTCTTCGGCTTAAGCATTTCTCTTGCCTCAGCCTCCCATGTAGCTGGGATTACAAACATCCGCCACACTACACGGCTATTTTTTGATTGTAGTTGGCATTGTTGTTTGGCAGGCTGGGGCTGAATTTGATTTCACCAGCTCTGGTGTATGTGGCTGGCGCTGTAGCCACTGAACTAAAGGCACTGAGCCTATCTGCCCATTTTTCTTTTTGGTTATTTATTATAGAGAGCGAGCTGTGATGTGGCGAGGCCCCATGGCTTGGGAAAACTTCCAGGGGATGAACCCCCTTCTACTGATCCTCTTTAGCAGTTCAGAACATATTTTCTCTAAGCTTCAACTTTTAATCCAGAAGAAAAACGTTTGGGCGGCGCCTGTGGCTCAGTGAGTAGGGTGCCGGCCCCATATGCCGAGGGTGGCGGGTTCAAATCCAGCCCCGGCCAAACTGCAACCAAAAAATAGCCGGGCGTTGTGGCGGGTGCCTGTAGTCCCAGCTACTTGGGAGGCTGAGGCAAGAGAATCGCCTTAAGCCCAGGAGTTGGAGGTTGCTGTGAGCCGTGTGACACCACGGCACTCTACCCAAGGGCGGTACAGTGAGACTCTGTCTCTACAAAAAAAAAAAAAAAAAAGAAGAAAAACGTTTTCCTTACATTTTAATCCAGCAGAAGAAAAAGAGTGTTTTCCTTAAAACATAAGCTTTTAACTTCACAGCTGCACTTCAAAGAAGTCATGTACATTTTCCAGCTAATCTTGTAGATATGTAGTATTGCCCATATTTTAGAAGTCACATAGTAATAATAGATTACATTTACGTAGGAATTTGTGCTTATTTCTGTTTTCATAATTAAGCTGAAAATGTATCTTATTTATTGAAAAACAACCTTGTACTGCTTCCTTAAAAATAAAGCTGTTCGGGCACTCAGGTGGTGGTGATAGAGAAAAATATCCCAGTCTTCCCGATCCCATCTTTGCCTGCTATTCCATCTCTGTCTCTTGCATCTTTGTCTTTCATGTTATATTTCATCTATTTTATTACATCATTTCCCAAAGATCCCACTCTGTTTTGTTTACTTTTCACACTAGTTCATGAGAATTTATCTTTGTATTACTAATTTGTTGGAGTTCCTTATATATGCTGGAATTATGAAGAAGTATCTGATGATTGTATGTGCTAGAAATACAATTTGACAGTATGTGGTTTGTCTTTTCATTTTTTAAATGGTATTTTTTGATAAATAGATTTTTTTTTTGAGACATAGCCTCAAACTATCTCCCTGAGTAGAGTGCCATTGTATCACAGCTCACAGCAACCTCTAACTCCTAGGCTTAATAGATTCTCTTGCCTGAGCCTCCCAAGTAGCTGGGACTACAGGTGCCTGCACAACACCCATTATTTTTTGGTTGTAGTTGTCATTGTTGTTTGGCAGGCCCAGGCTGGATTCGAACCTGCCAGCTGTGGCATATGTGACTGGCACTTAGCCGCTTGAGCTACAGATACTGAGCCAGATAAATAGAATTTAAAATTTATTAATGTTTCCCCCATTGTGGTATGAATTATTTATATCTTTTTAACTACATACTTCTGTTCATTGAAGTCACAAAACTATTTGCCAATACTTCCTGAAGTATACTTTGAAAAAAATTTTGTTTTAAGTTTTGGCTTTTACATTTAATTCTTTAATACATGTGTGTCCTCTTTTTGTATATCATAGAAGGTGGGGATTTAATTACAGTGTTTGTTCTGTATGGATGAGCACTTGGTAGAATTTTCTTCAGAAACATTTTCTTCTCTTAACTTCAGGGGCTTTCTTCTATCTGACTGTAGGTTGTGGTCTCATCTGACTTATTGCTTCTATTTGGTTTCCACTGATGTCTCTTCTCCCTCTGTGCACTTTCTAAGTGATGGAATTCCCCCTAGGACTGGACCTGGATCCTTTAAACAGACTCTCTCTAGATACCTCACCCAAGTCCATGGCTGTAAATCACACCTGCCAGGAGAGAATTCCACACTCATGTCTCTACCCCTTCCCTTCAGGTCCCTCAGGGCTCTCTTCTTCCCACCTCTCAAGCCTCCTATCAAATGTCACCTCCTCAGTGAGGCATTCCCTAACCACATCACGTAACATGGCAGCACCTGTCCCTTCTACACACTGACCTTTTTTTTTTTTTCTATATCAAAGCATCACCACTAATCTTCCGACTTTATATTAGAAATCTATTATAAATTATTTGGTACTAGAATATGTGCTATGTGGACTTTGAAGTATTTTCTAAAGAATATATGAACAGTGCCTGGGAGGCGGAGCATGATGGTGGACAGGACGGATGTGTAGCCTACCTCTCCCAAGCCACCAGGTGAGAGGAAAGGTGGTCTGGACATTCCCTGTGTGTGGATTATTGGAGAGGACAGACAGCTGGAGAAGCCCAGCGAACTGGCAGTTTGCTATATATGAGGGGTAATTTAAAAATCACAGACTCTGTTGTAGAGATTCATCCCTGCTCAGCCGTGCCGGCCAGCAGGCCCCTCCCCCACGGAGGTCAGCAGCTTGTAAATGCTGACAAAATCCAATTGAAAAGTAATTAATCCTGAACTGAGGGAGGCATCCGAAAGGAGAGCCACTCAAAACCACGGGGAGCTGGGCAAACTGTTGGACAATTGAAGGGAAGGGATCCTGCCCGGGAAACAGACATTTGAACTACCCAAAAGGGCGGGCACCTTTCCCCCAGGTGTTGGAGGGGGCTGGCGGTTCAGGCTGCGCAGCGAACTGGCGGACACCCATCCAAAACTCTGAACCATAAACGTCAGAATAAATCCCCCGAGCGCTCCAACCACGGGAATGGCTTGAAGCCTAGGACCCGGCTTTGGCTTCTGGGGCCGTGGAGCAACTGAAGCCGGACCGGCTTTGGCTGCTGAAGCCCTGGGAACCAGCTACAGGAGATACCGAGCGAACTCAGCACCACTCCGCTTATGGCCGATTGCAGTTGCCAGTTTGCGGGGGAACCTGGGAGCAGAGTGGAGGGACTTAGGATGCATGGACACCTGCACTGAGTGGGAGGGTAGGTCGCAAGTGCTGTCCGGAGGAGAACAGCCAAGGTTGCACAATTCTTAGGCGACAAACTTTTACAGAAACTCCAAAATGTCCATCGGCCATGGAAGGTGGTTACCATGGTAATGGTATAAACTGTAAACCAGGTATAAGTCTCAAAACCACTCACAGCGACACCTGGTGTTCAGAAAGTATATTGAAGTATGAATATATTCCTACGAAAGTTGATCCCTACAGCAGACATATAGACATTTATAGGTATATTTCTACCACAAGAATATTTTTGTAGTTGGTGCCTTTTTTTGTTTGTTTTGTTTTGTTTTGTTTTGTTTTGGTTTTCATGGGGTTTTTTGTTTTGTTTTTTTTTTGCTGTTGTTTTCTTTTTGTCTGATTTTTCCTCACCATTTTCTTAGAGGAGATTTCGATAATTTTTTATTATTACATTTTATATAGATATATTTTTTATTTCTATGTCTTCTAATTTTAATTTCTTCTTTCTTCTCACTTAACATTCCTTCTAACACCACTTTTTTCTCTTTTTTTCCTTTCTTTCAATTATTTTATGATTATCACTAATTTTATTGCAGTTGTTCTTATATTGCTGTTGTCGCGGCTATTGCTTGTATGTTTATGTGTTTCCGTCTATCTCTATATCTATGGGCCCATGTGCCTGGTAACCTTTGTATCTGTTTATTTGTTCATTTGGTCTCAATGAGCTTGGTGTTATGACCTGTAACCCTGAGCTACTAACACCCCCCTCCACTCTCACTCTGTGATCTGGAGACCTGGCCCCTCAGGAGTCCAGATTCTTGGCTGAACTCTCAAGAGGTATAGACAGGACCTGGACTGCACATGGCCAGTGCTGACTCTGTAGCAAAGGAGGGAAAAGACAGCGGTCGGCTGAGAGGGAACTACACAGGAGCGGTGGTGTCCCGAGGTGCAGAACAACAGCCATCTTCAGCAATAACAAGGCCGAGCCCCAGATATCACATAGCCACTCCTCCTGTCTTCCTGGGCAAACAGATGAGGCCGAGCATCTTCTCAGATGGCAACCACCATGGAACAGACCTGGGACTGAAACACAGGCCCTGTGAGTAAAGGGTTTTCCTGAGACGGTACCGACCTGCGTGGAACACGGGGACTAGAAAACACACCCGCAGAGCCGGGAAACTCCCAGGGTTGGGCTGATCCAGAGAACCGCTCTACTGAGCTTAAGACGCACCTGGCCCTTAGGGGATCACCAGCCTATAGACAAAGGAGGCCAAGAGGCTACAGCCAACAACTGATCGTGCTGCAAATACAAACCCGCAGGACTAAAGACAGGGCCTGAGACACAGTTTCTGGGAAATCAAATAAGCCACTCTTCTGCAGAGGAATCTGGCAAGGTCAGAAACAAACTCCCACAGGGTTGTTCCCTTCACCCAGTAACATAAACTAAGGGTGGGGCTTGAACTGAGTGAACACCTACAGCCTCCATCAAGTGCCCAAGGTTGACAGGCCACACCACTCCCTACTGGATAAAGACAGAGAATAGTGGCCTAGTCGAGAAGACACAGACTACCCTGTGACTTAGGCAGGTGCAAAACCCTGGAGTATCTGCTTACTGCAGACAACTGACTGGGTCACAGCCCTGTGGGGCTAGCAGAGACTGGGTGTGACAGAGCTGTAAGGTGGGGAAGGAGGCATCATTCTTCCGAGACTGATCTAATTACTGGTGGCTCTTCCTGACTCCACGCAGCACTGGAGCAAGCCATTTTAGAGCAGTCACCAGACCCCTGTGACTCAGTTCCTAGGGACCTCTTGAACTCTCCCACCCGAGGCAGCTGCTGACTGAGACAATTGACTTGGACCTTTTGAACTGAGTCACTCACCTGGGGACTACCCAGGTGGTGCCCTGGGTGTGTGGTTGTAGGAAGGTTTGATTTTCCTTTTCTATTTGTTGCCTGTGGTGGGTGGGGTGACTTAACTGCTGGTATTTCTCCACAGCTGAGACTTCAACACAGAGTAACTGTTTCACTAGGCTCACATAGAAACAAGCTGAAAACAAGTCAGAACCACTTAGCCCCTCTACACCAAACAGGGCACCAGTTTCTCAGGCCACAGCACTGTACGGGTCCTCGACAAAACACCAGAGGAAAATCAAAGGGAGTAAAACAATCATGGGAAAGAATTAGTGGAAAAACTCTGGGAACATGAATAACCAGAATAGATCAACCCCCCCAAGGAAAGATACGGCAGATGTAATTGAAGATCCCATTCACAAACAACTGGCTGAGATGTCAGAAATCGAATTCAGAATTTGGATGGCGAACAAGATTAACAAAATGGAACTAGGAATTCGTGGAGAAATTCAAAAGATGTCTCAAGAATTTAACGAATTTAAAGACAAAACCACCAAAGACTTAGAAACACTGAAGCAAGAATTTGCAGCCCTCAAAGATATGAAAAATACAGTAGAATCCCTTAGCAACAGAATGGACCAAGCAGAAGAAAGGATCTCCGACATCGAAGATAAAGCCTTTGAATGCTCCCAAACTCTCAAAGAGGAAGAGAAATGGAGAGCAAAAATGGATCACTCACTCAGAGAGCTCTGGGATAACTCGAAGAAGGCAAATATCCGTCTCATAGGAATTCCTGAAACAGATGAAGTGGCCTCACTGGGCGCAGAGGCCCTTCTGCATGAAATTATGAAAGAGAATTTTCCAGACATGCCTAGAGAACCTGAAATTCAGATAGCAGATAGCTTCAGAACCCCAGCAAGACTCAACCCCAATAAGACATCCCCCAGGCATATCATAATTAACTTCAATAAGTTAATATGAAGGAGAAAATTCTCAAAGCTGCCAGGAGAAAGAAATCTATTACCTTCAAAGGGAAGAACTTTAGAATGACTGCAGATCTCTCTGCTGAAAATTTTCAAGCCAGAAGAGGGTGTTCATCAACGTTTAATCTCCTCAAGCAAAATATCTTTCAACCACGGATCTTGTACCCAGCTAAACTGAGTTTCATTTACGACAGAGAAATTAAATACTTTAATGACATACATATGCTAAAGAAATTTGCCATAACTAAACCAGCTCTTCAGGATATTCTCAGACCTATCCTCCATAATAACCAACCCAATCCTCTACTACAAAAGTAAACTCACTCAGAAACTTCTGATCAAACTCTAACTTCCACAATGGCAAAAGGATTAAAAATGCCCACTGGACTTTCAAAAAACTCAATACCCCAAATTTCACCAAACTTATCAATGTTCTCCATTAATATGAATGGCTTAAAGTGCCCTCTAAAGAGACATAGGTTAGCTGACTGGATACAAAAACTCAGGCCAGACATTTGTTGCATACAAGAGTCACATCTTAACGTAAAAGACAAATACAGACTCAGGGTGAAAGGATGGTCATCCATATTTCAGGCAAATGGTAACCAAAAAAAAGCAGGCGTTGCAATTTTATTTGCGGACACAATAGGCTTTAAACCAACAAAAGTAAGGAAGGACAAAAATGGTCACTTCATATTTGTTAAGGGTAAGACTCAATATGATGAGATTTCAATTATTAATATCTATGCACCCAATCAGAATGCACCTCAATTTATAAGAGAAACTCTAACAGACATGAGCAACTTGATTTCCTCCAGCTCTATAATAGTCGGAGATTTTAATACTCCTTTGGCAGTGTTGGATCAATCCTCCAACAAAAAGCTGAGTAAAGAAATTCTAGATTTAAATCTAACCATCCAGCATTTAGTTTTAGCAGACATCTACAGAACATTTCATCCCAACAATACTGAATACACATACTTCTCATCAGCCCACGGAACTTACTCCAGAATCGATCACATCTTAGGTCACAAGTCTAACCTCAGCAAAGTTAAAGGAATAGAAATTATTCCTTGCATCTTCTCGGAGCATCATGGAATAAAACTTGAGATGAGTAACAACAGGAATCTACATACACATACAAAAACATGGAAGTTAAATAACCTTATGCTGATTGATAGCTGGGTCAGAGATGAGATCAAGAAGGAAATTGCCAAATTTCTGGAACAAAACGACAATGAGGACACGAACTATCAGAACCTCTGGGACACAGCAAAGGCAGTTCTAAGAGGGAAATTTATAGTACTGCAAGCCTTCCTCAGGAGAATGGAAAAAGAGGAAGCAAGCAACTTAATGGGACATCTGAAGAGACTGGAAATGGAAGAACAATCCAACCCCAAATCCAGTAAAAGAAAAGAAATAACCAAAATCAGAGCAGAACTAAATGAAATTGAAAACAAAAGAATAATACAACAGATCACTAAATCAAAAAGCTGGTTTTTTGAAAAGGTCAACAAAATAGATAAACCTTTGGCCAACCTAATCAGGAAAAAAAGAGTAAAATCTCTAATCTCATCAATCAGAAATAACAAAGACGAAATAACAACAGACTCCTCAGAATTCCAAAAAATCCTTAATGAATATTACAAGAAAATATACTCTCAGAAATACGAAAATCTGAAGGAAATCGACCGTTACTTGGAAACACGTCACCTTCCAAGACTTAATCAAAAACAAGTGGAAATGTTGAACAGGCCCATATCAAGTTCAGAAATATCATCAACAATACAAAATCTCCCCAAAATGAAAAGCCCCGGACCAGATGGTTTCACGTCAGAATTCTACCAAACCTTTAAAGAGGAATTAGTACATATACTACTCAACCTGTTTCAAAAGGTAGAAAAAGAAGGAAGACTACCCAACACATTCTATGAAGCAAACATCACCCTGATCCCAAAACCAGGAAAAGACCCAACAAGAAAAGAAAATTATAGACCAATATCACTAATGAATATACATGCAAAAATATTCAACAGGATTCTAACAAACAGAATCCAGCAACATATCAAACAAATCATACATCATGACCAAGTCAGTTTTATCCCAGGGTCTCAAGGCTGGTTCAACGTACGTAAATCTATAAATGTAATACAGCATATAAACAAATTAAAAAAAAAAAGACCATATGATTCTCTCAATCGATGCAGAAAAAGCTTTTGATAACATCCAACATCCATTCATGATTAGAACACTTAAGAAAATTGGTATTGAAGGGACATTTATTAATTTGATAGAGGCCATCTATGGCAAACCCACAGCCAATATCATATTGAATGGAGTTAAATTGGAATAATTTCCACTTAGATCTGGAACCAGACAAGGCTGCCCATTGTCTCCATTGCTCTTTAACATTGTAATGGAAGTTTTAGCCACCGCAATTAGGGAGGAAAAGGCGATAAAGGATATCCACATAGGGTCAGAAGAGATCAAACTTTCGCTCTTCGCAGATTATATGATTGTATATCTGGAAAATACTAGGGATCTACTACAAAACTCTTAGAAGTGATTAAGGAATACAGCAATGTCTCAGGTTACAAAATCAACATTCATAAATCGGTAGCCTTTATATATACCAACAATAGTCAAGTTGAAAAAACAATTAAGGACTCTATCCCATTCACAGTAGTGCCAAAGAAGATGAAATACTTGGGAGTTTATCTAACAAAGGACGTGAAAGATCTATATAAAGAGAACCATGAAACTCTTAGAAAAGAGATAGCTGAGAATGTTAACAAATGGAAAAATATACCATGCTCATGGTTGGGAAGAATCAACATTGTTAAAATGTCCATACAACCCAAAGCAATATATAATTTCAACGCACTCCCCATTAAAGCTCCACTGTCATACTTTAAAGATCTTGAGAAAATAATTCTTCGTTTTATATGGAAGCAGAAAAAAACCTCGAATAGCCAAGACATTACTCAAAAATAAAAACAAAACAGGAGGAATCACGCTACCAGACCTCAGAATATACTACAAATCGATAGTGATCAAAACAGCTTGGTAGTGGCACAAAAACAGAGAAGTAGATGTCTGGAACAGAATAGAGAACCAAGAGATGAATCCAGCTAGTTACCGTTATTTAATCTTTGACAAGCCAATTAAAAACATTCAGTGGGGAAAAGATCCCCTATTTAACAAATGGTGCTGGGTGAACTGGCTGGCAACCTGTAGAAGACTGAAACTGGACCCACACCTCTCACCATTAACCAAGATAGACTCTCACTGGATTAAAGATTTAAACCTAAGACATGAAACTATAAAAATACTAGAAGAAAATGTAGGGAAAACCCTTGAAGAAATTGGGTTGGGCGAGTTTTTTATGAGAAGGACCCCCCGGGCAATTGAAGCAGCTTCAAAAATACACTATTGGGACTTGATCAAACTAAAAAGCTTCTGCACAGCCAAGAACAGAGTAAGTAAAGCAAGCAAACAGTCCTCAGAATGGGAGAAGATATTTGCAGGTTATGTCTCCGACAAAGGTTTAATAAACAGAATCCATAGAGAACTCAAACGCATTAGCAAGAAAAGAACAAGGGATCCCATTGCAGGCTGGGCAAGGGACTTGAAGAGAAACTTCTCTGAAGAAGACAGGCGCATGGCCTTCAGACATATGAAAAAATGCTCATCATCTTTAATCATCAGAGAAATGCAAATCAAAACTACTTTGAGATATCATCTAACTCCAGTGAGACTAGCCTATATCACAAAATCCCAAGACCAGAGATGTTGGCGTAGATGTGGAGAAAAGGGAACACTTTTGTACTGGTGGTGGGAATGCAAATTAATACATTCCTTTTGGAAAGAGATATGGAGAACACTTAGAGATCTAAAAATAGATCTGCCATTCAATCCTGTAATCCGCCTACTGGGCATATACCCAGAAGACCAAAAATCACACCATGACAAAGATATTTGTATCAGAATATTTATTGTAGCCCTATTCATAATTGCTAAGTCATGGAAAAAGCGCAAGTGCCCATCGATCCACAAATGGATCAATAAATTGTGGTGTATGTACACCATGGTATATTATGCAGACTTAAAGAAAGATGGGGACTTTACCTCTTTCATGTTTACATGGATGGAACTGGAACATATTCTTCTTAGTAAAGTGTCTCAAGAATGGAAGAAAAAGTACCTAATGTACTCACCCTTATTATGAAACTAATGTAGGACCTTCACATGAAAGCTATAACCCAGTTATAACCTAAGAATAGGGAGAAAGGGGAAAGGGAGGGGAGGGAGGGGGGATGGAGGGGGAAGGAGGGGGATTAATGGGATTACACCTGCGGTGCATCTTACAAGGGTATATGTGAATCCTAGTAAGTGTGGAATGTAAAGGTCTTAGCAAAATAACTGAGAAAATGCTACAAAAGCTATGTTAACTAATGTGATGAAAATGTGTCAAACGATCTATGAACCAAGTGTATGGTGCCCCACGATCATACTAATGTACACAGCTATGGTTTAATAAAAAAAAAAAAAAGAGAACAGTGCCTGGGATATTATAGATGATCAGTAAATGGTTATAGTAATGCAGAACCTCAGGCCCCATCCTGGAACTACTGAGTCATAATCTGCATTTTAACTACATCCCCAGGTGATTTGCATGTTATACCTTAAAGTTTGACAAATACTTATATAGAATAGGGGATACCTCCAGAAGCAAAGTGCTTGAGAAAGTGAGGGGGATGGGTTCCAGAAAAAAGAAAAAAAGAAAATATTTGCCCTTTATAGGAACAGGGTCACTTCCTGGAATTGAGTAGGAAGAAAGAGAAAATGGGTGAGTGTGCAGGTGCCAGTGGGCCTACAGATTTGGTGAAAAAAGAAAAGGGAATGCCTCTATAATTGTTTTTTTTTTTTTTTTAATTTCGTCAGTGAAGATATGAAATGGAGAAAAGTGTATGGAGAAAAGTGTCATCAGAGGTTATAGGAGGAAAGAGCAAGGATGAAATAGTTCCTTCAAAGTAGTGGTTCTCAGCCTGGCTGCACATTGGAATCACCTGGGGAGATTTAAGAACCACTGATGGCTAAATACCCCTTTCAGGGATTATTATTTAATTGGAATGGTGTGCAGCCTGGGCCTCAGGATCTTTAAAACTCACCAGATGATTCTAATATGCAACTAAGACTGAGAGCTACTGCCTTAGAGAGAGAGAAAGGAAATGTAGTAGAGTTTGTAGGAGGTATTGAATGCCTAATTGGGCCTTGTGGTGAGGGAAAAATACAAAGTCTGACAATTAAGTTCATGAAGACATCCTAGAAAAAGTGCCACATATCTTATTGCTGAATATCACTATGGTCACCTTCGAAGTACCCCCTATCCTTTGGGAAGCTATGCACTGATGTCAGTGCCTAGTCAACACCCTTCAGTGTAATTTTGGAACTCTTTTTCTGGAATGGCCATCAAAGATGTCATCATATTACTCTGAATGTCCTCAAGATATCTTCCTTTCAATATTTCCTTTATCTTCAGGTAAAGAAAAAAGTCATTGGGGCCAGATGTGGTTGGTCATGCCTGTAATCCTAGCACTCTGGGAGGCTGAGATGGGCAGATTCATTGAGCTCAGGAGTTCCAGATCAGCCTGAGCAAGAGCAAGACCTTATCTCTACTAAAAATAGAAAAATTAGACAGGCATTATTGTGGGCACCCTGCTAGTAGTCCCTGCTAGTTGTGAAGCTGAAGCATAAGACCAAGAGTTTGAAGTGCTGTGACCTATGATGACACCATAGCACTCAACCCTGGGGCAACAGAGTGCAGAGTGAGATTCCATCTCAAGGGGAAAAAAACTGTCATTGGGGGCCAAATCAGGTGGGTAGGAAGTGTGTTGCAATAATTTTTTTACTGGCTAAAAACTACTTCACAGACAGTGCTGTGTGAGCTGATGCACTGTCATGATGCAAGAGTGATGAGTTGGTCAAGATTTTCAGTAAAGATTTTTATAACTATTTCTCTGTCAATGTTTACTTCATAAGCTATGCTCCTCATATTCAGCTATTTTGATACATAATTTGACAATTTTTTACAACGTTTTCAGCACTTCTGGTTATTACTGGCTGCCCTAACCTCTCTTCATTAGTGATGCTTTTTCTCTCCTGAGAAAAACATTTAATTCATTTGTTTTCTTCATGGCATTATGCCATAAACTTGGACTAACAAGTTTCTGATTTCACTTCCACTCTTTCCAGCCTTAACAAGAAATTTATGAATGTTTGTTGATCAACTTCAAGCTTTGACATTGTCACAATGGCACACGAAAACCCAAAACAATAATGAATGCCAGTCAGCAAGACACTGTCACCTGTCAATGAGAATACAACTGTGAGACGCTGATATATCAAAGTTATGAAATCTTACTGAGTTGTCTGTACAGTGTTGCCAATGTAAGCACACGATGGCAAGCTCAAAAATTAGCCTAATGGTTGGACTTTTCTCCAGTCCATTTTGCTGTTCAGGCATATGTATAGAGAAGACAGCAGGTGGTTGGGTGGAATCTGGAGGAGTTTTGCCAAACAAATACAATAGGAAAAGAGATGGAAAATACATTTGCAGACATTTTCAAAAAAGCAATTACAACAATAGGCCAGCCAGACAAAAAGAAAAAAGAAGACATGAAAAATTGTGTTGACTAATGGCGTAAGTTCATTGAAATACAAGGGTCAAAGAATTGGTGATCTTGATGACATGGAATAATTGTCAGAGAGGTACCAAAGTGAGATGGAATAATAGGATACAATGATAATAGAGAAGTGCTTGAAATAAAGAATTTGGAGTAATATTATATTAAATGTATTAATTTATATTATTATATATTAATATATATGAGTATAAGATACTAATATTATAACCAAGTAATTAATTTGGTTATAACAAGATCTAGTGTGCTACCATAGGAATTTTATGGCTGAGTCAGGTGAATGAAAAGAATGTTGAAGGCCAAGGTTGAATAGGTCACCTACAGGAATCCTGAGGTCAGATAGGAGAAAGGATGAAGACAAGTGATGACCTAAGAGATATAGGCTTCAAGTAATAAGAAAGAATGTCCAGAAGGACAGTGAGTCAGCCAAGAATTACAACCACTATGTACCAAGCTCTGCTCTAAATGCTGAATGTACAGCAATGAACAAGACAGACTAGATTTCTTTCCTCAAGGAGCTATTATTCTAATGGAGGGATTTATACATTGAACCCAAAATACAAAAATAAAGCCATCTAAGTACTGAATAATTATTAGAAAAATGAAAAATACCAAAATATAATAAAAAAGTGACTAAGGAAAGGAGACACTGCTTTACCTAGGTGACTAAGAAGGCCTTTCTAAGGCGGTAACATCTGAGTTGACACTGGAAACCTAGCCATCCAAAGATCTTGGGGCAGAGAATTCCAAACAGGAAGCAGCAACAAAGATAAAGGTCCAGAAATGAAAATGAGAATGACATATGAAAGTGACAGGAGAGGCTCGGTGCCTGTGGCTCAAGTGGCTAAGGCGCCAGCCACATACACCTGAGCTGGTGGGTTCAAATCCAGCCTGGGCCCACCAAACAACAATGATGGCTGCAACCAAAAAATAGCCGGGCGTTGTGGTGGGTGCCTGTAGTCCCAGCTACTTGGGAGGTGGAGGCGGGAGACTTGCTTGAGCCCAGGAGTTGGAGGTTGCTGTGAGCTATGATGCCACAGCACTCTACCCAGGGCAACAGCTTGAGGCTCTGTCTCAAAAAAAAAAAAAAAGAAAAAAAGAAAGTGACAGAGAAGGCTACTGTAGAAGAGTGTAGTGAACTATAAGTCAATGATGGGAGATAATGTCAGAGCATAAGGCAGAGCTTTATTCATCAGAAAATGAAAGTAAAATGAAGGGATAGTGGGTGGCAGAGGAAGATGGTGTGTGCTTTCAAGGAGGCAGGGATTATGAAAGCAGAGAGCAAGAAATTGAAACATGGTAGATGTTATCCCCAAATATACTAACACAGAAAATAATTTAAAGCAAGATGTTGTGCAAGGGGGAAAAGTGTATATAGATACATATGTAAATGTAATGTTAGACTTTGAGAAAAAATTTTCAGGTGGATGAATGCTCAAGGTCCTCTGGCTTCTTGTTATACACTACTCAAATTGTGGTTCTCAGACCAGCAGCATCAGTAGCACCTGGGAGCTTATTAGAAGTACAGAATGCCAGACCCATTTCAGACTTACTGACTCAGCACTTTCATGAGATCCGTGGTGATTCATGTGCATATTAAAGTATGTGAAGCTCAACTTTAAATGCCCTTAAGATAACTTCCTGCCACTGGGCTTGGTAGCTTAAGCCTGAAATTCTTGCACTTTGGGAGGCTGAGGCAGAAGGATCACTTTAGGCCAGAAGTTAGAGACCAGGCTGAGCAATATCACAAGATCCCATTTCTACAAAAAATAGAAAAATTAGCTGGACAAAGTGGCATATATCTGTAGTCCCAGCTACTTGGGAGGCTGAAGCTGTAGGATCACTTAAGCCCAGGAGTTTGATGTTGCAGAGCACTATGATGATGTCATTGCCCTCTAGTCTGGACAACAGAGCAAGACTCTGTCTTAAAAAAATGTTAATGTTGTTTGCCCCCAAAATAATAGAAAATATATCCCATTGATTTGGAAACACAATATTCAGAGATGCTGGGATCACAGGGACCAGTCAAATGGAAGGCTTGCTCCTTTCACCAAGGTAGGGAGCCATTTGTTACTCTCTTTCTCTAAGCTCTCTATGGGCTCTTTACTCTCAAATTGGTATAAATAAAGTTAATTCAAGTTCATCTCTTCATAGCACCCACTCCTTTCCTCTTTACCTCTCTCTTTTCTTTTTCTCATTCCATGCCTTCAGAATCAAACAGCTTCCTGTTTACTAAGGAATTTACTCTCCATCCCACTATTCACTTTCAGGATAAAGGAAGGAGCTGAAATAACTGCATGAAGACTTTTAATTAAATGAGCAGATCTAACTTTCACCTGGACAGAGGCGTTGGTTAAATTACTTGGGTAGATTCAGGACCTATAAATCTCACAAACATTATATATCTGCTCAAAGATTCTCTGTCAAGCCAAACTCATGAAGTCCCATTACTAAAGGCATGCACAGTCTGATCCAAGCACAGTCTGGAAGAGTGCCTGTAAAAGATGCGGTAGACTTACTCCTCCATTGATGTAAGGGATGGAATGCTATACTAGAGAACCATGCAGAGAAGTTAATGAGCTGAGGTAAGAGTGCACTGGGTGCTGGGTGACTGCTAAATTGCAGTGTAACCTGAGATAAACCACTTGGTCTCTTCATCTGTCAAATGCTGTGTTTATAATCTTCCAATGATATCTGACCTGTGCTTTTGTAGAGTGTAGGGTTGGTCCTTCAGAGAAGTATCTTATCCTGGGTGACATGTAGGAGGCTAAGTGGGAGGATACCAGTCCCACTTCAGCCAGAGTGGCTCTCCTTTCATCTGTTTTGTATGTTAAGCTTTCAGATAAAATTTTTATTTAACAAAGAGTCTCTCTGCTGCTAAAAACAGACTACATCTGATGCTATAAAAAGAAAATCTGCAAAAAAAAAAAAATGTGTTTTGTCCACCACAGTGTTTGAAAAATGTGTTAAATATTAAGCAATACTTTTAAAATCAAGATATTTCATATAAAAATCTGAACTTTCAGCTTCTCTTGAAACACTGGAATGTCTGGTAGTCCTGAGCTGATATTCCAACATTGCAAAAATCAGCTAAAGGTGGGTATCAGATGCTTCCTTAAGGGTCAGAGCCCCTGCATACTGGACTCTGTCAAGCCTCTTCAGAACTTGAATGGTGACCCCTTCCCTCTTGTATTCTCCAATTTTCAGCTTCTTTACCCCTCTATTCCGGGAGACCAAACCCAGAATGGGTTCCTCTAGAAATGGCTGTGTCTATACACAAGGAGCGTAACCTGTGTAGAGCAGTGCTTCTCAAACTTTAATGTTCAAAGATCTTCTTGGTGCATTAAAGATTCTGATTCATTAGTTCTGGGGTGGGAACTGAGAATCTGCATTTCTAACAGACTTGCTGGTGATATTGATGCTGCTGATCCATGAACCACATTTAAAGAAGTGAGGGGCAGTACATATAGGAAAGAAGTGAGGCGCCAAGAGTCCTGACCTTTAGTCACAGCTCTCACAAACATTCACTGAACTGGAAAACTGCTAAAACTTCTGTCCAGTGGGCCTGTTAAACCTTTCTCCAGGGAGGTGGTGAGTAGATAAGAAGAGAAACCTCCACAAAGAAGTGCTTGAACAGAAAAAGCATTACAAAGAAAGCCAGCAAGGTGTATGTTTCCCCCCCCCCCAAGGGAGCTGCCCTTCTCCTTGACCTGGAATGGCTAGGGTTATCTCTCAGGTTCTGGGTGCTGATTCCTGAGCTCTAAGGGAAACTTGTTTTGTTGGTGAATGTACTGATAACATCAGACAAAGAAAGCAGAAGAGACAGAACAAAAGGAGGAGGGAGAAAAGGAAAATGAAGAGGAAATAGAAAAGGACAAAAAAAGGAGAAGAGGGAGAGGAGAAAGAGAAGGAGGGAAAAGAATCAAGAAAGAGGAGGATGAAGATGTCATGAATGATGAGGAGAAAGGAGAAGAGAAGTGTTCAGTAGAGGGGAGAGGGGAAAAGAGGAAGGAGGAAGAAGAGGCTAGCTTAAGAGAGTCTTTTTCTAAAAGCTCATTCCTTACTTGGCTCCTCCATCCCATTCGGCCCCTCCTTACAGCAGGAAAACCTTACAGCAGCATCCTAAAGTCCCCTTTCTAGCTCTAAAATTCATTGACCTTCTGAAATGCTATGGTAACAGAATGAGCTGGCTCCATCCAAGCTGGCTCCATCTGGCCTGTTTGTGAAGAAGTATCTCCTTCTTTATCTGTCCCACAGCTGGGGACACCTACTAACACCCATGCTTCATCTTCCTAGAATGGTGGATTCTCAAGAGTTTATTAAGGCTGCCATGGAAGCCCTGGGGTGAAGAATAAACAAGGAAGAGGACGAGAAGTCATTGCCTCTAAACACAGACATATTAGTTGCCAAGTCCTGTTGCCTCTACCCCATGGCATTTCTTCTGTGTGTCCTCTCTTCTCAACCACTCCAGGACCTCATTTATGTGTTTCATGTACATCACAGCAGCTTCCTAAGTGCCCCCCACAACTCCATTTTTGCTGGACTACAATCTATTCTCACACTGGTGCTAAAGTTATTCAGATTCCTAAAGCCCTGCTTGATCCATATCCTCCTCTAATCAATGCTTTCTTTTTGACAGAGTCTCACTCTGTCACCTTGACTACAGTATCATCATAGCTCACTGCAACCTCAAACTCCTAGGCTCAAGCAATTCTCCTGCCTCAGACTCCAGAATAGCTTGGATGACAGGGACATTTCATGGTAGTGGGCAAGGACCCAAGGCACTCTGTGCACTCAATGAAGCATTGACTAACTATAAATTTAGTCAGAGGAAAAATAATTTGAAGATATAACCACTTTGAGATAGGAAGATATTTTGTAACCTTGTAACCTATGAAGAAAAGTCTGTTTAATGTATACTATGATGAATAATAATATCGCTAAAGTCTACTTTTATGCAAAAATAAAAGTAAGAAAGGGAAAGAGGAGGGAAGAACAACTCTTTGAGGAAATATCTTTGTTGTTCTCCAGAATTGCTGGCTTTTCTATAAAAAAAGTGAAACTGTTGATCTCTCATCCACTTCTCTGTTGATTGCCTTGGGTGATAGGTAGATGGTACAGGCAAAACTTACTAAATGCAGAATACAAATGCCTACATACAGTAAATAAGAAAATGCCATGAAGGCTATGTCGAACAGTTTGATGAGAATATTTCAGATTGTATATGAAACCCGCACATTGTACCCCTTGATTGCACTAATGTACACAGCTATGATTTAACAATAAAAAAAAATAAAGTTAAGAGACCTAAATTACATTCTTGGGAAGAGGGAAAGAAATATATGAGGCAGAGGAAGGACAATTCCTTTTATTTATTTATTCAAAAAATATTTATTACATACCTTCTCTGTGCTAAGCACTGTTCCTGTTCTTGGTGTTGGGGATATTTTGGTGAATAAAACTCAGAATCTTTGCTTTCATATAGCTTATATTCTAGCAAGGAAAGACAAATAGCATACAAAAAAAATATATGGTGTATCAAGTGGTTACAACTGCTATCAGCAAAAAAAAAAAAATAGCAGACAGGAGGATTGAGAATGTGTGTGTAATTTTTAAAATAATGGTCAAGGAAAGTCACACTGAGAAGAAAGCATGTGAACGAGATCTGATCAGGGTGAGATAGCCATGTAGACATTTGAAGAAAGAGTGTTTCAAGTGAAAGGAATACATTGGAAGACCCTATGACTGGCATGTGCCTTGAAGCGCTAAAGAAGAGTAGAGAGAATGGTGTAACTGCAGTGGAAAGAACATTGGATTATAGAAGGAGATAAGGTCACAGAGCTAATGGGGGCCTGATTGTGTGGAGCCTCAAAAGCATTCATTGGGGGAAAGATTCCCTATTTAACAAATGGTACTGGGTGGACTGATAGGCGACCTGTAGAAAACTGAACATGGACCCTCAAATTTATCATTAACAAAAATTGATTCTCACTGGATAAAAAATATAAACTTAAGACATGAAACTATAAAAATACTATAAAAGGTTGCAGGGTAAATGCTTGAAGAAATTGGCCTGGGAGAATATTTTATGAGAAGGATGCCCCTGGCAATTGAAGCAACACCAAAAATATATTACTGGGATCCGATCAAACTGAAAAGCCTCTGTGAACCCAAGAACACAGTAAGTAAAGCAGGCAGACAGCCCTCAGAATTGGAGAAGATATTTGCAGGTTATGTTTCTGACAAAGGTCTGATAACCAGCATCCACAGAGAACTCAAACTAATCAATAAGAAAAGAACAAATAACCCCATTTCTTTGTGGGCAAGAAACTTGAACAGAAGCTTCTCTGAAGAAGACATGAAAAAATGCTTATAGTCTTTAATGGTTAGAAAAATGCAAATCAAAACCACTTTGAGATACCATCTAACTCCAGTAAGATTAGCCCACATCACCAAATCCTGAAACTTCAGATGTTGGCGTGGATGTGCAAAGAAGGGAACACTTCTGTACTGCTGGTGGGAATGCAAGGAAATACATTGTTTTTGGATAGAAGTTTTGAAAATACTCAAGGAACTAAAAGTAGTCCTACCATTTGATCCTATAATCCCCTCCAGGTATATACCCAGATTATCAGAAATCATTTTACAACAAAGAAATTTTCACCAGAATGTTTATTGCAGCCCAATTCATAATTGCCAAGCCATGGAAGCAGCCCAAATGTCATGGATTAACAAATTCTGGTATGTATATACCATGGAATACTATCCAACCATAAAAAGATAGAGACTTTACATCTTTTATGTTTACCTGGATGGAGCTGGAACATATTCTTCTTAATAAAGTATATCAAGAATGGAAGAAAAAGTATACGATGTAATCAATACTATTATGAAACCAATATATAATCACCTACACTTTTATATAAATAATAAAACACAACTATAGTCCAGAAGGAAGGAGGGAAGAGGAGGAGAGAGGAAGAGGGGAGGAGGGAAGGTGGGAAAAAGGAGGATATTTGGTGGGACGTCGCCTTGTGTGCACAATGCAATGGTACATTCCAAAACTATTAAGAGTAGAGTATAAATGTCTTACCACAACAAATAAGTAAGTGAAATGAATGTTATTTTAACTAGTTTGATATAAGTATTCCACAATGTATATCAAATCAACAAACACATTTTACCCCATAAATTCATTAATGTACACAGTTATTATTGAATTAAAAAAAACAAGAACAAACCAAAGAAAATAGCAAAGAAATCTGAGAAGCAGCAATCAGTGAGATAGGAGTGAAACTATGAGCGTGTAGTGTCTTGGAAGACAAAGAAAGAAACAGTTTCAAGGAGGAGAGAAAGATCAACTTGATCCAGTGCTGCTGAGAGGGGTTCTTTTCATTATTGAAAATGGGATCAGCCCCTTGGCAAGCTGATTCAATGGTGGTATATGGTCTCAGAGAATAGGGGAAGAGTTTACTCCCTAACTAACAACTCCCTGAGTGCTCACACAGAGGCAGTGTGGCACTGAGGTTCTTGCTTGAAAGGCACGCTGACCTAGGCTTGATTAATCAGCAATTCTGTGTGAGTGGTATGTCATCTCTGGTATTTAATATAGAGAGCAGAGCAGATGGAGCAGTAAGCCACATTGGAGAAACTAGCCCACTGGCCACAGATGGAGGTGTGGCTTCTATAGGGCATAATCAGAAGCATGTTAGAAAGGTCTCCCTCTCTAAACATACCTCTCCCATTTCAACCTCATACATACTCTAAATTTTCTCATTTCTTTAACAAGCATGAATATGTGAGATATTGTTTTAAGCACTCAGAGATAATAACTCAGGTAATCCTCACAACAACCCTATGAGGTAAGATCTAATTTCCATTTTTACAAATGAGGAAATCAAGGCAGGGAATGACAGAGTACTTTGCTCAATTGCACAGTTAATAATAAGTGGAGCCCAGATTTTAATACATTGCTTTATCCAATGTCCATGCTCTTACCTGCCTCTTAACCTCTACACCTAGACACTGGTCAATTATGGTGGAGGCCAAATCCTATTTGCAGCCTGCTTTTGTTCATTTTTTTGTGCATTTTGTGCATAGTTTTTTTTTTTTAATAAAAGAAAAATATGCAACACACCTAATGTGGCTCACAAAGTCTAAAATATTTACCATCTGGTTGACCCTTTACTAAAAAAGTTTACTGGTCTCTGCTCAGCACTGTGAAATGGAAAAGATAATACTCCTAATTGGATTATGGGTAGATCAAATGTTACAATTTACATTAAGCATCTGGTAGGTGCTCAGAAAATAGCAGTTTTATGATTAATTTTATACTCCTGCCATCAGCTCTCTGTTTCTGCACTCTTCCCTGTCAGAGCTGGGACACTAGGTCGCTACCCCAGCCTATCAAACTGCCATAATGCAGACTGCTGTACAAGCTCACTCAGAGTATAGCTCTGCATACGTGCCAGGGAGCCTGTTGTCTCAGTCAGGTAAGGCTCCCCATCAGGAGGAACCAGTTGTCTCAGTCAGGTCAGAGTTGCTGGAGTGTCTCAAAGGTGCAGCATTCAGTCTTAGTAGGAGCCCAGACTAACTTCTCCCGTGGCTATATATAGAAGAGATCCTGTTGTGACTATTTACACCACAGGTGTGGGGACTGCCAAGCAACAATGTGTGTGTTACATGTGCTCTTCCCCTTCCCCATTCCCTTATTACCCATTCCCTTCCCCATTCCCTTATTACCAAGGTGTTTCTTTTCAGATGTCTTCTACATTTCCCCCTTTTTGTGTATTTTAAGATATTTTTAACTGAGGAATTATTCAGCTGGTTTTCTATCTGAATTGCCATGATAGCATACTGACCTGACTTTCTTTTTTCTGCTTTTTCTGTCTTTCTTATTGCAGAAGGTCTTTCTGGTCTGCTTTTCTTTTTTGCCGAAGGTATTTCTGGCCTGCCTTTCTTTTTTTCCGAAGGTATTTCTGGCCGGCCTTTCTTTTTTCTTCTGCTTTTTTCTGTTGACTGCCTTGAAGGGACAGGGGGGCCACCACAATTTTAAACTGCTTCCTGCTGACAATGGACCATGATATGAGGTAGGCAGTTAGAGGTTCTTTCCCTAACCTGATCCCAAACTTCTTATCTTTTTCTTAAATTTATTTTTTCCCAAACTTTTAATTTCAAACCTCTTTTTTCTTCTTTTTTTAATTTATTTTTAATTATTGTTAAATCATAGTTGTGACATTAGTGCAATCAAGGGGTACAATCTGAAATATTCTCATCAAACTGTTCAACATAGCCTTCATGGCATTTTTTTAGTTATAGTATGTAGACATTTGTATTCTGCATTTAGTAAGTTTCGCCTGTACCCATTCAAACTTCTTATACTTCTTATACTTTTCTTTTTGCCAAAGGTTATGCATTACTCTAGTGGCTTTGTTTCACTTCCCACCTCCCTTTGACTAACAACGGGTGCCAAAAGGTCTCATTTACTTCGAGCCCCTCTTTGGAGTGGGAAAAAGTTCCACTTCTCTAATGCACATTCTCCTTCAGTTTGCTTTCTCCAGCGGAGAATGTTTGAGCGGCATCCCTCTTGTTTCTTAAACTTCTTATACTTTTCTTTTTACTTCTTATATATTTCTTCTTCCCCTTGCTATTTTTATTTGCCAAAGGCTTCTCTTACTCCCGAGTCTTATCTTTCTCTCTGCCTTTTGTTTCTTATATTTTTTCTCTCTCTTTTCTTTTGTTTGCTAATGGCTTTTGTTTGCTTTATCTTTCTTATGTATTTCTTGTCTTTCTCTTTCCTTTTTGTTTCTTATATGTTTCTCCTCTCTCTTTTTCTTTTGTTTGTTAAAGGCTCTACTTATTTTTGAATCTTATCTTTCTTATATATTTCTTCTCCCTCCTTATCTTTTGTTTGCTAAAAGCTTATTTCCCCTTAGGTCCGCGTCCACCACAACCACTATTCCAACTTCATTCCATTTGTTGGAGCCAGGATGCTAGGTCACTGCCCCAGCCCATGAAACTGCCATGAAGTAGACAACTAGCTTGGGGTATGTCTCCCAATAGGTGCTGGGTAGCCCATTGTCTCAGTCAGATAAGGCTCTACATCAAGAGAAGCCAGTTGTCTCAGTCAGGTCAGAGATGCCAGAGCATCTCAAAGGTACAGCAGTCAGTCTTAGTAGGAGCCCTGACTAACTTCTTCCATGGCTATTTATAGAAGTGATCCTGTGGCTATTTACACTACAGGTGTGGAGACTTCCAAGCAATGATGTCTGTGTTATGTGTGCTCTCGTGCTCTTTAAGGAGAGACAAATTCCCTTCCCCATTCCCTTATTATCAAGGTAATATTTTTTTTCAGGTGTCTCCTACACCTCCCCAGAGGAAGTCCTCCTAGATTAGACTCATTCCAAGCCCTTCATGTTCCCCTCAACCTTTGCTAAAAATTTACTAGAAATAATTAAACTGGACAGAAATGTCAATCGCTATTTGGCAAATACATATATTAAAAGAATAAATTAGTAGGACTTTCAGTGGATGAAAAATGTGAACTGGACGAAGTGGGGAACTGGTTCTACCTAAGGAATACTTGACAATAAATGGTAAATAAGCATCTAGATATTTTTCCCAAATGGCAATTGTAGAAATGGTAAACATATAATGGATATGTATCCTAAAAAGTAAAATTTGAAATAAGCATTTAGAAAATTTTAACAATTAAAGAAAATTTTAATCTTTTAGTTATTACATATGATGAAAAATTATAGAATATCAGAACTTGTAGACTACATAGAAATTCTCTGGTCAAACACCCTTAAATTAAAGATGGGAAGTCCTAACTCCAGAGACAGACAGATACTCACACATGGTCACATAGCAAGTATGGAGCTAGAATCCTGTTCTCTTAATGCAGTGCTCTTTCCATTACAGCAGTGCTTAGAAACTAGTAATGTGGGGCTGGATTATGTTTAGTTTGTCCCACATAATCTATAAATAAAATTGATCTAACATTTAGAAAGAAGAATTTTACACAAGAAAATCTGGATTTCCAGATTCCATTGAAAAAAATCTCCACTTGGATATCTAATAGGGATTACAAACTTAATATGTCCCAAACTGAACTCCTGATATTAAAAACCCAGATCTGCTTCTCTTGAACTTTTCTAAGATGATAGCAAGCTCTAGATGCTGTGTAATGGCTGCCTTCTTTATACACAGCATGCGCTCTCTAATTTGTCATACTCTCTGCTATTCTCAAATGCACCCAGCCTGTAATGTCTCTCATCATCCAATCCCTACACAAATTTGCAGTTGACCTTCCTTGCCCTATACCTTGCTTCATTCTCCCAAGCAAGATATGGAAGCTCCCTTCCCAGTGTTCCTAAGACCATGGCCTCAGAAATCAGAGCCATGAACTATAGTAAGAGGCTAGTTTCTCACTTTTTTTTTTTTAAACAGAGTCTAACTCTTTTGAGTTGGGTAGACAGCAGTGGCATCATCATAGCTCACTGCAACCTCAAACTCCTGAGCTCAAACAATCTCTCCTGACTCAACCTCCTCAGTAGCCAGAATTACATCCATGGTCCATGTTGCCCAGATAATTTTTCTGTTTTTAGTAGAAGTAGGGTAACACTCATGGTCAGTCTGATCTCAAACTCCTGAGCTTAAATGATCCTCCCACTTTGGCCTTCCAGAGTGCTAGGATTACAGGTGTGAACCACCTTATTTACCCTTGTTTCTCACTTTTAACAGTTGTGGTAAAGACTACTACTTACTGACTTGCCGCCCATAGCATAGGTTACAGTGCCAGCCACCTACATCAAGGCTGGTGGGTTCGAACACAGTCTGGGCCAGCTAAACAACAATGACAACTGGGACAAAAATATAGGTGGGCATTGTGGCAGGCACCTGTAGTCCCAGCTACTTGGGAGGCTGAGACAAGAGAACCTCTTAAGCCCAAGAGTTTGAGGTTGCTGTAAGGTGTGACACCGTGGCACTCTACCAAGGGTGACATAGTAAGATGCTGTCTCAAAAAAAAAAAAAAAAAAGACTACTAGTTACTTACTAAAAAACCATTTTCCCTTTTTCTTGAGCATGGATATGCCTAGTCTCCTTTGCTATAAAAGTGGCATATAAGAGGTTAGTGGAAGCTGCTAAGTGGGCTTTCCAAGAAAGATCCTTCAAATGATGATAGGCAGCTGGCATGTACCATTTTGCCCTTGCCACTATATGCAATAGGGATGTGAAAGCTGCAGCTCCAACAGCCATCTTGTGACCTTGGGGATGAAACACGTGTGGTAAAGATGATGAAGTCAGTATACCAGCTCTGAACAGTGTTGTGCCCAGGAGTTCCACAAATACCACACTGCCAAACAAGTTAAATTTAAAGAGGAGTCCTTTTACTGAAGAGCCAGCTGGCGATTGCCTCAGTGTCCCAACATGGGGTTTCTGAGGGCAGCCCCGAGTGCTTAAGACATCAGATTTTTAAGGCTTGGTCTGCGTCCTGGCTGGCACGCAGACTGTCTAGGTGTATCTGGGCAGGGTAGCAAGCAAGAATTGTACAGAAGCAGAATTTTGCAGTTAGTTAGTCATGTGTCATACATCTTTGTTTTAATATTTTCTCCCTATACATCTTAGTTTTAGTACTTTTACCCCATACATTTTAGTTTCAGTACTTTCCCCACCTGGTATTGTTTAAAAGTCAGTCCAGGAACAGTTGGTACCTCCCAGTCTGTTTCCCAGGGAGTTTCCTAGCAAGAAACTTGGAGTGAACTAGAAGCAAGAAATTAATTAGTACATTCCCATATATCTTGGGAGTGAACTAGACTTATTTCATTTTTTTGAAAGTTTGTAGTCCGGAAATTTGCCAGGAGTTAACTGGTATTTTTCCATTATAGCCTAGGTCTGACACCTTTCTGTCTTAGCCTAGGCCCACTAGGCCTAAGAACAGCCTATCTATAGATCTTTTTTACACAATATGTAAATAAATGTCTGCCTTACTTAAGCCACTTTTAACTCCATTTCTGTTACTAAATGTGATTCTTAATAGATAAAAGAAGGATGAACTAAAAATAAAATCCTAAACCCTCTGCTAACTGAATATGCTCCTCTTGGTGAAGAGGGCCTTAGAAACACAGTAAAACTGAATTCCCATCCATAATGATGTGGGAGAGATAAAGCACAATTACATGTGTATGATTTCCCTTCATAAATATTACTGATTCCCTACAGTTTGTTAAATATGTATATTTGATCATACCACTCAGTATAAAATCTTGTTGCCTTTTGTCTCTTCTTAGAGCCAGTATGCCTGGCTTCTAGCAGGGGCTCTGTTTTCCAACCTATTGGAATGGCTGCTGAGCAGGCTGATACTTTTTATGAGAAGTAAATCTTTCCTTTTCCTAAAGTATAAACCACATTCATAATTTTATTTTTAGTTAACACACACATAAAAGTTGTAGGCCTGGCTGGTGCCTGTAGCTCAGTAGGTAGGGGCGAGCCACATACACTGAGGCTGGCAGGTTTGAGCCCAGCCTGGGCCTGTTAAATAACAATGACAACTGCAACCAAAAAATAGCTGGGCATTGTGACAGGTGCCTATAGTCCCAGCTACTCAGGAGGCTGAGGCAAGAGAGTGCCACAGCCCTCTACCAAGGGTGACACAGTGAAACTCTGTCTCAAGAAAAAAAAAAAAGTTGTTAGCCTTGAGGTAGTAAAGACAATGCTGGGTGGAGCCATATAACTACTTAGCCTCTAATGTGCTTCAGTCTCTATGTGGTTTCAGTCCCTGAAATGCAAATAGTAATAGTCTGTACCTCAGAGGGGTATTAAATGAGTTTAAGACATATAAAGGCCTAAAAATAGTGACTGACGCATGATCAGGTAGACAGTATAAAGGCACCTCAAATGTGTCCACATCCTAATTCCCGGAATGTGTGAATTTGTGGGAGAATTTGCTAGTCAATGACCTTGAATTAGGGATATTACCTTGTATTATCCAGGTTGACTCACGGTAATCACAAAGATGCTTATATATAAAAGAGGGAGACAGAAAAGTTAGTGTCAGTGATTCAAAGTGAGAAATACTTGACTAGCCATTGCTGGCTTTAAGATGGAAAGGAGCCATAAGTCAAGGAATGCTGGCAACCTCCAGAAGCTGAAAAAAGCATGAAATACATTGGAATCTCCACAGTGGACCATCTCCCTACATTGACTCACCTCATTAAGGTGACCTAATTTTCATAGATCAGACATGCTCCACATGTACACATTAAAACAGTAGGCCTAGTTCCTTATGATCACCTCCAAATGTTGACCAGTTTGGCACAGTCCCATGGGTGGTCAACCTACAGAGTTTCTACTATAGTTTCTTTTCTAAAACTCTAAGAAAATAATGCAGTCCAGCTGGCATATTAGTATTAGCCACTAAGGCCCATTTTGGAGTTTTGACTTCTTGAAATATAAGGTAATAAATGCTTGTTGTTTTAAGCCTTAAGTTTGTAGTAATTTGTTCAGCAGCTATAGGAAACTAATATACATGGTAAGTGCTCTTAAGTGATAAATACAAAACTAAATATCTTTTAATCCAAGTTTGTATTTGCTGAAAAAATAGAAACATTTTTCATTTGATCTTTAAAAAACCAGCTCTATTTTACAATTGGAGAAACTGAGGTTCAGAAACAAGTAATTGACTTACCTAAGTTCATCCAATGAGTTAGTTAGCAGGGTGGCTTCCCCTTACTTGCTGACTGCAGATGCTTGGCTACTCTGTGACTTGTCTTCCAAGCTCCAGAAGTGGCAGTTTTGCAGACAGACTCCCACATCTCCTGTAACTAAAGTATGGTAATTGGTTGCTAAGCCATGTGATTGGTTGCTAGGCTCCCTTCACCATTTCAGGCCCTAACACACTTCAGCAACTGGAAGTTAATAATCTTCCAGCAAATTAAATTTGGTGAAAAGATCAGACAGCATGTTAATAGGGAACCAGGTGATCCAAGCTAAACTTAGAGGACTGCTGCTACCTTCTACCAAGTATACCTTCTATATGGGCTGTTGCTTCCATGCCAGTTATATGAACTCCTGACCTTTGTGAATCTAAAGGGGAATATGCACATTTCTTTCCGCTGCTAATAAATGTATTCATACCTTTGCCTGAGTGTTTATCTCTGTGTAAAATGTCCTAAGCTCATGTTTGCCAGAGTGTTGTAGTTAAGGGGTGATTATGGGTTGTGGTGGCTTTGTTGCATAGGCCATATGCTCTTACCCCTGGGTGTACATGAGAACAACCTGAGAAGCTTTGCAAAATATATGTGCTAGAGCCCCACCTAAGAGATTCTAATTTAATTGGGCCTAGACATGGGGATTATAAACAAACAAACAAACAAAATCTCTCTAAGTGACTCCCATGATCAGCCAAGGGTGGGCACCACCAGAGCAATACTTCAGCATAGGGAACTGGAGGTCAAAGGCCAGCTCTGCTACTTACTATGTGTGCAACTCTAGTCAAGTTGCCCCAATCCTCTGAGCTACAGCTCCCCAGGTGTAAAGTGAAGAAGACAATATCCCTGTAGCATAACACTGCCATAGGGATTAAATGAGTTAGTACACATAAAGCACTTAGAATAGGGGCAATTAGCATCAAGGAAAGTAAAATTATTGATTTGTAACACTTAGAACTATCACAGCAGTACTCTTCAAATATGAGGTATTACCATTAGGTTGGTCAAGCTAATTCCATCCTAAATCTGAAAAACTCATTCTGTGAGATTCTATTACAGGTAGTCATAATTCAGATAAGAAAGACATGCCACAGGCTCATCATCTCCTTGCACTGGTCCAGTTACAAACCAATAAGAAATATGCTTACACTGCAAGCTTCTTAAACCATGATAAGAAGAGTTGGCCCAGAGAGTCCCAATAATGGGCTGAATGTCCTTGTTGCCCTGATAAGTATGACTTGTCTGTGAAGTCTGCTGCTCTTCAGCCTGCCATACATAGAACTGACTCACTCCCTAATGCTGCTGACATCTCTTTAGATTTCAGCCTGCTTGTATTCTTAGTGTAAAATATATTTCCCAACATGTTTGTTACATTTGGTTTCGTGTGTTTTGATCTAGGCCTCATTTTGCTTATCAATTATTACATCAACAAAATCTTTAATAGATGTTTATTTTTGATGTGTATTTAAGAACAGATAACTAAAAACAATTTATAGCACTAGAATAAAGCTCTTTTTCAAAATTATCTCACTTCACAAAAGTAAGTAACTTTAAGGGAAAATAGCAAGCAAAATGATGTCTGTGCATAGCAAAAATAATGAAATCTAGGAAATATTTCCCTAACCACTTCACATTCGTCCTTCCCCCAACTAACTCTGTATCCTCAATCCTCTCTCCTCTTCCAAGCCTAGCCTAGTATGCTATGTATGGACTAAAATAAAATCTTAACCCCTTCCCCAGATGATTGAATGGACCCCCACCCTTTGGCCAAACAGACCCTGGAAATGCCCTAAAACTGAGTTACTGGTGGGAAGGAGGGAGGTCAGACAAGCTTCATCATGCCCTCCTCCCTTCTTATAGATATTTCTTATAACTCATTACCAGGCCTAAGGCTATGCAAGACAAACCTGAAGGTCCTCAATTTACATAACACATTACTTGAGTCTGGGATTATGACTGGTAGCTAATCTCCAATTAACACATTTCCTTATTTTAAAACATTTCAAGCCTTTAGACAAAGCTTCATTTCTTTAACCACTTACAAATCAAAGTGTTTTTAATCTCACCCATAACCTATAAGCTACTCCCCCGCAGATAGTCCATCTTTGGGGGCCAAATCAATGTATGCCTTCTACATAAATACAGATTTATGAGTTTATGACTTTATGTGTCTTACTGAAATGTATAAAACTAAACTGTAGCCTGACCACAGCAAGTCCACTTGCTCAAGGCTTCTTGGGTGTGGCTCATGACCATGGCACTCGACTTTGGCTCAAAATAAACCTATTTAAATTACTTTACATAGTTTGGCTTCTTTTCGGTTGACAGATGCCACCTTCACTGGACAGTCTCCCCCATTACTTCAACTAGAAATGTGTTCCTCTTGCTCTGAATTCCCACAGCTTATTTCCCTTATATTTATCCCAAACTTGGCCAGTAATAAACCTTGATGGTCACTAATTCCCTTCCCCCACCCCATCTTCCCCATTTCTTTAGCAGTGTTGCTATTTACCTTGTTGATGGGGCCAAAACCTAGCAGTATTTCTTGATTTCTCACACCCCCCACACACTCTCTATCCAGTCTGTCAGAAATGCTTGTTAGTTTTACCTTCTAAATATATCAAGACACTGGCCACTTACCAACTACACTAGTTTAAGCTAACACCCTCTCTCACCTGAATATTGTAGAAGCCTCCTCACTGATCTCCTGGCTCCTTTGACCCATACAGACCATTCTCCACATGGAAACCAGACAGTCATTTACATCATGTCACTTTTTAGCTCAAATCCCTCCACTGCATTCTTATCATAGAATAAAATCAAAACTCCTTACCACGGCTTCCAAGGCCCTGAAAGTTCTGACACCTGACAACCTCTCTGACTTCATTTACCTACCACTCCTTCCTCTCTCCAGGGGCAGCCACATAGGCCTCCTTGAGGACCTATATCCACTAATCAAAGAAGAGAAATTAAAGAAGTGTTCTTAGATTTACATCTCAAAAAAAATCACTTTTGCTGATGTGTGGAGAACAAATCTAGAGGGACTGTGAAGGTAGACATGATGAGGTTTCTTTGCCACAGGCTTGGGTAAGGAAACACTTAAGTTCAAATATCAACTCCAATACTTAGTGAGAAGAAAGGGGGCTTTAGGATAAGGAAAAGGAAATTCTGGTTGCAAAAATAAGGAAGTGTAAAAGGGTACCTGGAATAAATGAAGGGTTTTGGCACATGGAAACATAATGACTTAGGTAACCAATTTTGTACTGTTAACATAAAACACAGTTTCCAGCTTGCAACACAAATTAGGGTAATGGTCATAGTTACAGAATAATGCACACCACAAATGACACAAACATCATGGGACTCATAGTCACCACCTTACAATTACCAGTAAAATAGCAGTTAACAATTATTGCTAAAAAGTAACGGAGAATGCACAGATGGCAACTGAGATAATCTTTGACCAACAAGAAACAGGCAAGAATACTTAAGGACCTAAGGGGACCAATGAAAAACTTCAGAGATAACTATAGGAGAAACTAAGGTAAGATACTTATACCTGTGTACTGTCTTTGTATCAACTTCTCTTCATTTTCAAGAGAGACCCCTTTCCTTTTCTCTAGAAAAACCTATGCTTGAATAAACTTTGTTTTTGCTCTGCTGCACTGAGAGTCCCACCCACTTTATTTTCTTTCTTTTTTTTGTAGAGACAGAGTCTCACTTTACTGCCCTCAGTAGAGTGCCGTGGCGTCACAGGGCTCACAGCAACCTCCAGCTCTTGGGCTTATGTGATTCTCTTGCCTCAGCCTCCCGAGCAGCTGGGACTACAGGCGTCCGCCACAACACCCGGCTATTTTTTTGTTGTTGCAGTTTGGCCGGGGCTGGGTTTGAACCCACCACCCTTGGCATATGGGGCCGGTGCCCTACTCACTGAGCCACAGGCGCTGCCCCCACCCACTTTATTTTCATTCCCACTTTACTTTGCTTTCACTGTAACTTGGCCAAATTTGCTAGTTCTGCTGAGTGATCAAACTAGGTCTACAGACAGAATTTGGGGAGATCATAGGGGTCTCAGAGACCACCCAACACTTACTAGCTTTATTGTGTGCCAAGCATAGTTATAGGTGCTTTGCTTGTACTAGTATCTTACATAACCTTTCTAATCCTCAATGTATTTTTGTCAAATGAGGATTTAGCCCCTGACTCTCAGGGTTATTGTGAAGATTAAACACATTATTATTTTTTATTGTCATGTTTTCCAAAAGACAGATTCCATGTAAATGGGGAAATAAAAACACTGATTTCTGAATTCCTTTTATGGGAATCAAGAAGCTAGAGGGATTTTTTTTTTGTGTGTGTGTGTGTGTGTGTGTAAAAGTATGTTCAACTTTTCTTTTTTTTTACTTTATTGTTGGGGATTCATTGAGAGTACAAGATGTGTCACACACGGAGACCCCACCTCCATCTCTCTGCTCTTCCTTTCCCCCACCTCCTCCCTCCTTCTCTCTCTCTTCTCTCCCTTTTCCCAACCCCCACCATGTCATTAATTGTCCTCAAATCAAGATAGAATACATAGGATTCATGCTTCTCCATTCTTGTGATGCTTTACTAAGAATAATGTGTTCCACTTCCATCCAGGTTAATACAAATGCTGTAAAGTCTCCATTTTCTTAATGGTTGAATAGTATTCTATGGTATACCTGTACCACAGCTTGTTAATCCATTCCTGGGTTGGAGGGCATTTAGGATGTTTCCACATTTTGGCAATTGTAAATTGAGCTGTGATAAACAGTCTAGTGCAAGTGTCCTTATGATAAAAGGATTTTTTCTTTCTAGATAGATGCCCAGTAATGGGATTGCAGGATCAAACGGGAGCTTGAGTTCTTTGAGGTTTCTCCATACTTCCTTCCAAAAAGGTTGTATTAGTTTACAGTCTCACCAGCAGTTCCTTTCTCTCCACATCCATGCCAACATGTGCAGTTTTGAGATTTATTGATGTGGGCCATTCTCGCTGGGGTTAGATGATATCTCACGGTGGTTTTGATTTGCATTTCTCTAATAATTAAGGATGATGAACATTTTTTCATGTTTGCTAGCTGTTCATCTGCCTTCTTTAGAGAAGGTTCTGTTCATCTCTCTTTCCTATTGATATATAGGATTATTGGCTTTTGTCATGTGCATTAATTTCTCTATAGATCCTAGTTATCAAGATTTTGTCTGATTCAAAATATGCAAAAATCCTTTCCCATCGCATAAGCTGTCTATTTGCTTCGGTTGTGGTCTCCTTAGCTGTGCAGAAGCTTTTTTTATTTTTCTTTTTTGTACAGAAGCTTTTCAGTTTAATTAAGTCCCATTTATTTATTTTTGTTGTTGCAATTGCCATGCCTGTCTTCTTCATAAAGTTTTTCCTCAGGCCAATATCCTCCAGTGTTTTTCCTATTCTTTCTTGGAGAATTTTTATCATTTCATGCCTTAAATTTAAGTCATTTATCCATCTTGAATCAATTTATTTTTTTTTTGAGACAGAGCCTCAGGCTGTCACACTGGGTAGAGTGCTGTGGCATCCCAGCTCACAGCAACCTCCAACTTCTGGGTTTAAGTGATTCTCTTGCCTCAGCCTTCCAAGTAGCTGAGACTACAGGTAGCCACCACAACTCCTGGCTATTTTTTGGTTGTAGTTGTTATTGTTGTTTGGCACCTGGGCTGGATTTGAACCTGCCATCTCTGGTGTATGTGGCTGGTGCCTTAGCCACTTGAGCTACAGGCGCTGAGCCTTGAATCAATTTTTGTGAGTGGAGAGAGGTGCGGGTCTATTTTCAGTTTTTTCCATGTGGATATCCAGTTCTCCCCACACCATTTATATCTTCTTGTTTGGTTTATGTAAGATTAGGTGGTTTTAAGTTGTCAGTTTCATTGCCTGGTTTTCTATTCCATTCCAAATGTCTATGTCTCTATTTTTGTGCCAATACCATGTTGTCTTGACCACTATGGCTTTGTGGTACAGTCTAAACTCTGGTATGCTGATGCCCCCAGCTCTATCTTTATTACTAAGAACTGCCTTACCTATCTGGGGATTTTTCTGGTTCTATACAAAATGCAGAATCCTTTTTTCCAAGTCTTGAAAGTACAATGTTGGTACTTTAATAGGGATGGCGTTGAATCAGTAGGTTGCTTTAGGAAGTATAGACATTTTAACAATGTTGATTCTTCCCAGCCATGAGCATGGTATGTTCTTCCATTTGTTAATGTCCTCTGCTATTTCCTTTCTTAGGGTTTTATAATTTCCTTTATAGAGGTCTTTCATGTAGGTCCTTCACTTCTATGTTCCTAGCTATTTCATTTTATTTGAAACTATGGTGAAGGGAGTTGTGTCCTTAATTAGCTTCTCATCTTGGTTGTTATAACCAATATTATAGACAATATTATAGGTTTTTATAGGCAATATTGGCTACTGACATTGATTTTATATCCTGAGACATTACTGTATTTTTTGATGACTTCCAGGAGTTTTGAGGTTGAGTCCTTGGGATTATCTAAGTATAAGATTATATCATCAGCAAAGAGAAAGAGTTTGACCTCCTGTAATCTCATTTGGATGCCCTTTAATTCCTTGTCTTGCCTAACTGTATTGGCTAGAACTTCCAGCACTATGTCGAATAATGGCAACAGAGGACAATCTTGTCTGGTTCCAGTTCTAAGTAGAAAATATTTCAGTTTAGCTCCATTCAGTAAGATATTAGCTATGGGTTTGTCATAGATAGCCTTGAGCAGTTTAAGAAATGTGCCACGTATGCCTATACTCTTCAGAGTTCTAATTAAAAAATGATTCTGGATTTTATCAAATGCTTTTTCTGCATCTATTGAGAGGATCATATGGTCTTTGTTTTTACTTCTGTTGATACAGTGAATAACATTACAGACTTGTGTATATTAAACCAGCCTTGCATCTCTGGGATGAAACCTACTTGATCATGATGTATGACTTTTTTGATGATAAGCTGTAATCTATTGGCTAGGATTTTGTTGAGAATTTTTGCATCTATATTCATTAGTGAAATTGGTTTGAAGTTCTCCTTGAGAGTTGGGTCTTTTCCTGCTTTTAGTTTCAGTGTGATGTTTGGTTCATAAAAAATGTAGGGGAAGGGGCGGCGCCTGTGGCTCAGTGAGTAGGGCGCCGGCCCCAAAAGCCGAGGGTGGTGGGTTCAAACCCAGCCCTGGCCAAACTGCAACCAAAAAATAGCCGGGCGTTGTGGCGCGTGCCTGTAGTCCCAGCTGCTCGGGAGGCTGAGGCAAGAGAATCGCGTAAGCCCAAGAGTTAGAGGTTGCTGTGAGCCGTGTGACGCCACGGCACTCTACCCGAGGGCGGTACAGTGAGACTCTGTCTCTACAAAAAAAAAAAAAAAATGTAGGGGAAGATTCCTTCCTCAATTTTTTTGGAATAAATTCTGCAGTATAGTAATAAACTCTTCTTTGAAGGTTTGATAGAATGGTGATGTGAAGCTATCTGGACCAGGGCATTTTTTTTGTTGGGAGATTTTTTTATTGTTTCTTTGATCTCAGTGCTTGAAATTGGTCTGTTGAGGACATCTATTTCTTCCAGGCTAAGTGTAGGGAGAGGGTGTGATTCCAAATATTGATTCATTTTCTTCACATTGTCAAATTTCTGGGCATAGAATTTCTGGTTATTTTCAGAGATAATCTCTTGTATCTCTGTGGAATCAGTTGTTATTTCCCCTTTATCATTTCTGATTGAGGTTATTAGAGATTTTACTTTTTTATTTCTAGTTAGTCTGGCCAAAGGTTTATTAATTTTATTTTTTTTTCAAAAACCCAACTCATTGTTTCATTAATTTTCTGAATGATTCTTTTGTTTTCAATTTCATTAATGCTCTGATTTAATTTTGAACATTAATTTTCTTCTTCTGGGTTTAGGCTTTGATTGTTCTTCTTTTTCCAATTCCATAAGATAGCTTGTAAGTTTGTTGATGCACTTTCTTTCTTTTTTTCTAATGTAGGCATCCAAAATGATAAATTTTCTTCTCAGGACTGCTTTCACTGTATCCTACACGTTTTGTTCGCTTGTGTTTTCATTTTTGTTATGCTCAAGGAAATTAATGATTTCCTTTTTTATTTCTTCCTGCATCCATCTGTCATTCAGCATAAGTTTGTTTAATTTCCATGTGTTTGAGTGGGGTTGAACGTTTTTGTTGGATTTGAATTCCACCTCTAGGGTGGCACCTGTGGCTCAATGGGTAGGGCACCGGCCCCATAAACCGAGGGTGGTGGGTTCAAACCTGGCCCTGGCCAAACTGCAACAAAAAAATAGCCAGGCATTGTGGTGGGTGCCTGCAGTCCCAGCGACTTGGGAGGCTGAGGCAAGAGAATTGCCTAAGTCCAGGAGTTGGAGGTTGCTGTGAGCAATGACACTATGGCACACTACTGAGGGTGATAAAGTGAGGCTCTGTCTCTACAAAAAAAAAAAAAAAAAAAAAAGAATTCCACCTCCAGTGCTTTGTGGTCTGAAAAGATGCAAGGTAAAATTTCAATTCTTTTGATTCTGTTTAGGTTTGTTTTGTGTCCTAAGATATAATCAATTTTGGATAATGTTCCATGGAGCAATGAGAATAATGTATATTCTTTATCTTTAGGATGGAGTGTTCTATATATGTCCATCAAACATAGTTATTCTAGGGTCTCATTTAAGTCTCCTTTATGTGTGTTTAATTTCTGTTTAGAGGATCTGTCTAGCTCCATGAGAGGAGTGTTAAAGTTCCCTGTTATTATAGTGCTGTAGGATATCATATTGCTCAGACTAATTAAGGTCTGTTTCAAGAATCTGGGAGCATTTAACTTGGGTGCATAAATATTTAGAATTGAAATGTCTTCTTGATATGCGAAGCATGATGGCAGACAGGATGGACGTGTAGCCCACCTCTCCCAAGCCATCAGGTGAGAGGAAAGGTGGTCTGGACCTTCCCTGTGTGTAGATTATTGGAGAGGACAGACATATGGAGACACCCAACAAACTGGCAGATTGCTCTATATGAGGGGTAATTTAAAATCACAGACTCTGTGGTAGAGATTCTTTCCTGCTCGGTCATGCCAGCCAGCAGGACCCTCCCCTACGGAGGTCAGCAGCTTGTAAGTGCTGACAAAACCCAATTGACAAATAATTATTCCTGAACTGAGGGAGGCATCTGAAAGGAGAGCCACTCAAAACCACAGGGAGCTGGGCAAATTGTTGGACAATTGAAGGGAAGGGATCCTGCCCGGGAAACACATTTTGAACTACCCAAAAGGGCGGGCACCTTTCCCCCAGGTGTTGGAGGGGGCCGGCGGTTCAGGCTGCGCGGCGAACTGATGGGCACCGATCCAAAAGTGAAACTCTGAACCATAAAACCCAGAATAAGTCCCCCGAACGCTCCAACCACAGGAAGCAGCTTGAAGCTGCAGACCTGGCTTTGGCTGCTAAAGCCCTGAAGCTACTGAAGCCACAGACCCGGCTTTAGCTCCTAAAGCTGCGAACTTGGCTTCAGCCCCGGGAGCCAGCTACAGCAGATAAAACCGTAAGCCCGCCAACAACCGCCCGAACTCAGCACTACTCCCTCTACAGCCAATTGAAGTCGCCAGTTTGCAGGAGAACCTGGGAACAGAGGGGAAAGACTTAAGAAGCATGGACACCTGCACTGAATGGGAAGGTCGGTTTCAAGTGCTGTCTGGAAAAAAACAGCCGAGGTTACACAATTCTTAGGTGACAAATTGTACAGAAATTCCAAAATGGCGATTGGCCATGGAAGGTGATTACCATGGTAACAGTATAAACTGTAAATCAGGTACAAGTCTCGGAACCACTCACAGCGCCACCTGGTGTTCAGAAAGTATATTGCAGTATGAATATATTCCTACGAAAGTTGATCCCTACAGCAGACATATAGATATGTATACGTATATTTCTACACGCAAGAATATTTTTGTAGTTGGTGCCTTTTTTTGTTTTGTTTTTTACTTTTTTTTGGTTTTCATGGTTTTTTTTTGTTTGTTTTGTTTTTGTTTTTTCCTCACCATTTCCGAGAGGAGATTTCTATAATTTTTTATTATTACTTCTTATATAGATATATTTTTTATTTCTATGTCTTATAATTTTAATTTCTTCTTTCTCCTCATTTAACATTCCAATTAACACCACTTTTTTCTCTATTTTTTTCCTTTCTTTCAATTATTCTACAATTATCACTGTTTTTATTGCAGTTGTTCTTATATTGCTGTTGTCGTGGCTGTTACCTGTTTGTCTATGTGTTTCCGTCAATCTCTGTATCTATTTGCCCGTGTGCCTGGCAACCTTTGTATCTGTTGTTTGCTCATTTGGTCACAATAAGCTTGATGTTACAACCTGCAACTCTGAGTTCCTAACACTCCCCTCTACTTTCACTCCATGATCTGGAGACCTGCCCCCCCAGGAGTCCATATTCTTGGGTGAACGCTCGAGAGGTGCAGATAGGACCTGAACTGCAGCTGGCCAGTGCTGACTTTGTAGCAAAGGAGCGAGAAGACGATGGTCACCTAAGAGGGAATTACACTGGAGTGGTGGTGCCCCGAGGTGCAGAGCAACAGCCGTCTTCAGCAATTACAAGGCCTACACCCAGATATCCCATAGCCTCTCCTCCTGTCTTCCTGGGCAACCAGATGAGGCCAAGCATCTTCTCAGATGGCAACCACCATGGAACAGACCTGGGACTGAAACACAGGCCCCGTGAGTAAAGGGTATGCCTGAGGCAGCACTGACCTGGGTGGAACATGGGGACTAGAAACACACCCGCAGAGCCGGGAAACTCCAAGGGTGGGGCTAATCTAGAGAACCGCTTTACTGAGCCTAATACGCACCTGGCCCTCAGGGGATCACCAGCCAATAGACAAAGGAGGCCAAGAGGCTACAGCTAACAACTGATTGTGCTGCGAATACAAACCCACAGGACTAAACACAGGGCTGAGGCACAAGTTCTGGGAACTCAAATCAGCCTCTCCTCTGCAGAAGAATCTAGCAGGGTCAGAAACAAACTCCCACAGGGTTGTTCCATTCAGCCAGTAACATAAACTAAAGGTGGGGCTGGAACTGAGTGAACACCTCCAGCCTCCATCAAGTGCCCAAGGTTGACAGGCCACACCACCCCCTGCTGGATAAAGACAGAGAATAGCAGCCTAGACGAGCAGATACAGACTACACTGTGAATTAGACAGGTGCAAACCCCTGGAATACATGCTTACTGCAGACAACTGACTGGGTCACAGCCCTTTGGGGATAGCAGTGACTGGGTGTGACAGAGCTGCAAGGTGGAAAAGGAAGCATCAATCTTCCAAGACTGATCTATTTACTGGGTGGCTCTTCCTGACTCCACGCAGCACTGGAGCAAGCCATATTAGAGCAGTCACCAGACCCCTGTGATCCAGTTCCCAGGGAAATCTTGAACTCTCCAACCCGAGGCAGCTACTGACTGAGACAATTGATTTGGACCTTTTGAACTGATCCACTCACCTGGGGACTATCCAGGTGGTGCCCTGGGTGTGTGGTTGTAGGAAGGTTTGATTTTCCTTTTCCATTTGTTGCCTGTGGTGGGTGGGGTGACTTAATTGCTGGTATTTCTCCACAGCTGAGACTTCAACCCAGAGTAACTGTTTCACTAGGGTCAAATAGAAACCAGCAGAAAACAAGACAGAATCACTTAGCCCCTCTAAACTAAACAGGGCCCCAGTTTCTCAGGCCACAGCACTGTAAAGGTCCTCGACAAAACACCAGGGGAGAAATCAAAGGGAATAAAACAATCATGGGGCCGAATCAGCAGAAAAACTCTGGTAACATGAATAACCAGAATAGATCAACACCCCAAGGAAAGATATGGCAGATGTAATTGAAGATCCCATTCACAAACAACTGGCTGAGATGTCAGAAATCAAATTCAGAATTTGGATGGCGAACAAGATTAACAAAATGGAACTAGGAATTCGTGGAGAAATTGAAAAGCTGTCTCAAGAATTTAACAAATTTAAAGACAAAACCACCAAAGACTTAGAAACACTGAAGCAAGAATTTGCAGCCCTCAAAGATATGAAAAATACAGTGGAATCCCTTAGCAACAGAATAAACCAAGCAGAAGAAAGGATCTCCGACATTGAAGATAAAGCCTTTGAATGCTCCAAAACTCTCAAAGAGGAAGAGAAATGGAGAGCAAAAGTGGATCACTCTCTCAGAGAGCTCTGGGATAACTTGAGGAAGGCAAATATCCAACTCTTAGGAATTCCTGAAAGAGATGAACTGGCCTCACTGGGCGCAGAGGCCCTTCTGCATGAAAATATGAAAGAGAATTTTCCAGACATGCCTAGAGAACCTGAAATTCAGATAGCAGATAGCTTCAGAACCCCAGCACGACTCAACCCCAATAAGACATCCCCCAGGCAAATCATAATTAATTTCACTAAAGTTAATATGAAGGAAAAAATTCTCAAAGTGGCCAGGTGAAAGAAAACTATTACTTTCAAAGGGAAGAACATTAGAATGACTGCAGATCTCTCTGCTGAATCTTTTCAAGCCAGAAGAGGGTGGTCATCAACGTTTAATCTCCTCAAGCAAAATAACTTTCAACCCCAGATCTTGTTCCCAGCTAAACTGAGTTTCATTTATGATGGAGAAATTAAATACTTTAATGACATTCGTATGATAAAGAAATTTGCCATAACTAAACCAGCTCTTCAGGATATTCTCAGACTTATCCTCTATAATAACCAACCCAATCCTCTACTACAAAAGTAAACTCACTCAGAAACTTCTGAACAAACTCCAACTTCCACAATGGCAAAAAGATTAAAAATGCACACTAGACATTCGAAAAACTCAATACCCAAAATTACTCCAAACTTATCAATACTCTCCATTAATGTGAATTGCTTAAACTGCCCTCTAAAGAGACATAGTTTAGCTGACTGGATACAAAAACTCAGGCCAGACATTTGTTGCATACAAGAGTCACATTTTAACTTAAAAGACAAATACAGACTCAGGGTGAAAGGATGGTCATCCATATTTCAGGCAAATGGTAACCAGAGAAAAGCAGGTGTCGCAATTGTATTTGCGGATACAATAGGCTTTAAACCAACAAAAGTAAGGAAGGACAAAAATGGTCACTTCATATTTGTTAACGGTAAGACTCAATATGATGAGATTTCAATTATTAATATCTATGCACCCAACCAGAATGCACCTCAATTTATAAGAGAAACTCTAACAGACATGAGCAACTTGATTTCCTCCAGCTCCATAATAGTCGATGTCAACATGCCTTTGGCAATGTTGGATTGATCCTCCAACAAGAAGCTGAGCAAAGAAATTTTAGATTTAAACCTAGTCATTCAACATTTGGATTTAGCAGACATCTATAGAACATTTCATCCCAACAAAACTGAATACACATACTTCTCATCAGCCCATAGAACTTAGTCCAAAATCAATCACAACTCAGGTCACAAGTCTAACCTCGTGACCCGGCCTGTGGGTCAGTGTACAGGGATACCTGGAGGACAGGGTGAGAATGGGAAGGGGTAAGGGTTGCGAAGAATGGAGACAAGACAGGAGTCTGATCAAGTCTCATTTATTGCAAAGTTCTTCCAGGGTATATAAGGGTAGGTGAAGGAGGAGGTTTACGTCACCAGGTATCCAAGCAACCTGGCCTTGGTGGAGATATGTTCCAAATGGAAAGCTTCCAAGTTTCGCTCACGTGATTTATGAGAAGAGGCCTGGTGTTTGCAGGGAAATAGAAACTTAGGCCTAGCATTTGCAGGGAAATAGAAACTTAAGTCTGTTAGTACTGGAAATAGCACTTGGTCTACAAAATAGATGCTGTGGTGTCAGCCTTCCACAGGTCCCACTTTTTTATAATTTTTTTTTCTCTTTTTTTTGTAGAGACAGAGTCTCCCTGTACCGCCCTGGGGTAGAGTGCCATGGCGTCACACGGCTCACAGCAACCTCCAACTCCTGGGCTTAAGCAATTCTCTTGCCTCAGCCTCCTGAGCAGCTGGGACTACAGGCGCCCGCCACAACGCCCGGCTATTTTTTTGTTGCAGTTTTTGGCCGGGGCTGGGTTTGAACCCGCCACCCTCGGCATATGGGGCCAGTGCCCTACTCACTGAGCCACAGTCGCCGCCTTTTATAATATTTTTAAATGTACATTTTACCTTTAAAGTTTGCTAGCTCTCAACCGAGAGGGTGAGGTGACTGTGTCTGTCTTAGGTTTGGACCGCCTTACCATCTCAGCTGATCCTCCTTACCCGTCATGGGATACACGGTAGCTATCTGACCGGGCTCCTGTCTTAGGTTGGTAGGATAAGCAAAGTCTGAGATGAGGGTCCTCGTTACCCGTCCTTGACTAGCCAGTCCCCTAAGTAGTTATGGTTATGCGTTCATCTTCCATAGCAAGTCTGTGATAATGAACCCGGAGGGGTTGCATTTTAATAGCATCAATTTGTTGTTTTATAAAGGCCATGACTTTGTTAAAAAGAAAAGGTCCTAGTGACAGTAATATTAGTAAGCCAAGTAGGGGCCCTAAAAATGGAAGGAGATAAGGTAGAAAGCCGTTTACTCTGCTCCAAAACGGGTTTTCCATAATTTTTCTTTTTCTTTCCTCTAGATTATCTTGTAATTTCTTTATTTTGTCTCGAACAATTCCTGATTTATTTGCATAAAAACAGCATTTTTCCTGTAATGCTAAACAGATGCCTCCTTTGTTAGCCGTTAGAAGATCTAACCCTCTTCTATTCTGTAGTACTACTTCAGCTAAGGAATCTAATTGATCTTGAAGATCTCTAACTGTGCCTGATAGGGCTTGTATATCTTTGGCCATAAGTTGAGATAGTTCAGTATATTTATGTACAGCAATGCCCATACCGGCGGTACCAGTGGCCATGCCAGCAGTGATTCCCAGAGTGGCCAAGAGAGGTAGAAATTGGACAGCCCTTCTAGAACGGCCAGATATATAATCAAAGGATGGTATAGGTAAAGATTCATTTCCATTGACTATATCTATATCAGGTAGCAAAAGGGTGATAGTACATAATCCTGTCCAATTAGTGGGTAGAATGGTATATGCCAAGTTATTGCCACAAACAAATACCATATCATTGGGAACACACGGGGAATAAGTAATATCGATGATGTCAGTGCAATTGGTTAAAGAGAGTTTGCCAATATCAATAGCATAACTGTCGTCTCTATAAGGGGAGACAATACAGGGTGCTTCAGAAAAGACAGGTTGTACTGGTAAAGGCATGAGGGGTATGTAGTTATTAGATGATAATTCAATGGAATTAACATTGAGAGCAATAGGCATAGATAGTCCTAAATGAGGGCATAACCAGCAATTTTGAGCCAAAGAAGGGTTGGATTGATTAAGTAACTTATGTGTGATGTCCAGCATTTTCAGGGTTTGGGGGTCTGGATTCGCATCCCTATTTTTGGGTAAAGCTATTGGATGGTAGTTAAATTTAGGAGACATGTGGTTTACAATGTTTTCCAGTTGCTTTTGGACTATATTCTGTCTCACCTGATCTTGGGGTCCACCTCCATCAGAGACGTGCACAGGTGGAGTCTTATTCCAGCAAACTGTTTTTCCTAATGTATCGGGACAGCCAGATTGGGCATATTTATTTGAGTTCCCCCAGACCTGAGGGACTGTGTCCCACTCGCCTCCAAATGTCCCCCAAAAATGTCTGGTCAAGATTTCTGTAAAATAGGTATTATTATCTGTACCAGTGCATAGTTGAACCTGCTCATAACAGGTATTATGTACAGATGGATGGAATTCTATACAAGGGCATGGTCCAGGCTTGTTATTAAAGGTGGGGATAATTTTAGCTTTTTTGCTACAGACCCATGCCTGTGCTCCATGAACACCTTGTCTCATTACTAAGTATGCTGTTTTATCACCACAGTCTACTTTTAGGAGAGGGGTTGTTTTACCGTTCCAGGTGCTACCACGGCACTCACAAGGAGTACCAGTTAATTTTTGTAAGAGTGCCCAAGCCTCATGGGGATTACCGAAACCACCTTCATTTTTTTGTATCAGGAAAGAGATTCCCAGATTCCCATATCCAGGTGCTCATAGTTACCTGCAAAGAAAAGAAAAGAAAGCCTTCTCAGGGGGTCTCTTGCTCCCTGGATTTAGAGGTGATGATTTTATCTACTTGTTTGACCAGTCATTCAGGTAACCCTCGTGCTGCTTCCATCTTCTGTGAATATATGCATACGGCACCTCTACCCCAAATTAAAACTTGATCGGGGCCGTGCCATTTATTATCTAATGGATCTTTCCATAGGGCAGTGGCAAAATTCCGTTTAGTATCTGGGTGCCAGAAGCGGTCTGCTGCAGACCGGCCGTCTTGGTCCAGTGTGAAAAAATTTAAAATGAGTAATGAATGGGATAAGAGATTTCTTGGGGACCCCTTAACAGGGTACCATTCCTTCTTTTTTATTTTTTCTACAGTGTTTTTAAGAGATAAGTGGGCACGTTCTACTATGCCCTGCCCTTGTGGGTTAAATGGTATACCAGTGACATGTTTGATACCAAGGTGTTTACAGAAGGTGTTAAATGCATGTCCTGTGTATCCTGGACCATTATCAGTTTTAATTTGTTTAGGGGTGCCTAGTACAGCCATGGTGGCTAGTAAATGGGCAATGACATGTTTGCCAGCCTCCCCTGACTGTCCAGTGGCATAAATAAATCCACTGAAGGTATCTGTGGTTACATGAACGTACTTGAGTTTTCAAAATTCAGGTATGTGAGTAACATCCATTTGCCAAATGGCATTGGGTATGAGACCTCAAGGATTTACTTCTAGATGGGGAGTAGGGAGTAGAATTACACAAGAAGGGCATTGCTTTACAATGTGGCGGGCTTGTTCCTGGGTAATTTGAAACATGAGTCTAAGGGTGTGAGCGTTTAGATGATGTAAATGGTGAGCAGCGGAGGCTAATGCGATCCGATCAGGCTCTGTGGTGGTTTGGGCAGTACAGACTAAGTGAGTGGCTTTGTCCACTCTGCGGTTACAATCAGTTAGGGGGCCAGGTAAATTGGAATGAGCTCTAAGGTGTCCAATGAAAAAGGGGAGGGTCCTTTGGTGTATAAGATTTTGGAGTTGCAAGAAAAAGGTAGCAGTTTCTGATACATGTTTGATTTGCGCTGCTGTCTCTAATAAGGGAACTGAATGAGCTAAATAAGCACTATCAGTATAAATATTCAAAGCTCTATAGGGAAATGCGGAAAAAACTGCGATAACTGCTTGAAGTTCAACAATTTGTGCAGAATTTGATTTTACTTGAAATTGCACAATCTCTGTATTAAAGGTGTAAGCTGCATGACCAGAAGAGGAACCATCTGTGAAAACTAATAAGGCATTGGGCAATGGGGAATTGGAGGTTCTTGTGGGAAATACAAAGTCATGTGTACTAATAAAATGTAATAATTTATTGGGTGGATAATGATTGTCAAGTTTACCTGAATAAGAAGCACAAGAAATAGGCCAATGTTCTGTAGTTTGAAATAACCAATTAATTTGTGCCTGAGAATAAGGCTGTATAATGATATCTGGTTCTTTACCAAAGTATTTTTTACTATTTTCCCTTCCCATAATGATGATATCCGTGACAGCCTGATAATAGGAATAAATAACTTTCATGGGAGAAGCAGGTAAGTGGATCCACATTATGGGGGCAGTTTGCCAAAATACTGCTGTGGGTGTAAGAGAAGTTTTACAAATGATGTAACTCAGGGGCTGAGTGTAATCTATGGTTGTAACAAATTGTGAATGAATAGCTTGTTGTACTAATGCTAAAGCCTGACGGCCTTCTTCTGTTAATGTTCTAGGAGAATTGGGGTTACTATCGCCTTGTAAAATAGCAAATAAAGGTTTTTAATCCCCTGTAGTTAGTTTTAAGTAAGGTCTAAGCCAGTTTATATCCCCTAAGAGCTTTTGAAAATCATTTAGTGTTTTTAATTTGTCCAATCTGAGGGCAGCTTGAGTATTAGTAATTCTGGGTCCAGTTAGGTGGAAACCAAGGTAAAGGTAGGGATCTTTTAGCTGAACTCTTTCCAGGGCTATTTGAAGTCCCTGGTTTGTGAGGGAGGATGATAAATCACTGTAACATAGTAAAACCTGCTGAGCATTTTGTCCAGCAATAAGAATATCATCCATATAATGAATGATGTACATGGAGTTCCAGTGAAACCTAGTTTCCTGAATAGCTGTGGCAACAAATTTTTGGCATAAGGTGGGGCTGTTGGCCATGCCTTGTGGTAAAACTTTCCATTGGAATCTTTTCATAGGCTCCTTGAAGTTAATAGAGGGGAGACTGAATGCAAATCTTTTTTTATCTAATGGATGGAGTGGTATAGTGGAAAAACAGTCTTTAAGATCAATGTTAATTTTATAGTAACCAAGAGGGATGGCCACAGGAGTGGGTAATCCTGGTTGCAATGCCCCCATGAGGACCATACTGGAGTTTACAGCTCTTAAATCTTGTAATAGTCTCCATCGCCCTGATTTCTTTTTTATGACAAAGATTGGAGTGTTCCATGGGGAGTTGCTTTCCTCTATATGCCCAGCTTTTAGTTGTTCCTGCAGTAACTGCTGAGCAGCTTCTAATTTTTCTTTTGAGAAGGGCCATTGATCAACCCATACAGGCTCATCACTTTTCCAAGTGATCTTATCTGCTGGTGTGCAGGAATGTAAATAGCCCTTAAGATAAATTTCCTAGCCCTTTTTTGTCTGTTTTTCCAGTAATTTATAGAGGGCTGGGAATGCCTGATTCCTCTTTGTTTGATTCCTCATCACTCTCTAGTGAGATAAGATCTTTTTGCTCATTAAGCTGACAGTTAGGAGGAGTACCTCCAGCAGCCCCGAAATCCTGGGACGGATCTTGGGATTTAATATCCTTTTCTTTGTGGTGATGTAACAGTTCTTCTCCCTTTTTTATGACATCCGCAACTGCGGGGCAAACACTGCGAAAGCTATTAATATCATTAATGAGATTCCAGTACGAGAAAGCAGTGACTGGTATTTTTCTAGGTCCAAATACCTGATAAAAATAATTTAAAGAATCACCTACTCTTTTCCATCTTTTCTCATCTATGGTTCCTTTCTGAGGAAACCAAGGACAGACTTCTTTTAAGAAGTCAAAAAATTGAAATAGCTGTTTAATTTTGACCTTTACTCCTCAAGTCTTGAGTGCATCTCTTAACAATTCCACAAATAACTCATGCTGACTGACTTCTTGCCCCATGATTGCTACTACTCACCGAGATCCTCGTTCCAGTGCAGCAGGCTACTGCGTGGCCAGGTCCCAATGTTTCTCTGAGCTGGCCGGCTGCCTCCAGTGGCTTCCTCACCATTTTCCCTCATATCCAGGTCCCTGGTCGGGCGGCACGTGACCTGGCCCACGGGACAGTCGACAGGGATACCTGGAGGAGGGGGTGAGAATGGGAAGGGGCAAGGGGCATGAAGAATGGAGACAAGACAGGAGTCTGATCAAGTCTCGTTTATTGGAAAGTTCTTCCAGGGTATATAAGGGTAAGTGAAGGAGAAGGTTTACGTCACCAGGTATCCAAGCAACCTGGCCTTGGTGGAGATAAGTTCCAAACGGAAAGCTTCCAAGTTTCACTCACGTGATTTACGAGAAGAGGCCTGGCGTTTGCAGGGAAATAGAAACTTAGGCCTAGCATTTGCAGGGAAATAGAAACTTAAGTCTGTTAGTACCGGAAATAGCACTTGGCCTACAAAATAGATGCTGTGGTGTCAGCCTTCCACAACCTCTGTAAATTTAAAGAAATAGAAATTATACCATGCATCTTCTCAGAACACCATGGAATAAAATTTGAGCTGAGTAACAACAGGAATCTGCATACTCATACAAAAACATGGAAGTTAAATAACCTTATGCTGAATGACAGCTGAGTCAGAGATGAGATCAAGAAAGAAATTGCCAACTTTTTGGAAAAAAATGACAATTAAGACACGAACTATCAGAACCTCTGGGACAATGCAAAGGCAGTTTTAAGAGGGAAATTTATAGCATTGTAAGCCTTCCTCAAGAGAATGGAAAGAGAAGAAGTTAACGCCTTAATGGGACATCTCAAGCAACTGGAAAAGGAACAACTTTTCAACCCCAATCCAAGTAGAAGAAAAGAAATAACCAAAATTAGAGCAGAATTATATGAAATTGAAAACAAAAGAATAATACAACAGATCAATAAAACAAAAAGCTGTTTTTTTGAAAATGTCAATAAAATAGATAAACCTTTGTCCAACCTAATCAGGAAAAAAAGAGTGAAATCTCTAATCTCATCAATCAGAAATGACATAGACAAAATAACAGCAGACTCTTCAGAAATCCAAAAAATCCTTAATGAATATTACAAGAAATTTTATTCTCAGAAATATGAAAATCTGAAGGAAATTGACCGATACTTGGAAGCACGTCAGCTAGCAAGACTTAGCCAGAATCAAGTGGAAATGTTCAACAGGCCCATATCAAGTTCTGAAATAGCACCAACCATACAAAACCTCCCTAAAAGGAAAAGCCCGGGACCAGATGATTTCATGTCAGAATTCTACCAAACCTTTAAAGAGGAATTAGAACCTATATTACTCAACCTGCTCCAAAAGGTAGAAAAAGAATGAACATTACCCAACATGTTCTATGAAGCAAACATCACCCTGATCCCCAAACCAGGAAAAGACCCAACAAGAAAAGAAAATTATAGACCAATATCACTAATGAATATAGATGCAAAAATATTCAACAACATCCTAAGAAACAGAATCCAGCAAGACATCAAACAAATTATACGTCATGACCAAGTCGGTTTTATTGACCAAGGCTGGTTCAATATACATAAATCTATAAATGTAATTCAGCACATAAATAAATTAAAAAACAAAGACCATATGATTCTCTCAATCAATGCAGAAAAAGCTTTTGAGATTATCCAGCAGGGCTTCACGATCAGAACACTAAAGAAAATTGGTTAGAAGGGACTTTTCTTAAACTGATAGAGGCCATCTACAGCAAATCCACAGGCAATATCATATTGAATGGAGTTAAATTGGAATCATTTTCACTCAGATCAGGAACCAGACAAGGCTGGCCATTGTCTCCATTGCTTTTTAACATTGTAATGGAAGTTTTAGCCACCGCAATTTGGGAAGAAAAGGCGATCAAGTCTATCCATACAGGGTCAGAGGAGATGAAACTTTCGCTCTTCACAGATGATATAATTGTATATCTGGAAAACAGTAGGGACTCTACTACAAAACTCTTAGTAATGATCAAGGAATACAGCAGCGTCTCAGGTTACAAAATCAACATTCATAAATCGCTGACCTTTATATATACCGATAATAGTCAAGTTGAAAAAACCGTTAAGGACTCTATCCCATTCACAGTAGTGCCAAAGAAGATGAAATATTTGGGAGTTTATCTAACAAAGGACCTGAAAGATCTCTATAAAGAGAACTATGAAACTGTAAGAAAAGACATAGCTTAAAATATTAAAAAATGGAAAAACATACCATGCTCATGGCTGGGAAGAATCAACATTGTTAAAATGTCCATACTACCCAAAGCAATATATAACTTCAATGAAATCCCTATTAAAGTTCCGCTATCATACTATAAAAATCTTGGAAAAACAATACTTCCTTTTATATGGAATCAGAAAAAACCTCGAATAGCCAAGACATTACTCAGAAATAAAAACAAAACAGGAAGAATCATGCTACCAGGCCTCAGACTATACTACAAATTGATAGTGATAAAAACAGCATGGTATTGGCACAAAAACAGAGAAGTAGATGTCTGGAACTGAATAGAGAACCAAGAGATGAATCCAGCTTCTTACCATTATTTCATCTTTGACAAGGCAATTAAAAACATTCAGTGTGGAAAAGATTTCCTATTTAAAAAATGGTGCTGGGTGAACTGGCTGGCAACCTGCAGAAGACTGAACCTGGACCCACTCCTTTCACCATTAACTAAGATAGACTCTCACTCGATTAAAGATTTAAACTTAAGATATGAAACTATAAAAATACTAGAGTTGAGTGCACGGAAAACCCTTGAAGAAATCGGTCTGGGCGAGTATTTTATGAGGAGGACCCTCCCGTGCAATTGAAGCAACTCCAAAAATACACTACTGGGACCTTATCAATCTAAAAAGCTTCTGCACAGCCAAGAACACAGTAAGTAAAGCAAGCAAACAGCCCTCAGAATGGGAGAAGATATTTGCAGGTTATGTCTCTGACAAATGTTTAATAATCAGAATCCACAGAGAACTCAAACGCATTAGCAAGAAAAGAACAAGGCATCCCATCGCAGGATGGGCAAGGGATTTGAATAGAAACTTCTCTGAAGAAGACAGGCGTGCAGCCTTCAGACATGAAAAAAGTGCTCATCATCTTTATTCATCAGAGAAATGCAAATCAAAACTACTTTGAGGTATCATCTAACTCCAGTGAGACTAGCCTGTATCACAAAATCCCAAGAGCAGGGATGTTGGCGTGGATGTGGAGAAAAGGGAACACTTTTGCACTGTGGTGGGAATGCAAATTAATACATTCCTTTTGGAAAGAGATATGGAGAACACTTAGAGATCTAAAAATAGATCTGCCATTCAATCCTGTAATTCCTCTTCTGGGCATATATCCAGAAGACCAAAAATGAAATCATAACAAAGATATGTGTACCAGAATGTTTATTGCAGCCCTATTCATAATTGCTAAGTCATGGAAAAAGTGCAAGTGCTCATAGATCTATGAGTGGATTAATATATTGTGGTGTATGTACACATGGAATATTATGCAGCCTTAAAGAAAGATGGAGACCTTACCTCTTTCATGTTTACATGGATGGAGCTGGAACATATTCTTCTTAGTAAAGTATCTCAAGAATGGAAGAAAAAGTACGCAATGTACTCAGCCCTACTATGAGACTAATTTAGGGCTTTCGCATGAAAGCTATAACCCAGTTACAACCTAAGAATAGGGGGAAGGGGGAAAGGTAGGGGAGGGAGGGCGTAGGTGGATAGAGGGAGTGGGATTGGTAGGATTACACTTGCAGTGCCTCTTACAAGGGTATATGTGAAACTTAGTAAGTGTAGAATGTAAATGTCTTAGCACAGTGACTAAGAAAATGCGAGGAAGGGTATGTTAACCAGTGTGATGAAAATGTGTCAAATGGTCTATGAAGCTAGTGTATGATGCCCCACGATCATATCATTTTGCACAGCTATGATTTAATAAAAAAAATAGAATTCTGGTCAGAAAGTTGTGTTTAAGTAGATTAAAAGTGGATGATCATTGTCTTCTGGCTTGAAAAGTTTGATTAGAGTATTCTGCGGTCACCCTGAAGGATTTGCCCCTATAGGTCAGTTGCTGCTTTCTCCTGGCATGAAAGTTTTTTTATTTTTTCTTGATTGTGGATAGGTTCATCACGATGTGTCTTGGAAAGCTCTATTGGGGTTGAGATAACCTCAGGTCTGATATCCCTCTGAAAGTAGTGTGTCCGAATCTTTGGCGATAATCGCAAAATTTTCATTTATAGTACTCTCTAGTATGGCTTCCATTCCTCCAGAGCATTCTTCTTCTCTTTCTGGGACACCTATAACTCATATGTTTCAATGCTTCATAAAGTCCCATAATTCTGTCAGTGAACATTCTACTCTCTCTTTCTCTCTTCTTTTCTGCCACTTTAACTATCTGAGTTATCTTGAGAGCTTTGTCTTGTACCTCTGAGATTCTTTCTTCTGCATAATCTAATTTGTTGTTGATACTTTCTATTTCATCTTTAAGTTCCCGAATTGACTGCTTCAATTCCTTCAGCTCTGCTATATCCTTTCTGTATTCTTCATATCGTTCATCTCTTATTTGATTCTGTTTTTGGGTTTCCCATTGGTTATTTTCCATTTCCTCTAAAATTTCCATCAATGTTTTCATCTTATCTACTTTAAATCCCACATTTGTAATTTCTAGGATGTGTTTATAGGTGGAATCCTCAGCAGTAGCTACCTCTCAGGCCCTTAGAGGGGTTGCTCTGGATTAACATATCATGTTGCCAGGATTTTTCTGCTGATTCTTTATCATTAGTGTTTTCTTTTATCTGTTTCCTTGCCCTCATTTTCCTTTCACTTCCTCTACCTGATTAAGTTATTGTGCCTCTGGCCTAAGGTTTTGATGAGTCCTTTTCATACAAGAACAGAAGGATGAGAAGATTAAAGCACAAGAGAGGCAAAAAATATTTTAAAAAGAAAGAAAAAAGGCAAGGATAGTGGGTGAGTAAAAGGGAGTATTGACAAAAATAATAGAGGCTCAGAAAGATGGAGACTGGAGTAATATAGTGTATTAGGGTACTTTGACCCAACCTTAAAACCCTCACTCTCTGGAGGTACTGGGTTGGGTGATTCCCTTGAGTTCAGCAGCTTATTGCTAGCCTGTTCAGACACAGTACCCCACCTCCACCAAGTAGAGAGGAAAGACAAAAATACTATAAATCAAACCAAAAGAAACAAACAAAAAACACTTACAGGATAAAATTGGGGGAAACAGGAAATAATAGTAGTAGAAACACAAGCAAAAATAAGTTCTAATTGTTAAAGAAAGCAGCAATAGAAAATTGTATTTAAACTAGGAAAATGAAAAAAGGAAAGGAAGGAAAAAGAAAAAAGAAAAGGAAAATATAGAGGGAAAATGTTGAAGTTAAAACAATACAGTATATATGTCTTGCTGAATATTGTCCAGGCAACAGGTGATCTTCTGGTGTATGAGATGTTAATCACAATGCTGATACAGCTGTACCAGATGGGGAATAGAGGCCTCTGCTCTTTTCTCAAACCCCACAGGCTTGAGAGGCTAAATGTCTCCTCATCCCGCTTAGAAAACACTTTAAACTGGGGCAGTGCCTGTGGCTCAGTGAGTAAGGCGCAGGCCCCATATACTGATGGAGCCTTCGAATCCAGCCCCAGCCCCTGACAAACTGCAATAAAAAAATAGCCGGGCATTGTGGTGGGTGTCTGTAGTCCCAGGTACTCGGGAGGCTGAGGCAAGAGAATCGCCTAAGCCCAAGAACTGGAGGATGCTGTATGCTTTGACGCCACACCACTCTACTGAGAGTGACAAAGTGAGACTCTGTTGCGTGAATTTTTCACAATTGATCAATAGCACAGAAGAATGAGTCCTGCAGTGAAATAGTCTGAGTAACAAGGAGGACCACTTACACTCTCATGGAAATTGGCAATCTTTATTTTGAATCCAAGCTTTAAGAGGCTGTAAGGCTGCAGCAACCTTCCACAAATGAATTTATTTAGGATATGTTGCTATGCCTGGCAATGGTGGTGAAAACCCACTGTTGCTTCAATGCATAGGATAGCAATAGCTACTCCAATTTTGTTCTTATTCAAAGGATATTCATTTTTGTTTAAAGGAATTTCAAAAGGAACCGGTGTCTCTGAAGGTGTTTTCAACATAGCCATCAGTCCCCAATCTATAACCATTCTACCTGTAGTATTAATTAACATGTAAGCAAATTCTCTTTTAAATTTTTTTTATTATTTTAACCTTTTATTATTTGTATTCATATTCATTAATATATGTAATTTGTTTATGATTTTATAGCCTATTCCCTAAATTTTTTTAATTTTTATTGAATCATAGCTGTGTACATTAATATGATCATGGGGCACCATACACTTGATTCATAGACCGTTTGAGACATTTTCATCACAATAGTTAACATAGCCTTCCTGGCATTTTCTTAGTTATTTTGCTAAGACATTTACATTCCACATTTACTAAGTTTCACATATACCCTTGTAAGATGCACCACAGGTGGAATCCTATCAATCCCCCTCCCTCTACTCCATTCCCCCCTCCCTCCCCACCCTTTCCCCCTTCCCCCTATTCTTAGGTTGTAACTGGGTTATAGCTTTCATGTGAAGGTACTAAATTAGTTTCATAGTAGGGGTGAATACATTGGGTACTTTTTCTTCCATTCTTGAGACACTTTGCTAAGAAGAATATGTTCCAGCTCCATCCATGTAAACATGAAAGAGGTAAGGTCTCCATCTTTCTTTAAGGCTGCATAGTATTCCATGGTGTATATATACCACAATTTATTAATCCATTCGTGGATCGTTGGGCATTTGGGCTTATTCCATGACTTAGCAATTATGAATAGGAGTGCAATAAACATTCTGATACAAATATCTTTTTTATGATGTGATTTTTGGTCTTCTGGGTATATGCCCAATAGAGGAATTACAGATTTGAATGGCAGGTCTATTTTTAGATCTCTAAGTGTTCTCCATACATCTTTCCAAAAGGAATGTATTAATTTGCATTCCCACTAGCAGTGAAAAAGTGTTCCCTTTTCTCCACATCCATGCCAAATCTCTGGTCTTGGGATTTTGTGGTATAGACTAGTCTCACTGGAGTTAGATGATATGTCAAAGTAGTTTTGATTTGCATTTCTCTGATGATTAAAGATGATGAGCATTTTTTCATATGTCTGAAGGCTATGCGCCTGTCTTCTTCAGAGAAGTTGCTCTTCAAGTCCCTTGCCCAGCCTGCGATGGGACAACTTGTTCTTTTCTTGCTAATGCGTTTGAGTTCTCTGTGGATTCTGGTTATTAAACCTTTGTCAGAGACATAATCTGCAAATATCTTCTCCCATTCTGAGGGCTGTTTGTTTGCTTTACTTACTGTGTTCTTGGCTGTGCAGAAGCTTTTTAGTTTGATCAAGTCCCAATAGTGTATTTTTGAAGCTGCTTCAATTTCCCAGGGGGTCCTCCTTATAAAAAACTCACCCAACCCAATTTCTTCAAGGGTTTTCCCTGCACTCCCTTCTAGTATTTTTATAGTTTCATGTCTTAAGTTTAAATCTTTAATCCACTGAGAGTCTATCTTGGTTAATGGTGAGAGGTGTGGGTCCAGTTTCAGTCTTCTATAGGTTGCCAGCCAGTTCACCCAGCACCATTTGTTAAATAGGGAAACTTTTCCCCATTGAATATTTTTAATTGGCTTGTCAAAGATTAAATAACGGGAAGTAGCTGGATTCATCTCTTGGTTCTCTATTCGGTTCCAGACATCTACTTCTCTGTTTTTGTGCCAATACCATGCTGTTTAGATCACTATTGATTTGTAGTATAGTCTGAGGTCTGTTAGTGTGATTCCTCCTGCTTTGTTTTTATTTTTGAGTAATGTCTTGGCTATTCGAGGTTTTTTATGATTCTATATAAAAGGAGGTATTGTTTTTTCAAGATCTTTAGAGTATGACAGTGGAGCTTTAATAGGGATTGCTTTGAAATTATATATTGCTTTGGGTAGTATGGACATTTTAACAATGTTGATTCTTCCCAGCCATGAGAATGGTATGTTTTTCCATTTGTTAACATTCTCGGCTATGTCTTGTCTTAGAGTTTCATAGTTCTCTTTATATAGATCTTTCACGTCCTTTGTTAGATAAACTACCAAATATTTCATCTTTGGCACTACTGTGAATGGGTTAGAGTCCTTAATTGTTTTTCCCACTTGACTATTGTTGGTATATATAAAGGCTACCAATTTATGAATGTTGATTTTGTAACCTGAGATGCTGCTGTATTCCTTGATCACTTCTAATAGTTTTGTAGTAGAGTTCCTAGTGTTTTCCAGATATACAATCATATCTGCAAAGAGCGAAAGTTTGATGTCCTGTGACCCTGTATGTATAGCCTTGATTGCCTTTTCTTCCCAAATTGCGGTGGCTAAAACTTCCATTACAATGTTAAAAAGCAATGGAGACAATGGGTGGCCTTGTCTGGTTCCTAATCTGAGTGGAAATGATTCCAATTTTACTCCATTCAATATAATATTGGCTGTGGGTTTGCTGTAGATGGCCTCTATCAGTTTAATAAATGTCCCTTCTAACCAATTTTCTTTAGTGTTCTGATCATGAAGGGATGCTGGATATTATCAAAAGCTTTTTCTGCATTGATTGAGAGAATCATATGTTCTTTGTTTTTAAATTTGTTTATGTGCCAAATTACATTTATAGATTTACGTATATTGAACCAGCCTTGGTCAATAAAACTGACTTGTTCATGATGTATAATTTGTTTGATGTGTTGCTGTATTCTGTTTGTTAGGATGTTGTTGAATATTTTTGCATCTATATTCATTAGTGATATTGGTCTATAATTTTCTTTACTTGTTGGGTCTTTTCCTGGTTTGGGGATAAGGGTGATATTTGCTTCATAGAACGTGTTGGGTAGTCTTCCTTCTTTTTCTACCTTTTGGAACAGGTTGAGTAATATAGGTACTAGTTCCTCTTTAAATTTTTGGTAGAATTCTGACGTGAAACCATCTGGCTACGGGAGACTTTAGGTATCTCTAGCTAGTGGGATCTGCCCAGAAGGAGGATAAAGACAGTGGAGAACTGGTAAGTGTTGGGTACATTTGTTTGGTCAGAATCCACCTGCAGCTGTAACTATGGCAACAGAAAGATTGTAACCAGGAAAGGCCTTACTTGTGGAATGTTTGGGGTTTTTTTTTTGGGGGGGGAGTTTGTACTTAGGCACTCGTTTGAGCTTCCTTAGGAGATCCTGGGAAAGGGTGTAGATGACTTTGAGCATTATCTAGGGCCCTGGACTGAGCTGTTGAACCAGAAGGGAGCTAATATTGTTCATCTATGGACTGCCCGCACAGCCACTGTGGAAGAACTGTCCCCACAGGCTTCGCCCTCAGGGTTGCAGTGTGAGGATCAGGTGGGAGATCTTGGGCAAGTTACCTATTCACTGAGAAGCCCAAAGTCGGAGACTGAGACCCTGGAGTGGAGTGGAGATATAACTGTTTGGCAGATTAGACCCTTGGCCCTCAGGGACATAGACTGAGACAGGTGTTGGTGCACTAGATAAGCCGGCAGCCACTTCAGGAGAGATTCCAGTGACAAGTGCTTTCCTGCAAAAGCCTCTGCTTAGTCAAAGATAACAGTTTAAAGTGTTTTTCTTTTCTTTTCTTTTTTTTTTTTAAGAGACAGAGTATAGGCGAAAGCCTATATGTAAACCTTTAAATGGTTTCATTTTGTGAAGGCAAGTTTAAAGTCTTTTGTGAGTTAGAATGGAAAAAAATCCTGGATAGAACTCCGCATGTGGCCTAGAACCTAACCATGTAAATGTGATTTAGTGCGGAGCTTCATGAAGGAAGGTCTCCAGGCTGTCACCTGTATATCTCAGGATTTTCCAGACTACTTTCTAAAGATGATCAACAGCCTCCAGATTGTCAAGCATTCAAACAGCTTATTTCCCCAGAATCTTGTTTTCTGGTTTTGTTTTTGATTACTTAGCATAAGAATAACTTTAGTGAAGTAGTTATCAGTTAAACAGGTTAAACTTTAGCCCATAAAGATAGCTTTAGATAATTTTCACAAAATGGTTATCAGTTAATCTGGTTTATCCAGGCAGTAAAAGGCCTGGGACCAAGGTGTAAGTCATGTGTTTATTGATTGAGTTATGTGCCTATATATGCTTTGGTGGAAGAAATAAAAATTGCTAATTGCCATGAAAGTGTAAGTGGTCCTCCTTGTTACTCAGACTATTTCACTGCAGGACTCATTCCTCTGCACCATTGATCATTTGGGAGTCATTCCATAACAATTTAGTGCCGTGAGCAAGATCAGCTTCACAAAGACAGCACGGCCAACTTCTTCAGGAATGCTTCGCAGCTCCTGTGGTGGACACTTAAGGTGAGCCTGTACTTTGAAACCAAGCAGGTTCTGGTCACGCAGAGTATGAAAGACTCTTGGCATTAATAAGGAGTAAAAAATCATGGGCAACTCTCAATCCTTAGAAGACCAGTATGTCACATTGTTGAAAACTTTGTTACAATGTAGAGGCATTTCGGTTAAAACTAAGATTTTGAGAGAGTTGTTTCAAGTAGTGGCTAAGCACTGCTACTGGTTTAATGCTGACAGAAAGAATCAGCTCAATGTGAAAGTGTGGGAAAATGTTGGCAAAGCGCTCAGATGAGCATATCAAAGAGGGAAGCCTATCAGTAAAGATGTTTAGAGTGCATACCGTCTGGCTTCGGGAGTGCTGCAAACTTTACAGCCTGGTTCTGATGTTGAAGGTAGCGAGATTGAATTCCCCCCTGCCCCAGCATATGGAGGAGAAACCTAATGTTGAACAACCTATTTATTATAAACCTAGGAAAACTCCCAATCCTATGTGTCCAGCAGAACAAAAGAAAGAGTTTATTGATAGCTCTGGTAAAGACCTTATAGATTTTGAAAGTGATTTTGACCATACTATTACCAATCATTCTGATAGCGAAGAGATGAGTGAAATAAAAAGGATGGTAACCAAAGGCTTTCAGAAAATAGAAAAAAGATTTCAAGCAATAGAGAAAGGGAGCTCACAAACTGATTTATGTTATTCTGCAGCTCCTAGACTGCCTGCTGCAATCCCTCCTGGATGTTTGCCTTACAGAGATGGGCCGATAACACCTACGACCCCTCTGGGACTTTATCCAGTCTGGCCAAATCTGCTAGACCCTAGAATTGTAACTAGACTTCATTTCCCCTTTTAATCATACTACTTGTAATTTGGTTCAAGAAATGGAATCTTCCTCTTCTGAAGAAGGAAACAATGCACAAAATGTCATGTCTTTTCCTATTGTAAAACATGAGGATATTGATGGCACTGTTCATATTTCCCATAATAATATTGCTATCAGATTTTTAAAAGTTTTGTAAAATGCCATTCATGAATATGGCCCTAACTCGTCATGCATGATGGGAGTGCTCGGTTCTTATTGTGGGGATCATTTATTGCTCCCTTAGGATTGGAGCACTTTGGCTCATACAACCTTAAGCCCAGGACAATTCATTCAATTTAAATTTTGGTGGGCTGAGGAGGCAAAATTACAAACTAATGGAAATTGGGCTAAAAATCCTCCATCCTTTACTTACACCCAACTCACAGGAAGGGTGATTATGAGAGCATTGTCCAGAAAATTATTTATATTCCTAACTTGATTCATCAAGTAAAGGATGTGTGTCTTAAAGTCTGGCAACATTTAGATGAGAAAGGGGAGATCACACAATTTTTTACAAAAGTTTTTCAAAGTAATAATGAACAATATGCTGAATTTATTTCCCGCTTACAAATGGGTATTGAGAGATCTGTCCCGGGTGCAGAGGCATACAAAATTTTGCTTTTTCTATTTGCTTTCGAAAATGCTAATGTAGATTGTAAGCAAGCTTTACCTGGACTTAGAAATCAAGACAACGTTACCATTGATCAATACATTCGTGTGTGTCACAGAGTAGGTTCCAGCACTTTTCAAGCTTATTTGCAAGCAACTGCTTTACTTTCTGCTTTACAAGATAACAATACAAAATCTAAGTGTGCAAAATATTGAGACAGTCACTTTACCTACTAACACTGAAGAGCTTAACTTGTTATTTTCATTTCTTCAACAATTTAATCAGAAATAGAGTTTTCCAATTTACATTACTCATGTTCAAGCTCATTCTAATTTACCAAGACCCATTTCTGTGAGAAATCAAGCAGTTGATCAATTAATAGGATTTGTTTCTACAGCTCAGTATGAGCATATTGTACATCATACTAATGCTCAAGCTTTAAAAAGAAGACATGACATTTCGTGGCATACAGCATGAGCAATTGTAGGCTCTGGCCCTACATGTCAACCTTTATCAGTCCCACATTTGCCTGAGTCAATCCTAGAGGATTGTTATTTATTCTGTCATGGCAAATGGATGTTACACAGTTTCTAGAATTCAGAAAGCTAAAGTATATTCATCATTCTGTAGATATTTACTCCCATTTTTCATGTAGCAATGTCATCAAAAAAAGCTAATGCTGTAATTTCTTACTTATTGGCAGCCTTTATGGTAATGGGTAAATCACATACTATAAGAACACTTAATGGTTCTGCATACATTTCGAATAAATGTCACGATTTTTTAAAATTACACAATATTAAACATATCACTGTATACCTGGTAACAGTACAGGTCAAACTATAATTAAAAGACAAAATCAAACATTAAAAAAATGCTTCTCAAACAGAAAAAGGGGGAGAGCAATGCAATGTTACCCCTAGAAATAGAATATCTTCAGCTCTTTTTACTTTAAAATTTTTGAACATGAATCATAAAAATGAAACTCCACCATATAAACACTGGGTAATGGTTACCTCCCCTCCCACCCCTGTTAAACCAGCTGGTATATTACAATGACACATTAACTAATATTTGGATTCCACCAAATGTTCTACGTTGGGGAAGAAGTTATGCTTATATTTCCACAGGACATACTAAACTTTGGGTTCCAGATAAACATCTAAATCTCTGTCATGGCCTCACAGAGCCATGGGCCAAGGAGAAAAAAGATGACAGAGGAGAAGTTGGCTGCCAGAATGGAGAGAATCAACTTTGGATCAACCTGAAGAGAGAGACGGACAGTTCTACCCAGAATAAAGGATGCAAACCTTTTTCAACTGGCTTTCAAAAATGCTAATGTAGATTGTGAACAAGCTTTAGCTGGACTTAGAAATCAATTGACAGGTGACAAGGGGTCAAATAAAAAACTGTGCCTTTAAGTACAAGCCCTGGTGCATCACACTTGCCAGGAGATGAATGCAGTTAATCTCTTTTTAGCAGTACTTTCAATATTATATGTGCCCACTGAATGACAAAAATATGAATACTGGACTTACATTCTTAACCCTCCTTTATTAAGGGGTGCTAGCTGGCTAGAACACACAATGCCTGTCTATGTCAATGATTCATAATGGCTTCCCGGTCCTTATGACACCAGAGGACCATTTAGACCAGAAGAAAAAGGCACTATAATTTTTAATTATACAACTGGAGTAACTGGTCCTCCTATTTGTTTTGGAGATAAGTCTCATTGTCTTACTATGGTAATACAACCATGGGTCAGCATGTGTGAGCATCGATCAACAAAGCCAGACATGCTAAATGAAATTTTTATGTTAAGTACTTATTCTTTGGATAAATACCATATTAATAATGTTTTATCCAACCCAGAGATACCAAAATGTAAGATGCATATTTTTAAAGAAATCCATGATTGGATATGTTAGATTAAATGTAAAAGAGAAGGGGAGGAGACAAGATGGTGGACTGAAGCCAGCTTTCCACAGAGGCTCCCGTCCTGAAAGAGAGTTAAGGAACAAAAATTGAGCAAGTAACCTGATGGATTTGAGCAGCACCAAGAGAAAAATTTGAAGAATGCATATCAACCCCGCTGAGGAGAGCTGTGACCACAAGGACATGAATAAAAGGTACAAAACCCATCACCAAGCGGATGGGAGTCCCCCCTCCCCCATCTGATCAGCTTAAGAGCCCCACAAACAAACGGGCAGAAATCTAAGGCCCTCCCACCACACTCCATGGGAGAGACCCACTGAAATCTGGACCTACCTCCCCTACCTCCCCCGGCAAGGCGCTCTCTTGCCAGGCATAAAACTGTATAAAACTGTAAATATCCTTTGCATGCAGCTCTGAACTCCCAGCCCTCCTTGGCCAGCAATACAACCAGGCATAAAACTGAGTGGAAATGTGTGAGCTCACTGCTGGTGGCTCTGGGCTCCAAGTACTCCCCCTTCCCCCACCATCCCCCCCTCCACCCTCACTCTGAGATCTGGAGACCCGAGCGGCACCAGGAATAAAACTGAGTGGAACTGAGTGTACTCACTACCAGTGGCTCTGGGCTCCCAGCACTCCCTCCCTGCCCTCACTCTAAGATCTGGAGGCCTGAGCAGTGGCGGTGCCAGGCAAAAAACTGAGTGGATCTGAGTGTACTCACTACTGGTGGCTCTGGGCTCCCAGAGATTTCAATTATTAATATTTATGTACCCAATCAGACTGTGCCTCAATTTATAAGAAAAACTCTAACAAACATAAGCAACTTGATTTTCTCCAGTAGTTTGAGATTTCAACACTCCTTTGGCAGTGATGGATCCATCCTCCAACAAAAATCTGAGTAAAGAAATTTTAGATTTAAATCTAACCATCCAGCATTTAGATTTAGCAGACATCTACAGAACATTTCATCCCAACAAAACTGAATACACATACTTCTCATCAGCCCACAGAACTTACTCCAGAATCAATCACATCTTAGGTCACAAGTCTAACCTCAGTAAATTTAAAGGAATAGAAATTATACCATGCATCTTCTCGGACCACCATGGAATAAAACTTGAGCTGAGTAACAATAGGAATCTGCATACTCATACAAAAACATGGAAGTTAAATAACCTTACGCTGAATGATAGTTGGGTCAGAGATGAGATCAAGAAGGAAATTGCCAAATTTCTGGAACAAAACGACAATGAAGACACAAACTATCAGAACCTCTGGGGCACTGCAAAGACAGTTGTAAGAGGGAAATTTATAGCACTGCAAGCCTTCCTCAGGAGAACGGAAAGAGAGGAAGTTAGCAACTTAATGGGACATCTCAAGCAACTGGAAATGGAAGAACACTCCAACCCCAAACCCAGTAGAAGAAAAGAAATAACCAAAATCAAAGCAGAACTAAATGAAATTGAAAACAAAAGAATAATACAACAGATCAATAAATCAAAAAGCTGGTTTTTTGAAAAGGTCAACAAAATAGATAAACCGTTGGCCAACCTAATCAGAAAAAAAAGAGTAAAATCTCTAATCTCATCAATCAGAAATGACAAAGATGAAATAACAACAGACTCCTCAGAAATCCAAAAAATCCTTAATGAATATTACAAGAAACTTTACTCTCAGAAATATGAAAATCTGAAGGAAATTGACTGATACTTGGAAGCATGTCATCTTCCAAGACTTAACCAGAATCAAGTGGAAATGTTGAACAGGCCCATATCAAGTTCTGAAATAGTATCAACCATACAAAACCTCCCCCAAAAGAAAAGCCCAGGACCAGATGGCTTCACATCAGAATTCTACCAAACCTTTAAATAAGAACTAGTGCCTATATTACTAAACCTCTTCTAAAATATAGAAAAGGAAGGAATACTACCCAACACATTCTATGAAACAAACATCACCTTGATTCCTAAACCAGAGAAAGACACAACAAGAAAAGAAAATTATAGACCAACATCACTAATGAATGTTGATAGAAAAATATTCAATAAGACACTAACAAACAGAATCCAACAACACATCAAAAAAATTATAAACCATGACAAAGTGGGTTTTATCCCAGGGTCTCAAGACTGGTTCAATATACATACAACTATAAATGTAATTCAGCACATAAACAAACTAAAATTAAAGAACATATGATTCTCTCAATTGATGCAGAAAAAGCTTTTGGTAATATCCAGCATCCCTTTATGATCAGAACACTTAAGAAAATTGGTATAAAGGTACATTTCTTAAACTAGTAGAGACCATCTAGAGCAAACCCACAGCCAATATTGTATTGTATGGAGTTAAACTGAAATCATTTCCACTCAGATCAGGAACCAGGCAAGGTTGCCCATTGTCTCATTGCTCTTTAACATTGTAATGGAAGTTTTAGCCACTGCAATTAGTGAAGAAAAGGCGATCAAGGATAACCACATAGGGTCAGAAGAGATCAAAGTTTAACTCTTCACAGATGGTATGATCGTATATCTGGAAAACACCAGGAATTCTACTACAAAACTTTTAGAAGTGATCAAGGAATACAGAAATGTCTCAGGCTACAAAATCAACACCCATGAATCTGTAGCCTTTATATATACAAACAATAGCCAAGCCAAAAAAACAGTCAAGGACTCTATTCCTTTCACAGTAGTGCCAAAGAAGATGAAATATTTGGGAGTTTACCTAACAAAGGATGTGAAAGATCTCTACAAAGAGAACTATGAAACTCTAAAAAAAGAAATAGCTGAAGATGTTAACAAATGGAAAAGCATACCATGCTCATGGCTGGGAAGAATCAACATCATTAAAATTTCTGTACTACCCAAAGAAATATATAATTTATTGCAATTCCTATTAAAGTTCCATTGTTATATTTTAAAGTTCTCAAAAAAACAATACTCCGTTTTATATGGAATCAGAAAAAAAACTCAAATAGCCAAGACATTACTCATAAATAAAAACAAATCAGGAGAAATCATGCTACCAGACCTGGGACTGTACTATAAATCTATAGTGACCACAACAGCATGGTACTGGCACAAAAACAGAGAGGTACATTTCTGGAACAGAATAGAGAACCAAGAAATGAATCCAGCTACTTACCATTATCAGATCTTTGACAAGCCAATTAAAAACATTCAGTGGGGAAAACATTCCCTATTTAACAAATGGTGCTGTGTGAACTGGCTTGTGAACTGTACAAGACTGAAACTGGACCCATACTTTTCAACATTAACTAAGATAGACTCTAACTGGATTAAAGATTTAAACTTAAGACATGAATCTATAAAAATAGTGGAAGAAAGTGGAGGGAAAACTCTTGAAGGAATCTGCCTGGGTGAATATTTTATGAGGCCGACTTTCCAGGCAATTGAAACAGTATCAAAAAATACACTACTGGGACCTGATCAAACTAAAAAGCTTCTGCACAGCCAAGAACATAGTAAGTAAAGCAAGCAGACAGCCCTCAGAATGGGAGAAAATATTTGTTGGTTATACCTCTGACAAATGTTTATTAACAAGAATTAACAGAAAACTCAAACGTATTAGCAAGAAAAGAACAAGTTCAGGGCAAAAGACTTGAAGAGAAACTTCTCTAAAGAAGACAGCCACATGGCCTACAGACACATGAAAAAATGCTCATCATCCTTAATCATCAGAGAAATGACAATCAAAACTACTTTGAGATATCAACTAACTCCAGTAAGATTAGCCCACATAACAAAATCCCAAAACCAGAGATGTTGGCATGGATGTGGAGAAAAGGGCACACTTCTACACTGCTGGTGGAAAATCACATTAATTCGTTCCTTTTGAAAGGATGTTTGCAGAATACTTTGAGATCTAAAAATAGACATGCCATTCAATCCTTTAATTCCTTTACTAGGTATATACCCAGAAGACCAAAATCACAATATAACGAAGACATCTGTACCAGAATGTTTATTGCAGCCGAATTCATAATTGCTAAATCATGGAAGAAGCCCAATTGCCCATCGACCCATGAATGAATTAGTAAATTTTGGTACATGTATACCATGGAATATTATGGAGCCTTAAAGAAAAATGGAGACTTTACTTCTTTCATGTTTAAATGGATGGAGCTGGAATATATTCTTCTTAGCAAAGTATCTCAAGAATGGAATAAAATGTATCCAATGTACTCATCCCTACTATGAAGCTAATTTGTAGCTTTCATATAAAGGCTATAACCTAATTATAGCACAAGAATATGGGGAAAGGGCCAAGGGAGGGAAGGGGGCATTTGGGGTGGATGGAGGTTAATAGGTGGGGTCATACCTACAGTGCATCTTAGAATGAGTACAGGTAAAACTTACTAAATGCAGAATACAAATGTCTACTGTCTACATACAATAACTAAAAAAATGTCATGAAGGCTATATTAAACAGTTTTATGAAAATATTTCAGATTGTATATGAAACCAGCACATTTTACCCCTTGATTGCACTAATGTACACAGCTATGATTTAATAAAATAAAATAAAATAAGAACTGGAGAGGGCATTATTGAGACAACCTCAGGGAAAATCTGAGGCCTAGAAAACCTAAGCACACCGCTACAGGAAATGCCAAGGAAAGGTAATTCCTGTAGCCTAAAAGTATAAGCCTGAAGTCTGACAGATGGTATACAACCCAAATGCATGTCACAAAGTAGTCTTAGGATAAAAGAAAGGGAAGGAGTTTGTCACATTAAATAATAATGAGATTGTAAGGGCTGCAGTAGTCCTTCACTTCTCAGGTAGTAAGAATATGGGCTTCTAAGAAGTCTGCCTGGGTTTGGAATTTATTCCACCACAAGTTAACCAATTGGCCTTAAGTTCTACAAATTTTAGTTTCCTCACCTAGAAAATTACACAAACCCTCATAAATGTTTATTAAACACATACTACCCAGGCATTTTTTTAGGTACCTAGGGTATAGCAATGAACACTAGAATAAAATCCTTGGCTGTGTGGAGCTGACTTTCTCTTAGAGGGAATATTTTTATTCTCAATAATTCTCACCTCTTAGTGTCGTGGGAAGGGGTAAATGAGAGAATTCGTGTAAAGAGCTCAGCATAGAACTAGTATTTATTTATTTATTTTTGAGACATCGTCTCACTTTGTCACCCTTGGAAGAGTGCCGAGTCATCGTAGCTCACAGCAACCTCAAACTCCTGGGCTCAAATGATTCTCTTGCCTCAGCCTCCCAATTAGCTGGGACTACAGGCACTCATCACAATGCTCAGCTATTTTTAAAGAAGAGCTCTCTCTCAGGCACAGGCTGATCTTCAAACTGTGAGCTCATGCAATCCACCTGCCTCAACTCCCAAGTGCTGGGATTACAAGCGTGAGCCATCGCATCCAGCCAGAACTAGTATTTAATGGGTGTTTCATGCTAAACTACAAATTGGCAAAATGGGAATGTCAGATAGTGAAAATGGTGCACACTTTTATGCCCTTCCATTTAGTTCCAGGCCTATTCAGAATGGGATAGAGGCTGTCCTGACAGACATCTAAGCTCAGAGGAAGGTGAAGGAGGTTGCATTTGAGCTTGACCTTAAAAACAAGTAGGAGAGAGAGCTGTGAAGGTCATCAAAGTCTGGGCCAAGTCCTTTGAGTTTTAGTACACAGTGTGGAGATGTTGATAATTTAGGAGTAAAAAGGATGCCACTTTGGGGATTCTCTAACTGGGGGAAGGGTATGAAAAAAATATTTATCTTTGGTTCTTTAATTTTGGAGGTGGGTGAAAAGCTAACATTTATTGGGATAAATACTGAGTTTATTGGCCCGTTTACTATTCTAAGCAATTTATACATATTAAGTCATTTAGCCTTTACAACTGCCTTATGGAGGTGAGTGAATTTGTTGTCTTCATTTTACACATGAGATAAATAAGTCATTGAGGATTTACATATTAAGTCTAAGGTCCTATGGGCTAGTAAATGGTAGGGCAATATTTATAATCCAGATAGTCTGGCTTCAGAATCCATTGTGCTAATTTCTTATACAATATTGCCTAAACATATTCATTTTTATTCTTTTCTGAAGTTAAAGACTGGATTGATAAGTATAATAAACATTTATTAAGTGCTGACTATGTCAGGCACTGTGATAAGACTTGTGACAAATAAATACTGTGTTTAATCATGACTTGGGAGATGGATGGCCAAGTAACAGCTTCTTTGCACCTGGGTGCGGTGAGACTGGGGAGAGAGACTGGGTAGCAAGCACACTCAGATCCACTCCCAGACATAAATATTAATAATTGAAATCTTGTCATATTGAGTATTACCTTTAACAAATATAAAGTGTCCATCCTTATCCTGCTTTATTTTGGTTGGCTTTAAAGCCTATTGTATCTGCAAATAGAATTGCAACTCCTGCTTTTTTACTGTTTTCCATTTGCCTGGAATATAGATGACCATCCCTTCACCTTGAGTCTATATTTATCTTTTAAGGTAAGATGAGAATCTTATATGCAAAATATATCTGGCCTTAGTTTTTGTATCCAGTCAGCCAATCTGTGCCTCTTTATAGGACAATTTAAACCATTCACATTAATTGAGAATATTGATAAGCCTTTTGAAAGTGCGGTGGATATTTTTAATCCTTTTGAGACTGTGGAAGTTGGAATTTGATCAAAAGTTTCTGGGTGAGTTTTCTTTTGTGGTGGAGGATTACGCTTGTCTTTATGGAGGATAGGTCTGAGAATGTCCTGGAGAGCTGGTTTAGTTATGGCAAATTTCTTCAACATGTGAATGTCATTAAAGTATTTAATTTCTCCATCATAAATGAAACTCAGTTTAGCAGGATACAGGATGCTGGGTTGTAAGTTATTTTTTTTTTAGGAGATTAAAAGTCAATGACCATCCTCTTCTAGCTTGAAAGATTTCAGCAGAGAGTTCTACAGTTATTCTAATATTCTTCCCCTTGTAGGTAATGGTTTTCTTACATCTGGCTGCGTTCAGAATTTTCTCCTTCATATTAACTTTAGTGAAATTGCTATGATGTATCTGGGGTATGTCTCATTTGGGTTGAGTCATGCTGGAATTCTGAAACTCTCTGCTATCTGAATTTCAGGATATATACATATATACAAAATATATATATATATATTTTATTTTGCAGTTTTGGCCAGGGCTGGGGGCTGGGTCTGAATCCACCCCCTCCAGCATATGGGGCTGGTGCCCTACTCTGTTGAGCCACAGGCACCATCCGAATTTCAGGATATCTTCGCATGTCTGGAAAGTTCTCTTTCATAATCTCATGAAGAAGAGACTCTGTGCCTTGGGAAGCCACTTCATTGCTTTTGGGGATCTCTATATGGCAAATATTAGTTTTCTTCTAATTATCCCAGAGCTCTCTTAGAGAGTGATCTGTTTTTTCCCTCCATTTCTCTTCCTCTTGAAAGTTTGGGAGTGTTTGAAAGCTTTGTCTTCAATGTCAGAAATCCTTTCTTCTGCTTGCTCCATTCTGTTACTGAGGGATTCTGCTGTATTTCTCAGATCTTTGAGGGCTGCAACTTCTTGTCTCAATATGTCAAAATCTTTGTTCATTCTGTCTTTGAATTCGTTGAATTCTTGAGACATCTTTTGGATTACTGCTTGGAATTCTAATTTGATCTTATTTGCTATCCAGATTCTGATTTCGATTTCTGACATCTCAGCCATTTGTTTATGCATGGGATCTTGTGCTGTATCTGCCTTGTTGTTTCTTAGGGAAGTTGATCTACTCTGATTATTCGTATTGTCAGAGTTTTCCCATTGATTCTGCCTTATTATTGTTTTTCACCGTTGCCTCTGGCCATCCTCAGAGTTGGGGAGGTGTCTCTCCAAGATTAGACCTTGGCAGGATCACTCTATTGTTGCTGGATCTTTGTAGGGAGTTACCCTTCGTAGCTCCTCTGTGGCTGACCCCTGCCAGGGAGTTCTGGCTGTGGGAGCAGCTGTGGAGTGTGGCACACCTGGATCCAGCAACAGGGCAGGGGGTGTTGCACCCAGTTCTGGGAGTGCCTGGCACCTGGTGACTGTGGCACAGAGAGCCCAAGGCTCCTGCAGTCTCTGGCCAGGAGGAAGGCTCTGCGCAGAGGCAGGGAGGACTCCAGAGGGAGGGTGCAGGTTGCGCAGCTGCCTGAGTCCCTGGCCAGATGGGTGCACCTGTGTGAAGGCAGGGAAGGTACAGGAGGGAGGACTTGTGTTGCACAGCTCCCGGAGTTTCTTGCCAGGGCAGGCGGAGGCCCATTGGGTGTGGGGCGTGGGGTACAGGGCCATGCTGTTGCTGGTGGAGTCCCTGGCCAGGGTGGGCATGTGGAGTCCCAGAGGGCACGGGGCACAGAGCTGAGCAGTTGTCAGCAGAGTCCCTGGCCATGTCGGGTGCAGGTCGCTGGGCTGCTCCATTGCCGGTAAGTCACTGGCCTCGGCGGGCATGCGGAGGCCTGGCAGGTGTGGGGTATGGGGCCACACAGTTGCTGGCAGAGTCCCTGGCCAGGGCGTGCATGGGGCACCTGGTTGCTGATGGAGTCCCTGGTTGGGGGGGCATGGCACAGCCCCCAGAGTCTCTTGCTGGGGGACATGCTTGGTCTGGCAGGCAGGGAAGGGGGCACTGCTCAAGAACTTCCACCCTCATTCTCAGCAGGGGTTAGGGTTCTGGTTCATCAGGTAAGGGGTGAAGGGTGTACTGGAAGTTCGAAATGGCAGGGAAGACTTTAGTTCAATTTTTCTGCCTAGCAAGAAAGTTTTGAGAGTCACAGTAGGCTTCCTCTGAGGAAGTAGTCCCCACTTCCCACAGTACTCACCCGTTGGATGAGACAAGAGATCCACAGTTCACCACTTGTCTGTAGAAAACCCACAGGAGCAAATGAAGTGAAAAAAGAAAGGAGACAGGAAAACAAACAAACCAAAAAAACCCCCACAGCTTTCTTTGGGGAGGGGATGGACATTTTTCCTTTCAGATGAATTTTGTACCTGTAACTTGGTTTCTTGGAGTTGCGGCTTGCCTTAGCAGAGGTGACCTGCAGTTATCATTTCTCTCTCTGCTGGGCTCCCAGTCTTCAGCTTAATTGGGCTGTTTCTGGACATTATCATTCCTTTTGGACAGGAGCCTCTTTTGGAAGCTGCGTTGAGTTGGCCATCTTGTTATTCCCCACCCCCACCCAGTTCTTTGGGGCTTCATCCCAGTAGTGCATCAGTCCATCTTTGGACTCCAGCAGGGAGAAAGGATGGCAAGGGCAACTACCAATTTCCATGCTGGACCCATTTTTGCTACATAACTTTTGGTAAATAAGTTTTAGTTTCTGATGTCTCTACCTCCATTTCTGAAAAGGAGGTAGAAGAAATGGCTTTGTGTTGAGATTTAGCAACATAAGATGTAAAGATGATTACTTTTATATAGTAAGTGACAGCTTAGGAGCATAATAATAATAATAATAATAAATAGCTTTCATTTCAAAGGAAAAGTCAAAGGAAGATTCAAATAAAGATGTTTCGAGTGGAGGGTGGGCTAAATTAGAGGTATCCCCTATTGATTGCCTATGGGCCTTCTGCTACCATAAGTTTCAGATGGTAAGCCAAGTTGCCTTTAAAGTCATCACAATTTTATGTTTCTAGTATAAATAAGGCTTTGACCTGTATATTTGGCCTTGTTGCTCTCTGAGCCTCTGCATCCTACTGCTGAGAAGCTGATGCTAGATGGAGGGAGGTCATTCACTTTCTCTTTCCCCCCATACCCCTATCAGCTCACTGAAAAGTGTTTGCTGAGGAGGGTGATGTGTGCTGATTGTGATATACCTAGTCTATAAACTGACCCAATTTAGAATATTTTTTTAAACTTAGAGGGCTGCTTTTTATTCTTCAATACAGCAGTGTACAGACAGACCAAGGAAGCAAGCTTCAAGGTTTGTCACATTCCCCAAACAATAGTCATTAGGAGCCTGCTGTGAACCAGACATAATATAGAACACCAGAATGAGGAAGATTCAGATTATACCATAACACCAGTCATAACACATACCTACACAGAATTTACAGCTATATGTTATGAAGAAACATAAACAGCTCACGAGAAAAAAGGGCACATGTGATACAGGGACTGTATGGAGGCTGTAGCTTTTCAGCTAAAAATATAAATAGGTGACTGTAAAGGGAGGGCATTATGGAGAACAGAATCATCACAGGCTAAGGCAGCTGCTTTTGAGGAAAGAATCCACTGGAAGATGTGTTCTTGAAGATGATGACTCTTGTATGGCAGAGAGGATGCACCAGGAGAGGTGAGAGTGGAGACAGAGAGAGTGGTTTGGAGGTTACTGCACTCATTCAGGTGAGAACCACTGAAGCCCCACAATTAGAACAGTGGCAGAGTAGAAGCATGGCAAGACATCATAAAACTAGAATCTGTAAGACCTTTCTCTTATTACACAGAAAGAAAATAGAGAAGGCAGATTCAGAGAAAACTCTAGTTTCACAGCTGCATGACTTGGGAGGGAGGTAAAGCTAATGAACTCAGGAAAAGATCCAAGTTCAGGTGAGGTCCTAGTGATTGCAGTGGGGAAAAACTATTGATTGAATTGGAGATGCTGATGGGACTTAACTGATAGACTAGTTCAGCAGGCAGCTAATGTATAGGTTTGGATATCAATAAATCAAACTGATATTGATGATCTTTGTGGGGAATGTTCAGATGATTAGTGTCACAGGGTGAATAATATTTCCACAAAATTTTTGTGTTGAATTTTGGAATGTTAAGTTATTAAAAATAGGGTCACTACAAATGTAATTACTTAAGGGAAGATGGGATCTCCCTGGAGCAATGTTGGTTCTTTTACTAGTGTCCTTATCAAAAGGGTAAATTTGCACACAGACACACACAGATAGAAAACCACATGAAGATAAAGGCAGATATTGGTGTTATGCAGCTGAATCAAAGGAATACCCAAGATTTTCTGCAAACTATCAGAAGCTAAGAGAAAGACATGGTACAGATTCTTCCTCCCAGCCCTCAGAAAATGGGACCCCTCGTCCTGGCTGAACAATGAATGAACTTATCTTGTGACTTCAGACTTATACAGCACCTGTAAACCTGGGAAATTGGATGATGGTAAGGGTTATATATTCATCAAGCTTAGGTGGATAAGTTTCTATTCACAACGCGAGGCGAATCACACATTCTAAGATTTACCTATCAACCCTTTCTGAGACCTGCTTTTCCCTTTTGCCTTTTCCCTCCCCCCTCTCTCTTTCCTGTATCTCCCTTGTCCCTCCTCCCCCCTCATCTGCATTATCCCTGACAGTCTGAAATGGTACTACATATGCTTCTCTCTGCTATTGACCAAGACCTCTCATGTCCTGACTTCTATGTGTACTTTATTCCCAATTTCAACCATTTTTCTCTTTCTCTTTATCATTCTGCAGTTACTTTAACTTGCAACGACTTCATAGATCATACCCACACTATTTTCCAGATACACCAGGCTGGTCCACAGCCCCTCTGATCCATATTTCCTTCAATGGAGACTCTGTAGGAACAGGGCTTGACTGAGCTGATAATAGCAAGTGACAAAATGAAGGAAATTGACAAACATCCTTGTTTCCATTAGTAATCTATTTTGGTGCTGTCATTCAGCTACGTAACTCAATCTTAATCTTAATTGACAAACATCCTTGTTTCCTTTAGTAATCTATTTTGGTGCTGTCATTCAGCTACGTAACTCAATCTTAATTTTTTTTTTTTTTGTAGAGACAGAGTCTCACTTTATGGGCCTCGGTAGAGTGCCGTGGCCTCACACAGCTCACCGCAACCTCCAACTCCTGGGCTTAAGCGATTCTCTTGCCTCAGCCTCCCGACAATCTTAATTTTTTAATTGACACAAATTTGTCATGTTGTGCATGACAAATACTATATGTATATATAGTACAACATGATGTTTTGAATTATCATGGAATGACTAAATATAGCTAATTAACATATACATTGCCTCACATTTCTGTGGTGAAAGCACTTTACATGCATTCTTTTAGCATTTCAAGAACACACCATATTGTTATTAACTGTAGTTTTCAAAAGGGTAACTTTTGAACTTATTCCTCCTCCCATCTAACAGAAATTTTATATCCTTTGACTAAATCACCACCCTCCAACTGTCCCTGGTGCTGGTAACCCTGATTTTACTCTCTACTTCTAAGAGTTCAACATTTTTTATGCCACATATGAGTGAGATCATGCAGTATTTATGTTTCTCCATCAAGCTTATGCTACTTGATGGAATGTCCTCCATTCTCATTCATGTTGTTATAAATGGCAACATTTCCTTACGTTTATGGGCGAATAGTATTCCACTGTGTGCATCTACTACTTTTTTTCTTTATTCATGCATTTGTAGAGACATAGATTGATTATAAATCTTAGCTATTGTGGATACTGCATGAACATGAGTGCAGTTACTTCTTCAATATACTAATTTTATTTCCTTTGTACATACACCCAATAGTGATCTTGCTGGATCATATGGTACTTTTACTTTTATTTAAAATTTTAAGGAAACTCCATAAAGGTTTTCTTTATGGCTATACTAATTTGAATTTCCACCAGAGTGTGTCAAGGTTCCCCTTTCTCAACATCCAGGCCAACATTTATCATCTTATGTCTTTTTGATAATAGCCATTCTAACATTGTGGTTTTAATTTACATTTCTTGATATTCAATAATGTTGAACATACTTTTTTTTTTAAATCATAGCTGGGTACATTGATATGATCACGGGGCATCATACACTAGTTTCATAGACCGTTTGACACATTTTTATCACAATGGTTAACATAGGCTTCCTAGCATTTTCTTAATTATTGTGCTAAGGTATTTACATTCCACATTTACTAAATTTCGCATATAACCTTGTAAGATGCACCACAGGTGTAATCCCACCAATCCCCCTCCCTCTACCCACCTGCACCCTCCCTCCTCTCCCTTTCCCCCTATTCTTAGGTTGTAACTGGGTAATAGCTTTCATATGAAAGCTCTAAATTAGTTTCATAGTAGGGCTGAGTACATTGGGTACTTTTTCCTCCATTATTGAGATACTATACTAAGAAGAATATGTTCCAGCTCCATCCATGTAAACATGAAAGAGGTAAAGTCTCCATCTTTCTTTAAGGCTGCAAAATATTTCATAGTGTACATATACCACAATTTGTTAATCCATTCGTGGATCGATGGGCACTTGGGCTTTTTCCATGAATTAGCAATTATGAAAAGGGCTACAATAAACATTCTGGTACAAATATCTTTCTTGTAATGTGATTTTTGGTCTTCTGGGTATATGCCCAGCAGAGGAATTACAGGATTGAATGGCAGATCTATTTTTAGATCTCTAAGTGTTCTCCATATCTCTTTCCAAAAGGAGTGTATTAATTTGCTTTCCCACCAGCAGTGCAAAAGTGTTCCCATTACTCCACATCCACGCCAACATCTATGGTCTTGAGATTTTGTGATATAGGCTAGTCTCACTGGAGTTAGATGATATCTCAAAGTAGATTTGATTAGCATTTCTCTGATGATTAAAGATGGTGAGCATGTTTTCATATGTCTGAAGGCCAAGCGCCTGTCTTCTTCAGAGAAGTTTCTCTTCAAATCCCTTGCCCAGCCTGCGATGGGATCCCTTGTTCTTTTCTTGCTAATGCGTTTGAGTTCTCTGTGGATTCTGGTTATTAAACCTTTGTCAGAGACATAACCTGCAAATATCTTTTCCCATTCTGAGGGCTGTTAACTTGCTTTACTTACTGTGTTCTTGGCTGTGCAGAAGGGTTTTGGTTTGATCAAGTCCCAGTAGTGTATTTTTGAAGCTGCTTCAATTGCCCAGGGACTCCTCCTCATAAAATACTCGCCCAGACCGATTACTTCAAGGGTTTTACCTGCACTCTCCTCTAGTATTTTTTATTCAGTGAAATTTTTTTTTTTATTGTTGGGGATTCATTGAGGGTACAATAAGCCAGGTTACACTGATTGCAAATGTTAGGTAAAGTCCCTCTTGCAATCATGTCTTGCCCCCATAAAGTGTGACACACACCAAGGCCCCACCCACCTCCCTTGGTACCTCTTTCTGATTTTCCTCCCCCCCATGACTTTAATTGTCATTAATTGTCCTCATATCAAAATTGAGTACCTAGGATTCATGCTTTTCCATTCTTGTGATGCTTTACTAAGAATAATGTCTTCCACTTCCATCCAGGTTAATACGAAGGATGTAAAGTCTGCATTTTTTTAAATAACTGAGCAGTATTCCATGGTATACATATACCACAGCTTGTTAATCCATTCCTGGGTTGGTGGGGATTTAGGCTGTTTCTACATTTTGGCGATTGTAAATTGAGCTGCAATGAACAGTCTAGTACAAGTGTCCTTATGATAAAAGGATTTATTTCCTTCTGGGTAGATGCCCAGTAATGGGATTGAAGGATCAAATGGGAGGTCTAGCTTGAGTGCTTTGAGGTTTCTCCATACTTCCTTCCAGAAATATTGTACTGGTTGCAGTCCCACCAGCAGTGTAAAAGTGTTCCCTTCTCTCCACATCCACACCAGCATCTGCAGTTTTGAGATTTTGTTCCTCTAGTATTTTTATACTTCCCTGTCTTAAGTTTAAATATTTAATCCAGTGAGAGTCTATCTTAGTTAATGGTGAAAGGTGTGGGTCCAGTTTCTGTCTTCTGCAGGTTGCCAGCCAGTTCATCCAGCACCATTTGTTAAATAGGGAATCTTTTCCCCACTGAATGTTTTTAATTGGCTTGTCAAAGATTAATAATGGAAAGTAGCTGGATTCATCTCTTGGTTCTCTATTCTTTTCCAGACGTCTACTTCTCTGTTTTTGTGCCAAGACCATGCTGTTTTGATCACTATTGATTTGTAGTAAAGTCTGAGGTCTGGTAGCATGATTCCTCCTGCTTTGTTTTTATTTCTGAGTAATGTCTTGGATATTTGAGGTTTTTTCTGATTCCATATAAAAGGAAGTATTGTTTTTTCAAGATCTTTAAAGTATGACAGTGGAGCTTTAATAGGGATTGTGTTGAAATTATATATTGCTTTGGGTAGTATGGACATTTTAACAATGTTGATTCTTCCCAGCCATGAGCTTGGTATGTTTTTCCATTTTTAACATTTTCAGCTATTTCCTTTCGCAGAGTTTCATAGTTCTCTGTATAGAGATCTTTCACATCCTTTGTTAGATAAATTCCCAAATATTTCATCTTCTGTGACGCTACTATGAATGGGATGGAGTCCTTAACTGTTTTTTTAACTTGAATATTTTTGGTATATATAAAGGCTACCAATTTATGAATGTGGATTTTGTAACCTGAGACGCTGCTGTATTCCTTGATCACTTCTAAGAGTTTTGTAGTAGAGTCCTTAGTGATTTCCAGATATACAATCATATCATCTGCGAAGAGCAAAAGTTTGATCTCTTCTGAGCCTATATGGATACCTTTGATCGCCTTTTCTTCCCTAATTGCGGTGGCTAATACTTCCATTACAATGCTAAAAAGCAATGGAGACAACGGGCAGCCTTGTCTGGTTCCTGATGTGAGTGGAAATGATTCCATTTTAACTCCATTCAATATGATATAGGATGTGGGTTTGCTGTCGATGGCCTCTATCAGTTTAAGAAATGTCCCTTCTATACCAATTTTCTTAAGTGTTTTGATCATGAAGGGATGCTGGATATTATGAAAAGCTTTTTCTGCATCGATTGAGAGAATCATATGGTCTTTGTTTTTTAATTTGTTTATGTGCTGAATTACATTTATAGATTTACGTATATTGAAGCAGCCTGGAGACCCTGGGACAAAAGCATCTTGCTCATGATGTATAATTTGTTTGATGTGTTGTTGTATTCTGTTTGTTAGGATGTTGTTGAATATTTTTGCATCTATATTCATTAGTGATATCAGTCCATAATTTTCTTTTCTTGTTGGGTATTTTCCTGGTTTGGGGATCAGGGTATTGTTTGCTTCATAGAACGTGTTGGGTAGTCTTCTTTTTTTTTCTATCTTTTGTAACAGGTTGAGTAATATAGGTACTAATTTCTCTTTAAAGGTTTGGTAGAATTCTGATGTAAAACCATCTGGTCCCGGGCTTTCCTTTTTAGGGATGTTTTGTATGGTTGATGCTATTTCCGAGCTTCATATAGACCTGTTCAGCATTTCCACTTGATTCTGGCTAAGTCTTGGAAGGTGAGGTGCTTCCAAGTATTGGTCAATTTCCTTCAGATTTTCATATTTCTGATAATAACGTTTCTTGTAATATTCATTAAGAATTTTTTTTTATTTCTGAAGAGTCTGTTGTTATTTCGTCTTTGTCGTTTCTGATTGATGAGATTAGAGATTTTACTCTTTTTTTCTGATTAGATTGGCCAAAGGTTTATCTGTTTTATAAACCTTTTCAAAAAAACAGCTTTTTGATTTATTGATCTGTTGTATTATTCTTTTTTTTCAATTTCATTTAATTCTGCTCTAATTTTGGTTGTTTCTTTTCTTCTACTGGGTTTAGGGTTGGAATGTTCTTCCTTTTCCAGTTGCTTGAGATGACCTATTAAGTTGTTAACTTCCTGTCTTTCCATTCTCTTGAGGAAGCCTTTCAGTGGTATAAATTTTCCTCTTAAAACTGCCTTTGCAGTTTCCCAGAAGTTCTGATAGTTCATGTCCTCATTGTCGTTTTGTTCCAAAAATTTGGCAATTTCCTTCTTGATCTCATCACTGGCCCAGCTATCATTCAGCATAAGGTTATTTAAATTCCATGTTTTTGTATAAGTATGCAGATTCCTGTTGTTACTCAGCTCAAGTTTTATTCCATGATGGTATGAGAAGTTGCAAGGAATAATTTCTATTCCTTTAATTTTACTGAGGTTAGACTTGTGACCTAAAATGTGATTGATTTTGGAGTAGGTTCCATGGGCTGATGAGAAGTATGTATATTTAATTTTTTGGGGATGAAATGTTCTGTAGATGTCTGCTAAATCCAGATATTGGATGGTTAGATTTAAATCTAAAATTTCTTTGCTCAGCTTCTTATTGGACGATCGATCCAAAACTGCCAAAGGAGTGTTGAAATCTCTAACTATTATGGAGCTTGAAGAAATCAAGTTGCTCATGACAGAGTTTCTCTTATAAATTGAGGTGCATTCTGGTTGGGTGCATAGATATTAATTGAAATCTCATCATACTGAGTATTACCCTTAACAAATATAAAGTGACCATTCTTGTCCTTCCTTACTTTTGTTGGTTTAAAGCCTATTGTATCTGCAAATAAAATTGTGACGCCTGTTTTTTTTCTGGTTACCTTTTACCTGAAATATGGATGACCATCCTTTCATCCTGACTCTGTATTTGTCTTTTAAGTTAAGATGTGACTCTTGTATGCAACAAATATGTGGCCTGAGTTTTTGTATCCAGTCAGCCAACCTATGACTCTTTAGAGGATATTTTAGGCCGTTCACATTAATGGAGAATATTGATAAGTCTGGTGATATTTTGGGTATTGAGTTTTTCAAAGGTCCGGTGGACATTTTTATTCCTTTCACCAGTGTGGAAGTTGGAGTTTGATCCAAAGTTTCTGAGTGAGTTTATTTATGTGATATAGGATTGGGTTGGTCATTATGGAGGATAGGTCTGAGAATGTCCTGAAGAGCTGGTTTGGTTATGGCAAATTTCTTCAACATATGAATGTCATTAAAGTATTTAATTTCTCCATCATAAATGAAACTCAGTTTAGCTGGATACAAGATCTGGGGTTGAAAGTTATTTTGCTTTAGGAGATTAAAAGTCGATGACCACCCTCTTCTAGCTTGAAAAGTTTCGGCAGAGAGATCTGCTGTCATTCTAATGTTCTTCCCTTTGAAGTTAATAGTTTTCTTTTGCCTGGCAGCCTTGAGAATCTTCTCCTTCATATTAACTTTGTTGAAGTTAATTATGATATGCCTGGGCGATGTCTTATTGGGGTTGAGTCGTTCTGGGGTTCTGAAGCTGTCTGCTATCTGAATTTCAGAATCTCTAGGCATGTCTGGAAAATTCTCTTTCATAATTTCATGCAGAAGGGCCACTGTTCCCAGCGAGGTCACTTTGTAGGTTTCAGGAATTTCCAATTTTTTATATATTGCCCTTCTTCGAATTATCCCAGAGCTCTCTGAGAGAATGATCCATTTTTGCTCTCCATTTCTCTTCCTCTTTGATAGTTTGGGAGCATTCAAAGGCTTTATCTTCGAAGTCAGAAATCCTTTCTTCTGCTTGCTCCATTCTGTTGCTGATGGATTCTACTGTACTTTTCATATCTTTGAGGGCTGCAAATTCTTGCTTCAGAGTGGCTAATTCTTTGTGGTTTTGTCTTTAAATTTGTTAAATTCTTGAGAGAACTTTTGAATTTCTCCTCGAACTCCTAATTCCACTTTATAAATCTTGTCTGCCATCCAAATTCTGAATTTGATTTCTGACATCTCAGCCAGTTGTTTATGAATGGGATCTTCAATTACATCTGCCGTATCTTTCCTTGGGGTGGTTGATCTATTCTGGTTATTCATGTTACCAGATTTTTTCTGCTTATTCTACCCCATTGTTCTTTTACTACCTTTGGTTTTTCCTCTGGGGCTTTGTCGAGGGCCAGTACAGTGTTGTAGCCTGAGAAACTGGGGCCCTGTCTGGTGTGTTGGGGCTAAGTGGTTCTATCTTGTCTTGTCTTGTCTTGTTTTCAGCTGGTTTCTGTTTGACTCTAGTGAAACATTTACTCTGGGTTGAAGTCTCAGCTGTGGAGAAAAACCAGCCATTAAGTCACCTTGCCCACCTCCTGCACCAATTGGAGAAGGAAAATCAAACCTTCCTACAACCGCACACCCAGGGCACCACCTGAAAAGTCCTCAGTCTATTGGTTCAGTTCAAAAGGTCCAAATCGATTGTCTCAGTGGGCACCTGTCTTGGATGGGAGAGTTCAAGAGTTTTCTGGGAGCTGGGACACAGTTGTCTGGTGAGTACTCTGATATGGCTTACTCCAGTGCTGCATGGAGTCAGGAGGAGCCACCTAGCAAATAGATCGGTCTGGGAAGGTTGATGCCTCCTTCCCCATCTTACCCCTTTGTTGGACCCAGTCTCTGATATCACTGCAGATGGTTGACCCAGTTGCCTATAGTGAACAGATACTCCAGGGGTTTGCGACTGCCTGAATTGCAAGGAAATCTGCCAGGTCTTTGCACTCTGCCGCTATTTAGCCCGAGGAGGTGAGGCCTGACCTCCTCCAGTGCTTGATGATGGTTGGGGGGTGTTCACTCATGCTCAGTCCCGCCCCTTATTGATGTTACTGACAGAACAGAGAAGAACAGAAAAGAACAGAGCAACTTTGCGGGATTCTGTCTCTGTTCCTGGTAAAATCCCCTGCAGAAGATAAGCCATTCTGAGTTCCAACCTCTTTGCTGCTGGAGGTTTGTATTCAGTTGCATCTCTGAGTCAGCCCTGCCCTGGAAGCTTCCGAGATTTGTGAGTAGCCTCAGGCAAATCTTTTACTCATGGGTGACCTCCTCTAGTTGCCCAGGGATACAGAAGGTGTGGCTTCAGTATATCCAGAGTGAGCCGTTTTGTTGTTAGAAAAAAAAAATGGCTCTCGGGCTGCAGAGTCAGCACTGACAAGCCACAGTTTATGCTCTGTCCACACCCCTGGAGAGATCACCGAAAAATCCGGACTCCTGGGGGACAGGCCTCCAGGTCTCAGAGGGAGGGGAAGGAGAGTGCTGGGAGCCCAGGACTGTAGGTAGCTTGCACACTCAGTTCCACAGTTTTATACCCGGCTGCACCAGTGCCAGAAGACAGCCGCCCCACGTCTGAGGGAACCTTTGCTCTGGAGCGGTTCCCTCAGCCCCTGCTCTGGAGCGGTTCTCTTCTAGCTGATTGTTTTCTCCTCGCTTACACACCCCAGAGTCGGTGCAGCTCAGTCACTGTCCACACCCCACGGAGAAAGCACCCAAGAATCTGGACTCCTGGGGGACAGGCCTCTAGACCTCAGTGTGAGTGGAGGGGGGTGCTGGGAGATTAGGGTTGCAGGCAAAGGATATTTACAGTTTTATACAGTTTTATGCCTAGCAGGAAAACGCCATGGCACCCTAGTAGGGGAGGTAGGTCCAGTTTTTAGGACGTCTCTCCTGTGGGGTGTAGTGGGAAGTCCTTTGATTTCTGCCTGTTTGTTTGTTTGTGGGGCTCTTGAGCCAGTCTCATGGGGTAGGGTGGGACTCCCGTCCACTTGGCAATGGGTTTTGTACATTTTGTTTGCATCCTTGTGGTCTCAGCTCACTTCAGTGGGGTTGATGTGTGTTCTTCAGCCTTCTCTCTTGGTGCAGCTCAGATCCACCAGGTTACCTGCTAAATTTTTGTCCCTTAACTCTCTTTCTGGATGAGGGCCTCTGTGGGAAGCTGACTTCAGTCTGCAATCTTGTCCGGAACATGTTGAACATTCATTTGATAATTCTGTTGGCTATTTGTCTTCTATTGAGAAATAACTATTCGGATCCTTTGCCCAGTTTTTAATGGGTTATTTGCTTTCTTGCTGTTCAGTTGTTTGAGTTTCATATCTATTGTGGAAAATAATCCCTTATCAGACACATGATTTGCAAATATTTTCTGCCATTCTATTGGTTGTCTTTTCAGTCTGTTGATTGTATCTGTTGCTCTTCACATACTGCTTTATTATTATTGTTATTATTATTATCTTGAGAAGGCAAAAAATCTATTTACGCATAGCAGTGATGAGGCAATGAGAAGGAAGGGCTCAGGAAAGGAATGCATAAGGGTGGAAAAACTAAAAATGGAATGATTTAAAATGTGCAAATACAGTTTTTAACCACCACTATTTAATTTAGAGATAGGCATGCACTTTATTATTATTATTTTATTTTAAATTATTAAGGGTGCACAAATTTTCTTGGTTACATGGATTGCTTTTGTAATGCTTGAATCATGGCTTTAAGTGCGCCCATCACCAAATAGTGATCCCTGTACCGTTAGGTGGATTTTTACTTCTTCTCTCCTCCCCTCTTCCCCCACTTGATGGATATCCCTTTTGTCTATTTTGCATTTGGGTATTATAGCAAAAAATTAATTGCCTTCACCAAAGTCATGGAGCTTCCTCCTAAGTTTTCTTCTAGCATTTTCATAGTTTAGGGTCTTACATCTAAGTATTTAGTCCATTTTGAGTTAATTTTTATATATGGTATGAGATAAATGTCTAATTTCATTCTTCTTCATGTCCAGTTGTCCCAGAACCATTTTTTGAAGAGAATTTCCTTTCCCCATTATGTGTTCTTGGAACCTTGTTGAAAATTTAGTTGGGTATAAATAACTGGATTTATATCTAGGCTCTTTCTTCTACTCCACTGGTTTGTGTCTGTATTTATGCCAATACTATACTATTTTGGCTACAATAGTTTTTTTTTTTGTTTTTTTTTTTTGTAGAGACAGAGTCTCACTTTATTGCCCTCGGTAGAGTGCCATGGCGTCACACGGCTCACAGCAACATCCAACTCCTGGGCTTAAGGGATTCTCTTGCCTCAGCCTCCCGAGTAGCTGGGACTATAGGCGCCTGCCACAACGCCCAGCTATTTTTTTGATTGCAGTTCAGCCGGGGCCAGGTTTGAACCCGCAACCCTCGGTATATGGGGCCGGTGCCTTACCAACTGAGCCACAGGCGCCACCTGGCTACAATAGTTTTATAGTATATTTTGAAGTCAAGTTCTGTGATGCTTGCATCTTTGTTCTTTTTGCTCAAGATTGCTTTGGCTATTCAAGGTTTTCTGTGGTCTTGAAAAAAATTTAAGATTCTTTTATTTTTTTTCTTTTTTCTCATCTCTTTCTTTCTTTCTTTCTTTCTTTCTTTCTTTCTTTCTTTCTTTCTTTCTTTCTTTCTTTCTTTCTTTCTTTCTTTCTTTCTTTCTTTCTTTCTTTCTTTCTTTCTTTCTTTCTTTCTTTCTTTCTTTCTTTCTTTCTTTCTTTCTTTCTTTCTTTCTTTCTTTCTTTCTTTCTTTCTTTCTTTCTTTCTTTCTTTCTTTCTTTCTTTCTTTCTTTCTTTCTTTCTTTCTTTCTTTCTTTCTTTCTTTCTTTCTTTCTTTCTTTCTTCAACTCTTGGGCTTAAGTGATTATCTTGCCTCAGCCTCCCAAGTAGCTGGGACTCCAGGCACCTGTCACAATGCCCAGCTATTTTTTGGTTGTAATTTTCATTGTTGTTTGGGATGTCCAGGCTGGGTTTGAACCCACTGGCTCCGATGTATTTGGCTGATGCCATAACCACTGTGTTACAGGAGCTGAGCCCTTTTATTTTTCTATTTCTTTTTCTTTTATTTTTATTAAACCATAGCTGTGTATATTAGTATGATTGTGGGGCACCATACACTTGGTTCGTAGATCGTTTGACACATTTTCATCACATTAGTAAACATAGATTTGTAGCATTTTCTTAGTTATTTTGCTAAGACCTTTACATTCCACACTTACTAGGATTCACATATACCCTTGTAAGATGCACCACAGGTGTAATCCCATTAATCCCCCTCCTTCCCCCTCCCTCCCCTCTCCCTCCCCTCCCTTTCCCCTTTCTCATTTTCTTAGGTTATAACTGGGTTATAGCTTTCATGTGAAGGTCCTACATTAGTTTCATAATAAGGGTGAGTACATTGGGTACTTTTTCTTCCATTCTTGAGACACTTTACTAAGAAGAATATGTTCCAGTTCCATCCATGTAAACATGAAAGAGGTAAAGTCTCCATCTTTCTTTAAGGCTGCATAATATTCCATGGTGTATATATACCACAATTTATTGATCCATTCCTGGATCGATGGGCACTTGGGCTTTTTCCATGACTTAGCGATTATGAATAGGGCTGCAATAAATGTTCTGATACAAATATCTTTGTTATGATGTGATTTTTGGTCTTCTTGGTATATGCCCAGTAGGGGGATTACAGGATTGAATGGCAGATCTATTTTTAGATCTCTAAGTGTTCTCCATATCTCTTTCCAAAAGGAATGTATTAATTTGCATTCCCACCAGCAGTGCAAAAGTGTTCCCTTTTCTCCACATTCGCGCCAACATCTCTGGTCTTGGGATTTTCTCATATAGGCTAGTCTTACTGGAGTTAGATGATATCTCAAAGTAGTTTTCATTTGCATTTCTCTGATGATTAAAGATGATGAGCATTTTTTCATATGTCTGAAGGCCATGCGCCTGTCTTCTTCAGAGAAGTTTCTCTTCGAGTCCCTTGCACAGCCTGCGATGGGATCCCTTGTTCTTTTCTTGCTAATGCATTTGAGTTCTCTGTGGATTCTGGTTGTTAAACCTTTGTCAGAGACATAACCTGCAAATATCTTCTCCCATTCTGTGGGCTGGTTTCTTGCTTTACTTACTGTGTTCTTGGTTGTGCAGAAGCTTTTCAGTTTGATCAAATCCCAATAGTGTATTTTTGAAGCAGCTTCAATTGCCCGGGGGGGGGGGTCCTTCTCATAAAAAACTCGCCCAACCCAATTACTTCAAGGGTTTTCCCTGCACTCTCTTCTAGTATTTTTATAGTTTCATGTCTTAGGTTTAAATCTTTAATCCAGTGAAAGTCTATCTTGGTTAATGGTGAGAGGTGTGGGTCCAGTTTCAATTTTCAACAGGTTGCCAGCCAGTTCACCCAGCACCATTTGTTAAATAGGGAATCTTTTCCCCACTGAATGTTTTTCATTGGCTTGTCAAAGATTAAATAACGGTAAGTAGCTGGATTCATCTCTTGGTTCTCTATTCGGTTCCAGACATCTACTTCTCTGTTTTAGTGCCAGTACCATGCTGTTTTGATCACTATCGATTTGTAGTATAGTCTGAGGTCTGGTAGCGTGATTCCTCCTGCTTTTTTTTTTTTACTTTTGAGTAATGTCTTGGCTATTTGAGGATTTTTCTGATTCCATATGAAACGAAGTATTATATTTTCAAGATCTTTAAAGTATGACAGTGGAGCCTTAATGGTAATTGCTTTGAAATTATATATTGCTTTGGGTAGTATGGACATTTTAACAATGTTGATTCTTCCCAACCATGAGCATGGTATATTTTTCCATTTGTTAACATTCTCAGCTATCTCTTTTCTTAGAGTTTCATAGTCCTCTTTATATGGATCTTTCAGGTCCTTGGTTAGATAAACTCCCAAGTATTTCATCTTCTTTGGCACTACTGTGAATGGGATAGAGTCCTTAATTGTTTTTTCAACTTGACTATTGTTGGTATGTATAAAGGCTACCAATTTATGAATGTTGATTTCGTAACCTGAGACACTGCTGTATTTCTTAATCACTTCTAAAGGTTTGTAGTATAGTCCGTAGTATTTTACAGGTATAAAATCATATCATCTGCGAAGAGCGAAAGTTTGATCTCTTCTGACCCTATGTGGATACCCTTTATCGCCTTTTCTTCCCTAAAACTTCCATTAAAATGGTAAAGAGCAATGGAGACAATGGGCAGCATTGTCTGGTTCCAGATCTAAGTGGAAATGATTCCAATTTAACTCCATTCAATATGATATTGGCTGTGGGTTTGCCGTAGATAGCCTCTATCAGTTTAAGAAATGTCCCTTGTATACCAATTTTCTTAAGTGTTTTAAACATGAATGGATGTTGGATGGTATCAAAAGCTTTTTCTGAATTGATTGAGAGAATCATATTGTCTTTGTTTTTTAATTGTTTATGTGCTGTATTACATTTATAGATTTACGTATATTGAACCAGCCTTGAGTCGCTGGGATAAAACTGGCTTGGTCATGATGTATGATTTGTTTGATATGTTGCTGGATTCTGTTTGTTAGAATCGTGTTGAATATTTTTGCATTTATATTCATTAGTGATATTGTTCTATAATTTTCTTTTCTTGTTTTGTATTTTCCTGGTTTGGGGATCAGTGTGATGTTTGCTTCATAGAATGTGTTGGGTAGTCTTCCTTCTTTTTCTACCTTTTGGAACAGGTTGATTAGTATAGGTACTAATTCCTATTTAAAGGCTTGGTAGAATTCTGACGTGAAACCATCTGGTCCCGGGCTTTTCTTTTTGGGGAGATTTTGTATGGTTGATGATATTTCTGAACTTGATATGGGCCTGTTCAACATTTTCACTTGTTTTTGATTAAGTCTTGGAAGGTGACGTGTTTCCAAGTAATGGTCGATTTCCTTCAGATTTTCGTATTTCTGAGAGTATAGTTTCTTGTAATATTCATTAAGGATTTTTTTGATTTCTGAGGAGTCTGTTGTTATTTCGTCTTTGTTATTTCTGATTGATGAGATTAGAGATTTTACTTTTTTTTCCTGATTAGGTTGGCCAAAGGTTTATCTATTTTGTTGACCTTTTGAGAAAACCAGCTTTTTGAATTATTGATCTGTTGTATTATTCTTTTGTTTTCAATTTCATTAAATTCTGCTCTGATTTTGGTTATTTCTTTTCTTTTACTGGATTTGGGGTTGGATTGTTCTTCCATTTCCAGTCTCTTGAGATGTCCCATTAAGTTGCTTACTTCCTCTCTTTCCGTTCTCCTAAGGAAGGCTTGCAGTGCTTTAAATTTCCCTCTTTGAACTGCCTTTGTGGTGTCCCAGAGGTTCTGATAGTGTCTTCATTGTCGTTTTGTTCCAGAAATTTGGCAATTTCCTTCTTGATCTCATCTCTGACCCAGCTATCAATCAGCATAAGGTTATTTATCTTCCATGTTTTTGTATGTGTATTCAGATTCCTGTTGTTACTCATCTCAAGTTTTATTCCATGATGGTCTGAGAAGATGCATGGAATAATTTTTATTCCTTTAAATTTACTGAGGTTAGACTTGTGACCTAAGATGTGATCGATTCTGGAGCAAGTTCCGTGGGCTGATGAGAAGTATGTGTATTCAGTTTTGTTGGGATGAAATGTTCTGTAGATGTCAGCTAAATCTAAATGCTGGATGGTTAGATTTAAATCTAGAATTACTTTACTCAGCTTTTTGTTGGAGGATCGATCCATGACTGCCAAAGGAGTGTTAAAATCTCCAACTATTATAGAGTTGGAGGAAATCAAGTTGCTCATGTCTGTTAGATTTTCTCTTATAAATTGAGGTGTATTCTCTTTGGGTGCATAGATATTAATAATTGAAATCTTATCATATTGAGTCTTACCCTTAACAAATATGAAGTGACCATTTTTGTCCTTCCTTACTTTTGTTGGTTTAAAGACTATTGTGTCAGCAAATAAAATTGCAACGCCTTCTTTTTTCTGGTTACCATTTGCCTGAAATATGGATGACCATCCTTTCACCCTGAGTCTGTATTTCACTTTTAAGTTAAGATGTGACTCTTGTATGCAACAAATCTCTGGCCTGAGTTTTTGTTTTTTTTTTTTTTTTAATTTTTTTTATTAAATCATAAGTGTATACAATGATATGATTATGGGGCATCATACACTCACTTCATAAACAATTTGACACATTTTTATCCCAGTGGTTAACATAGCCTTTCCGGCGTTATCTCAGTTACTGTGCCAAAACATTTATATTCTACATTTACCAAGTTTCGCAAATACCCCTGTAATATGCACCACAGGTGTGATCCCACCGATTCCCCTCCCTCTACCCACCAACCCTTTCCCACTTCCCCCTATTGATAAGTTGTAACTGGGTTATAGCTTTCATGTGAGAGTCCCAAATTAGTTTCATAGTAGGGCTGTGTACATTGGGTATTTTTTCTTCCATTCTTGGGATACTTTACTAAGAAGAATATGTTCCAGCTCCATCCATGTAAACATGAAAGAGGTAAAGTCTCCATCTTTCTTTAAGGCTGCATAGTATTCCATGGTATACATATACCACGATTTATTAATCCATTCGTGGATCGATGGGCACTTGGGCTTTTTCCATGACTTAGCAATTATGAATTGGGCTGCAATAAACATTCTGGTACAAATATCTTTGTTATGTTGTGATTTTTGGTCTTCTGGGTATATGCCCAGCAGAGGAATTACAGGATTGAATGGCAGATCTATTTTTAGATCTCTGAGTGTTCTCCATATATCCCTCCAAAAGGAATGTATTAATTTGCATTCCCACCAGCAGTGCAGAAGTGTTCCCTTTTCTCCGCATCCACGCCAACATCTCTGGTCTTGAGATTTTGTGATATAGGCTAGTCTCATTGGAGTTAGATGATATCTCAAAGTAGTTTTGATTTGCATTTCTCTGATGATTAAAGATGATGAGCATTTTTTCGTATGTCTGAAGGCCGTGCGCCTGTCTTCTTCTGAGAAGTTTCTCTTCAAATCCCTTGCCCAGCCTGAGATGGGATCCCTTGTTTTTTTCTTGCTGATGCGTTTGAGTTCTCTGTGGATTCTGGTTATTAAACCTTTGTCAGAGTTATACCCTGCAAATATCTTCTCCCATTCTGAGGGCTGTCTGCTTGCTCTGCTTACTGTGTTCTTAGCTGTGCAGAAGCTTTTTAGTTTGATCAAGTCCCAGTAGTGTATTTTTGAAGCTGCTTCAATTGCCCGGGGGGTTCTCCTCATGAAATACTCACCCAGACCAATTTCTTCAAGGGTTTTCCCTGCATTCTCCTCTAGTATTTTTATAGTTTCATGTCTTAAGTTTAAATCTTTAATCCAATGAGAGTCTATCTTAGTTAATGGTGAAAGGTGTGGGTCCAATTTCAGTCTTCTGCAGGTTGCCAGCCAGTTCACCCAGCACCATTTGTTAAATAGGGAATCTTTTCCCCACTGAATGTTTTTAATTGGCTTGTCAAAAATCAAATAGCGGTAAGTAGCTGGATTCATCTCTTGGTTCTCTATTCTATTCCAGATATCTACTTCTCTGTTTTTGTGCCAATACCATGCTGTTTTGATCACTATCGATTTGTAGTAAAGTCTGAGGTCTGGTAGTGTGATTCCTCCTGTTTTGTTTTTATTTCTGAGTAATGTCTTGGCTATTCGAGCTTTTTTCTGATTCCATATAAAACGAAGTAATGTTTTTTCAAGATCTTTAAAATATGACAGTGGAGCTTTAATAGGGAGTGCGTTGAAATTATATATTGCTTTGGGTAGTATGGACATTTTGATAATGTTGATTCTTCCTAGCCATGAGCATGGTATGTTTTTCCATTTGTTAACATTTTCGGCTATTTCTTTTCTTAGAGTTTCATAGTTCTCTTTATAGAGATCTTTCACGTCTTTGTTAGGTAAATTCCCAAATATTTCATCTTCTTTGGCACTACTGTGAATGGGATAGAGTCCTTAACTGCTTTTTCAATTTGACTGTTGTTGGTGTATATAAAGGCTACCGATTTATGAATGTTGATTTTGTAACCTGAGACGCTGCTGTATTCCTTGATCACTTCTAGGAGTTTTGTAGTAGAGTCCCTAGTGTTTTCCAGATACACAATCATATCATCTGCGAAGAGCGAGAGTTTGATCTCTTCTGACCCTATATGGATACCCTTGATCGCCTTTTCTTCCCTAATTGCAGTGGCTAAAACTTCCATTACAATGTTGAAAAGCAATGGAGACAATGAGCAGCCTTGTCTGGTTCCTGATCTGAGTGGAAATGATTCCAATTTAACTCCATTCAATATGATATTGGCTGTGGGTTTGCTGTAGATAGCCTCTATCAGTTTAAGAAAAGTCCCTTCTAGACCAATTTTCTTGAGTGTTCTGATCATGAAGGGATGCTGGATATTATCAAAAGCTTTTTCTGCATCAATTGAGAGAATCATATGGTCTTTGTTTTTTAATTTGTTTATGTGCTGAATTACATTTATAGATTTACGTATATTGAACCAGCCTTGAGACCCTGGGATAAAACCAACTTGGTCATGATTTATAATTTGTTTGATGTGTTGCTGGATTCTGTTTGTTAGGATCTTGTTGAATATTTTTGCATCTATATTCATTAGTGATATTGGTCTATAATTTTCTTTTCTTGTTGGGTCTTTTCCTGGTTTGGGGATCAGGGTGATATTTGCTTCATAGAACGTGTTGGGTAGTCTTCCTTCTTTTTCTACATTTTGGAACAGGTTGAGTAATATAGGTACTAATTCCTCTTTAAAGGTTTGGTAGAATTCTGACGTGAAACCATCTGGTCCCGGGCTTTTCTTTTTAGGGAGGTTTTGTATAGTTGATGCTATTTCTGAACTTGATATGGGTCTGTTCAACATTTCCAATTGATTCTGGTTAAGTCTTGGAAGGTGGCGTGCTTCCAAGTATCGGTCTATTTCCTTCAAATTTTCATATTTCTGAGAATAAAGTTTCTTGTAATATTCATTAAGGATTTTTTGGATTTCTGATGAGTCTGTGGTTATTTTGTCTTTGTTGTTTCTGATTGATGATATTAGAGATTTTACTCTTTTTTTCCTGATTAGGTTGGCCAGAGGTTTATCTATTTTATTGACCTTTTCAAAAAACCAGCTTTTTGATTTATTGATCTGTTGTATTATTCTTTTGTTTTCAATTTCATTTAATTCTGCTCTAATTTTGGTTATTTCTTTTCTTCTACTGGGTTTGGGGTTGGAATGTTCTTCCTTTTCCAGTTGCGTGAGATGTCCCATTAAGTTGTTAACTTCCTCTCTTTCCGTTCTCTTGAGGAAGGCTTGCAGTGCTATAAATTTCCCTCTTAGAACTGCCTTTGCAGTGTCCCAGAGGTTCTGATAGCTTGTGTCTTCATTGTCATTTTGTTCCAAAAAATTGGTGATTTCTTTCTTAATCTCATCTCTGACCCAGCTATCATTCAGCATAAGGTTATTTAACTTCCATGTTTTTGTATGGGTATGCAGATTCCTGTTGTTACTCAATTCAAGTTTTATTCCATGATGGTCCGAGAAGATGCATGGAATAATTTCTATTCCTTTAAATTTACTGAGGTTAGACTTGTGACCTAAAATGTGATCAATTTTGGAGTAAGTTCCGTGGGCTGATGAGAAGTATGTGTATTCAGTTTTGTTGGGATGAAATGTTCTGTAGATGTCTGCTAAATCTAAATATTGGATGGTTAGGTTTAAATCTAAGATTTCTTTGCTCAGCTTCTTTCTGGAGGATCGATCCAACACTGCCAAGGGAGTGTTGAAATCTCCAACGATTATGGAGCTGGAGGAAATCAAGTTACTCATGTCTGTTAGAGTTTCTCTTATAAATTGAGGTGCATTCTGGTTGGGTGCATAGATATTAATAATTGAGATCTCGTCATATTGAGTATTACCCTTAACAAATATGAAGTGACCATTCTTGTCCTTCCTTACTTTTGATGGTTTAAAGCCTACTGTATCTGCAAATAAAATTGCAACACCTGCTTTTTTCTGATTACCATTTGCCTGAAATATGGATGACCATCCTTTCACCCTGAGTCTGTATTTTTCTTTTAAGTTGAGATGTGACTCTTGTATGCAACAAATATCTGGCTTAAGTTTTTGTATCCAGTCAGCTAACCTATGCCTCTTTAGAGGACAGTTTAAGCCATTCACATTGATGGAGAGTAAGGATAAGTCTGGTGGAATTTTGGGTATCGAGTTTTTCAAAGGTCCAGTGGACATTTTTAATCCTTTCGCCAGTGTGGAAGTTGGAGTTTGATCCGAAGTTTCTGATTGAGTTTACTTTTGTGGTATAGGATTGGGTTGGTCATTGTGGAGGATAGGTCTGAGAACATCCTGAAGAGCTGGTTTACTTATGGCAAATTTTTTCAACATATGAATGTCATTGAAGTATTTAATTTCTCCATCATAGATGAAACTCAGTTTAGCTGGATACAAGATCCTGGGTTGAATGTTTTTTTGCTTTAGGAGATTAAAAGTTGATGACCAGCCTCTTCTTGCTTGAAAAGTTTCAGCAGAGAGATCTGCAGTTATTCTAATATTCTTACCTTTGTACGTTATAGTTTTCTTTCGCCGGGCTGCTTTGAGAATCTTCTCTTTCATGTTAACTTTAGTGAAGCTAATTATGATATGTCTGGGAGATGGCTTTTTGGGGTTGAATCGTGCTGGGGTTCTGAAGCTGTCTGCTATCTGAATTTCAGATTCTCTAGGCATGTCTGGAAAATTTTCTTTCATAATTTCATGTAGAAGGGCCTCTGTGCCCTTGGCTGCCACGTCATCAGTCTCCGAAATTCCTATAACCCTTATGTTATTTTTTTTCGAATTATCTGAGAGCTCTCTGAGTGAGTGATCCGTTTTTGCTCTCCATTTCTCTTCCTCTTTGAGAGATTGGGAGCGTTCGAAGACTTTATCTTCAATGTCAGAAATCCTTTCTTCTGCTTGCGCCATTCTGTTACTGAGGGATTCTACTGTATTTTTCATATCTTTGAGGGCTGTAAGTTCTTGTTTCAGTGTGTCTAAGTCTTTGGTGGTTTTGTCTTTAAATTCGTTAAATTCTTGAGACAGTTTTTGAATTTCTCCTCGAATTCCTAATTCCATTTTATTAATCTTGTCTGCAAACCAAATTCTGAATTCGACTTCTGACATCTCAGCCAGTTGTTTATGAATGGGATCTTCAATCACATCTGCCGTATCTTTTCTTGGGGGGGTTGATCTATTCTGGTTATTCATGTTACCAGAGTTTTTCCGCTGATTCTGCCCCATGGTTTACTCCCTTTGGTTTTTCCCCTGGGGTTTTATCGAGGGCCCGTACAGTGTTGTGGCCTGAGAAACTGGGGCCCTGTCTGGTGTGGTGGAGCAAAGTGGTTCTGTCTTGTTTTCAGCTGGTTTCTGTTCAATCCTATTGCAACTTCTACTCTGGCTTGAAGTCTCAGCTGTGTGGAAAAATCAGCAATTAAGTCACCCCGCCTGCTCACCTCTGGCCCCAGTTGGAAAAGGAGAATCAAACCTTCCTACAATCGCACACCCAGGGCACCACCTGAAAAGTCCTCAGTCTATTAGCCCAGTTCAAAAGGTCCGAATCAACTGTCTCAATCGGCACTTGTCTCAGGTGGAAGGGTTCAAGAGGTCTCTGGGAACTGGATCACAGGGGCCTGGTGACTCCTCTGAGACAGCTCACCCCGGTGCAGCGTGGAGTCAGGAGGAGCCACCCCGCAAACAGAGCAGTCTGGAAGGTTGACGTCTCCTTCCCCACTTTGCCCCTCCGTCGGACCCAGTCACTGGTATCTCTGCAGATGGCTAACCCAGTTGCCTGCAGTGAACAGACACTCCAGGGGTTTGCACCTGCCTGAATCGCGAGGAAGTCTGCCAGGCCCCCGCAGACTGCCGCTATCTAGCAGGAGGAGATGGGGCCTGACATCTTTGAGTGTTTGATGCAGGTGATGGGAAGGAGGTGTTCACTCAGGCTTAGCCCCGTCCCTGATGGATGCTGCTAACAGAACAGAACAGAACAGACAACTTTGTGAGGTTCTGTCTCTGTTCCTGTCGTCGCCTACAGGAGACGGGCTGTTTTGAGTTCAAACGTCTTTGCTGCTGGAGAATTGCATCTGAACACCTCTCTGGGTCGGCCCCGCCCTGGAGGCTTCCGGGTTTGTGAGCCGTGTCACCGGTGGCCTCCTCTGGTTGCCCAGGGAGACGGGGGTGTGGCCTCAGAATATCCAGAAGTCAGCGTTCTTTTGTTTGTGTCCTTGTGATCACAACTTGCCTCAGCGGTGTTGATGTGCGTTCTTCAGCCTTCTCTCTTGGTGAGGCTCAAGTCCACCAGGATACTTACTAAATTCCTGTCCCTTAACTCTCCTTCTGGACGGGAGCCTTTGTTGAAAGCTGGCTTCATTCCGCCATCTTGTCTCCCCTCTGGCCTGAGTTTTTGTATCCAGTCAGCTAACCTATGTCTCTTTAGAGGGCAGTTTAAGCCATTCACGTTAATGGAGAGCATTGATAAGTTTGGTGAAATTTGGGGTATTGAGTTTTTTGAAAGTCCAGTGGGCATTTTTAATCCTTTTGCCATTGTGGAAGTTAGTGTTTGATCAGAAGTTTCTGAGTGAGTTTACTTTTGTAGTAGAGGATTGGGTTCGTTATTATGGATTATAGGTCTGAGAATATACTGAAGAGCTGGTTTAGTTATGGCAAATTTCTTTAGCATATGTATGTCATTAAAGTATTTAATTTCTCCATCATAAATGAAACTCAGTTTAGCTGGGTACAAGATCCGGGGTTGAAAGTTATTTTGCTTGAGGAGATTAAAAGTTGATGACCACCCTCTTCTGGCTTGAAAATTTCAGCAGAGATTTCTGCAGTTATTTTAATGTTCTTCCCTTTGAAGGTAATAGATTTATTTCGCCAGGCCGCTTTTAGAATTTTCTCCTTCATATTAACTTTAGTGAAGTTACTTATGTATGCCTGGGGGATGTCTTATTGGGGTTGAAACGTGCTGGGGTTCTGAAGCTATCTGCTATCTGAATTTCAGGTTCTCTAGGCATGTTTGGAATATTCTCTTTCATAATTTCATGCAGAAGGGCCTCTGCGCCCAGTGAGGCCACTTCATCTGTTTCAGGAATTCCTATGAGTCGCATATTTGCCTTCTTCGAGTTATCCCAGAGCTCTCTGAGTGAGTGATCCATTTTCGCTCTCCATTTCTCTTCCTCTTTGAGAGTTTGGGAGTGTTCAAAGGCTTTATCTTCGATGTCGGAGATCCTTTCTTCTGTTTGGTCCATTCTGTTGCTAAGGTATTCCACTGTATTTTTCATATCTTTGAGTGCTGCAAATTCTTGTTTCAGTGTGTCTAAGTCTTTCGTGGTTTTGTCTTTAAATTCGTTAAATTCTTGAGACAGCTTTTGAATTTCTCCACGAATTCCTAATTCCATTTTGTTAAACTTGTTTACCATCCAAATTCTGAATTCGATTTCTGACATCTCAGCCAGTTGTTTGTGATGGGATCTTCAATTACATCTGCCGCATCTTTCCTTGGCTGGGGGTTATCTATTCTTGTTATTCATATTACCAGAGTTTTTCCGCTGATCTGCCCGATGATTGTTTTACTCCCTTTAATATTCCTCTAGTGTTTTGTCGAGGACCTGTACAGTACTCTCGCCTGAGAAAATGGGACCTTGTTTGGTGTAGAGGGTCTAAGTGGTTCTGACTTGTTTTCAGCTGGTTTCTATGTGACACTAGTGAAACAGTTACTCTGGGTTGAAGTCTCAGCTATGGAGAAATACCAGCAATTAAGTCACCCCACCACCACAGGCAACAAATGGAAAAGGAAAATCAAACCTTCCTACAACCACACACCCAGCGCACCACCTGGGTAGTCCCCAGGTGAGTGACTCAGTTCAAAAGGTCCAAGTCAATTGCCTCCGTCTGCAGCTGCCTCGGGTGGGAGAGTTCAAGAGGTCCCTGGGAACTGGATCACAGGGGTCTGGTGACTGCTTTAAAATGGCTTGCTCCAGTGCTGTGTGGAGTCAGGAAGAGCCACTAGTAAATAGATCAGTCTGGGAAGATTGATGCCTCCTTCCCCACCTTGCAGCTCTGTCACACCCAGTCTCTGCTAGCCCCACAGGGCTGTGACCTAGTCAGTTGTCTGCAGTAAGCAGATACTAAAGGGGTTTGCACCTGCCTAAGTCACAGGGTAGTCTGTGTCTGCTCAACTCGGCCGCTATTCTCTGTCTTTATCCAGTAGGGTGTGGTGTGGCCTGTCAACCTCGGGCACTTGATGGAGGCTGGAGGTGTTCACTCAGTTCCAGCCCCACCCTTAGTTTATATTACTGGGTGAATGTAACAACCCTGTGGGAGTTTGTTTCTGACCTTTCCAGTTTCCTCTGCAGAGGAGAGGCTGATTTGAGTTCCCAGAACCTGTGTCTCAGGCCCTGTCTTTAGTCCTGCGGGTTTGTATTCGCAGCCCGATCAGTTGTTGGCTGTAGCCTCTTGGCCTCATTTGTCTATAAGCTGGTGATCCCCTAAGGTCCAGATGCTTCTTAGGCTCAGTAGAGTGGTTCTCTGGATCAGCCCCACCCTAGGAGTTTCCCGGCTCTGCGGGTGTGTTTTCTTGTCCCCGTGTTCCACCTATGTCGGTACCGTCTCAGGAAAACCCTTTACTCATGGGGCTTGTGTTTCAGTCCCAGGTCTGTTCCATGGTGGTTGACATCTGAGAAGATGCTCGGCCTCATCTGGTTGCCCAGGAAGACAGGAGGAGAGGCTATGTTATATCTGGGGGTGGGCCTTGTTATTGCTGAAGATGGCTGTTGCTCTGCACCTCGGGGCACCACCGCTCCAGTGTAATTCCCTCTCAGCCATCCATTGTCTTCTCGCTCCTTTGCTACATAGTCAGCACTGGCCATCTGCAGTCCAAGTCCTGTCTACACCTCTTGAGAGTTCACCCAAGAATCTGGACTCCTGAGGGGGCAGGTCTCCAGATCATGTAGTGCGAGTGGAGGGGGGGTGTTAGGAGCTCAGGTTTACAGGTCGTAACACCAAGGTCATTGAGACCAAATGAACAAATAAACAGATACAAAGGTTACCAGGCACATGGAGCCATAGATACAGAGACCGATGGAAACACATAAACATACAAGCAATAGCCACGACAACAGCAATATAAGAACAACTGCAATAAAAATAGTGATAATCGTAAAATTATTGAAAGAAAGGATAAAAAAAGAGAGAAAAAAGTGGTGTTAGAAGGAATGTTAAGTGAGAAGAAGGAAGAAATTAAAATTAGAAGACAGAAATAAAAATATATCTATATAAAATGTAATAATAAAAAATTATTGAAATCTCCTCTAAGAAAATGGTGAGGAAATATCACACAAAAAGAAAACAACAGCAAAAAAGTAACAACAAAAAACCCCCCACGAAAACCAAAAAACAAAACAAAACAAAACAAAAAAAAGGCACCAACTGCAAAAGTATTCTTGTGGTAGAAATGTACCTATAATTGTCTATATGTCTGCTGTTGAGATCAACTTTCATAGGAATATATTCATACTGCAATATACTTTCTGGACACCTGGTGGCGCTGTGAGTGGTTTCAAGACTTATACCTGGTTTACAGTTTATACCATTACCATGGTAACCACCTTCCATGGCCGATCGCCATTTTGGATTTTCTGTAAAAGTTTGTCGCCTAAGAATTGTGCAAGCTCGGCTGTTCTCCTCCGGACAGCACTTGCGACCGACCCTCCCACTCAGTGCAGGTGTCCACGCTTCCTACGTCCCTCCACTCTGCTCCCAGGTTCCCCCGCAAACTGGCGACTGCAATCGGCCATAAGGGGAGTGGTGCTGAGTTCGCTCGGTATCTCCTGTAGCTGGTTCCTGGGGCTTCAGCAGCCAAAGCCGGTCTGCGGCTTCTGTTGCTCCTCGGCTCCAGAAGCCAAAGCCGGGTCCTAGGCTTCAAGCCGTTCCCGTGGTTGGAGCGCTCGGGGGATTTATTCTGACTTTTATGGTTCAGAGTTTTGGATGGGCGTCCGCCATTTCGCTGCACTGCCTGAACCGCCAGCCCCCTCCAACACCTGGGGGAAAGGTGCCTGCCCTTTTGGGTAGTTCAAAATGTCTGTTTCCCGGGCAGGATACCTTCCCTTCAATTGTCCAACAGTTTGCCCAGCTCCCTGTGGTTTTGAGTGGCTCTCCTTTCTGATGCCTCCCTCAGTTCAGGATTAATTACTTGTCAATTGGATTTTTCAGCATTTTCAAGCTGCTGACCTCTGTAGGGGAGGGGTCTGCTGGTCGGCACGGCCAAGCAGGGATGAATCTCTACAACAGAGTCTGTGATTTTTAAATTACCCCTCATATATAGCAAACCGCCTGTTCTCTGGGCATCTCCAGCTGTCGGTCCTCTCCAATAATCCACACACAGGGAAGGTCCAGAACGCCTTTCCTCTCACCTGGTGGCTTGGGAGAGGTGGGCTACACATCCATCCTGTCCGCCATCATGCTTCCTGGTCCTCTTTTTTTCTATTTCTATGATGATTTTCTTTGCTAATTTGATTGGGATTCCATTAAATCTATAGACAGCTTTGGGTAGTATGGATATTTAAAATATTATTTTTTTAATACACAAACATGAAATATATTTCCATGTATTTGTGTATTCTTTAATGTCATTCATCAATGTTTTATCATTTTTCCATGTAGAGAGATATTTCACTTCCTTGCTTAAATATATTCATAAGTATTTGTATAGCTATTATAATGAGATGGTTTCCTTGATTTCTTTTTCAGATAGTTCTCTGTTAGTATGTAGAAATGCTACAAATTTTTGTGTGTTTATTTTGTATCCTGCAGCCTTACTGTATTTATTATTTCTAACAGTTCTGTCATAGGATCTTTCAGATTTTCTATACAAAAGATCATGTCAGCTGCAAATGTGGACAATTTAACTTCTTCCTTTCCAATTTGGATACCTTTTATTCATTTATCTTCCCTAAATGGTTTGTCTAAAACTTCCAGTACTGTATTGAACAGAGGTGGTGAAAGTGAGCATCTTTACCTTGTTCCAGATATTACAGAAAAAGCTTTCAACAGCTTTTGCCAAAAAAATTTCAACTTTTCCCCATTGAGTATGGTGTATGCTGTGGGCCTCGTATTGCCTCTATTGCTTTGAGGTACATTCCCTCTATACCTAAGTTGTTGAGAATTCAACATCTGAAATGATGTCGAATTTTGGAAAATTATTTTTCTGCATCTGTTGAAATGATCATACGATTTTTGTCCTTCATTCTGTTAATGTGATAAGTTACATTTATTGATTTGTATGTATCGAACCATTTTTGCATACTTGAGATGAAGCACACTTGATCTTAGTGAATGATCTTTTTAACGTGCTTTTGTATTCCATTTGCTACAAAATCGAATTTATATTTTCGAATTTATATTCATCAGAAGTATTAGCCAGTAATTTTCTCTTCTTGTGGTGTCCTGGACTGACTTTGGTATCAGGGTAATACTAGTCACAATCTCTTATGATCTTTTATATATCTGTTGTATCACTATAACATATTTTTAAATTTTGATTTTGTTTATATGAGTATTCTTTTCTATTGGTCTAGCTAAACGTCTCTCAATTTTATCTTTCCAAAATGTTAACTTTTATTCAATTGATCTTTTCCATTGCTTTACTTGTCTCTATTGCACTCTGTCTTCTCTATTTTTACAAAGAAGCAGCTTTTTCCCTTTTATGTTTAGTTTGTACATAATAATTGTTGATATTTATGGAATGCAGTATTTCAATACACATACTTAATATGTAATGATCACATTGGGATAATTGCCATATCAATCACCTGAAACGTTATATTTCCTTGTGCTGTGAACACTGATAATCCTCTTTTAGTATTTTGAAAACATAAACTAAGTTATTGTTGATCTTGTTCACCTCACAGTTCTACAAAATATGAGAACTTATTCCTCTCCTCTGCTGTAACTCTGTGTCCATGTTAACTAGTGTGATGAAAATGTGTCAAACGGTCTATGAACCAAGTGTATGGTGCCCCATGATCACACTACTGTACACAGCTACGATTTAATAAAAAAATAAATAAAAACAAAAAACAAAAAACAAATCTCTCCCTATACTCCCCTTCCCAGTATCCTTCCAAACCTCTAATAAAACCTCTAATAAACCACTATTCTTTTTGTTGCTTTTATAAGCTCAATCTTTTTTAGTTCCTAAATGAGTGAGAACCTGTATTTGCCTTTCTGTGCCTTAACTATTTCACTTAACACAATATCTTCCTCCAGACTCACCTAATTATGCAAATGACATGATGCTATTATTTTTCATGCTTCAATCGTATTCCATCATGTATATACATTATACATACATTATATATTCTCTATCTATTCATTTATTGATAGACATTTGGGTTGATTCCTTACCTTGGATATTATTAAGTAGAGTGAAATAAACATGGGGATGCAGGTATCTCTTCCATATACATATTTTATTTTCTTTAGGTAAATACTGGGTAGAAAGATGGTTGTATTATACAGTAGTCCTATTTTTAGTATTTTGAGTAACTTTCATATTGTTTTCCTTAATGGTCATCCTAATTTATATTCCTACCAATTGTGTATGAGTTCTTTTTTCTTTGCATTCTCACTACTATTTGCTACTGTTTGCTTTTGATGATAGCCACTGTGACTGGTATGAGATGATATCTCATTGTGGTTATGATTTTCATTTCCCTGATAATTATTGATAAAGGGGATTTTTCATATACTTATTTACCATTTGTATCTCTTCTTTTGAGAGATGTCTATTCGGATTTTTGCCCATTAATTATTTGTGCAGTTTTTTTTTTTTTAGGGGGGGTGTTAAAAATTTTGCTGTTGTTCGAGTGCCTTGTATATTATAGATGTTAGTTCTTTGTGGGATGAATAATTTACAGATATTTTCTTACATTCTGTAAGTTGTTTCTTCACTCTGTTGTTTGTTTCCTTTGCTATGTTGAAACTCTTTAGTTTCAGATTTTATTTTTTTGTTTCCTGTGCTTCTGAAGTTTAACCCACCAAATCTTTCCCTAGACCAGAGGTTCTCAACCTTCTTAATGACGCAACCATTTAATACAGTTCTTCTTGTTGCGGTGACCCCCAACCACAAAATTATTTATAATTTTATGGTTGGGGGTCACCACAACATGAGGAACTGTATTAAAGGGTCGCAGCATTAGAAAGGTTGAGAACCACTGACCTAGACTTATGTCCTACAGAATTTCCCCAATGATTTCTTCTAGTAGGTTTATAATTTCTTGTTTTATATTTAAGACTTTAATCCATATAGAGTTGACTTTTTATACAGTGATTGATAAGGGTCTAGTTTCCTTCTTATGGTTGTAGAAGTCCAGTTTTCCCAGCACCATTTATTGAAGATTATCATTCTCAGCACATTTGCCAAAATCAGTTCACTATAAATATGTGGATTTATATTATTTCTGGGTTCTATATTCTGTCCCATTGGCCTATAGCAGTGGTTCTGTGCTATAGGGTCATGTGGGTCATGACCCCTTTGGAGGTCTCCTGCATATCAGATATTTACATTATGATTCATAACAGTGCCAAAATTACAGTTATGAAGTAGCAACAAAAATAATTTTATGGTTGGGGGTCACTACAACATGAGGAACTGTATTAAAGGGTCACAGCATTAGGAAGGTTGAGAAACATTGGTCTATAAGTTTTTAAGCCAGTACTATGCTGTTTTGATTAGTACATACTTATAGTATATTTCAAAGTCAAGTGGTGTGGTGCCTCCAGCTTTGTACTTTTTGCTTAGGACTTCTTTGTCTGTTTGACTTTTTTTTTTTTTTGAGACAGAGTCTCACTATATCACCCTCTGTAGAGTGCTGTGACATCACAGCTCACAGTAACCTCAAACTCTTGGGTTTATGCAATTCTCTTGCCTCAGCCCCCCCAAGTAGCTGGGACAATAGACACCTGTCACAATGACTGACTCTTGTTTTGTTGCAGTTGTCATTGTTGTTAAGCAGGCCCAGGCCAGGCTCGAACCTTCCACCCTTGGTGCATGTGGGCAGTGCCATAACCACAGTGCTATGGGCGCTGAGCCTGCTTTGGCTATTTGGAATCTTTTGTGGTTCTATAAACACGTCAAGACTTTTTTTTTTCTATTTCTATGAGGAATGCCATTGGTGAGGGCAGTATGAATCCTAGGATCACTAATATCTCAGTGGTGGTGCAGAATACAGACTGACTGCCTTGCAGACCTGAAGCCTGTTGCTGGAAGGTCTTACTTTGCATTCAGATAGGTCTAAAGGTTCAGTCTGCAGGTTCTTACCTGGAGTCTGAAGCCATGGTGGCTTGCATAGTTCTGGGTTTCACTGTGGTGGCCCCAGTATTAAGTGTCCAAGGCAAAGGTCTATGCTCACTTCCTTCTTCCTCCCAAGCAAACGGTATATCTCTCCGCACTGTGCTGACTTGGATTTGGGGAAGGGTGACATGGATACTGTGAAGCTGTCCTCCCTACCATCTTCAATGTATCTTATTACATTGTTACAACTAGGTACTATTATCTCTCACTTGGTTTCCTTAGCTTTTGCAATGGTATTTTCATGTGTGGATATTTGTTTAAATTGATGTTTCTGCAGAAGGACAACTGATAAAAAGTCCTATTCTACCACTTGTTCGACCACTCCTCAATCTTTTTTTGTGCATTTTATCTTGGGAAGAGAATGTGATATAGTGGAAAGAAAACTGTATTATTAGGCAGAACACTGCTGATCTCTGCCTTCCTGCCTTTCTTCAAAGTGTCTGTGCTAATACCTTCCCAACCTTTCTTACCTGCTATCTTCTCCCTTAATTCATCAATGTTCAGTCCATTTTACTCTTCACCTTTTTCTACCCAAGCTAATGCTCCATGTAACATGTTTGAAGTGCAAAGAAGAATAAAACACATATTCTGACATTGAGAACATGTTCCTGATCTGGAGAATGTGTTTCCTACCTTGAAGAAATATCTCTTAACATAAGGATCAACTGATGTAGCGTGTGTGTGGGTCAGTGTTCTGGAGGACTCTGTAATGGACTTGAAGTTAGAAACTCTGTCTATACTTCCCCATTCTTCCACTTAATGTCTCTGTGACCTTGGACTAGTCATTTTAACATCCTTAAACCACAATCCCTTTATTTAGAAGACAATATTAACAACACCATACAGTGTAACCCATCAATATTATTATGACACTACATAAGATCACTTATAATACTAAATATTTTTTATTTTTATTTATTTATTTATTTATTTTTGAGGCAGAGTCTCACTATGTTGCACTTCGTAGAGTACCATGGTGTCACAGCTCACAGCAACCTCAAATTTCTGGGCTCAAGCGATTTTCCTGACTCAGTCTCCCAAGTAGTTGGGACTATAGGCACTCCCCACAATGCCCAGCTATTTTTTTTTTTTTGTTGGGGGGAGGTTGTAGTAGTCATTGTTGTTTGGCAGGCCCGGGCTGGGTTTGAACCTGCCATCTCTGGTGTATGTGGCTGGTGCCCTAGCACTGAGCCTAAATCTTATTTATTTATTTACTTATTTTATTGTTGGGGATTCATTTAGGGTACAGGAAACAAGATTACACTTATTGCATTAATAAGGTAAAGTCCCTCTTACAATTGTGTCTTGTCCCCCAAAGGTGCGTCACACACTGAGACCTCACCCCTCCTCCCTCCTTCCCTCTCTCTGCTCTTCCTTTCCCCCACCCTGTTTCCTCCTATTCTCTCTCTCTGCTCTCCCTTTCCCCACCTCCCCACCGTGTACTAGGACATTAATTGTCCTCATATCAAAATTGAATACATAGGATTTATGCTTCTCCATTCTTGTGATGCTTAACTAAGAATAACATGTTCCATTCCATCCAGATTAATACAAAGGTTGTAAAGTCTCCATTCTTTTTTAAAGGCTGAAGAGTATCCCATGGTATACATGTACCACAGCTTGTTAATCCATTCCTGGGTTGGTGGGCATTTAGGCTGTTTCCCCATTTTGGCAATTGTAAATTGAGCTGCAATAAACGGTCTTGTGCAAGTGTCCTTATGATAAAAGGATTTTTTTCCTTCTGGGTAGATGCCCAGTAATGGTATTGCAGGATCAAATGGAGGTCTATCTTGAGTTCTTTGAGGATTCTCCATACTTCCTTCCAAAAAGGTTGTATTAATTTGCAGTCCCACCAGCAGTATAAAAGTATTCCTTTCTTTCCACATCCATGCCTGCAGTTTTCTCTACACATCTGCAGTTTTGAGATTTTGTGATATGGGCCTTTCTAGCTGGGGTTAGATGATATCTCAGGGTGGTTTTGATTTGCATTTCTCTAATAATTAAGGAAGATGAGTCTTTTTTCACATGTTTGGTAGATATTCATCTGTCTTCCTTAGAGAAGGTTTTTTCAACTCTCTTCCCATTGATATATGGGATTGTTGGCTTTTTTCATATGGATTAAGTTGAGTTCTCTATAGATCCCAGCTATCAAGCTTTTGTCTAATTCAAAATATGCAAATATCCTTTCCCAATGTGTAGATCGTCTATTTGCTTTGGTTGTTGTCCCTTTAGCTGTACAGATGTTTTTCAGTTTCATTAAATCTCATTTGTTTATTTTTTTTGGTGGTGCAATTGCCACGGAAGCCTTCTTCATAAAGTTTTTCCCCAGGACAATATCTTCCAGTGTTTTTCCTATGCTTTCCTTGAGGATTTTTATCACTTCATACCTTTATCCATTTTGAATCAATTTCTGTCAGTTGAGAAAGTTGCGGGTCCAGTTTCATTCTTTTCCATATGGATATCCAGTTCTCCTAGCACCATTTGTTGAATACGGATTCCTTCCCCCAGTGTGTGTTCTAGTTTGGTTTATGGAAGATTAGGTGGTTGTAAAAAAAAAAAAAAAAAAAGTCTTCCAACCTTTACCTCTGAGTTTTAATTTGTATTTTCAGGCTTGGTGTGTTTCCTGCAGACAGCAAATGAATGGCTTGTGTTTTTAATCCAATCAGCCAATCTATGCCTCTTCAGTGGGAAATTCAAGCCATTAACATTTCTTGAGATAATTGATAAGTGGGGTAGCATTCTATTCATCTTCTTTTGTGGAACTCCATTGCTTAGTTTTCTCTTTTGCATCATTGTGGTAGGAGTTTTGTCCTTTAATATCTTGGTGCTAACTTTGCTGGTGGTCCATTGTGATGGTCAGCGTGTAGAACAGGTTGAAGTATTTCCTGTAGACCTGGTCTTATTGTGGGAAATTTCCTCAATGTTTTCATATCAGTAAAAAATTTGGTTTCTCGGTTCATTTTGAAGTTTAGCTTAGCAGGATAAAGAATTCTGGGCTGGAAATTGTTCTGTTTAAGTAGAATAATGGTAGATGTCAATTCTGGCTTGAAATTTTGATTAGAGAAGTCTGCAGTCATCCTGATGGATTTGCCCCTGTAAGTCAATTGGCGGTTACTCCTGGCAGCTTGCAAAAACTTTTTTCGTCTTGATTTTGGACAGGTTCATTACAAAGTGTCTTGGAGAAGCTCTATTTGAGTTGAGGTGACCTGGGGTCTTATATCCCTCTGAAGGAGTGTGTCACAATCTTTGGTGATATTTGGGAAATTTTCATTTATAATATTCTCTAGTATGGCTTCCATTCCTAAGGGACATTCTTCTTTCCCTTCTGGGATACCTATAACTCATATGTTTGAATGCTTCATAAAGTCCCATAATTCTGTCAGTGAAAGTTCTGCTTTCTCTCTCCTCTTTTTTTTTTTTTTATTGTTGGGGATTCATTGAGGGTAAAATAAGCCAGGTTACACTGATTGCAATTGTTAGGTAAAGTCCTTCTTGCAATCATGTTTTCCCCCATAAAGTGTGACACACACCAAGGCCCCACCCCCCTCCCTCTGTCCCTCTTTCTGCTTTCCCCCGATAACCTTAATTGTCATTAATTGTCCTCATAACAAAACTGAGTACATAGGATTCATGCTTCTCCATTCTTGTGATGCTTTACTAAGAATAATGTCTTCCACTTCTATCCAGGTTAATATGAAGGATGTAAAGTCTCCATTTTTTTTAAAGGCTGAATAGTATTCCATGGTATACATATACCACAGCTTGTTAATCCATTCCTGGGTTGGTGGGCATTTAGGCTGTTTCCACATTTTGGCAATTGTAAATTGAGCTGCAATAAACAGTCTAGTAAAAGTGTCCTTATGATAAAATGACTTTTTTCCTTCTGGGTAGATGCCCAGTAATGGGATTGCTGGATCAAATGGGAGGTCCAGCTTGAGTGCTTTGAGGTTTCTCCATACTTCCTTCCAGAAAGGTTGTACTAGTTTGCAGTCCCACCAGCAGTGTAAAAGTGTTCCCTTCTCTCCACATCCACGCCAGCATCTGCAGTTTTGAGATTTTGTGATGTGGGCCATTCTCACTGGGGTTAGATGATATCTCAGGGTTGTTTTGATTTGCATTTCTCTAATATATAGAGATGATGAACATTTTTTCATGTGTTTGTTAGTCATTCATCCGTCATCTTTAGAGAAAGTTCTATTCATGTCTCTTGCCCATTGATATATGGGATTGTTGGCTTTCTTGATGTGGATTAATTTGAGTTCTCTATAGATCCTGGTTATCAAGCTTTTGTCTGATTGAAAATATGCAAAAATCCTTTCCCATTGTGTAGGTTGTCTCTTTGCTTTGGTTATTGTCTCCTTAGCTGTACAGAAGCTTTTCAGTTTAAGGAAGTCCCATTTGTTTATTTTTGTTGTTGTTGCAAATGCCATGGCAATTTTCTTCATGCAGTCTTTCCCCAGGCCAATATCTTCCAGTGTTTTTCCTATGCTTTCTTGGAGGATTTTTATTGTTTCATGCCTTAAATTTAAGTCCTTTATCCATCTTGTATCAATTTTTGTGAGTGGGGAAAGGTGTTCGTCCAGTTGAGTCTTTTACATGTAGACATCCACTTCTAACAACACCATTTATTGAATAGGGAGTCTTTCCCCCAAGGTATGTTCTTGTTTGGTTTATCGAAGATTAGGTGGTTGTAAGATGTTAGTTTCATTTCTTGGTTTTCAATTCGATTCCAAGTGTCTATGTCTCTGTTTTTGTGCCAGTACCATGCTGTCTTGAGCACTATGGCATTGTAGTACAGACTAAAATCTGGTATGCTGATGCCCCCAGCTTTATTTTTATTACTAAGAACGGCCTTAGCTATACGAGTTTTTTTCCAGTTCCATACAAAACGCAGAATCATTTTTTCCAAATCTTGAAAATACAATGTTGGTATTTTGATAGGAATGGCATTGAATAAGTACATTGCTTTGGGAAGTATAGACATTTTAACAATGTTGATTCTTCCCATCCATGAGCATGGTATGTTTTTCCATTTGTTAATATCCTCTGCTATTTCCTTTCTGAGGATTTCATAGTTTTCTTTATAGAGGTCCTTCACCTCCTTCGTTAGGTATATTCCTAGGTATTTCATTTTCTTTGAAACTATGGTGAAGGGAGTTGTGTCCTTAATTAGCTGCTCATCTTGACTGCTATTTGTGTATACAAAGGCTACTGACTTGTGGACATTGATTTTATATCCTGAAAAATTACTGTATTTTTTTTTAATTTTTTTATTAAATCATAACTGTATACAATGATATGATTATGGGGCATCATACACTCACTACATAAACCATTTGACACATTTTTATCACAGTGGTTAACATAGCCTTTCCGGCGTTATCTCAGTTACTGTGCCAAAACATTTACATTCTACATTTACCAAGTTTCGCAAATACCCCTGTAATATGCACCACAGGTGTGATCCCACCGATTCCCCTCCCTCTACCCACCCCCCCCTTTCCCACTTCCCCCTATTGTTAAGTTGTAGCTGGGTTATAGCTTTCATGTGAGAGTCCCAAATTAGTTTCATAGTAGGGCTGTGTTCTAGGAGTCTTGTGGTTGAGTCTTTGGGGTTCTCTAAGTATAAGATCATGTCGTCAGCAAAGAGGGAGAGTTTGACCTCCTCTGCTCCCATTTGGATTCCCTTTATTTCCTTGTCTTGCCTAATTGTATTGGCTACAACTTCCAGCACTACGTTGAATAGTAAAGGTGACAGAGGACAATCTTGTCTGGTTCCAGTTCTAAGAGGAAAAGCTTTCAGTTTTACTCCATTCAGTAAAATATTGGCTGTGGGTTTGCCATAGATAGCTTCAATCAGTTTTAGAAATGTGCCACCTATGCCTATACTCTTCAGTGTTCTAATTAGAAAAGGATGCTGGATTTTATCAAATGCTTTTTCTGCATCTATTGAGAGGATCATGTGATCTTTATTTTTGCCTCTGTTAATATGGTGGATAATGTTTATGGACTTGGATAAGTTAAACCTGCCTTGCATCCCTGAGATGAAGCCTACTTGATCATGATGAATGACTTTTTTGATGATAAGCTGTAATCTGTTGGCTAGGATTTTGTTGAGAATTTTTCCATCTATATTCATGAGTGAGATTGGTCTGAAATTCTCCTTTTTGTTTGGGTCATTTCCTGGTTTTAGTATCAGGTTGATGTTTGCTTCATAGAATGTGTTGGGGAAGATTCCTTCTTCCTCAATTTTTTGGAATAATTTCTGCAGTACAGGAATAAACTCTTCCTTGAAGGTTTGATAAAATTCTGGAGTGAAGCCTTCTGGACCAGGGCATTTTTTGGTTGGAAGATTTTTTATTGTTTTTTTGATCTCAGTGCTTGAAATTGGTCTGTTCAGGAGGTCTATTTCTTCCTGGCTGAGTCAAGGGAGAGGGTGTGATTCCATATATTAATCCATTTCCTTCACATTGTCAAATTTCTGGGCATAGAGTTACTGGTAGTACTCAGAGATGATCTCTTGTATCTCTGTGGGATCAGTTGTTATTTCCCCTTTATCATTTCTGATTGAGGTTACTAGAGATTTTACTTTTCTATTCCTTGTTAGTCTGGCCAATGGTTTATCTATTTTATTTATTTTTTCAAAAAACCAACTCCTTGTTTCTTTAATTTTCTGAATGGTTATTTTGTTTACAATTTCATTGATCTCTGATTTGATTTTGGATATTTATTTTCTTCTACTGAGTTTAGGCTTAGATTGTTACTTCTTTTTCCAATTCCATAAGATCTCTTGTGAGATTGTTGATGTGCTCTCTTTCTGTATTTCCAATGTAGGCATCTAAAGCGATGAATTTTCCTTTCAAAACTGCTTTTGCAGTATCCCACATGTTTTGGTATCTTGTGTCTTCATTGTTGTTATGCTCAAGGAAGTTAATGATTTCCTGTTTCCTTTCTTCCTGCACCCATCTGTTATTCAACAGAAGATTGTTTAATTTCTATGGCTTTGTGTGGTGTCGAGCATTTTTGTTAGAGTTGAGTTCCACCTTTAGTGCCTTATGGTTTGAGAAGATACAAGGTAACATTTCAATTATTTTGATTCTGTTGATATTTGTTTTGTGTCCCAGGATATGATTAATTTTGGAGAATGTTCCATGGGGTGATGAGAAGAATGTATATTCTTTATCTTTGGGGTGGAGTGTTCTATATGCGTCTTTCAAGCACTGTTGTTCTAGGGTCTGATAAAAATCTCTTATATCTTTGTTTAATTTCTGTTTAGAGGATCTGTCCAGCTCTGTAAGAGGAGTGTTAAAGTCCCCTGTCATTATTGTATTTTCAGATATCATATTGTTCAGACTGAGTAAGGTCTGTTTCAAGAATCTGGGAGCATTTAAATTGGGTGCATACATATTTAAAATTGAAACATCTTTTTGTTGTACTTTTCCCTTGACCAATATAAAGTGACCATCTTTGTCTTTTTTGACTTTAGTTGCTTTAAATCCATATGTATCTGAAAATGAGATTGCAGCTCCCCTTTTCTTCTGAATTCCATTTGCCTGAAAAATTGTCTTCCAACCCTTGACTCGGAGCTTTAATTTGTCTTTTGAAGCCAGGTGTGTTACTTGCAGACAGCAAATGGATGGCCTGTGTTTTTTAGTCCAGTCAGCCAATCTATGTCTCTTCAGTGGGGAATTCAAGGCATTAACATTTATTGAGATAATTGATAAGTGTGGTAGTATTCTGTTTTGTGAGAGTCCATTGCTTAGTTTTATCTTTTGCATCAGTGAGGAGGTTAGTTTCTGTCCTTTAATTTATGAGTTCTTACTTTGCTGCTGATCCATTGTGGTGGTCAGTGTGCAGAACAGGTTGAAGTATTTTTTGAAGAGCTGCTCTTCTTTTGGCGAATTTCCTCAATGTTTGTATATCCGTAAATGATTTGATTTCTCCGTCAATTTTGAAGCTTAGCTTAGCGGGGTACAAAATTCTGGGCTGGAAATTGTTCTGTTTAAGTAGATTAAAGGTAGATGACCATTGTCTTCTTGCTTGGAAATTTTCATTAGAGAAGTCTGCGGTCACTCTGATGGATTTGCCCCTGTAGGTCAACTGGCCCTTACTCCTGGCAGCTTGCAGAATCTTTTCTTTTGTCTTGACTTTGGACAGGTTCATCACAATGTGTCTTGGAGAAGCTCGGTTAGAGTTGAGGTGATTTGGGGTCTGATATCCCTCTGAAAGCAGTGTGTCAGAATCTTTGGTGATATTTGGGAAATTTTCTTTTATAATATTCTCTAGTATGGCTTCCATTCCTCTGGGGCATTCTTCTTCCCCTTCTGGAATTCCTATAACTCGTATGTTGGAACGCTTCATAAAGTCCCATAATTCTGACAGTGAACGTTCTGCTTTCTCTCTCTTCTTTTCTGCCTCTTTTACTATCTGAGTTATCTCAAGAACTTTGTCTTCTACCTCTGAAATTCTTTCTTCTGCATGGTCTAACCTGTTGCTGATAATTTCCATTGCATCTTTAAGTTCCCTAATTGACTATTTCAGTTCCTTCAGCTCTGCTATATATTTTTATGTTCTTCATATCGTTCCTCTCTTATTTGATTCTGTTTTTGGATTTCCTTTTGGTTATTTTCCACTTTATTAGCAGTTTCCTGCATTGTTTCCATCATTTCTTTCATTGTTTTCAACATGTGTACTCTAAATTCCCTTTCTGTCATTCCTGACATTTCTTTGTAGGTGGAATCATCTGCAGTAGCTACCTCATGGTTCCTTGGCGAGGTTGTTCTGGACTGGTTTTTCATGTTGCCTGGAGTTTTCTGCTGATTCTTCCTCATGAGTGATTTCTTTTATCTGTTTCCTTGCCCTAATTTTCCTTTCACTTCCTCTTGCTCTTTAAGTTCTTGTGCCTGTGGACTATTGGCTACAGGACCAGAAGGGTGAGAAGGTTGAAGAGCAAAAAAGGGATGAAAGAAAGGAGGACTGAGTGATAAGAAAAAAAATAAAAATAGAGAAAGGAGAAGGGGTGGCTAAAAAGAATATTGACAAAAAGAAGAGAGGCACAGAAAGAGGGAGACAGAGCAATATAGGTTTACAGTAGGGTATTTTGGCACAACCTTAAAAAAACCGCACCTTCTGGGGGTGCCCAGTTGGGTGGTTCCCTTGAGGTCAGCAGCTCTTTGCTAACCTGATCAGACACAGTACCCACCTCCACCAAGTAGAGAGGAAAGACAAAAATGCTATAAATCAAATGAAAACAAGCAATCAGAAAACTTTACAGGATGAAATTGTGTTAAAAATCAAATAATAGAGGTAGAAACACTAGCAAAAATGAAGTTCTAATTATTGAAAAAGGCAGCAATGGGAAATTATAATTAAACCAGAAATAATGAGAAAGAAAAAGGATCTGTATGGAAAAGGTTGAAATTAAAAAACAAAACATCAACAACATCAAAATAAACAAAAAAAAAAACAACCAAACCAAAAAAAAACACAACCAAAAACAAAGCAGTTTGTATATGTTAGTGAATATTGTCTGGGCAACACGTGGTCCTCTGGGGTATGAGATGTTAATCACAGTTCTGATACGACTGGAGGCTGCTGATTTCTCAAACCCCAGCAGGTAGACACCCTAAATCTCTCTTCATCCCACTTAAAAGGCACTTTGAACTTGTAAACTTGCTGAACAGAAGCTTTCCCATTAAATTCTTATCGCTGGAATGACTGCTGAAGTGGCTATCCACTTACCCAGTGTGCCAAAACTGTTCTCACTCTGCCCCTGAGGGTTAGGGCTGCAAGGTGGCTCAGACCCCACCCTTAGGCTACTTGGTCACTGGGTTACCAGCTCCCACCTTATTCTAGCTCTGCTACCCTGAGGGCAGAGCTTGCCAGGGCAGATCGCTCACAATGGCTCCCTGTGACCCACAGCCAAACACTGTTAGCTTTGTCTGGCTCAGTGGCTCAGACTGGGGCCTTAGACAATGGCCAAAGTTCTCCGCACTCCCGCTCAGGCTCTCCCCAAGGCAGTTCAACTGAGTGCCAAGTCCAAAGACACCAAAACAGTTCACAGGTAAGGCCTTTCTGGTTTGCAGTCTCGCTGTTAGTGAACTTACAGTTGCGGGCGGGTTTAGACCGATTGAACACACGCGACCACTTGCCGTTTTCCACTGTTTTAGTCCTCCTTTCGGGGTCCAGAAGTCTCTCGCTGACTCCCTGTATCCTCACGGGGGGATGATAGGCAGATCCCACCAGCCAGAGATGCCTGGAGTCGTATCTTCCCAGACTCTCGGTGCCCAGATGTAAGGAAGCTGTTACTCGGCTGCCATCTTGCTCCACCTCCCTCCGTTCTCTCTCTTCTTATCTGCCTCTTTAACTATCTGAGTCATCTCAAGAGCTTTGTCCTCTACCTCTGAGATTCTTTCTTCTGCACGGTCTTATCTGTTTTTGATGCTTTTCTTTTTATTGAGACAGAGTCTAAAACTGTAGCACTAGGTTGAGTGCTGTGGCATCAGCTCACAGCCACATCCAATTCTTGAGCTTAACTGATTCTCTTGCCTCTGTATCACAATTAGCTTGGACTACAGATGCCAGGCTACTTTTTGGTTGTAGTTGTCATTGTTGTTTGGCAGGCCCAGGCTGGATTTGAACCCTCTATCTCTGGTGTATGTGGCTGGCAGCATAGCTGCTGAGCTACAGGTGTCGAGCCTATTGTTGATAATTTCTATTGCATCTTTAAGTTCCCTAATTGACTGCTTCAATTCCTTCAGCACTGCTATTTCCTTTCTGTATTCTTTGTATCTTTCATCTCTTATTTGATTCTATTTTTTGGACTACCTTTTGGTTATTGTCTAATTCCTCAGCAATTTCCTTCATTGTTTTCATCATCCGTATTTTAAATTCCCCTTCTGTCATTTCTAACATTTCTTTATAGGTGGAATCCTCTGCAGTAGCTACCTCTCAGTCCCTTGTGGTGGGGTTCTCTGGACTGGTTTTTCATGTTGCCAGGATTTTTCTGCTGATTCTTCCTCATGAATGCTTTCTTTTATCTGTTTCCTTGCCCTAATTTTTCTTTCACTTCCTCTTGCTCTTTAATTTACCATGCTTCTGGCCTAAGGTTTCTATGAGTCCTTTTGATACAGGACCAGAAGGATGAAAAGATTGAAGAGAGAGAAGGAAAAAAAGATTAAAAAAAAAAGAAAAAATAGAAAGGAGAGGAGGTGCATAAAAGCGAATATTGACAAAAAGAAGAGAGGCACACAAAGAGGGAGACAGGTGTAATAAAGATGGAGAGGATGTGCATAAAAGTGAATATTGATGAAAAGAAGAGAGGCACAGAAAGAGGGAGACGTGTAATAAAGGTGTACAGTAGGGTACTTTGACCCAACCTTAAAAACCCCCAACCTCTGGGAGGTGCTGGGTGGGGTGGTTCCCTTGAGGTCAGCATCTCTTTGCCAGCCTGTTTAGACACAGTATCTCATCTCCACCAAATGGAGAGGAAATACAAAAATACTATAAATTAAAGCAAAACAAACAAACAGAAAACCTTATGAAATAATATTGGGGGAAAAAACAAATTATAGGGGCAGAAACACTAGTGAAATTGAAGTTCTTATTATAGAAGGCAACAATGGAAAATTATTTTTAAATTTGGAAAATGAAAAAAGAAAAAAGAAAAATCTAGAGGGAAAATGTTGAAATAAAAAAGTAGTATATGTATATCTTGCTGAATATTGTCTGGACAACAGGTGATATTCTGGGGTATGAGATGTTAATCACGATTCCGATATAGCTGTATGAGATGGATAACAGAGGCCTCCGCTGATTTCTTAATCCCTTCATGGTTGAGAACCTAAATCTCTCCTCAGCCCACTTAAAAGATACTCTAAATCATTAAACTTTGCTAAGCGGAAGCTTTCCCAGAAAAGTACTGTTGCTGGGATCTCTCCTGAAGTGGCTTCCCACTTATCCAGTGCACCAAAACCGGTCTCACTCTATACCCCTGAGGGCCAATGCTGCAAGATAGCCCTGCTACTGCCAAACACTGAAATCTCTGCTCTTCCCTAGTGTCTCAGTCCTGGCCTTTGGGGCTGCTCAGTCACTAGATTACTCACCCAAGGTCTCCCAGCCTGAGCCTCTCTCTGCAACCCTGAGGGCAGAGCCTGCAGGGGCAGTTCTCCCATAATGGTTGTACCTCAGCCCACAACTAAACAATATTAGCTATGTTGTGGCTCAGTGGCTCAGTTGGGAGCCCTAGACAATGCTTAAAGTCATCCGCATGCTCACCCAAATTCTCCCAAGGTAGTTCAAGTGAGTGCCCAAGTCCAAAAAAAAAAAAAAAAAAAAGCCCACAGGGAAGACCTTCCCTGTTTGCAATCTTGCTGCTGTTGTAATTACAGCTGTAGCAAGCACATGCTCAGACTGAACGAATGCAACCACATGCCAATTCTCCACTGCTTTTGTCCTCCTCCTGGAGTCCAGAAGTCTCTCACTGTCTCCCTGTGTCCCCAAAGGGATGTTTCTGGGCAGAGCCCACAGGCCAGACATGTCTGGAGTCTTCTCTCCCCAATATCACTGCCCTTAGTTTCAAAGAAGCTGTTACTCAGGCGCCATTTTACTCCCTCTCCCCACATTACTAAATCTTTTAAGCAAGGAATTTCCAGCCTTGGCTATGCATCAAAATTACCTGGAAAGATTTTAAAATTACAAATGCCCAGGTGCCTTCCCATATCAATTACATCAGAATCTGTAGGTGTGAGACCCAGGCTTCAGTAGTTTCTCAAGATCCTTATTTAATTCCAGTGTACATGCAGAGCTGAAAGTTATTGAATTAAATAGGAAATAATACAGGAATAATAACATCCCACTGACTGAGCACTGTAATGAGTAGAAGATATGGGTCAGATAATTTATCTTAGGGAAGGCCCATTAAGGTGTCACATGTAAGCAATGACAGCATATGACAATATGTAAAGATTTCATAAGAGCCAAACAAAAAAAATGCTCTGGAAACATAGAGTAGGAAGTGTTTGTTCTCAACTAAAGAGCACTAAAGGCTTCATATAGGAGGTAGCATCTGAGCTAGGCTTAGAAGCATGGTGACATTTCAAGAAACAAATGGAAGGACACCATGGAATTATTAGTGCATATGGAAGAAAAGCATAAACCCAAGCTTAAACTATGTATATGCCTTAGATGAGCCAACTTATTTAATCCTCATGACAACAATATAAAGGTCATTAGTCCTACTCTACAGACGAGAAAAGCAAGGTCGAGAAAAGTTAAGGTCCCACAGCTAGGAAGCAGCCCAACTTGGAAGTCTGTCTCCCAGAGCCAGCACACAACACCACACTGTTCTACATATCCTCTAACATGAACAGTGCTGTGCCATGGGAAGATTAATCTGACCACAGAAGAGATAATGATGGTGAAAGGAGTGAAAGATGAGGCGGAGAGATAGATAGGTTGATATAATCATCAGCCTGCAATGTAATGAAGGTCTGAAATAGGGTACTAGGCCCTGTGATTATTTACTATAGCTAAGGCTACCCTTCTCCTTGACGAAGAAGAAGAAATGGATTTATGAGTTATCAGAAAGGTCAGTTAACTCTGATAAAGGACTGCCCAGTAATGAAGGTTGGTAAAAAAGAAAACATAATTGGAGGGGAAGAAAATTGGGGGACCTCTTAGGAATGATGAAAGATATAAAATACATACTAAGGTCTATATAAGGCTTTGAACTCACTTGATATCTCTAATGAACATAGGTGCAAAAATTGTTAACAAAAATAGCAAACCTAACTCAACAATGTATTAAAAATATTATTCACCATGATGAAGTGTGATTTATCCCAGGAATGCAAGGAAGTTTGAACATATGCAAATCAATCAATGTGATACATCATATTAACAGAACAAAAAATATCGTATCGTATTATGATACGATAATTTCAATTTATGTATGTAAAAAAACAAATTTGATAAAATTCAACATCTTTTCATGCTAAAAACTCTCAAAAACTGAGTAGAGAAAGGACATACCTCAACACAGTAAAAGCCAAATATGACATATTCACAGTTAATATCATACCAAATGGGGAAAAACTGAAAGCCTTTCCTCTAACATCTGGATCCAGAAAAGGTTGACCACTTTTATCACTGTTATTCAACATAGTACTAGAAGTTGTAGCTGGAGCAATCAGATAAGAGAAAGAAATAAACGGCATCCATATTGGAAAGAAAGAAGTCAAATTACCCTTGATTGCAGACAATATGATCTTATATCTAGATAAACCTAGACTCTACTAAAAAAAAAACTATTAATAAACAAATTCACTACAGTTGCAGGACACAAAATCAACGTACAAAAATTCATAGCATTTCTATATTCCAACAGTAAACAGTCTGGGAAAAAAAAGAAGAAAGTAATCCGATTTACAATAGCTGCAAATAAAATAAAATACCTAGGAATAAAATAAACCAAATAAGTGAAATACATCTACAATGAAAACCATAAAATATTAATGAAAGAAGTTGAAGAGGACACAAAAAATAGAAAGATACTCCATGTTCATGAATTGGAAGAATCAATATTGTTAAAATATCCATACTACCTAATGCAATCTACAGATTGAATGCAATGTCCATCAAAATACCAATGATATTCTTCACAAAAACACACACACAAAAAAAAAATACCAAAATTTATATGGAATCAAAAAAGACCCCAAATAACCAAGGTGATCCTGAAAAAGGGAACAAAAGTAGAGAAATAATATTAACTGACTTCAAATTATACTACAGAAGACTGGAAATGGTGGCTCATGCCTGTAATCCCAGAATTCTGAGTGGCCACTGTGAGGAGTTTGAAACTCTTGAGATTAGGAGTTTGAAATCAACAAAAACAAGACATCAACTCTACCAGAAATAGAAAAAATTAGCCAGGCGTGGTGATGTGTGCTTGTAGTCCTAGCTGCTTGGATGGAGGGATGGAAGAATCCCTTCATCCTAGGAGGCTAAGGTTGCACTGAGCTATGATGATGCCATTGCACTCCACTCAGGAAGACAGAAAAAGACCCTGACTCAAAGAGATAAAAAAGGAAATATATATGTATATATATACAAGGTGGCCATAAAGTTTGTGTGCACTTTAAAGTGGAAAACTATTATATACACACACACACAAACACATATGGTTGGATAATTAAGTGCATAAATTCATCTTAGAAAAAGTGCTACATGCTTCATTGCTGAATATCATTATGGTCACCAGACGGCCAAGGGGAGTACTTTGAAGGTGACCATAGTGATATACAGCAATGATCTATATAGCACTTCTAGCATGAGTTCATGAACTTACTTGTCCAACCTTGTATACATAAAAGTATACATGTAAGCACACACATATATATATAAATTTACATAATATTTAAAAAGTATTATGTAAATTTTAGACACTTCTTTGTAAAATGTGTAGTGAATATTGTGTAAATAAAGGAATATTTAGCTACAATTTCCCATTTTCCCTATGTATTGCGACCTTATGGGTGACCATTGGGCAATCCTGTATCATATATATTATATATATATGATATACACACACACACACACTAAAGATGTATAGACTAATGGAGCAGAATAGAGAAACCAGAAATGAACCCATACACCTACAGTGAACTTCCTTTCAACAAAGTTCCCAAGCATATATAGTAAGGAAAGAACAGTCTCTTTGATAAATGGTGTTGGGAAAACTGGATCTCTATATGGAGAAGAACAAAACTAGACCCTTATCTCCTGCCATATAGAAAAATAAAACAAAAAAACATTAAAAATTTAAATATTAGGCCTGAAACTATAAAACAACTAAAAGAACACATTGGGGAAATGCTGCAAGACTTTGCTCTGGACAATGAAATTTTGAGTAATATCCCCATAGCACAGGAAACCAAAACAAAACTGGATTAATTGGATCACATCTGGCTAAAATGTTTCTGTACAGCAAAGGAAACAATCAGAAAAAAGACACCAAATAATAAGAAAAAATATTTGCAAACTACCCATGTGACAAGGGATTAATAACTAGATTATAAACAACCTAGTGCAAATGTCTATATGATAAAATGATTGGAATCAACCCAAGTGCCCATCAAACCATGAATGGATTAATAACTGTGATATATATATATATATATATATATATATATATATATATATACCATGAAATTTTATTCAGCCATAAAAAGATGGAGACTTTGTATCTGTTGTATTAACTTGGATATAGGTGGAGAATATTCTCTTTAGTAAAGTATCACAAGAATATAAGAGCAAGTATCTAATGTACTCAGTACTGACATAAAGCCAGTAGATAAACTAATACATGCCTATGTAAGAGAAAAAATTCAATTGTATTCAAGTTAGTGGGAGGGGGAAACAGAGAGGGAGATTTGTGTACACTCACCCAATGGGCACAATGTAAGGGTATATGGCACACCTCCTAGGTGCAGGGCACAACTACAAGGGGGACCTTACCTAACAAACACAAACATTGAAACAAAATTGTTTGTATCCTCACATTAATCTGAAATATAAAAAGAAGAAGAAAAAATAGATTATATAAGTGACTCCAACAACTCAATAGCAAAAAAATCAAATAACCAGATTTAAAAATGGGCAAAGGATCTGAACAAACATTTCTCAAAAGACAACATACAAATAGCTAATGCACTCCATATTAGTATGAAAACAATATATAAACAACTACACTTCCACAGGAAAGAAAAACCCAAGTATATTCTAGTGAGATGGAAGGGAGATGCGAGAAAGAGGAAAGGAGAAGAGGGAAGGTGATTAGAAGGTTCTTACCTAATGTGCACAGTGTGAGAGTGTTCAACATATTCCCTAGGTGAAGGGCTAAACTTTTCAAGTTGAACCTTACCTTAGAAATAAAAACAATGTAATTTAAACATTTGTAACCTCATATTAATCTGAAGTTTAAAAAAAGGCACATAGAAAAAAATGCTCAACATTATCACTCATCAGAAAAATGCAAATCAAAACTACAATAAGTTATGATCTCACCCCCGTTAAAATGGTTTTTATCAAAAAGACACTCTTGATAAAGTGAAGAAATGGGGAAGAACCAGTACACTATTTGTGAAATTTAACTTTTTTTTTTTTTTAGATAGTTTCTCTGTACTGGTATGACTAGAGTGCTGTGGCATCATCATAGCTCACTGCAACCTCAAACTCCTGGGCTCAAGTAATCATCCTGCCTCAGCCTCCCAAGTAGCTGGGAATACAGGAATGCAGTATGGCTCCTGGCTAATTTTTTTCTGTTTTTAGTGGGGATGGGGGTCTCGTTCTTGCTCAAGCTGGTCTTGAATTCCTGAGCTCAAGCAGTCCTTCTATTTTGGCCTCCAGGTATGCTAGGATTATCGGTATGAGCCACCTTGCATGGCAGGAATATAAATTTGTATATCTAGTATGGAAAACAGTATGGGGGTTCTTCAACAAACTGAAAATAGAACTACCAAATGACTAAGCAATGCCACTTCTGGGTATATATCAAAAGGAGGGTGATTCATTATGTCAGAAAGATACTTGCAATTCCATGTTTATTGCAGCACTATTTACAATATCCAAGTTATGAAATCAACCTAAGTGTCTATCAAGAGATGAGTGGATAAAGAAATTGTGGTACAGAACTAGCTGCAATCTCAGCTTCTCTCCTAGAGGCCTGAGAACTAAGGCTACTAGGAAAACAGCCAGGCAAAACAGCAAAACCAAAAGAGGGATTCACCAGGAAGTGTCATGGCTTGTAAAATCTAGGGAGGAACATATTTCCCCATACCAGTCTTCTTTCTAAAGGCCATATACACATACGAATTGGAATATGCACAATAGAATATTACGCAGCCTCCCTAAAGAGTAAAATCTTCTCATTTGTAACAACATGGATGGAACTGGAGTATATTTATGTTAAATAAAATAAGCCAAGCCGGCTGGTTCAATATACGTAAATCTACAAATGTAATACAGCACATAAACAAATTAAAAAACAAAGACCATATTATTCTCTCAATCAATGCAGAAAAAGCATTTGATAACATCCAACATCCCTTCATGATCAGAACACTTAAGAATTGGTATAGAAGGGACATTTCTTAAACTGATAGAGACCATCTACAGCAAACCTAAAGGCAATATCATATTGAATGGAGTTAAATTGGAATCATTTCCACTCAGATCAGGAACCAGACAAGGCTGCCCATTGTCTCCATTGCTCTTTAACATTGTAATGGAAGTTTGAGCCACCACAATTAGGGAAGAAAAGGCGATCAAGGGTATCCACATAGGGTCAGAAGAAATCAAACTTTTGCTCTTCACAGATGATATGATTGTATATCTGGAAAATACTAGGGACTCTACTACAAAACTCATAGAAGTGATCAAGGAATACAGCAGTGTCTCAGGTTACAAAATCAACATTCATAAATTGGTAGCCTTTATATATATCAAAAATAGTCAACTTGAAAAAACAATTAAGGACTCTATCCCATTCACAGTAGTGCCAAAGAAGATGAAATACTTGGGAGTTTATCTAACAAAGGACGTGAAAGATCTATATAAAGAGAACTATGAAACTCTAAGAAAAGAGATAGCTGAGAATGTTAACAAATGGAAAAATATACCATGCTCATGGTTGGGAAGAATCAACATTGTTAAAATGTCCATACTACCCAAAGCAATATATAATTTCAAAGCACTCCCCATTAAAGCTCCACTGTCATACTTTAAAGATCTTGAAAAAACAATACTTCATTTTATATGGAATCAGAAAAAACCTCAAATAGCCAAGAAATTACTCAAAAATAAAAACAAAGCAGGAGGAATCACGCTACCAGACCTCAGACTATACTACAAATCAATAGTGATCAAAACAGCATGGTACTGGCACAAAAACAGAGAAGTAGATGTCTGGAAAAGAATAGAGAACCAAGAGATTAATCCAGCTAATTACCGCTATTTAATCTTTGACAAGCCAATTAAAAACATTCAGTGGGGAAAAGATTCCCTATTTAACAAATGGTGCTGGTTGAACTGGCTGACAACCTGTAGAAGACTGAAACTGGATCCACGCCTCTCACCATTAACTAAGATAGACTCTCACTGGATTAAAGATTTAAACTTAAGACATGAAACTATAAAAATACTAGAAGAGAGTGCAGGGAAAACCCTTGAAGAAATTGGGTTGGGCGAGTTTTTTATGAGGAGGACCCCCCAGGCAATTGAAGTTGCTTCAAAAATACACTATTGGGACTTGATCAAACTAAAAATCTTCTGCACAGCCAAGAACACAGTAAGTAAAGCAAGCAAACAGCCCTCAGAATGGGAGAAGATATTTGCAGGTTATATCTCCAACAAAGATTTAATAACCAGAATCCACAGAGAACTCAAACGCATTAGCAAGAAAAGAACAAGGGATACCATCGCAGGCTGGGCAAGGGACTCGAAGAGAAACTTCTCTGAAGAAGACAGGCACACGGCCTTCAGACATATGAAAAAATGCTCATCATCTTTAATCATCAGAGAAATGCAAATCAAAATTACTTTGAGATATCATCTAACTCCAGTGAGACTAGCCTATATCACAAAATCCCAAGACCAGAGATGTTGGCGCGAATGTGGAGAAAAGGGAACACTTTTGCACTGCTGGTGGGAATGCAAATTAATACATTCCTTTTGGAAAGAGATATGGAGAACACTTAGAGATCTAAAAATAGATCTGCCATTCAATCCTGTAATCCCTCTACTGGGCATATACCCAGACGACTAGAAATCACACCATAACAAAGATATTTGTACCAGAATGTTCTTTGCAGCCCAATTCATAATTGCTAAGTCATGGAAAAAGCCCAAGTGCCCATCGATCCACGAATGGATTAATAAATTGTGGTATATGTACACCATGGAATGTTATGCAGCCCTAAAAAATGATGGAGAGTTTACCTCTTTCATGTTTACATGGATGGAGCTGGAACATATTCTTCTTAGTAAAGTCTCTCAAGAATGGAAGAAAAAGTACCCAATGTACTCAGCCCTACTATGAAACTAATGTAGGACCTTCACATGAAAGCTATAACCCAGTTACAACCTAAGAATAGGGAGAAGGGGGAAATGGAAGGGAGGGAGGGGGGAGGTAGGTGAAGGGATGGGGATTAATGGGTTTACACCTGCGTTGCATCTTACCAGGGTATAAATGAATCCTAGTAAGTGTGGAATGTAAAGGTCTTAGCAAAATAACTAAGAAAATGCTATGAAAGCTATGTTAACTAGTGTGATGAAAATGTGTCAAATGATCTATGAACCAAGTGTATGGTGCCCCATGATCATATTAATGTACACATCTATGATTTAATAAAAATAAAAAAAGGAAAAAAAATAAGCCAAGCCCAGAAAGAACAAATCTTACATGTTTTCAAATCTTGCATGTGGGAGCTAAATATTACAAACAATTGATCTGATAGAGACAGAAAGTAGAATTACAGTTACCAGAGTGTAATAAGGGTACCAGGGAGGGGGGATAAAGTGAAGATAGCTAATGGATAAAAAAATGCAGTTAGATAATTAAATAGAATGAGCAATATTTGATAGCACAGTAAGGAGAGTATAATCAACAATAAGTTAGGGTATACTTTAAAATAACTAAAAGGCTGGAATTGGAATGTTGCTAACACAAAGAAACATTAAATTCCTGAGGTGATGGATACTCCAATTACCTCAATTTGATTAATTTACATCGTATGCTTCTATCAATACTTCACATGTGCCCTATAAAGATATACAAGTATTATGTACCCATATAATTGAAAATTAATAAATAAATAACTTTTAAAAACCCACGTGTTTTCCTATGTGATTTCTTTCTTTCTTTCTTCCTTTCTTTCATTTTTCTTTTTTTTTTTTTTTTTTTGAGACAGAGCCTCAAGCTATTGCCCTGGGAACAGTGCCATGGTGTCACAGCTCACAGCAACCTCAAACTCCTGGGCTTAAGCAATTCTCTTGCCTCAGCCTCCCAAGTACCTGGGACTACAGGTGCCCACCACAATGCCCAGCTATTTGTTGTTTGTAGTTGTCATTGTTGTTTGGCAGGCCCAGGCTGGATTTGAACCTGCCAGCTCTGGTGTATTTGACTAGAACCTTAGCCACTTGAGCTACAGGCGCCAACACCTATGTGGTTTCTAATTTATAGTTAAGTAAGGGATATTCAACTTTTTGCCTTCTATGGGCAACAGTAGAAGAAGAACTGTCTTGGGCTACACAAATTTAGGGGTCCTCAAACTGCAGTCCATGGGCCACATGAGGCGGTGTGATTGTATTTGTTCCTGTTGTGTTTCTTTACTTCAAAATAAGATATGTGCAGTGTGCATAGGAATTTGTTCATAGTTTTTTTTTTAAACTATAGTCTGGCTCTCCAACGATCTGAGGGACAGTGAATTGGCCCCCTGTTTAAAAAGTTTGAGGAGTCCTGTGATATACAAACACTAATGAGAGCCGATGAGAGAAAAAAAAGAAAAAAAAAACAGAAAAAAAAGAAAAGAAAAAAGTATATATCTAAGTAATGAAACATCTTTTAGAAATATTTTTAAAATAAAAGTAAAAGGCCAATGGGAAACATAATACTAGTTGAATATTTGACATTGTATTTAAGAAACTAATGCATCAATATTTGGTTTGATGGAAACAGTTGCCAAACATAAAATTTAAAATTAGCAGCTTTATTGTCCAGTCTTCTTTTGATAGATTTTCCAATTTCTTCAATTCACCTGGCTATCCTCTGATGAGACAAACTGATTCTTCTTTTTTTCAGGGCAAATTATACTTGTCATTGCTTGTAAACTCAGCATCAGTAAATTATTTTGATTTTTTTGCTATTAAGTATGCTACCACATAACTTGTGTTTTACAGTGGAATCCATCTAAATTGCATTTAAGGTTTTTTTGTTGTTGCTGAGCAGAAAGACTTTTTTATCTCCTCTATTTTGTCCTTATGACAAAATACTTCATACATGTAGAATTTGGCAGCATGTTTTACATATAACACTTTATCATATAACACTTTATCAAATGATAGTCTTTGAAAACTTGCAAAACTTTTCTACAAATTAAGGAAAGTCCTTAGTGTTTGCCTTGACAAAAAAAGTAGTCATTTGTCCACTTTTTGCTGAACAACCATCCTTCATCCATAATTTTTCATTTTTTGGCTTTTATTTTCTTTGAGATGTTGTAGAAGCCATGTTGAAATTAAAAAATAGTAGATAATGGACTCTATTTACTTTTATCATGAAATTTAATAGATGGGAAATAGAAAGCATGGTTTGACTTCTTGCACATCATGGCTACCAATGCAGAGTGAGGCAGAGGGCCAATAGCAAAGTGTAGCAGGCAATATGGGAGGTGTGACTGAGTTGAGGAAGTACCCTTAGTAATCAAATAAGAAATCTTTCTTATCTTCTAAATAACATTAAACTTGTAAAGTTGCAAGGAAATGTTAAAATATTATTGATAATTGGTGCCACCTTGTCCCACCCATTTTGGATTTGTCATGAGCACATGTAATATCTGATGGTATCAATTCCATGCTCATCACTTGGAAAATAATACACTGGAAGCCACACATAGCTGTAAAACTGAAACCACAAGTGCATGCAAATAACAAGAGTAGTACATAAATTCATTTGACTTGACATTGCAACACAACATTGTAGAACCACACAGTTGAGTTACACCAAAAATCTCACACACACAGACACACAGACACACACACAAATCTCAGGCGGAGCATAATGGCAGATGGGATAGACGCTTAGCTTAGCTCTCCTGGAACAACAGGTGAGAGTGTGTGGGCTAAATCTTTCCCTGCGTGGAATATTAGTGTAGACAGGCAGTTCTGGGTGTGCAGCGAAGTGGTGGATTACTGGACTTGAAATGTAATTCGGAGCTGTGGAGTCTGCCAGGAAAATTTCTGTGCCACTTCCACTGCCGAAGTGGTGGTGGCAGCTGTGGCAACTAGCCTCTCCCCCTGGAGGACTACAATTCCCAGTTCCTGGGGAAACTAAGTGTTGCATGGAAAGATTGGTGAAGTGTGGACTCCTGAGCAGAATTTGGCGGCCAGAAAGGCAAGCTGTTTGGAGCTGCGGGGGTGGTGGTGGGGGGGGACAGCTGGAAAGAAAGTTAGGGGAAAAGTATTCTGCTTAGGAAACGGACACATTTTTAAATTTCAGAAATGGCAACTGCCATAGGCATCTTTTCCCATGGGCCAGGTGTGGCTATTTGAGTATCACCAGCAGGCAGCCATCATGAACCCCAAACTGTTTCAGGATACCCCCCACTTTATGGAAAATATTGCAAGGAGAGTTTGTGAAACCTGCCTGTGAAGATTTTTTGAGATCAGTGAAATCAACAATTTGGGAGGGTCTAGGAGGTGGAGCATGATGGTGGAAGGGATAGACGTTTAGCTCAGCTTTCTCAGAACAACAGGTGTGAATGAGTGGGCTAGATCATTCCCTGTGGGGAATATTGGTGTAGACTGGCAGTTTGGGGTGTGCAGCGAACTGGTGGATTGCTGGACTCAAAGTGTTATCCGGACCTGTGGAGACTGCCAGAAAAGTCTCTGTGCCCCTGCTGAGTGGCGGGCAGTGGCGGCAATCAGCCCCTCCCCCATGGAAGATAACAATTCTCAGTTCTTGGGGAAACTAGGAGTTGAGTGGGAAAATTGGTGAAGTGTGAACTCCTGAGTGGAATTTTGTGGGCAGAAAGGGGTGCCATCTACAGCAGCACAACCAGGGCTAGGAGGCCAGTGAGAAAGCAGACACATTTTGAAATTTCAGAAATGGTGGCTGCCACACATACCTTTCCTCACCGGCCAGGTGCAACGATTTGAGTCTCACCTGCAGGCAGCCATCCTGCACCCAAAGATGGCCCAGGATACCCTGCACTTCATAGGAACTGTTGTAGGGAATATTTGTGAAACCTGCCTGCGAAGATACTTTTTGAAATTGGTGGAATCAACAACTCCATAGGGTCTAAGCGCCAAGTGGGTAGCCAGGCAACCATCAAAAAAACCAGTGTAAACTGGCAGAGGCAGAGCATGATGGTGGACTGACGAATGTGTAGCCCATCTCTCCCAAGTCATCGGGTGAGATGGAGGGGGCTCTGGATCTTTACCCATGTGGATTATTGGTGTGGATAGACAGATGGAGATGCACAGCGAATTGGCGGATTGCTGTATATGAGGTATAATTCAAAACCACAAACTCTGCTGTAGAGATTTCCCCTGCCAGGTTGAGCTGGCCAGCAGCTGGCCCCTCCCTCACGGAGGATAACAGTTTGCAGTACATGTGAAACCTAATTGATGAAAATTTATTCCTGAGTGGAGTTTGGCAACCAGAAAGGGGTGCTGCTCTGAGCCACAGAGGGCTAGGCAACCCAGGAAAATTGAGAGGAAGGGATCCCGCTAGGAAACAGACATTTTGAATTGTCCAAAAAGGCAGACACCTTTTCCCAGAACAACAGGAGTGATTAAATAGACCCAACCATTCCTGGTGGGGAATATTGGTGTGGACTGGCAGTTCAGGCTGTGTGGTGAATTGGCAGGTGGCTGGACTCAAAAGTGAGTCCCTAAGCTGCGGAAACTGAGTAAAAGGTCTCTGGCTTGAAGGAGCCAGCGGAAGCCAGCCCCTCCCCCACAGCCGATTGCATTTGACAGTTTGTGGGAGAACATGGGAGCAGAACGGAAAGATTTGTGAAGTGTTGACTACTGCATTGAGTTGGGAGGTCGGATAGGAGTACAGTCTGGAACAGAGCAGCTGTGGTTGGACAACAATTAGGAAATAAACTTGTATAAAAACTCCAAAAATGGCGATGGGCTAGGTAGGGTGGTTACAGTGGTAAAAATGTAAACTGAGACTCAGGTATAACCCTGGGAACCACTCAAAGCGCCACCTTGTGTCCAGAAAGTATATTGCATTATAAATATATTCCTACTATAGTTGACTCCTACATCATGCATATAGATGTATATTTCTCTCTCTCTCTATATATATATATACATATATGTATATACAAGAATAATATTTTTGCGGTTGGTGCCTTTTTCTTTCTCTTTTTTTTCATCCTTTTCATGGAGGAGCTATTGCTAATTTTTTTCTTTCTTCTTTTTTTAACTTTTTTATGAACACTACTTTTTTCTTTTCTTTTTTCTTTCTCTCTTCTTCTTCTTCCCTTCTTATGGTTTCTGAGAGTGCTTAAATCAAATTTTTTGAGATTTTTTTTTGTCAATTATTTTATGATTATCATTATTTTTATTGTAGTTTTTTTGTATGTATGTCTATCTGTTTCTGAGTGTTCATGCATCTGTAGGCTTGTGTGTCTGGTAGCCTTTTTATCTGTTTATTTGCTCATTTGGTCTTAATGTCTTTGGTGTCTTGCTAAATCCTTGGGTTGGCTATTTTCCCTAACCCTAATTTTCACATTCAATAAGAACAAGGTGGAATGGGGATGACAGCAGATTGGAGCCAGCTCTCAACAGAAGCTCCAGTCTGGAGGGAGAGATAACAGCCAGAAAGAACCCAACAAAGCTGAAGGAGGGGAGCTGAGCTGAGAGATGAGATAGATAATTGCCCATATTCCCTGCTGAGGCAAGCTTCTACTCCAAAGAAACTATTTTCAGGTACAGATCTCATCACAAAGAGGTTGTGTGGCCATTCCCTCCCCTAAGAGAGTTGCTTGCTTACTGTGTGATCTCCATTGGTGAGTGATAAACTGAAGCTCTCCTTCCTCACCCCACTGGAGGGAATTGCTACAAGTTGAAACTCCTCAAGAGAGCCCCTGCTGTGAGTCTAGGAATTCCCTTGTCTGGCAGAAAATTTGAACAAATATTTTCCTTGCCACCTTGATCCTTCAGTCTACCCCCCACCCCCGGCCTGGCAGTCTAGAAGTCCAACTCCTCCAGAATCCAGAATGTCTGCATTTCTTGGCTAGGATTTGGCATTGCATAGACAGTGGCAGTACAGCTGTGCTGTACTTGTGAATCCAGTAACTGCACAGAAAGACAAAGAGGGAAGGGTGACTGATCTGGCACAAAAAAAAAACAGTATCTCAGCAGCAGATAGAGGCATGGGTTCCTTCACAACGGGTGGAGGCTCAGAAACTGATGAGGTGCATTAACCGAAGAGGAGGCACCTCCCACGGAACTTCAGCAATAGTAGAGTGATCCTGCTGGGATCTAACACTGGAGAGTCATCTCCACAACTCTTTGGTCTGCCAGAGGGAAATAGACCCCACCCTAAAGGGATTCCAGAGCAGCAGAACAGTGGCAACAAAGGTGCAGTGGCTGAGGGAGAAATTCTTTTGCTGTCTGGATATCCTCAGGTTTGGACTGAGCTCAGGTGGAACTTTCTTCAGCTGCCATTGAGCAACGGAGGCAGGCAGCCCTCAGCTTCCCCTGCTGGATGGTGGAAGATGGTGATAACCACAAGGAGGAGGCACTGACCTCACTTTGACTCTGGCAAGCACATAGCCCTAGCCCATTTCTTATTGGACAGAACAGGGCCACAAAGACTGGGTTAACAGAGACTGCCAGTGGGACTATCAGAGATTGGGATGACCAAAGTCTGGTGGTGAAGGATGACCAAGGTGGGGTAAGAGGCATCAATCCCCTGGCTCTAAACTTCCTACTGGATGGGCCTCTCTGACACCTTGAAGCACCAGACACACTCAAACCACACGTGAGTTGCCAATAGAACCCTAACGTCTAGTTCCTGGGGTCATCTTGAACTCTTAAGCTAGAGAGTGGGGGCTGTCTTGGACAACTGGTCTGGAACTCTTGAACTGTACAAAATACCTGAGGAATCACCAAGGTGGGAACCAGTTTTTACTGTAGTGGGAAGGTTTGATTGTCCTCTTCTAGATATTACCGATGGGGGAAGGGATTTCCTAGTTGCTTGTATTTCAACAAAGCTTAGACTGCAACCTAGAGTTACTGATTCACTAGGATTGGACAGTGATCAGCTAAATACAAGACAGAGCCAACTACCCCCACCACACCAAGCAGGCCTCTAGAGCCACAGACTGTACTACTGTATAGTAATTTGCAAAATTGTAGAGGAAAAGCTACAGTCACCAGTCCCAGTTTCTAGGTGAAGGGCTGGTCAACCATAACCGTAGAAGTTTCCAGACCAGTTTCACCTTACCTGCTCATTTGGCTAAACACTGAAAAATAATCATGGGGCAGAATCATTGGAAAAACTCTGGCAAGATGAATAAACAGAACAGTTCAAATCCCGCAAGGAATGACAAACCAGCCAAGCTAGAGGATCCCATTCACAAATAGATAGCTGAAATTTCTGAAATTGAATTTAGAATTTGGATTGCAAACAAGATCAACAGAATGGAAGTAAAGATGGAGGTAGAAATTGTAGGAGTGATTCAGAAGATGTCTCAAGAATTCAATGAATTCAAAGACAAAATCACCAAAGATTTAGACACATTGAGAAAAGAAGTTGCAGCCTTACATGATATGAGAAATACAGCAGAATCCCTCAGTAACAGAATGAAACAAGCAGAAGAAAGGATCTCTGACATCGAAGATAAAGCTTTTGAATTATCCCAAACGTTCAAGAGGAAGAAAAATGGGAACAGATCATTGTCTCAGGGAGCTCAGGGATAATTCAAAGAAAACCAATATTCACCTTATAGGGATCCCTGAAGGTGATGAAGTAGCTTCACAAGGCACAGAGGCCCTTCTTCATGAGATAATGAAAGAGAACATTCCAGACATGCCAAGAGATCCTGAAATCCAGATACTAGATAGTATCAGAACCCCAATAAGACTCAACCGAAATTAGACATCCCTCAGGCACATCATAATTAACTTCACTAAAGTTAATATGAAGTAGAAAATCCTGAAAGCAGCCAGATGTAAAAAAAACCATAATCTACAAGGGGAAGAATATTAGAATTACTGATGATCTCTCTGCTGAAACTTTTCAAGCCAGAAGAGGGTGGTCATCGAATTTTAATCTCCTAAAACAAAATAACATTCAACTCAGGATCCTGTACCCAGCTAAGCTGAGTTTCATTTATGATGGAGAAATTAAATATTTTAATGACATTCATATGTTGAAAAAAATTGCCATAACTAAACCACCTCTCCAGAATATCCTCAGACCTATTCTCCATAATGGCCAGTGCAACTCTCCACCACAAAAGTAAACTCACTCTGAAACTTTTGATCAAATTTCAACTTCTACAGTGGCAAAAGGATTAAAAATGTCCCTTGGTCTTTCTAAAAACCTGATACCCCAAATTATACCAGGCCTATCAATATTCTCAATTAATGGGAATGGATTAAATTGTCCTCTAAAGAGGCACAGGCTGGTTGACTGGATACAAAAACTTAGGCCAGATATCTGCTGCATACAAGAATCTCATATTACCTTAAAAGATAAATATAGACTCAGGGTGAAGAAATGGTCATCTATATTCCAGGCAAATGGAAAACAGAAAAAAGCAGGTGTTGCAATTTTATTTGTACATACAATAGGCTTTAAACCAACAAAAGTAAGGAAAGATAAGGAGGGTCACTATGTATTTGTTAAGGGCAAGACCCAATATGATGAAATTTCAATGATTAATATTTATGAACCCAACCAAAATGCACCTCACTTTATACGAGAAACTCTAGTGAACATGAGCAACTTGATTTCCTCCAGGTCCATAGTAGTTGGAGATTTTAACCCCCCTTTAGCAGTGTTGGATAGATCCTCCAAGAAGAAGCTAAGCAAAGAAATTTTAGATTTAAACCTAACCATCCAACAATGGGATTTAACAAACATTTACAGAACATTTTATCCTAACAAAACTGAATAAACATTCTTTTCATCAGCTCATTGAACATAATCCAAAATTGATCACACCTAAGTTCACAAATCTAACCTCAGCAAATTTAAAAGAATAGAAATTATTCCTTGCATCTTCTCAGACCATCATGGAATAAAAGTGGAACTCAGTAACAACAAGAACCTGCGTACTCATACAAAAACATGGAAACTGAATAACCTCATGCTGAATGAAAGCTGGGTCATAGGCGAGATTAAGAAGGAAATAAATAGTTTTTGGAACAAAACGACAATGAAGATACGAATTACCAAAATCTCTGGGATACCGCAAAGGCAGTCTTAAGAAGGAAATTTATAGCACTGCAAGCCTTCCTCAAGAGAACAGAAAAAGAGGAAGTTAACAACTTAATGGGTCATCTCAAGCAATTGAAAAATGAAGAACACTCCAATGCTAAACCCACCAGAAGAAAAGAAATAACCAAAATTAAGGCAGAATTAAATTAAATTGAAAACAAAAGAATTATACAACAGATCAATAAATCAAAAAATTGGTTTTTTGAAAAGGTCAATAAAATAGATAAACCTTTGGCTAAGCTAAACAGGAAAAAAGAGTAAAATCTCTAATTTCATCAATCAGAAATGGTAAAGACGAAATAACAGACTCCTCAGAAATTGGAAAAATTGTTAATTAATACTACAAGAAACTTTATTCTCAGAAATATGAAAATCTGCAGGAAATTGACCAATACTTAGAAGCATGCCACCTTCCAAGACTTAGTCAGAATGAGGTGGAAATATTGAAACGGCCTATATCAAGTTCTGAAATAGATTCAACCATACAAAATCTCCCAAAAAAGAAGAGCCCAGGACCAGATGGCTTCCTATCAGAATTCTGCCAAACTTTTCAAGAGGAACTAGTACCTATATTACTCAAACATTTCCAAAATATAGAAAAAGAAGGAATGCTACCCAACACATTCTATGAAGCAAACATCACCTTGATCCCCAAACCAGGAAAAGACCCAACAAGAAAAGAAAATTATAGACCAATATCACTAATGAATATTGATGCAAAATATTCAAAATACTCAAGAAGATCCTAGCAAACAGAATCCAGCAACACATCAAACAAATTATACACCATGATCTAGTGGGTTTTATCCCAGGGTCTCAAGGCTGGTTCAATATCCATAAATCTATAAATATAATTCAGCACAGAAATAAATTAAAAAACAAAGACCATATGATTCTCTCAATTTATGCAGAAAAAGCTTTTCATAACATCCAGCATCCCTTCATGATCAGAACACTTAAGAGAATGGGTATAGAAGGGACATTTGTTAAACTAATTGAGATCATCTCCAACAAACCTACAGCCAATATCATATTGATTGGAGTTAAATAGAAACCATTTCCAGTCAGATCAGGAACCAGGCAAGGTTGCTCATTGTCTTCATTGCTCTTTAACATTGTAATAGAAGTTTTAGCCATTGCAATTAGGGAAGAAAAGGTGATAAGAGTATCCATATAGGGTGGGAAAAGATCAAACCATTACTCTTTGCAGATGATAAGATTGTATAACTGGAAAACACCAGGGACTGTACTACAAAACTCTTAGAAGTGATCAAGGAATACAGTAATGTCTCAGGATACAAAATCAACACCCATAAATCTGTAGCCTTTATATATACCAACAATAGCCAAGCTGAAAAAACAATCAAGGACTCTATTCCATTTACATTTGTACCAAAGAAGATGAAATATTTGGGAGTTTATCTGACAAAAACGTGAAAGATCTATATAAAGAGAACTATAAAACTCTAAGAAAAGAAATAGCTGAAGATGTTAACAAATGGAAAAACTATCCATGCTCATGGCTGAGAAATTCAAAATTGTCAAATGTCTATACTACCCAAAGCAATATACAATTTTAATGCAATCCATATTAAAGCTCAATTGTCATACTTTAAAGATCTCAAAAAAAAATCATTTTATGTGGAGTCAGAAAAAAACTCAAATAGCCAAGACGTTACTCAGAAATAAAAATAAAGCAGGAGGAATTATGCTACCAGACCTCAGACTATACTATAAATCAACAGAGATCAAAACAGCATGGTACTGGCACAAAAACAGAGAAGTAGATGTATGGAACAGAATAGAGAACCAGGAAATGAACTTAGCTCCTTACTGTTACTTGATATTTGACAGGAAATTAAAAACATTCAAAGGGGAAAAGATTCCCTATTTAACAAATTGTGCTGGGTGAACTGGCTGGCGACCTGTAGAGGACTGAAACTAGGTCCACACCTTTCACCTTTAACTAAGATAGACTCTCACTGGACTAAAGAGTTAAACTTAAGACATGAACCTATAAAAATACTAGAAGAAAGCGCAGGGAAAACTCTTGAAGTAATTGGCCTGGGCGAATATTTTTTGAGGAGGACCTGCCAGGCAATTGAAGCTGCATCCAAAATACACTACTGGGACCTAATGAAACTAAAAAGCTTCTGCACAGCCAAGAACACAGTAAGTAGAGCAAATAGCCCTCAGAAGGGGAGAAGATATTTGCAGGATATGTCCCCGACAAAGTTTTAATAACCAGAATCCACAGTGAACTCAAACGTATTAGCAAGAAAAGAACAAATGATCCCATCTCAGTCTGGGCAAAGGATTTGAAGATAAACTTCTCTGAAGAAGACAGGTGCATGGCCAACAGACACATGAAAAAATGCTCATCATCCTTAATCATCAGAGAAATGCAAATCAAAACTACTATGAGATATCATCTACCTCCAGTAAGATTAGCTCACATCAGAAAATCACAAAACCAGAGATGTTGGGGCGGATGTGCAGAAAAGGGAACACTTCTACACTGCTGGTGGGAATGCAAACTAATACGGTCCTTTTGGAAAGAAGTTTGGAGAATAGTTAGAGATCCAAATATAGATCTGCCATTCAATCCTATAATTCCTCTTCTAGTTATATATCCAGAAGACCAAAAATCACATTATAACAAAGATATTTGTACCAGAATTTTTATTGCATCCCAATTCATAATTGCTAAGTCATGGAAGAAGCCCAAGTGCCCATCAACCCACGAATGGATCAATAATTCGTGGTATATGTACACCATGGAATATTATGCAGTCTTAAAGAAAGATGGAGACTTTACCTCTTTCATGTTTATATGGATGGAGCTGGAAAACATTCTTCTTAGCAAGGTATCCCAAGAATGGACAAAAAAGTACCCAATGTACTCAGACCTAATATGAAACTAATTTATGGCTTTCATACAAAGGCTATAACCCAATGTCAGTACAAGAATATGGGGAAGGAGGCAAGGGAGGGGAAGGGGGGAAGGGTGGAGGGAGGGTAATGGTGGGTCCACACCTAGGGTCAATCTTGGAAAAGTGCAGGTGAAGTTTACTAAGTGTAGATTATAAGAGTTTGATCACAATAACTCAGAAAATGCCAGGAAGTCTATGTTAACCAGTTTGGTGAAAATATTTCAGACTGTATATGAAAGTGGCACATTGTACCTCATGATTGCATTATTGTACACAGCTATGATTTAATAAAAAAAAAAAAATAGTGTAAACCGTGAATCAGGTATAAGCCTGGGAACCACTCACGGTGCCATCTAGTGTCCAGAAAGTGTATCACAACATATTTTCCTGCTAATGTTGATCCCTACAGCATATATATATATATATATATATATATATGAATAATAGTTTGGTTTGGTGCCTTTTTTCCCTCTTTTTTTCTGTGCTCATTCAGTTTTCTCTTTTGTGTTTTATTCTTTTCTTGTAGGAATTATTGTTAATTTTCTTTTTTTATTATTATTAATACTATCTTTTTCTCTTCCTCTTCCCTTGTTGTGGTTGCTGAGAGTGCTTACATCAGATTATTAGAGTTTTTTTCTTTTCTCTTTTAAATTATTTCATTATTATTATTATTATTATTATTTTGTCTCTTTATTTGCTTCCAATTGTCTCTTCATCTGTGTGCTTGTGTGTCTGGTAGCTTTTTCGTTTGTTTATTTGCTCATTTTGTTTCAATGTGTTTTGTGTTTTGCTAAATCCTTGGGTTGGCTATTTTCCTTAACTCCAATTTTTATATTCAATAAGAACAAGGGGAAATGGGGATGACTGGAGCCAGCTTTCAACAGATGCTCCAGTCCAGAGGGAGAGATAATGGCCAGAAATAAACCAACAAAGCTGAAGGTTGGGAGCTGAGCTGAGTGAAGAGATAGATAATTGCACGTCTTCCTGGTTGAAGCAAGCTGAGACTCCAAGGAAATAAATTTCAGGTACAGAACTCATCACAAAGAGGATGTGTGTCCATCCTTTCCCCCAAGAGAGTTGCTTTCTTGCTGTGGGATATCTACTAGTGACCGGTGAATTGAGGTTCTCTTCTCTAACCCCAATGGAGCAACTTGCTTGAAGCTAGGACTCCTTCTCCAGAGAGTCCCTGCAGTGAGCCTGGAATTCCCTTGTCTTGCAGGAAGTTTGAACAAATATTTTCCCTTACACATTGAGCTTCCAGTGTATCCTTCCCCCCTTGCCTGGGGTCTAGAAGTCCAACCCTTACAGAGACCAAAATGTCTGCACTTCTTGGCTAGGACTGGGAATTACATAGATTCAGGCAGTGCAGCTATGATGTATCTGTGAATCCAGTAACAGTAGAGAAAGACACAGAGGGTAAGGTGTCTTGCCTGGCTCTGAGAAAGTATATCTCAGCAGTGGGTGGAGGCCTGGGTATCTGTGTGATGGGTGGAGATTTGCGAACTGCTGAGGTGCACCAACCCACATGGAGACACCTCCCACCCAACATCAGCAATAATAGAGTGATCCTGCTGTGGTCTTATTTTGGAGAGTCACCTCCCCAACTCTGTGGTCTTCCAGAGGAAATCAGACCTCACCCTATAGGGATACCAGAGCTGCAGAACAGTGGTGGGAAATGTGCAGTGGCTGAGGGAGAAATACATTTACTGTCTGGATGTCCTCAGGTTTAGATTGAACACAGGTGGAATATTCTCCAGTTGCCATTGAGTACCTGAGGCAGGCAGGATTCATCTCACCCTGCTGGCTGGTGGCAGAGGGTGGCAGGTGAACCGGAGGAGGCATTGACTTTACTTTGACTCTGGCAGGCACAAAGCCCTGGCACATTTGCTTGTTGGACAGAACTGGGCCACAGAGACTGGGTTAACAGAGACTGACAGTGAGTTAGCAGAGTTTGGGGTTACCAGAGTCCAGTGGTGAAGGATGAGCAAAATGGATAAAGAGTATTCATCCCCCTTGGTCCAAACCTTCTACTGGATGGGCCTTTCTGACTCTTTGGAGCACCAGAGTGAGCCACACTTGAGCTACCAGTAGACTCCTGCTATCTAGTTGCTAGAGACATTTTGAACTCTCCAGCTAGAGAATGAGTGCTGATTGGGACAATTGGTTTGGGACCCTTGAACTGGAGAAATCAACTGAGGACACTCCAAGGTGGCACCCTGGTTTAGTTGCAGTGGGAAGGTTTGATTTTCCTCCTCCAGGTGTTGTCTCTGGGGGACAGGATGTCTTAGTTGCTTGTGTTTCTCCAAAGCTGATACTTCAACCCAGAGTAACTGAATCACTAGGATTGGACAGAGATCAGCTGAATACAAGACAGAGCCACCTAGCCACACTACGCCAAGAAGGTCTCCAGAGTCTCAGGCTATACTATATGGGTCTTTGCAAAGTTGTAGAGGAAAGATGCAGTCACCAGTCCCAGCTCTTTGGGGAAGGGATGGTCAACCACAACCCCAGAAGCCTCCAATTAAACTGCACATTACCTGCTCATCTAGTAAAATAGTGAAAAACATGGGATGGAATCAGTGGAAAAACTCTGGCAACATGAATAATCAGAACAGATCAACTTCCCTAAGGAATGACAAACCAGCCACACCAGGGGATTCCATTCATGAACAAATGGCTGAGATGTCAGAAGTGGAATTTAGAAGTTGGATGGCAAATAAGACTAACAGAATGGAAGTGAATTTGGAATTAGATTTATTAGGAATAAATCAGAAGTTGTCTCAAGAATTCAATGAATTCAAAGACAAAAATCACCAAAGATTTTGACACATTGAGAAAATAAGTTGCAGATATGAGAAATACAGCAGAATCCCTCAGTAACAGAATGGAGCAGGCAGAAGAAAAGATTTCTGACATTGAAGACAAAGCTTTTGAATGCTCCAAAAAGCTCAAAGAGGTAGAGAAGTGGAGAGCAAAATGGATCATTCTCTCAGAGAGCTCTGGGATAATTTGAAGAAAACTAGTATTTCGCCTTATAGGAATTCCTAAAGGTTATGAGGGTGCTTTGAATGGCACAGAAGCTCTACTTCATGAGATAATGAAGGAGAACTTTCTAGACACTACAAGAGATTCCGAAATTCAAAGAGCAGACAGTTTCAGAACCCCAGCATGACTCAATCTGAAGAAGACATCTCCAAGGCACATTATTATTAACTTCATCAAAGTTAATATGAAGGAGAAAATTCTGAAAGCAGCCAGATGTAAGAAAACCATAACCTGCAAGGGGAAGAATATTAGAATGACTGTAGATCTCTCTGCTGAAAAATTTCAAGGTAGAAAATTTCAACCTCCTAAAACAAAACAATTTTCAACACAGGATCCTGTATCCAGCTAAACCAAGTTTCATTTATGATGGAGAAATTAAATATTTTAATGATATTCACATGCTGAAGAAATTTGCCATAACTAAACTAGCTCTCCAGGATATTCTCAGACCCATCCTCCACAATGAACACCACAATGCTTTACCACACAAGTAAACTCAACCTGAAAATTTTGATCAATACCCAACTTCCACAGTGGCAAAAGGATTAAAAATGTCCACTGGTATTTCAAAAAATTAGACACCAAAAATAATACCAGGCTTATCACTACTCTCAATTAATGTGAATGGTTTAAATTGCCCTATAAAGAAGCAGAGGTTCGCTGACTGGATACAAAAACTGAGGCTAGATATCTGCTATATACAAGAATCTCATCTTACCATAAAATATAAACATAGACTCAGGGCAAAATGATGGTCGTCTATAATTCAGGCAAAGGCAATCAGAAAAAAGCAGGTGTTGCAATGTTATTTGCAGATACAATAGTCTTTAAACCAACAAAAATAAGGAAAGATAAGGATGATTACTTCATATTTGTTAAGGGAAGCACTCAACATGATGAGATTTCAATTATTAATATTTGTGCACCCAACCAGAATGCTCCTCAATTTATAAGAGAGACTCTAACGGAAAGTAGCAATTTGATTACCTTTAGCACTATAATAGCTGGAGATTTTAACACCTCTTTGGCTGTGTTGGATAGATCCGCCCATAAGAAACTAAGCAAAGAAATTTTAGACTTAAAATTAACTATTCAACAATTAGATTTAACAGACATATACAGAGCATTTCTTAATAACAAAACTGAATACACTTTCTTCTCATCAACACATGGAATAGCCTCTAAAATTGATCACATCTTAGCTCACAAGGCTAACCTCAGCAAATTTAAAAAAATAGAAATTCTTTCTTTTTTTTTTTAATTAAATCATAGCTGTGTACATTAATACAATCATGCGGCACCATACACTAGTTTCACAGACCGTTTGGCACATTTTCATCACTTGGTTAACATAGCCTTCTTGGCATTTTCTTAGTTATTGTGCTAAGACATTTACATTCCACATTCTTCTTGGTCCATCATGGAATAAATTTTGAACTCAGTAACAACAGGAATCTGAAAACTCACATAAAGATATGGAAACTAAATAATCTTATGCTAAATGATAGATGGGTCATAGATGAGATTAAGAAAGAAATTACTAAATTTTTGGAGCAAAACGATAATGAAGACATGAACTACCAGAACCTCTGGGATACTGCAAAGGGAGTTCTAAGACGGAAATGTATAACATTGCAAGCCTTTCTCAAGAGAATGTAAAGAGAGAAAATCAACAACTTAATGGGACAGCTCAAGCAACTGGAAAAGAAAGAACATTCTAACCCCAAACCCAGCAGAAGAAAATAAATAACCAAAATTAGAGCAGAATTAAATAAAATCAAAAATAAAAGAGTTATACAATAGATCAATGAAACAAAAAGTTGTTTTTAGAAAAGGTCAATAAAATAGATAGACCTTTGACTAACTTAACCAGAAATAAAAGAGTAAAATCTGTAATTTCATCGATCAGATATCACAGAGATGTGATAACCACAGACTTCACTGAAATTAAAAAAAAAAAAACTTAATGAATATCACAAAAAACTACTCTCAGAAATATGAAAATCTGAAGGAAATTGACCAATTCTGGGAATCACGCCATCTTCCTAGACTTACCCAGGATGAAGTGGAAATGTTGAACAGGCCGACATCAAGTTCTAAAATAGCATCAACTATACAAAATCTTCCCAAAAATAAAAGCCCATGAACAAATGGCTTCACATCAGAATTTTACCAAACCTTTAAAGAGGAACTAGTAGCCATATTACTTAACCTTTTCCAAAACATAGAAAAACAAGGAATACTTCCCAACACATTCTATGAAGCAAATATCACACTGATCCCCAAACCAGGAAAAGACCCAACAAGAAAAGAAAATTACAGACCAACATCTGTAACGAATATTGATGCAAAAATATTCAATAAGATCTTAGCAAACAAAATCCAGCAACACATCAAACTAATTATACACCATGACCAACTGGGTTTTATCCCAGACACTCAAGGCTGGTTCAATATATGTAAATCTATAAATATAATATATCAGGTAAACAAATTAAAAAACAAGGACCTCTCTCAGTTGATGCAGAAAAAGCTTTTGATAATATCGAGCATCCTGTCATGATCAGAACACTTAAGAAAATAGGTATAGAAGGGACATTTCTTAAACGGATAGAGGCCATCTACAGCAAACCTACAGCAAATATCATATTGAATGGAGTAAAATTGAAAACATTTCTGCTCAGATCAGGAACAAGGCAAAGTTGCCCACTATCTCCACTGCTTTTTAACATTCTAATGGAAGTCTTAGCCATTGCAATTAGGCAAGAGAAGGCAATCAAGGAAGGAAATTGAACACATAGCATCAAAGGAGTTCAAACTTTCACTTTTTGCAGATGATATGATCATATACCTGGAAAACCCCAGGGACTCAACCACAAAACTCTTAGAACTGATCACGGAATACAGCAGCATCTCAGGCTAAAAGTCAATACTCACAAATCAGTAACATTCATATAAACCAACAATAGTCAACCTGAGAAAAACAGTCATGGACTCTATTTCCTTTACAGTAGTGCCAAAGAGAATGAAATATCTGGGAGTGTACCTAACAAAGGACATGAAATATCTCTAAAGAGAGAACTATGAAACTCTGAGAAAAGAAATAGCTGAAGAAGTCAACAAATGGAAGCACATACCATGCTCATGAATGGGGAAAATCAAGATTGTTAATATGTCTATACTACACAAAGAAATCTACAGATTAAATGCAATCCCCATTAAAGCAACTCTGTCATACTTTAAAGACCTGGAAAAACTAGTACTTCATTTTATATGGAAACAGAAAAAAACTCAAATAGTCAAGACATTACTCAGAAATAAAAACAAATCAGTTACAATCATGCCACCAGACTTCGGAATATACCATAAATCTATAGTTATCAAAGAAGCATGGTATTGGCACAAAAATAGAGAGGTAGATGTATGGAACAGAATTTGAACCAAGAGATGAATCCAGACATCTATCATTATTTGATCTTTGATAAGCCTATTAAAAACTTAAATTGGGGGAAACACTCCCTATTTAACAAATGGTGCTGGGTGAATTGGCTGGCAACTTATAGAAGACTGAAACTGGACCCACATCTTTCACCTCTAACAAAAATTGACTCTCACTGGATAAAAGACTTAAGTCTAAGACATGAAACCTTAAAGATTCTTGGAAAAAGTACAGGGGCAACACTTGAAGAAATTGGTCTGGGAGAAAACTTTATGAGGAGGACGCCCAGAGCAATTGAAGCAATACCAAAAATACATTACTGGGATCTGATCAAACTAAAAATGTTCTGCACTGCCAAGAACACAGTAAATAAAACAAGTAGACTGCCCTCAGAATTGGAGAGGTTATTTGCAGGTTATGTTTCTGACAAAGGTCTGATAACCAGAATTTACAGAGAACTCAAACTTATTAATAACAAAAGAACAAGTGATCCCATTTCACTATGGGCAAGAGATCTGAACAGAAGCTTCTCCGAAGAAGACAGGCGCATGGGCTACAGACACATGAGAAAATGCTCCTCATCTTTAATCACCAGAGAAATGTAAATCAAAACCACTCTGAGATACCATCTAACTCCAGTAAGAATAGCCCACATAACAAAATCCCAAAAGTATAGATGTTGGTGTGGATGTGGAGAAAAGGGAACACTTCTCCACTGCTGGTGGGAATGCAAACTAATACATTTATTTTGGAAAGAAGTTTGGAGAACACTCAGGGATGTAAAAATTGACCTGACATTTGATCCTGCAATTCCTCTACTAGAAGTATATCCAAAAGACTAAAAATAACTTTGCAAAAAAAGATATTTGCACCATATTATTCATTGCAGCTCAATTCATAATACTCAAGTCAGGAAATAAGTCCAAGTGCCCATTGACCCATGAATGGATTGATAAATTGTGGTATATGTATATCATGTAATACTATGCAGCCTTCAAAACAGATGGAGCCTTTACCTCTTTTATGTTTACATGGAGGAACGTGGAACATATTCTCCTGAGTAAAGTATCTCAAGAAAGGAGGAAAAAGTATCCAATGTACTCAATACTTCAATGAAACCAACTTATATTTACTCACACTTTGTTATGAAAGATAGAACACAACTATAGCCCAGGATGAAGGAGAAAAATGGAGTGGGAAGGGAGGGGAGAGGGGAGGTTTGATAGAGGGAGGCTAAAAGGCGGGACCACACCTATGGAGCATACTGCAAGGGTGCAAGTCAAATCTGTCAAATGTAGAACATAAATGTCTTAACATAATAATGAAGTGAATGAGGCAAAAGCTATGTTGATTGGTTTGATTTAACCACGTCAGATTGTATAAAAAAAACAACACATTGTATCTCACATATGCATAAATTTATTCATGATTTGTGTGTATATGACTTAATGAAAAAAAGTTTAAAGTAAGTTCCAAGTAAGTTTACAATTTTGTGTTGGGCTGCATTCAAAGCTATACTTGGCCACAGGTTGGATACCCCTGGTTTAAGTAATGCTTATTTTAAAATAAAATTTCTAAGAGCTTCAAAATATAGGCCACCTGGGTTATTAAAATATGAGGATTATAAAATGTACAGAATAAGTAGACAAACCAATCTTTGCATTAAGAGTCTCACTTGCAAATAAGTAATCTTTACGCAGAAAATATATTTTTTAGCCAGGCTGGGAACACCTTATTTCATTCTACAAAAAGCAGCAATACTAGATGCTGATTTCTTTCAAGGTGATTTCTTGGGATCCTCTGTTCCATGCTTTCTCCTTCTTTTTCACTCCCCTTCTTCCTACCTTCTCTTGAATCACATTGGTGCTGACCCCAGAATGCTCCTCCCAGAAGGTAGTATTCACTACCCTTAACCTTTCTGTTCCACTAATTTTCAAGCATACCCCTCCCTGCTGTTCTGAGGCAAACAAAACCTTGCATCCCTTCACTTGAAGAGGCCATCTTGCCCCACCCCATTTTGGATTTCCCAGAACAAAGGGAAAAATCCACCCTTCCCCTTTTTATTCAGATGAAAGCTTAATAACCTATGCTATAAGAATATTGTGCTGGAGCTGGAACCAGAGAATCCTTGAGAACCAAGAAGTTCTGCTTAAAACAAGAAAAGTAGGAAATTTTCCCATTGTGATCTTCTTTACCTGCTCATGAAATTCCTCCCCCAAAGACCTGGTGGGATATGGCACAGGGCAAAGAAAACTAAATTAGGGTCATAAAACCTGGGTTTCATAGTTTCCATTTCGGGTCATTCTCACTCTGGTCTGAATCTGTTTCTCACTTCTGTAAATAAAGGAGATGTTGAGGGGCAGAGTGTGATGGCTGACGGGAAAGGTGTTTAGCTGAGTTCTCCTGGAGCAACAGTGGAGAGAGAAAGAGGGCTAGACCATTCCTGGCATGGCATATTGCCATGGAGTGGTAATTCGGAGTGTGCAGTGAGGTAGTGGACTATTGGATTTCCTGAAGACCCAGCACACAAGGCAAGTTTCTGTGAGCATGCCCTGGCCACAGTGCTGGCAGTGGTGGCCAGCCACCCCCACAGAGGTCCCAGATGAAGCCCTTAGAAGTTTTTGGTTCTTGGGGGAAGCTGGGCATTGAGTAGAAAGACTGGAGGAGTGTGCACTCCTGAGCGGATTTTGGTGGCCAGATTGTGGTGCAGTCTGGAGAGGTTCTGTCGCAGTCTGGCAGTAGGTGATGCATCCATGTGGGGAAAGGCCCCATACAGGGGGCCACTTCTGTTGTAAAGGTCACCAGAAGGTTGGGAGGGTGGGCCTCTTGCTGTGGGCCTAAGTCATGGCAGTCTGAGTTCCTCCTGCGGGGAGAGGGCCTACACTCATGACAGGCCCAGGAACTCTGAAAAGATCTGACAATAATACACTCCTGAGGGAAAATTGGTGGCCAGATCTGGAGTGGTTCTGCCGTGGTTTTTCAGCAGGTGAAAAATCCACAGGAGGAAAGTCCCAGATCACGAGGCCACCATTGTCATAAAGGTCACCAAAGAGCTGTGAGGGTGGTCATCTTGCTGGGGGTTTAAGGCACGGTGGTCAGAGTTCCACCTGCAGAGAGTGAACCTACACTCCTGACAGGCCCAGGGACTCATGCACTCCACGGGAATTGTTGTAGGGGAAATCTGTGAGATCTGCCTCTGAAGAATTTATGAGAGCTGAGGAACCCCAGGTCGGCAGGGCCTGAGGACTGAGCAAGTGAACTGGAGATAGGAACTAAGCTGGGAAACAGCTCTGAGACTGGGAACCAGAGAGAGGTTAACAGCTGTGTTGTTTGTTCCCCAAATTTCCTGTGCCACCTGGTGTCCAGGAAGTATAAAAGTATAATGCAACATAAATATATTCCTACTAAAGTCAGCTCCCTACAGCATATATATGTGTATGTTTATATATGTATATGTATATATATATACAACTATATATATATAGTTGTTTAATTTTTTCTCCTTCTTTATTTCCCCTATTGGGTGCACGGATTGCTTACATCAGGCTATTTGAACTTTTTTTTCCTCTTTATCTTGTTTCAACTTGTTTTGTTTTTTGCTAAGTTGTTTGGCTGATTCTTTTCCTAACTTCCATTTTTACATTCAACAAGAACAAGGGATACTGTTTTTCTTTTTTTTAATGGTTGCATAATTTTAGCTTGATTTTTTTCTCTCTCCCTACTTCACTCTGTGGCATTCTCTCAGTTGATAGAGATTCTTCTTCTACTCTTCTCATATCTTCCACATAAAGTGCTTCAGCATCAGCTAAGATATTCCCACCCTTTTTCTTTTATTCTTGGTTTGTTGTCTTTCCTGTTTCTTTCTTTATTATTCTTCCCTCCCTCTCCTGTATTTGATTATATGGTAAATTTAATTTCCTTTGTCTATTCTTATATTTATATTTTAATTATATTTCTTCTTTTTCCAACCTTTCTTTGCTGAGGGTGGGTGTAACACAGCATTGGTCTGGCAGGTAGACTGCAGCAGTAGTCTGGCTCAAGAAGGCCAAGAGAATTCAGCCCAGAATTATGTATCCTGGCAAACTTAGCTTCAAAATTGATGTAGAAATCAAATCTTTTGCAGATATACAAGCACTGAGGAAATTTGCCACAACAAGACCAGCTCCAAGAAATACTTAGACCTATTCTCAGTTTAGTTGAGACCCATTGGTTTATTATTGTTGTTGCAATTGCCATGGCAGTCTTCTTCATGAAGCCTTTCCCCAGGCCAATATCTTACCATGTTTTTCCTATGCTTTCTTTGAGGATTTTTATGGTTTCATACCTTAAATTTAAGTCTGTTGTCCATCTTGAATCAATTTTTGTGAGTGGGGAAAGGTGTGGGTCCAGTTTCAGTCTTTCACATGTGGACATCCAGTTCTCCCAACACCATTTATTGAATAGGGAGTCTTTCCCCCAAGGTATATTCTTGTTTGGTTTATCAAAGATTAGGTGGTTGTAAGACGTTAGTTTCATTTACGGGTTTTCTATTCGATTTCAAGTGTCTATGTCTATTTTTGTGCCAGTACCATGCTGTGTTGACGACTATGGCTTTGTATTACAGCCTAAAATCTGGTATGGTGATGCCCCTAGCTTTATTTTATTACTAAGAGCTGCCTTAGCTATACGAGTTTTTTTCTGGTTCCATACAAAACTCAGAATAACATGAATAGAACCTTCACTAAAGAAGAAAGATGAACGGCTAACAAGCATATAAAAAAATGTTCATCATCCCTATCTATTAGAGAAATGCAAATCAAAACCACCCTGAGATACCATCTAACCCCAGTGAGAATGGCCCACATCACAAATCTCAGAACTGCAGATGCTGGTATAGGTGTGGAGAGAAGGAAACACTTTTACGCTGCTGGTGGGACTGCAAACTAGTACAACCTTTCTGGAAGGAAGTATGGAGAAACCTCAAAGCATGCAAGCTAGACCTCCCATTTGGTCCTGAAATCCCATTACTGGACATCTACCCAGAAGAAAAAAAATCCTTTTATCATAAGGACACTTGTACTAGACCGTTTATTGCAGCTAAATTTACAATCGCCAAAATGTGGAAACAGCCTAAATGCCCACCAACCCCAAAATGGATTAACAAGCTGTGGTTTATGTACACCATGGAACACTATTCAGCCTTTGAAAAAAAATGGAGACTTTACATCCTTTGTATTAACCTGGATGGAAGTGGAAGACATTATTCTTAGTAAAGAATCACAAGAATGGAGAAGCATGAATCCTATGTACTCGGTTTTGATATGAGGACAATTGATGACAATGAAGGTCATGGTGGGAGTGGTGGAAGGGGAGAGGAGAGAGAGAGAAAGAAGGAGGGAGGGGTGGGGAATGGAAGAGCAGAGAGAGGGAAGGAGGAAGGGGGTGGGGCCTTGGTCTGTGCCACACATTTTGGGGGCAAGACACGATTGCAAGAGGGACTTTGCCAAACAAATGCAGTCAGTGTAACCTGGCTTATTGTACCCTCAATGAATCCCCAACAATAAAAAAAAAGAAAAAAAAAAAGGTTGAGTACATAGGATTCGCTGGGCAAGAGAGATAAATAGAATCTTCTCTAACGAAGACAAACGAATAGCTAACAAATATGAAAAAATGCTCATTGTCCCTAATTATTAGAGAAATGCAAATCAAAACTACCCCGAGATATCATTTAACCACAGTTTGAATGGCATACATCACAATATCTCAAAACTTCAGATGCTGGCATGAATGCAAAGAGAAGGGAACACTTTCACTCTGCTGGTGGGACTGAAAACTAATACAAGCTTTTTGGAAGGAAGTATGGAGAACTCTCAAAGAACTCAAGCTAGACCTCCTCTTTGATCCTGCAATACCATTACTGGGCATCTACTCACCAAAATGTGAAAACAGCCTAAATGCTGGAATGGATGAACAAGCAGCAGTATACATATACCATGGAATACTATTCAGCCACTCACTAAAAAGATGTAGACTTTACATCATTCGTATTAACCTGGATGGAAGTAGAACACATTATTCTTAGTAAAGCTTCACAAGAATGGAGAAGCAAGAATCCTATGTGTTCAATTCTGATATGAGGATAATTAATGACCTAGTACACATTGGGGGGTAGGGGATGGTGAGAGTAGACAAAGGGAATGAGGGAGGGGGATGGAGGTCAGAGGGTGTGATACACCTTTTGGGGGTGGGGCACAATAATAAGAGGGTGTTTATCTATCAAACGTAATCCTTGTAACCTGGTTCTTTTTACCCTAAATGAATCCCCAACAATAAAAAAAAAGAAAAAAAGGAGATGTTTTCTCAAAAAGCCTCTAGATCAAGGGACATAGTAACACTGCCTCTGAAGCAGTCTTGCCCGAAATTGAATTTGAATCTGATCGAGTTATTAGACTTCTTAAATTTACAGTAAATAGAACACGGAAGAACAATTACAACAAAGGGGGTATAGTCAGTAAAATACAGACCAGGTTGTGGCAAATATTAAAGGACAAACCAACTAGTTTCTTCAATAAATACATTAGAGGAAGAGACAGAGGGAAGCAGAGACAGGGGGAGGGAGAGGAAAGGAGAAAGAGACAGAGAAAAGGAGGGAGGGAGAGAGAAAGAGAAAGAGAAAGAAGGAATCTAGAGCATAAGTTTAATGGAGACTTAAGAGACATATCTGTCTTTTCTAATGTGTAGTGTAGTCCTTATTAGGATCCTTATGAGAATACAACTGTTTAAAAATTACATTTATCAGATACTCAGGGAAATTTTAACAACAACTGAATACTGCATGATATTTACGAATTAAAGTAGCACCTCTATAATTAATGACCTTTCTACATTGACCACCTCATCAAGTTGACCTAATTTTCTTTTTCTTTCTTTCTTTTTTTTAAGCCAGAGTCTCAAGCTCTCACCCTGGGTAGAGTGCCGTGGCATCACAGCTCATAGCAACCTCAAACTCTTGGGCTTAAGCAAGTGTCTTGCCTCAGCCTGCCAAGTAGCTGGGACTACAGGCACTTGCCACAACGCCTGGCTATTATTTGGTTGTAGTTGTCCTTGTTGTTTGGTGGGCCTGGGCTGGATTTGAACCTCCCAGCTCTGGTGTATGTGGCTGGTGCCCTAGCCACTTGAGCTATAGGCGCTGAGCCAACTTGACCTAATTTTCATAGACCAGACATGCACCACATGTATATATCAGTACAGTAGACCTAGTTCCTTATGTTTGCCACCACTGTACGTTGACTAGTTTGTTACAGTCTTTTATGCAAATCCAGCCCAGGTCCAAATTCTTAAGCATGAGTTTAGGTTTGATAAGGCTATTAGTTTTTCAAGAAAAAAATAGAAAATAGTTATGTAAAGGAGGGATAAAGAATCCCAGTAAAAGAATAAAGTTTCAATTAAAAAAAAAGAATCCTTATTTTTTAGATATAAATAATATTTTCAGAGGAAATAATATTATGACATCAAGGATTTGCTTCAAATTAATACAGAGATGTGTGGTAAGGAAGTAGATGGAGGAATAAAAAAAATACTAATTGTTGAAATTGGATGATGGGTATATAGGAGTTCACTATACTGTTTTCTCTACTTTTATACATGTTTGAAGGTTTCATAACAAAATAAAAATGTTTAAAAAGAGGAAGGAAAGACTATTTAAGCAATTTTGAAGAGTCCTGAGAGCACACCTTAGAAGCTACTCTAAGGTGAGAGGGTGTACATATAGTGGTAGGGACATCTAACGTCTATCCCTGCTTCAATCTCAGCAAGCTGTCTAGCTTGAACATTCTCTCTTGGAGCCTAGACCTACTTGAGCTTGGCTTAAGGAAGCCAGGCCATTTACACTTTAACCTAAGGGAGATTGATTTTCAAACTTTCAAGTACAAACAAAAGTAGAGAAAATGGTATAAACAGTGGGTTTCGCAGACTCCATTCCGAGACTGCTCTGCAGCTTAGAGGCCCTGCAATTTATTGCCTCCTGAATCACTGGTCTCCAGGACCTCTGCCCAGTTTCTGAGCACAGGCTGTTAGTGTGAGAATATCACTTCCAGTTTGCCTCAGAGAGCCCTCCCTAATTGCCAGGTCTCCCTGTCTCCCCTAGTGAATAAGGTACACCATAACTTGAACATATACAATTTATTCTTTGGGGGCTTTTTCTGCTCCTCTCCCTCTCCCCCAATAGTTTTCTAGAACCAATCATCACAGTAGTAGTGAAAATGTTTTTCATATACAATATAATGATAAATCATAATTTCCAAGAATAGGACAGCTAGACAGACTTTAGGGGAGGTCAAGGGTCACAATTTTGTGTAGTCTACCCTGAATGGGAAATAAAGGACTGGGAAACTAAATGTAGATTCTGACACTACCAAAAGAGCATACCACAAGCAGGCATACTGTTAAATATTTGCTTTGCTTGGAGCCCTTAACTCAGCAGCTAGGGTGCGGGCCACATACACCAAGGCTGGTAGGTTTGAACCCTGCCCGGGCCTGCCAAACAACAACAACAACAACAACAACAAAAATAGCTGGGCATTGTATTCCCAGCTACTTGGGAGGCTGAGGCAAAAGAAGCTATTAAGCTCAAGAGTTTGAGATTGCTGTGAGCTGTGACACCACAGACTCTACTGAGGATGACGTAGTAAGACTCTGTCTAAAAAAAAAATTGAATATTGGTCTGTTGAGCTGAAAATAAGCTGTGGATGCTGAGCTGAGAGAATAATCATGATCTAAGTTGTTGAGTGGTGCAGAAGGTGATCCTCAGTTGGAGAGTGAAACCCTGTTAGACTGTCAATGTCATTTTACAACATCATAGTCTTCTCCCATTCTATGGTAGCCCTAAAGTAGAAATAGGATCATCTCTAAGAGATAATTCTAGAAGGGAAAGTTTCAATTATTTTGAGGATTTTGAGAGTCAATCATGAAGCCAGAAAAGCAGTGTACAAGATGGAGTCTGAGAAACTGCACTGAAGCAGTACAGCTGATCTAGTTTGCTCAGCCCACATACCTTCAATGTTATTTAGTTAAGATTGCTCCATGATTGTAAGGATTCTTATCTCAAAAGGCGTTGGCTGAGGTAGTAACACTCAGACAATAAGTATTATTATATTGTTAGAGTAAAGGACACTTTTATGTTGTTTAAATATTGTTACAGTGCTAGAGTAATGACTACTTTTATGTTGTTTTCTTTGATGATTATTTCAGGTAAAATTAAAATTTTCTAGGTTTTTTTCTTGTATCCGTGTATAAAAAGTATTAGAATTACAACTGAGGCAGAAGAAAGACTTCAAGAAACACTTGAGAGACTAAGTGTTCTCCATATATCTTTCCAAAAGGAATGTATTAATTTGCATTCCTACCAGCAGTGCAAAAGTGTTCCCTTTTCTCCACATCTGCGCCAACAACTCTGGTCTTGGGATTTTGTGATATAGGCTAGTCTCACTGGAGTTAGATGGTATCTTAAAGTAGTTTTGATTTGCATTTCTCTGATGATTAAAGATGATGAGCATTTTTTCATATGTCTGAAGGCTGTGCGCCTGTCTTCTTCAGAGAATTTTCTCTTCAAATCCCTTGCTCAGCCTGCGATGGGATCCCTTGTTCTATTCTTGCTAATGCATTTGAGTTCTCTGTGGATTCTGGTTCTTAAACCTTTGTCGGAGATATAACCTGCAAATATCTTCTCCTATTCTGAGGGCTGCCTTAAAGGAATATTTTGCAGCCTTAAAGAAAGATGGAGACTTACCTCTTTCATGTTTACATGGATGGAGCTGGAACATATTCTTCTTAGTAAAGTATCTCAAGAATGGAAGAAAAAGTACCCAGTGTACTCAGCCCTACTATGAATCTAATTTAGGGTTTTTACATGAAAGCTATAACCCAGTTACAACCTAAGAATAGGGGGAAGGGGGAAAGGGAGGGGAGGGAGGAGGGAGGTGGGTAGAGGGAAGGGGAGTGGTGGGATTATACCAGCGGTGCATCTTACAAGGGTATATGTGAAACTTGGTAAATGGTCTGTGAAGCTAGTGAATGATGCCCCATGATTATATCAATGTACACAGCTATGATTTAATAAAAAAAAAAAAGAAAATTGAGAGACAACTCACTCTGTTTTACAGATTGCTGGCTCTGTGATAATAAACTTAGTGCACTTATTCCCCATCTCCATATTTGTGTGACAGTGGCAGGCAGCTATATGCCTTTATCTATTTACATTTCTGGTGACCAAAATGTACCCCAAGACTGACTGCTCCAGTAAGTGGCAAGCTAGTGAAGCCTAGCTCTCTCCTGGACAGTCAGGCCCAGGGGTGTACTGCTCAAGTGCTCCTGGAAGAAATGCCAGGAGATTTCTCTTGAGGGTGTTCAGACTCTGCACTCGCATACCATTACAGCCCTTTTGGGTGGATTCTGTGTGATTAGTGTCACTATGAGTACTCAGTAATGACTAACAAATAAAGATTTAGTGCAACATGGACTGGAGAGCACACCATCCAGACTTCAAAGAGAAATGGAAAATAAATGGGTCCTTGAATCATTATTTTTTATTTATTTATTTTTTATTAAATCATAGCAGTGTACATTAATGCAATCATGGGGCACCATACACGGGTTTTATATATCATATGACATATTTTCATCACACTGGTTAACATAGCCTTCCTGGCATTTTCTTAGTTATTGTGTTAAGACATTTATATTCTACATTTAGTAAGTTTCATATGTGCCATTGTAAGATGCACCGTAGGTGTGGTCACATCAATTATCCTCACTGGACCCTCCTCCCCACTCGCTTCCCCTCCCTTTCACCCTTCCCCATATTCTTGGGTGATAATTTGGTTATAGCTTTTGTACGAAAGCTATAAATTAGGTTCATAGTAGGGCTGAGTACATTGGATATTTTTTCTTCATTTTTAAGATACTTTACTAAGAAGAATAAGTTCCAGCTCCATCCATGTAAACATGAAAGCAATAAAGTCTCCATCTTTATTTACAGCTGCATAATATTCCATGGTGTATATATACCACAATTTATTAATCCATCCGTGGATTGATGGGCACTTGGGCTTCTTCCATGACTTAGCAATTATGAATTAGGCTACAATAAACATTCTGGAACAAATATCTTTGTTATAGTGTGATTTTGGTCTTCTGGGTATATACCTAGTAGAGGAATTGTAGGATTGATTGACAGGTCTATTTTTAGACCTTTAAGTATTATCCAGACATCTTTCCAAAAGGAACATATTAGCTTACATTCCCACCAGCAGAGAACAAGTGTTCCCCTTTCTCTACATCCATGCCAACATCTCTGGTCTTGTAATTTTTGTGATACGGGGTAATATTACTGGAGTTAGATGATATCTCAAAGTAGTTTTGATTTGCATTTCTCTGATGATTAAGGATAATGAGCATTTTTTCATATGTCTGTAGGCCGTGCGCCTGTCTTCCTCAGAGAAGTTTCTCTTAAAGTCCCTTGCCTACCCTGAAATGGGATCAATTGTTCTTTTCTTACTAATATGTTTGAGTTCTCTCTGGATTCTGATTATTAAACCTTTGTCAGAGACATAACCTGCAAATATCTTCTCCCATTCTGAGGGCTATCTGCTTGCTTTATTTACAGTGTTCTTGGCTGTACAGAAGCTTTTTAGTTTCATCAGGTCCCAGTACTGTATTTTTGATGCTGTTTTCATTTCCTGGGGTGTCCTCCTCATAAAATATTCACCCAGACCAATTTTTTCAAGAGTTCCCTGCACTTTCTTCTAGTATTTTTTATATTTTCATGTCTTAAGTTTAAATCTTTGATACAGTGAGAGTCTATCTTAGTTAACGGTGAAAGGTGTGGGTCCAGTTTCAGTGTTTTGCAGGTTGCCGGCCAGTTCACCCAGCACCATTTGTTAAATAGGGAATCTTCCCCACTGAATGTTTTTAATTGGCTTGTCAAAGATCAAATAATAGTAAGTAGCTGGGTTCATCTTTTGGTTCTCTATTCTGTTCCATACATCTACCTCTCTGTTTTTTTGCCAGTACCATGCTGTTTGATCACTATGATTTATAGTATAGTCTGAGGTCTGGTAGTGTGATTCCTCCTGCTTTGTTTTTATTTCTGAGTAATGTCTTGGCTATTTGAGTTTTTTTCTGATTCCATATAAAACAAAGTATTATTTTTCAAGATCTTTGAAGTATGACAGTGGAGCTTTAATAGAGATTGCATTAAAATTGTATATTGCTTTGGGTGGTATGGACATTTAAACAATGTTGATTCTTCCCAGCCATGAACATGGTATGTTTTTCCATTCGTTAACATTTTCAGCTATTTCTTTTCTTAGTGTTTCATACTTCTCTTTATAGAGATCGTTCATGTCCTTTGTTAGATAAACTACTAAATATTTCATCTTCTTTGGCAGTACTGTGAACGGAATAGAATCCCTGACTGTTTTTTCCGCTTGTCTATTCTTGGTATGTATAAAGGCTACCGATTTATGAATGTTGATTTTGTAAACTGAAATGCTAATGTATTCCTTGATTACTTCTAAGAGTTTCATAGTAGAATCCCTGGTGTTTTCCAGATATACAGTCATATCATCTATGAAGAGTGAAAGTTTGATCTCTTCTGATCCCATATGAATACCCTTGATCACCTTTTCTTCCGTGGTTGAAATGGCTAAAACTTCCATTACAATGATAAAGAGCAGTGGAGACAATGGTCAAGCTTGCCTGGCTCCTGCTCTGAGTGGAAATGACTTCAGTTTAACTCCATTTAATATGATATTGTCTGTAGGTTTGCTGTAGATGGACTCTATCAGTTTATGAAATGTTCCTTCTATACCAATTTTGTTAAGTATTCTGATCATGAAGTGATGCTGGATATTATCAAGAACTTTTTCTGCATCAATTGAGAGAATCATATGGTCTTTGTTTTTTAATTTGTTAATGTGCTGAATCATATTTATAGATTTACATATATTGAACCAGCCTTGAGAACCTGGGATAAAGCCCACTTGGTCTTGATGTATAATTTGTTTGATGTGTTGCTGGATTCTGTTTGTTAGGATCTTCTTGAATATTTTTGCCTCAATATTTATTAGTGATATTGATCTATAATTTTCCTTTCTTGTTGAGTCTTTTCCTGGTTTGGGATCAAGGTGATGTTTTCTTCATAGAACATGTTGGGTAGTATTCATTCTTTTCTATATTTTTGAAAAGGTTGAGTAATATAGCTACTAGTTCCTCTTTAAATATTTGGTAGAATCCTGACATTAAGCCTTCTGGCCCTGGGCTTTTCTTTTTAGGGAAATTTTATATAGTTGATGCTTTTTCAGTACTTGATATAGGCCTTTTTACCATTTCCACTTGATTCTGGCTAAGTCTTGGAAGGTGACGTGCTTCCAAATATTGGTCAATTTCCATCACATATTCATATTTCTGAGAATAAAGTAATATTCATTAAGGACTTTTTAAATTTCTGAGTGGTCTGTTGTTATTTCATCTTTGCTATTTTGATTGATGAATTACAAATTTACTCTTTTTTTCTGGTTATTTCAGCCAAAGTTTTATTTATTTTTTTTACCTTTTTGAAAAACCAAGTTTTTGATTTATTGATCTGTTTTATAATCCTTTTGTTTTCAATTTCATTTAATTCTGCTCTAATTTTGGTTATTTCTTTTCTTCTACTGGGTTTGGGTTTGGAATGTTCTTCCTTTTCAAGTTGCTTGAGATGTCCCATTAAGTTGTTAACTTCCTCTCTTTCCTTTCTCTTGAGGAAGGCTTGGAGTGCTAAGTTTCCCTCTTAGGACTGTCTTTGTGGTATCCCAGTGGTTCAGATAATTTGTGTCTTCATTGTCATTTTTTTCCCAAAAATTTGTTTATTTCTTTCTTAATCTCATCTATGACCCAGATACCATTCAGCATAAGGTTATTTAACTTCCATTTTTTTGTAGGAGTATGCAGATTCCTTTCATTACTAAGTTCAACTTTTATTCCACGGTGGTCCGAGAAGATGCAATGAATAATTTCTATTCCTTTAAATTTAGTGTGGTTTCACTTGTGACCGAAGATGTGATTGATTTTGGAGTATGTTCTGTGGGCTGATGAGAAGTATGTGTATTCAGTTTTGTTGGGATGAAATATTCTGTAGATATGTCTGTTAAATCCAAATGTTGAATGGTGAAGTTTAACTCTAAAATTTCTTTGCTCAGCTTCTTATTGGAGGATCTATGTAACATTGCCAAAGGAGTGTTAAAATCTCTGACTATTTTGGAGCTGGAGGAAATCAAGTTGTTCATGTGTATTAGTTTTTCTTGTAAATTGAGGCTCATTATGGTTTGGTGCATGAATATTAATAATTGAAATCTCATCATATTGAGTATTACCCTTAACAAATATGAAGTGAACATTCTTATACTTCCTCATTTTTGTTGGTTTAAAGCCTATTGTATCTGCAAATAGAATCGCAACACCTGTTTTTTTCTGATTTTCATTTGCCTAAAATATAGATGACCATCCCTTCACCGTGAGTCTATATTTATCTTTTAAGGTAAGATGACATTCTTGTATGCAGCAGATATCTGGCCTGAGTTTTTGTATCCAGTCAGCCAATCTGTGCCTGTTTACAGGACAATTTAATCCATTCACAATATTTGACAATATTGATAAGCCTGGTGGAATTTTGGGTATCAAGTGTTTTGAAAGTCCAGTTGACATTTTTAGTTCTTTCACCACTGTGGAAGTTGGAGTTTGATCAGAAGTTTCTGAGTGAGTTTAGTTTTGCGGTGAAGGAGTGTACTGGTCATTATGGAGGATAGGTCTGAGAATATCCTGGAGAGCTTGTTTATTTATGGCAAATTTCATTAACATGTGAATGTCTTTAAAGTGTTTAGTTTCTCCATCATAAATAAAATTTGGTTTAGATGGATACAGTATCCTGGGTTGAAAGCTATTTTGTTTTAGGAGATTAAAAGTTGATGACCACCCTGTTCTGGCTTGAAAGATTTCAGCAGAGAGATCTGCAGTCATTCTAATATTCTTCCTTTTGAAGGTTATGGTTTTCTTATGTCTGACTGCTTTCAGAATTTTCTCCTTCATATTCACTTTAGTGAAGTCAATAATTATGTGCCTGTGGATGTCTTATTCGGGTTGAGTCATGCCGGGGTTCTGAAACTGTCTTCCATCTGAATTTCAGAATCTCTTATAACGTCTGGAAAATTCTCTTTCATAATTTTATGGAGAAGAGCCTTTCTGCCTTGCGAAGTCACTTCGTCGCTTTCAGGGATTCCTATGAAGCAAATATTAGTTTTCTTTGAATTATCCTAGAGCTCTCTGAGAGAATGATTTGGTTTTGCTCTCCATTTCTCTTCCTCTTTAAGCATTTCAGAGCATTCAAAAGCCCTGTCTTCAATGTCAGAAATCCTTTCTTCTGCTTGCTCCACTCTGTTACTGATGGATTCTACTGTATTTTTCAGATCTTTGAGGGCTACAAATTCTTGTCTCAATGTGTCAAAATCTTTGGTGATTTTGTCTTTAAATTGTTGAATTCTTGGGACAACTTTTGAATGGCTCTTGGTATTTCTAATTCCAACTTTTCCTTCATTCTATTGATCTTGTTTGCAATCCAAATTCTGAACTGGATTTCTTACATCTCAGCCATCTGTTTATGAATGAGATCTTCAATTGCATCTACCATATCTTTTCTTGGGGGCATTGATCTACTCTTGTTTTTCATGCTAACGGAGTTTTTCTGCTGATTCCACCTCATGATTATTTTACACCATTTGACCTGATGAGCACATAAGGAGAAGTTGGGTTGGGGGCTCTAGGAATAGTGATTATCCAGCCCTTTGCCCAAAAGCTGGGGCTGGTGTCTGTACCTTTTCCCCCGGAGCTTTGCCAAGGACCTGTACAGTGCTATGGCCTGAGAAACTGGGGATCTGTTTGGTGTGGTGGGGCTAAGTGGATCTTTCTTGTTTTCAGCTTGTCTCTGCCCTACCCTAGTGAATCAGTTACTCTGGGTTGAAGTCTCAGCATTGGAGAAATAACAGAAATTAAGTCATCCCACCCCCCACAGTCAACAATTGGAAAAGGATAATCAACCTTTCCTACAACCACCCACCCAGGGTACCACTAGAAATGTCCTTGGGTGATTGGCCCATTTCAAGAAGTCCAAATCAATTATCTCAGTCAGCACCTGTCTCAGGTGGGAGAGTTCAAAAGGTCTCTAGCAACTAGATCACAGGTGTCTGCTGGCAACTCAAATGTAACTTGCTCTGGTGCTCTGTGAGTTCAGGAGTACCCACCCAGCAAATAGATTAGTCTTGGAAGGTTGATACCTCCTTCCCCACCTTGCACCTCTATCACATTTAGTTACTGATAACTCGGCAGTGCTGTGACCCATTTCCCTCCAATGAGCAGATAATCCAGGGGTTTGCACCTGCTTGAATCACAGGGAGATGTATGTCTCCTCATCCAGGCCACTGCTCTCTGCCACTATCCAGCAGGGGGAGGTGAGGCCTGACAACCTCAGGTGCTTAATGGAGGCTGGGTCTGTTCACTCAGTTCCAGACCCACCCATGATTGATGTTGCTGACAGAACAGAACAACTTCGCAGAATTTATTTCTGTCCTGGCTATATTCCCCTGCAGAAGAGATGCTGTTTGAGTTCACAGAACTTGTGACTCGGGCCCTGTCTGTGCTGCTGCCTGGTCTCACCTGCAGTTTTTACTGGAGTGGCACGGTTAGCTGTCAGTTCCAGCCTCTGCCTGTCCCCCTTTGTCTCAGCTACTGATCCCCTTAGGGCCGGGTGTGTCTTAGGCTCAGTAAAGTGGTCCTCTGGTTGAGTCCTGCCCTGGGAATCTGCTGGTTCTGCATCTGTGTATTCTAGTCCTTGTGCTCCGCCCAGGCCAGTGCCACCTCAAGAAAACCCTTTACTCATGGGGCCTGTGTTTCCTTCCCAGATCTATTCCCCCAGTGGCTGCTACCAGAGAAGATGACTGGCTTCCTCTGGTTGCCCAGAGAGACAGGGGGTGTGACTCCAGAATATCCAGGGGTAAGCCCTATTAATAGTTGCCGCTGCTGATGCTGCTCTGTGCCTCAGGGTACTGCCACTCCTGTATGGTTCTCTGTCAGCTGACCATCCTCTTCTTACTCCCATGCCACAGAATCAGCACTGACCAGCAGCAGTCCATGCCCTGTCCACACCTCTCAAGAAAATACTCAAGAATCTGGACTCCTGTGGGATAGGCTTCCAGACCTTGGAGTGAGAGTGGAGGGGAGTACTTGGAATTCAGAATTGCAGGTAGAGAATATATACAGTTTTATACAGTTTTATGCCTGGCAGGAGAGTGCCATGGCACCCTAGTAGGGAAATTAGGTTCAGTTTTTAGAGGGTCTCTCCCTTGGGATGGGAGGACTTTTGAGCTCTACTCACTTGTTTGTATGAAGTACTGCAAGCCTTTCTCATGGGGGAGGGGACTTCCATCTCCTTGGTGATGGATTTTGTACCTTTTATTTGTATCCTTGGGGTTGCAGCTCTCCTCAGCAGGGTTGATGTGAGTTCTTCAACCTTCTCTTTTGGCTCAGCTCTAATCCACCAGCTTACTTGCTAATCTTCTATCCTTTAACTCTCCTTCTGGATGGGAGCCTCTGTGGAAAGCTGTCTTCAGTCAGCCATCTTGCCTCCAACTTCGGTTGACAGCTATTTTTACTTGTTCCCCTGGGGGCTTTGGTCCTGCCATGAATTTTCTCTGCAGACAAGACATCTGCACCAACAGTCTGAGCTACTTCCACAGAGCTCCTCACTGAAGAGACTCAGGTCCTTAAATTATTATAATAATGTTACATTGTTTAAAATAACAACTCTCATTAAAATACTTAGGTTTGTTTCTGTCTTGGTAGAATTTATGAGTTTAAAGGCATTAATTAAACTGTATTTTGATTGCTGATCTGTCTTCTATATCTAATTTTGGGGTATAGAAATGGTTAACAGAAAAACAACATAAAATACTAACTAAAACGTAGAAAAACTAATGATTGTGGGGAGATGGCTGAATAGAAGCAGTTTTTGCCAGAGGCTCATGACCAAACAGAGATATATTCGACTAAATTAGATGGAAGCTCCACACTAAGTAGGCTGCATGAGGTACACATCACCCAGACTGAATCAAGGGGCTGAAAAAAGAAAGTGAAAGAAAAACAATAGGTAAGAGCCCAGCTCCCAGAGGAAGCTCCCTTCTCCCAAACAGGAGCTCCATGGTGGGTGACCAGTTAGCTAGTGAACTGGGTTCAAACGTCTCCTCACCTTATCCCACAAAGAGCAGTTGCTAAGTCCCAGTCTTCCTTCATTACTTAGGTCCCACCACTGAGACTGGGCCCCAATCTGTCTGGCACAAGACACCAAATATTTTTTTCCTGAAATCCTGATAACCCAGATTGCCCTTCCCCCATCCTAGTTGCTGGCATGACTGTCCCCTGTAGAATCCAAAGTGTTTGACGAACTCACCGGGAAGCTTGAGAAGTCTGCAGTGTGAGAACAGTAGCTGCAGTGTTAGAACAGTAGCACAGCAGTCCAAGCTTTTGTGTGGAGAGGGTGAACTACCTATCTCCAGTTCCTCAGGAATTCTCAGCCACCTCTGTTTTCTTCCCTTCAGGACAACTTCTGAGATCCATTGAGTGGGCAGGTCCAGTCTTTAAATGACTATGACTTGTGATTTAACTTTAGACCTGTCCTCTTCAGTAGGCCTGGCTCTTTGAGCTTGATTAGATAGGCAGTAAGGTGTCTATGTGACTTTGGACTGAACTTTAGACCTCTGGCATCTCCAGGCAAGGCTCTATGAGCACAATGGGGTGGGCAGGGCCAAGGTTTAAGTGTCATTTTACTGAACTTTGGATCACTGGCCTCCACCAGGTGGGGCTCTCCGAGCTCAATTGGGTGAGTGGGGCCGCTGTTTAAGTGGCTTTGAACTGAACTTTGGATTATCACTCTCCACTGGGTGTAGGCTTTCTGAGCTCAATTGCATGGGCTGTGCCTTTTGCCTGTGCTAAAAGGCCAATTGGACCCCATTTAGCACTTTCTTACTCCCACCTCTTCAGCACATAGGCCTTGCAGAAACAGGCGATTAAACAAACATGTCCTGTAGAGATGGGGATTAGCCCAGAGTCATAGCAGACCCTTGTAAAAACACATTCCTATCCACAGTTCCCCTGGTAAATAACCAGCCCCAACCCTGTAAATCTATCCTTGCAGATTCCATCTACCTCCCTTCCCCCTTAACTGAAAAAAAAAACAAAAAAAAAGTTATAAAAAAAACCCTTCCTTTGTGATGCTTTGCCAAGAATTTGGGGTGTGAACCCATCTCAGTCGGCTAGACAATAAAGGGCCTCATATCTAATTTGAACTCAGTGTGCTGGCATTTTCTCTATAATTCCACTTGTGTTTGGTACAACATTTGGAGGCCCCAGCAAGGTCTCACCAGCTGGAGGATTGGCCTCCCTGAGTGGCCCCTCTGAGAAGGCAGGAATTATAGGGGAGGTACCTCTTGAGACATTCCAGGGCCCCATAATTTCCTAAACTCCTCCTGAGGGCTCCAGGATAACTCTGATCAACTTCACCAAAATCTTGGGTCCAAAACTCCCTCTTGAGAGGTAAGTGTTTTTTTCTGTCTAAGTGTAGTTTGTTTGTGTTCAGAAGTAAGGTTATGTTCCTAGGAATAGGCCACAAAACAGTTACTGGGATGCCAGTACCATCAGGACATTGGGGAGTTCCCCAGGGAACCAGGTTAGGGCACAGAGAGGATAACAGAGGCCCAAGAAGGAGGCATAGGGACTCTTGAGGGCCACCTAGACATAGGGGCTCCTGAGGGCTGCCTGGTGGTTGGTAGGCCTTTCCCATGTTCCTGGAAACATTGAGACTCCAGTGGGGAGCCTCAGAGGTGCATTTGATTTTTTCTTTGTGCATTTGTTCATCATCATTGATATCAGTGTGTCTGTTATTCTTATTACCTGTCTTGATATAATTTCTATTCTTTTTGGTTGGGTTAACAATCATGGTAACTCAATAAAGCAAACCTCTGACACCCCTCCAGTGCATGTTAAAGAACTTCACTTCTAGCTTCTCTAATGTCTATAGAGTCAGGTTTTCTAAGAACCACCTCCAAGTGCTCTGTGAAGTTGAATGACCCAGCTTTAATGTAGGGTGGCCTTCCACTGGCTCCCTTGACCCAGATTTCATGACTGTGGTCCATCAAGTGGTCACGGGGAAGCAAAGTCACCTGGACCAGTTCCCCTACATTTATTACTGGTTGATTTTAGTCCCTAAACCCACTCCCTGGCTTTGCACATGTGCAGTGGGTACACCAACGCAAGACCACACAAAGGGAGAACAGACTCAGACACACCTGGTAGCTGCTGATTGACATGCAGGGACTTGCTCCTACACCTAAAGATGTCTAAGGCATGGTAGAATCAATCCAGGGTTCCCACTATTTGAGTGGAATTGTGAGTCTAATCAACCCCTGGATGTTAAATCACTGGCAGGACTGGTGAGAGGTGTAGAAGAGAGTGCGGGTGTAGTGAGACTGAGACTAGACATGGAGGGTAGGTTTCCCCACTTCCCCTCACAGGGTCTAGGGGAGTGTTAGTCTGCCTCCTATGGCTAAATGGCAGTTCAAGTAAGAAATTAAGGCTGCCCAGGTTAAAAAATGAGTTGATATTGTGTGCACGTGAGTGCTTGGAAACTAACTCAAATGGGTAATAATAGGCAGAGTTTCGTGCCCCCCCCACTTTTCACAGGGCAAAACAACTGTGAGACTGGCCCCTGTCTGTATCCCTTTTTGTAAAGTGTAGTTTATCTGAGGAAAAGAGATGAGAAGCACATGGGGGAAGCCGGCCCCATTAAGAATTGTGTTGAAGCATTTTGAAAAAGTGGTTACAGGAGACTGCTGTAACCATGTCTCTGGGAAGATTGAAAGCTGTAAACAAGAATAACTTAAATACTCTGATGTTCAGGTAATTATGGTATTCTTTAAAATAAAGTTGTTTTTAAACCTGTTATTAAAGTTAAAATGTTTGGGGATTCTGAAACTGCCACCTCTGTAATATTTCTAAGTTTACTGGATTCGACTGTTAGCTTGTGTTCTTGATTTTAAACCTAAGAGCACACTCCCTTACTTATGCTAGCAACTTCAAGGCATAGTCTAGGACAGATGACCCTTTTCCTCCCTGCTTCAATTTGCCCACTGGCTATTTTAAGAGAAACTGGATGGTCCAGGTTTTCTGGCTTTCTGTCCTTGTCACAGGTCCTGTCCTTGGTGGCCATCTTTGCCATGTAGCCATGTGAAATTTAAGGGAACAATGACAAGACATCAGAAAGAATGCCTATGTTATGTGTTTTTTTCCCGGAGTTTCCTTTAGTGAGTTCTTGGTATTAGAGATTGAGTATTGAGCCCACGGGCCACAGATAAATAATACAATGGGATTTTGTTAGATGAAGGGGCATGCATAGAGAATGAAAAATGCTAGAGCTTCTGGCAGGGGGGAGGAGGTCAAGTCATAGGTCTCCTGCATGGATCCTTTGTCTAGAATTAATATTGAACCTAAGATAAATTTTGGCCAGGACTTAATAAATGAAAAAAATATCTTTATAAGCTGAATGAGTGTTTTAACAAATAAATGAATGCAGTCCCCACACTGAGGTAAGGTTATCAGTTTTTGTTTTTTTTTTGTCATAGGGAGGGTATGAGGATATGCACTCCCTCTTCAGGCTGCTTTGTTCCTGGCTTTGCTGGAGTTAAGAGTTTGTAAACTGCAGTGTGCCACCTGTTTGTGCCTAGAAATGGAAGTCTGATTTTCTGAGCTCATCTGAGACTTAAAAATGGGGGGGTCCCTGTGTAGCCCTGAGTGGGAAAATGCAATATCAATGTAATATTCCATAAAATGTCTCTCATTTGTAAAATGTAATAATTTGTTTGTTTACATTATTTAGAAAAATGTTTGTCAAAGAATAAGATTCTTGCCTTTTAAATCTTCTAATTATCGGTTTATTCAAGTGAATAATTAAGAATATTTTTTGATTGTGCAGGATTGGATAAGATTCATAAAGAGAAATTTTTGGAAAAATTTACATGTGATCCAGTTGACTACGTATTTCTTTTAGAATCTTCTGGCTTGTGATCTTGTTTACACAAATGTTTTAAGCCTTTGATATTTGATAAAGCTTCTAAAATCAAAACTCTACATTTGAGCTTTTTGAAGTATTAAAATCACTGAAAGTCTGAGAAAGATATATTAGGCTTATTCGATATATTAAAAATGTATAGGAAATATTGTCAAATATGAAATCATGATTAATTTTCTGTGAATTATGTTTATATATATTCCAATATTATAAAATATTGATCTATCTTAATATATTGTCAGTAATAATTTTAATTCATCTCAGGAAATGGTTTTTGTAATTGGCTGAGTTCAAAGTTTACCCTTCCAGAAAAATACTAGGAAAGGCTGGTGAATTCTCTCAAATTCAAATTTCTGATGTCTTTGGAAATTAAATACCATAGTGCTAAAAACAAACTTATAAGACTTTAATTATAAAGCTGACATGTTCATCAGTTTTGCTAATGTAACTTCAAACAGAACAGAAGTCAGTTACGTGGAACTGTGTGGGTTTATTATGGCTCTTGTTTAAAGTACTACTGATTCTTTCTGTGTTGTTTTCCAGAAGTGAAGGAAACCATTTTCTGTCTTTTAAGCTTTAGTTTTCAGCAATGTATATACTTATAGGCAAAATTTAAAACATTTTTTCTCTCTCCTTAATTTCTCCAGAATTTGAAAGCCATTTGTAAGTATTCTTAATTTCTGACAACAGAGTTATTTGCATAAGTTTAACAAGAATCTGTTTCAGGCTTGGCACCCATAGCTCTGTGAGTAGGGTTCCAGCCACATACACCAAGGCTGGTGGGTTCAACCCAGGCTCAGGCCTACTAAACAATAATGAGACCTACAATCAAAAAATAGCCCAGCATTGTGGCATGCACCTATAGTTTCAGTTAGTTGGGAGGCTGAGGCATGAGAATTGCTTAAGCTCAAGAGTTTGATGTTGCTGTGAGCTGTGATGCCACAAATTTCTACCAAAGGCAACACAGTGAAAATCTGTCTCAAAAAAAAAAAAGAATCTGTTTCATTCTATAGGACATGATAAAGGCACTAGTACAAAAACGTTGACTGGAATAGCATTTTCTGAGGTGTCCAGACTGCATTAAGGGATTAAGGTTGACTTTATAAGGTTAATAATACAGCCCTTTGGAAAAACGGGCCAGATACCCATTAATAAAGTTTCCTAATATGTGGTAAGTAATGAAGGTCACTTTCTGACAGGTCTGGAAATCTCAATTTGTTTGGGCACCTCAAAAGAAGAGGAATTTAACCAATGCATACAGATATCTAATGGCTTAGATGAAACCTGGGCTTGTAGAAGGGATTCAAGTCTAACCTGAGATTCCTTATAAATAGTTCCAGCAAAGCCAATTTTAAAGGGAAAAAGGTCTAAATAGCTAACAATTATTCTTGCTGTACTTTATGCCAAGAATCAGACCCAATGTACTGAAAGTATAGTTTATTTTTGGCAATTGAATTAGTTCTGTTATCATTTATTTTTAATAAAATGAGAAATTTGAGAAAAATAGTTCAGAAAGCAAGAATTATAGCCCACATATATTAAATTCCTTGTCTACAATGCCACCTCATAAATGAGACATAGCCATTTAACTAAACTTGTCTGTTAAATGGAACTAAAAGGCAAGCCAAAGAATATAAAATTATATACAGTAATTATATTTGCTCTGGAGTCTTAGACCTGAACAAAGGTCACTTGTTGGCTATACTGAAAAAAAATTATGCACTGTTAAGTATTATCTGCTTTGCCTATATAGATACTTCAGGAAAAATTGGAACCTGAATGAAAATTTCCAAGTAAATTGGGTGACTGTAACATGGCTTCATAAATGACCCCACATCCAACTAATGTTTAGGAAAATTCACTTGATTTGTCTAGAATTTTGTATCAGTTCTGTAGAGACTCTTAAAGCTAGGTACTATTATTATTTTTTATTGTTAGGGATTCATTGAGGGTACAATAAGCCAGATTACACTGATTGCATTTGTTTAGCAAAGTCCCTCTTACAATCATGTCTTGCCCCCCAAAGGTGTGGCACACACCAAGGCCCCATCCCCTCCCCCTTCCCTCTCTCTTCTCTTCCTTACACACCTCTCCCTCCTTCTTTCTGTTTCTTCTCTCCCCTTTCCCCACTCCCACCATGACCTTAATTGTCATTAATTGTCCTCATAAAAAAATCGAGTACATAGGATTCATGCTTCTCCATTCTTGTGATGCTTTACTAAGAATAATGTCTTCCACGTCCATCCAGGTTAATACGAAGGATGTAAAGTCTCCATTTTTTTTAAAGGCTGAATAGTATTCCATGGTGTACATAAACCACAGCTTGTTAATCCATTTTTGGGTTGGTGGGCATTTAGGCTGCTTCCACATTTTGGTGATTGTAAATTGAGCTGCAATAAATAGTATAGCACAAGTGTCCTTATGATAAAAGAAGTTCTTTCCTTCTGGGTAGATGCCCAGTAATGGGATTGCAGGATCAAATTGGAGGTGCAGCCTGAGTGCTTTGAGGTTTCTCCACACTTCCTTCCAAAAAGTTTGTACTAGTTTGCAGTCCCACCATCAGTGTAAAAGTGTTCCCTCTGTCCACACCCATGCCAGCATCTGCAGTTTTGAGATTTTGTGATGTGGTCCATTTTTGCTGGGGTTAGATATTATCTCAGGGTGGTTTTAATTTGCATTTCTCTAATAGATAGGGATGATAAACATTTTTTTCATATGTTTGTTAGCCATTCATCTGTCTTCTTTAGAGATGGTTCTATAAATGTCTCTAGCCCATTGATATATGGGATTGTTGGCTTTTTTTTCATATGGATTAACTTGAGTTCTCTATGGATTCTAATTATCAAGCTTTTGTCTGAATCAAAATATTCAAATATAATTTCCCATTGTGTAGGTTGTCTATTTGCTTTGGTTGTTGTCTCCTTAGCTGAACAGAAGCTTTTCATTTTAATGAAGTTCCATTTGTTTATTTTTGTTGTTGTTGCAATTGCCATGGCAGTGTTCTTCATGAAGTCTTTCCCCAAGCCAATATCTTCCAGTGTTTTCCTATGCTTTCTTTGAGGATTTTTATTGTTTCATGGCTTAAATTTAACTCCTTTGTCCATCTTGAATCTTTTTTTGTGAGTGGAGAAAGGTGTGCATCCAGTTTCAGTCTTTTACATGTGGATATCCAGTTCTCCCAACACTATTTATTGAATAGGGAGTCTTTCCCCCAAGGTATGTTCTTGTTTGGTTTATCAAAGATTAGGTGGTTGTAAGATGTTATTTTCATTTTCTAGTTTTCTATTCGATTCCAGTGTCTATGTCTCTATTTTTGTGCCAGTACCATGCTGTCTTGACCACTATGGCTTTGTAGTACAGCCCAAAATCTGGTAAGGTGATGCCCCCAGCTTTATTTTTATTACTAAGAACTGCCTTAGCTATACGAGTTTTTTTCTGGTTCCATACAAAATGCAGAATCATTTTTCCAAATCTTGAAAGTACGATGTTAGTATTTTAATAGGAATGGCATTGAATAAGTAGATTGCTTTGGGAAGTATAGACATTTTAACAATGTTGATTCTTCCCGTCAATGAATACCATATGTTCTTCCATTTGATAATATCCTCTGCCATTTCCTTTCTGAGGATTTCATACTTTTCTTTGTAGAGGTCCTTCACCTCCTTCGTTAGGTATATTCCAAGGTATTTCATTTTCTTTGAAACTATGGTGAAGGGGGTTGTGTCCTTAATTAGCTTCTCATCTTGAATGTTATTGGCGTATACAAAGGCTACTGACTGTGGACATTGATTTTATATACTGAAACATTACTGTATTTTTTGATGACTTCTAGGAGTCTTGTGGTTGAGTCTTTGGGATTCTGTAAGCATAAGATCATGTTGTCATCAAAAAGGGAGAGTTTGACCTCCTCTGCTCCCATTTGGATTTCCTTTATTTTTTTGTCTTGCCTAATTGTATTGGCTAGAACTTCCAGCACTATTTTGAATAGTAAAGGTGACAGAGGAAAACCTTGTCTGGTTTCAGTTCTAGGAGGAAAAGCTTTCAGTTTTACTGCATTCAGTAAAATATTAGCTGTGGGTTTGTCATACATAGCTTCAATCAGTTTTAGAAATGTGACACCTATGCCTATACTGTTCAGTGTTCTAATTAAAAAAGGAAGCTGGATTTTATTGAATGTTTTTTCTGCATCTGTTGAGAGGATCATATGATCTTTATTTTTGCTTCTGTTAATCTGGTGGATAACGTTTATGGACATGTGTATTTTAAACTGGCCTTGCATCCCTGGAATGAAACCTATTTGATCATGATGTATGACTTTTTTGATGATAAGCTGTAATCTATCGGCTAGGATTTTGTTAAGAATTTTTGCATCTATATTCATGAGTGAAATTGGTCTGAAATTCTCCTTTTTGTTTGGGTCTTTTCCTGGTTTTGGTATCAGGGTGATGTTTGCTTCATAGAACGTGTTGGGGAAGATTCCTTCTTCCACGATTTTTTGGAATAATTTCTGCAGTATGGGAATAAGCTCTTCCTTGAAGGTTTGATAGAATTCTACTGTGAAGCCATCTGGACCAGGGCATTTTTTGGTTGGAAGCTTTTTTATTGTTTCATTAATCCCAGTGCTTGAAATTGGTCTTTTCAGGAGTTCTATTTCTTCCTGGGTAAGTCTAGGGAGAGGGTGTGATTCCAAATACTGTTCCATTTCCTTCACATTGTCAAATTTCTGGGCATAGAGTTTCTGGTACTATTCAGATATGATCTCTTGTATCTCTGTGGGATCAGTTGTTATTTCCCCTTTATCATTTCTCGTTGAGGTTACTTATTTTACCTTTCTATTCCTACTCAGTCTGGCCAATGGTTTATCTATTTTATTTATTTTTTCAAGAAACCAACACCTTGTTTCATTAATTTTCTGAATGATTCTTTTGTTTTCAATTTCATTGATCTCTAATTTGATTTTGGATATTTCTTCCTTTTTTATTAAATCGTAGCTGTGTACATTGATATAATCATGGGGCATCCTTCACTAGCTTCACAGTTTAGATTTTGGATATTTTTTTCTTCGACTGGGTTCAAGTTTAGATTGTTCTTCTTTTTCAAATTCCATAGATGGCTTGTAAGTTTGTTGATGCGCTCTCTTTCTGTTTTTAAAATGTAGGTATCTATAGCAATTTCCTGTTTTATTTCTTCCTGCATCCATCTGTTATTCAACAGAAGGTTGTTTACATTCCATGCCTTTGGGTGGGGTCAACCGTTTTTGTTAGATTTGAGTTCCGCCTTTATTGCCTTATGGTTGAGAATAATCAAGGTGAAATTTCAATTCTTTTTTTTCTATTGATATTTGTTTTGTGTCCCAGGATATGATCATTTTTGGAGAATGTTCCATGGGATGATGAGAAGACTGTATACTTGAAGCCAGGTGGTTTCTTGCAGTCAGCAAATGGATTGCTTGTGTTTTTTAATCCAGTCAACCAATCTATGTCTCTTCAGTGGGGAATTCAAGCCATTAACATTTATTGAGGTAATTGATAAGTGTGGTAGTATTCTATTCATCTTATTTTGTGAGAATCCATTGCTTAGTTTTATCTTTTGCACCAATGTCGAAGTTAGGTTCTGTCCTTTAATTTCTGAGTTCTTACTTTGCTGCTGATGCATTAGGATGGTCAGTGTGTAGAACAGGTTGAAGTATTTCCTGTAGAGCTGATCTTGTTGTGGTGAATTTCCTCAATGTTTGTATATCCGTAAATGATTTGATTTCTCCATCAATTTTAAAGCTTAGCTTAGCAGGGTATAGAATTCTGGGCTGGAAATTGTTCAGTTTAAGTAGATTAAAGGTAGATGACCATTGTCTTCTTGCTTGAAAAGTTTCATTAGAGAAGTCTGCAGTCACTCTGATGGATTTGCCCCATAGGTCAACTGGCGCTTACTCCTGGCAGCTTGCAGAATATTTTCTTTTGTCTTGACTTTGGACAGGTTCATTACAATGTGTCTTGAAGAAGCTCAGTTAGAGTTGAGGTGATCTGGGGTCCAATATCCCTCTGAAAGCAGTGTGTCAGAACCTTTGGTGATATTTGTGAAATTTTCTTTTTTTACATTCTCTGGTATGGCTTACATTCTTTGGGGCATTCTTCTTCCCCTTCTGGGATTCCTATAACTCGTATGTTGGAACTCTACATAAGGTCCCATAATTCTGACAGTGAACATTCTGCTTGCTCTCTCTCTTCTTTTCTCCCTCTTTAACTATCTGAGTTATCTCAAGAACTTTTTCCTCTACCTCCGAAATTCTTTCTTCTGCATGGTCTAACCTATTGCTGATACTTTCCATTGCATCTTTAAGTTCCCTAATTGACTGCTTCAGTTCCTTCCGCTCTGCTATATCCTTTCTATATTCTTCATATCGTTCATCTCTTATTTGATTCTGTTTTTAGATTTCCTTTTAGTTATTTTAGCTAGATATTATTTTAAAAACTAAGCTAGGTCTTTAAATAAGCATACTAATGTTCTCCTTATATAAACCTTAGCCTTGAAATCCAGAACTTGCAAATATTTATAAATAACTGCTAAATGGTTTTATTCCCTTATCCAGAACTCAACCTTGACTTTGTCCCTGTCAGTGTTAGGAAGCCAGAAAGTAGCTGAGGTCATGCAGAAGTCAGACAAAAGCTATAAAAATTTCTGTGAAAGGCTGTGAAACTAACTGACCCAACAATTGTATAAACTTACTAAGAAAGAATGGAAGAAATAAATTAAACAAACATCCAAACAACAAAAAAGCTTTCAAGAGACTAAAGAAGAACTTCAGGCAGGCCCTGGTACTAGGCCTCTTTGACCTAGCCAAGCCTTTTTAACTGTAGATATCAGAAAGAAATAGAACAGCTTAGGGAGTGCTCACCCAAAATGTAGCATCCTGGGGAAGACCAGTTGTTTTTCTCTCTAAGTGACTTGATGAGGTCTTGAAAAAATGGTACCCATGTCTCATAACAATAATAAATTGTAGCCAATGTCATACTGGTGCAATTGGCCAATACATTGACTTTAGGACAAAACTTAAAGAGTCTGGGTGCCATAAGCAGTGGTCACTCTTATGAACTCCCAGAAATATCATGGGTTAACAAACACATACCTCACTGAATGTCAAAGCTTACTGTGTAAAAATGCAAGATTGATGTTGTATTCATTAGGCCAGAGGCAAAGGAAAATTAAGAAACTTCTGGGAGGATACTTTTACATTCCCCTGATAGCCTCCCTTGCCATGAAAGTCAGCCAGCCCATGGCAGCCACACCTCCCACCAGCAGTGGCAGCACCACTGACAGGTGGCTACCACACCTCCCACTGGTGTGGCCACACCCCCAACCGGCAGCAACTGCACCCCCCAACTCATAGTGGCTACACCTCTGACCCACCGTGGCCACACCTCCCAGAGGAGTCAGACACACCACCTACCCATGCTTCTGCCCCCAGCTGTGGCAGCACCACCCCTGGCTGTGGTAATGGCTCCATGAACCCGTGGAGGCACATTCCCACAGGGGTCATATTTTGGAGAGACACCTCTCCAATTCTGTGGACCACCAGATGGAGCAATACCTCACCTCACAGGGGTTTCAGAGGAGGAGTGTGGCCATGGCACATGCATGGTCCCTGAGGGAAAGAACCACACACAGTGATAGTAATCCCCAACTCTGAACAGACACTGGAACACTCCCCTGTTTCCAATAAACACTGGAGGGAATCATGGTTGAGCTCCTCCTTCCTGCATGTCGCAGAGTGTGGCAGCACAGCCATGGAGGTATTGACTCCCCTTTGACTCAGGCAGGGGTAGTATTGAACTTCCTGGTGTACTTGAGCATTGAAGGGAACTGGGTCATAATCCTGCGGGGTTATCAGTGACTGACTGTTGCTGAGATGCAAGGTGGTGAAGGAGATTCCAATCCCCCTGGAGTAACTCTTTTGCAGGCCAGGACTTTCTGACTCCACTGAGCACTGGAGCAAGTCACACTTGAGGTACTGGTGAAACCCTGCAGTCTGGATGCCAGAAACCTTTTGAACTCTTCCACTTGAACAGTGATTATGCTGCCTGGGACAATTGGTTTGGAACTCTTGACCTGGGCCAGCCACCCAAGGACCCTTCAAAGTAGAGCCTTGGTGGTGTGGTAATGGAAGGGACTGATTCTCCTCTTAAGGTTGTCGCTGGTTGTGAGGTGGGGCAGGGTGTCTTAGTTGCTTGTACCTCTCCCCAGCTGGGATTTCAGCCCAAAGCCACAAATTCACCAGGATTGGATTGAGGCTACCTTAATACAAGACAGAGACACTTAGCCCCTTCACACCAACTAGGTCCCAGAGTCTCAGGCTGCAGTACTAAAAGGGACATTGTAAAGGTGTAGGGGGAAAACCACAGTCACTAGTCCCAGCTCCTTGGTAAAAGACTGGTTAACTACAACTCTAGGGGTCCTCAATCCAAGCTCACCTTACCAGCTTCACTAGACAAACTGAAAAATAATCAAGGAGTGGAACCAGAGGATAATCTCTGACAACAAGAATAATCAGAGTAGATCAACTTCCCCAAAGAATGACAAAGAATATACAACAGAAGATGCCATCCATAAACAAATGCCTGAAATAGAATTCCAAATATGGATGGCAAATAAGACTAATAGAATGGAAGTAAAGTTGGAATTAGAAATTCAAGGAATAGTTCAAGGAGTAGTTCAAAAGCTGTCTCAAGAAATGAATGAATTCAAAGACAAAATCTCTAAGGATTTAGACATAATATGAAAAGAAATTGCAGACCTTAAAGAATTGAGAAAGGTATTTGAAGAGCTTCAAAATACAGTAGAATCCGTCAGTAACAGAATGGAGGAGGGAGAAGAGAGGATCTATGACATTGAAGACAAAGCTTTTGAACGTGCTCAAATGATCAAAGAGGAAGAGAAGTGGAGAGCAAAAATGGACCATTCCCAGAGAAACTTGTGGGCCCACTCCAAAAGGGCAAACGTTCACCTTACAGGAATTCCTAAAGGAGAAGAGGATGGTCCTAAAGGCATAGATGCTGTACTTCAAGTTATGATGGAGGAGAATTTCCCAAGCATGTTAAGAGATACAGAAATTCTGATAGGAGACAGTTTCAGAACCCCACCATGACTCAATCCAGGTAAAGCATTTCCTAGACACATTGTAATTAACTTTGCCAATGTTAATATGAAGAAGAAAATTCATAAAACATGAAACTATAAAGATACTTGAAGAGAGTGCAGGAGAAACTCTTGAAGAAATTGGCCTGGGAAAATACTTATTTAGGAGGACCCCATGGGCAATTGAAGCAAAACCAACAATACATTACTGAGGTCTGATCAAACTAAAAATCTTTTTCACAGCCAAGAACACAGTTAATAAAGCAAGCAGACAGCCCTCATAATGGGAGAAGATATTTTTCTGGGTATGTCTCTGTCAGTAGTTTGATAACCAGTATACACAGAGAACACAAACTTATTAACAAAAAAAGAACAAGTAATCCCATCTCATTGTGGACTAGAGATGTCAATATAAGCTTCTCTGAATAAGACAGGCACATAGCCTATAGACACATGAAAAATGCTCATCATCTTTAATCATCAGAGAAATGCAAATCAAAACCACTTTGAGATATCATCTAATTCCAATAAGAGTAACCCACATAACAAAACCCCCAAACTATAGATGCTGGAGAGGATGTGGAGAGAAGAGAACACTTCTGCACTGCTGGTGGGGATGCAAACTAATATATTCCTTGTAAAAAAATGTTTGGAGCTCACTTAGGAATCTAAAAATAGACCTGAAGTTTGATACTGCAATTCCTCTACTAGATATATATCCAGAAGACTAAAAATCACTTTATAATGAAGACATGTGCACCAGAATACTTATTTCAGCCCAATTCATAATTGCCAAGTCATGGAAGAAGTCCAACTGCCCATTGACCCATGAATGAAATAATAAATTGTAGTATATGTATAGCGTGGAATATTATGCAGCCTTTAAAAAGATGGAGATGTTACCTCTTTTATGTTTACATGGATGGAGCTGGAACATATTCTTCTCAGTAAAGTGTTGCAAGAATGGAGCTGGAACATATTATTCTCAGTAAAATGTTGCAAGAATGAAAGAAAAATTATTCAATGTACTCAATTCTACTATGAAACCAATATATAATCACACACAAAATCCATATGAAACATATAACACTACCATAGCCCAAGATAAAGTGGGGAGGTGAGAATGGAAAGATGGGTGGAGGGAGGGTATTCAGTGGAACCACACCTATGCTGCATTTTTCAAGGGTATATGTCAAATCTTTTACATGTAGAGTATAAATGTCTTAACACAATAATTAAGAAATTGAGGTGAGGGCTATGTTAACCAGTTTGATGTAACTATTCCCAATTGTATATAAAACCAGCACATTGTACCTCATAAATGCATTAATGTACATAGCTATGATTTAATAAAAAAAAGATCCAATTTCTTCCATGTAAACATAAGAGAGGTAACATCTCCATCTTTTAATGGCTGCAGAGTATTACATGTTATACATATACCACAATTTGTGACTAGGGAATTATGAATTGGGCTGAAATAAACATTCTTGTGCAAACGTCTTTGTTGTAAAGTGATTTTTGGTCATCTGGGATATATACCTAGTAGAGGAGTTGCAAGATTGAATCGTGGGTCTACTTTTTGTTCCCTAAGCATTCTCCAAACTTCTTTCCAGAAGGGACATATTAGTTTGCATTCCCATCAGTGGTGCAGAAGTGTTCCCTTCTCTCCACATCCATGCCAACATCTGTAGTTTTGAGATTTTGTTATGTGAGTTAATCTTACTGGAGTTAGATAATATCTCAAAATTATTTTGATTTGAATTTCTATGATGATTAAAGATGATGAGCATTTTTTCATGTGTCTGTAGGCCTGCAAGTGTCTTTCAGAAAAGCTTCTGTTCAAATCTCTTGCCCACAATGGGATGGGATCTCTTATCCTTTTCTAATTAATAAGTTTGAGTTCTTTGTGGATTCTGCTTATCAAATCTTTGTCAGAAACATAACCTGCAAATATCTTCTTCCATTCTAAGGCTGTCTGCCTGCTTTACTTACTGTGTCCTTGGCTGTGCAGAACATTTGTAGTTTGATCAGATCCCCGTAATGTATTTTTGGTATTGTTTCAATTGCTTGGGGGATCCTCCTCATAAAGTATTTTACCAAGCTAATTAATTCAAGTATTTCCCCTGCACTGTCTCCAAGAATCTTGATAGTTTCATGTCTTATGTTGAATTGTTTTATCCAGTGAAAGTCAATTTTTGTTAATGGTGAAAGGTGTGGGTCCAATTTCAGTCGTCTTCTACAAATTGCCAGCCAATTCACCCAGCACCATTTGTTAAATAGGGAACCTTCCCCCAATTTATGTTTTTTGATAGGCTTATCAAAGATCAAATGACAATATGTCTCTGGGTTCATCTCTTGGTTCTGTATTGCGTTCCATACATCTATCTCTCTATTTTTGTGCCAGTACCATGCTGTTTTGACCACTATAGATTTATAGCTTAGTATGAAGTCTCTTTGTGTGATTCCTCTTGATTTGTTTTTATTTCTGAGTAATATCTTGACTATTGGAGTTTTTTTTTTCTGATTTTATATAAAAGGAAGGACTATTTTCTCCAGGTCTTTAAAGTATGACAGTGGTGCTTTAATAGGGATTGCATTAAATTTGTATATTGCTTTGGGTATTATGGACTTTTTAATAATGTTGATTCTTCCAAGCCATGATTATGGTATGTTGTTCCATTTGTTAACATCTTCAGCTATTTCTTTTCTCAGAGTTTCTTACTTTTCCTTATAAATATCTTTCACATCCTTTGTTAAGGACATTCCCAAATATTTCCTCTTCTCTGGTATTACTGTAAAAGAAATAGAGTCCTTGACTTATTTTTCAGCTTGATTATTGTTGTTACATAAAAAGCTACTGATTTGTGAGTATTGATTGTGTATCCTGAGACCCTGCTGTATTCCTTGATCAATGCTTAGAGTTTTATATTTTAGTCCCTGGGGGTTTCCAGGTATAAAATCATATCTTCTGTGAAGAGTGAAAAGTTTGATCTCCACTGACCCCATCTGGATACTCTTGATCAAATTCTCTTGCCTGATTGCCACGGCTAAGTCTTCCATGACAATGCTAAATAGCAGTGGAGACAATGGGCATCCTTACCTGGTTCCTGATCTGAGTGAAAATGTTTTAAATTTTACTCCATTAAATATAATATTAGCTGTGGGTTTTCTATAGATGGTATCTATCAGTTTAAGAAATGTCCCTTCTATGCCTATTTTTCTTAAGGGTTCTGATCATGACAGGATGCTGGATATTATCAAAATCTTTTTCTGCATCAATTGAGAGAATCATATGATCTTTGTTTTTTATTTTGTTTACATGATGTATTATATTTATAGATTCACTTTTGTTGAACCAACCTTGAGACCCTGGGATAAAACCAAGTTGGTCATGGTGTATAATTTGTTTGATGTGTTTCTAGATTACGTTTGCTAGGATCTGATTGAATATTTTTGCATCTATATTAATTAAAGATATTGGTCTATAATTTTCTTTCATTGTTGGGTCTTTTCCTGGTTTGGGTACCAGGGTGACATTTGCATAGTAGAATACGTTGGGAAGTATTCCTTCTTTTTCTATGTTTTGGAAAAGGTTATGTAATGCAGGTATTAGTTCCTCTTTAAGGGTTTGGTAGAATTCTGAAGTGAAGCCATCTGGTCCCAGACTTTTCTTTTTTCGGGATATTTTGTAAAGTTGATGTTATTTCAGTACTTGACATAAGTCTATTCAACATTTCCAATTCTTTCTGGCTGAGTCCAAGAAGGTGGCCTGTTTCCTTGTATTTGTCTATTTCTTCCCTATTTTCATATTTCTGAGAATAGATTTTTTTTTTTTGTAGTATTCATTAAGGATTTTTTTCAATTTCTGAGGTGTTTGTTGTTATTTCACCTTTATCATTTCTGATTGATGGTATTAGGGACTTTACTCTTCTCTTTCTGGTTAGGTTACCAGAGGTTTATCAATTTCATTAATTTTTTCAAAGAACCAGCATTTTGATTCATTGATCTTTTGGATAATTCTTTTATTTTCAATTTATTTTAATTCTGGTCTAATTTTAGTTATCTTTTTCCTTCTGGTGTGTTTGGGGTTTGAATTTTCTTCCTATTCTAGTTGCTTCAGATGTCCCATTAAGTTGTTGACTTCTCTTGAGGAGTCAAATTTAGAGTCTTGCAACACTCTAAATTTCCCTCTTAAAACTGTCTTTGCAGTATCCCATAGGTTCTGATAATTTATGTCTTCATTGTAATTTTGTTCTAAAAATTCGGAAATTTCCTTCTTAATCTCATGCATGACCCAGTTATCTTGGAGCATAAGGTTATTTAGCTTCCAAGACTTTGTATGGGTATGAAGATTCTTGTTTTTGAGTTCAACTTTAATTCTGTTATGGTCCAAGGATATAGAAGGAATAATTTCTATTCTTTTAATTTTGATGAGGTTAGCCTTGTGACCTAAGATGTGGTCAATTTTGGGGGATGTTCCATGGGCTGATGAGAAGAATGTGTATTCAGTTTTATTATGATGAAATGTTTTTAGATGTCTATTAAGTCCATTTGTTGTAAGGTCAGGTTTAAGTTCAAAATATATTTACTTAGTTTAATCTTGGAGGATATATGCAACACTGCCAAAAGGCTGTTAATATCTCTGACTGTTATGGTGCAGGAAGATATCAAGTTGTTTATGACTGTTAGGGTCTTCTTTATAAATTGAGGAGAATTCTGGTTGGGTGCATAAATGTTAATAATTGAAATCTCATCATGTTGAGTGTTTCCCTTGATAAATATGAAGGGACCATCCTTATCTTTCCTTACCATTGTTGCTTTAAAGCTTATTGTACCTGCAAATAAAATTACAACCCCTGCTTTTTTCTGATTTCCATTTGTCTGATTTAGCGATATCCATTCCTTCACCTTGAGTCTATTTTTGTCCTTAAGGTAAGGTGAGACTCTTGTATGCAACAGATTTCTGGTCTGAGTTTATGTATCCAGTCCATCAACCAATGTCTCTTGGTGAACAATTTTAGTCATTCACATGAATTCAAAGTGTGATAATGTTTTGGGTATTGTGTTTTTCAAATATCTAGTGTATATTTTTAGTCCTTAGCCTATTGTGGAAGTTAGGTTTTGTTCCAAAGTTTCTGTGTGAGTTTATTTTGCCCATGGACCATTCTGCTGGTCATTATGGAGGATTGGACTGAGAATATGCTGGAGAGCTGGCTTAGTTATTCCAAATTCCTTCAGCATGTGTATGCCAATAAAGTATTTGATTTATCCATCATAGATGAAGCTTAGTTTAGCTGGAAACAGCATCCTGGGCTGGAAGTTATTTTGTTTAAGAGATTGAAGGTGGAAGACCAAACTCTTCTGGCTTGGAAGGTTTAGACTGAGAGAACTGCAGTCATTTTGATATTTCTCCCTTTGTATGTAATATTTTTCTTACACCTGGCTGCTTGCAGAATTTTCTCCTTCATCTTAACTCTGACAAAGTTAATTACAATGTGCCTACGATATGCTTTATTTGGATTGTGTCATTCTGGGGTTCTGAAACTGTCTGCTATCTGTATTTCAATATCCCTCACAATACTTGGAAAATTCTTCTTCATAATCCCTTGGAGTAGACCATCTGTGCCTTTAGGACCATCATCTTCTCCTTTAGCAATTTCCATAAGACTAATGTTTGATCTTTTCTAGTGTTCTCACCACTCTCTCAGGGAAAGATCAGTTTTTGCTCTCCATCTCTCTGCCTGTTTAAACGTTTGGGCACATTCAAAAGCTTTGTCTTCAATTTCCAAAATCCTTTCTTCTGCCTGTTCCACTCCATTACTGAGGGATTCTACTGACTTTCCAAACTCTTCAAATGTTTTCATTTCACTGAGCTCGGCCATCTTTCTCTTTATGTCAACATCCTTGGTAAATTTTTCTTTGAATTAATTTACTTCTTGAGACAACTTATTGGATTTCAATATTAATCTTTTCCTCCATTTTATTCCTCTTATTTGCCATGCATATTCAGAATTCTATTTCTGGTATTTTGGCCATTGGTTTATGAATGGCATCTTCTGATGTATCCCTTTTGTCATTACTTGGGGGAGTTGATTTACTCTTAATATTCATCTTACCAAAGTTATTCCTCTGGTTCTGCCCCATGTTTATTTCCTGTAGTTTGGTATTAAAACTGGAAGGGTAGGATTGAATTGGGGATTCCAGGAATGTAGTTAACTAGTCTTTTTCCAAAGAGCAGGGACTGGTGATTGTGCCTTTTCCTTACAGCCTTACAAAGGTCCTTCTCAGTCCTGCAGGTAGAGACTCTGAGGACCAAATTGGTGTGATAGGGCTAGCTGGCTCTGACTTGTAATCAGCCAGCCTCTATCTGATCCTATTGAGGATAGATTTAGGCTAAAATCTCAGTTAGAAAAATATACAGAACACTGAGATTCCCCACTCCTCCCAGAAACTATTGCAGGAGGAATCAGTCCTTCCCAGTTCAAAACAAACTCTGTTCAACTTTGGAGGGTCCCTGGATAGACTGCCCAAGTCAATGATTCCAAAAGCAATTATCACGGGAAGTACAAATTACTGCTCAACTGTGAGAGTTCGATAGGTGACCAGCTACCTGATGGTAGGGCTCCATAGGCAGCTTGGGCCCAGAAACCCAAGATGCTGGAGTTTGGGTCTCTCTGGTGATCAAGGGGTTGGGAAGGCTATCCCAGGTCAAGAGTCAAGTCAGAGGAATTGGTGCCTCCTTCCCCACCCTATGCTGCAGCCTTGCCCTGACCCTGGTAACCTCACAGGGCTGTGGCCTGGTTCCCTTCAGTGGGTGAAAGTGACAGGGATATGGGCTTGCCTGAGACAAGGGGGGTTAGTGCCTCCTCCGTGTAATACTCTGCCACCAGAGCAACCTCATGGGTCTGAAACCTGACTCCCTCTAATGTTCAATGGCTTCTGGGGAGTGCATCAGCAGTCACGGTCCCTGGGTTTGTTCACTGCCATTAACTGGGAGGCATTGCCATAGAGTGTATTTTGTGCTCACCAAGTCAGTGTCTGACCCGACCCTGACCTGCCAGGGGCAGACACCACTATTGAGTCTCTTTGTGCTCACAGCTATTGTGACTCAGAACCATCCTCGCCCTGAGCTGGTGCCACAGCATGCATATTCTTACAAACTTTGCATCTCTGTCTACGCTGAACTCTGTAGTGGGCCAGGCTTAATTACAGCTCTCAGAGGGTGTAACTCTGTCCCAGCCCCACCCCAAGCTGGTGCCACCACTGCATGTATTCTTGTGGATTTTGCCACTCTGTCCCAGCTATGCTCCACTGCAGGCTGAGTGTATGTTTAGTTCACAAAAGCTGTGACTCTGACTCAGCCCCACCCAGGGTGGTAGCCACCAGTGTGTGTACTTTCATCTCAGTCCAAGCCACATCCCACCCAGGCAGGTACCACTGAAGGCATACCCCCAACTCATGGAGCCTGTATTTTTGTTCCAGGTCTGCTCCACTTATGGCTGCCCGCAGGATAGAGGTCCAGCTCCCTCTGGTTTTCAAGAGAAATGGGAAGTTTTTCTCTAAAATACAACCTGGGTGAGTTCTGTTGCTGCCACTGCCACTGTGCTACATGGTGGGCCATGTTATTCCTTCTCCCACTTGGTTTCCTCAGTCCACAATCCCCACTTTACACCTGTGCTACTGTTTCAGCACAGACTTGTAGCAGCCCATGCCATGCCCGTACCTCTCAAGAAATTGCCCAAGAATCTGGACTCTGCAGGGGACAGGTTTCCAGACCTCAGGGAGGGGGTTGAGGGGTGGGCTGGCTGTTCAGAATTGTGGGTAGAATATATGTTCAGTTTTATGTCTGGAGGGAGAATGCCTGGGCTCCTAAGTGGGTCTTTCTGGGGAAGGACATCTGGTTTTTAGCAGCTCTCTCCATGGGATAAAAAGAGAGTTCTGAACTCTGCTCCCTTCTTTGTAGAAAGCTCACTGTGAGCAGTTCTCATGGGGGAGGGGACTCTCGTTCACTTGGCAATGGGTTTTGTACCTATGGTTTGTTTCCTTGGGGTTGTAGCTCACCTCAAGGGGGGCGATGTGCACTTCTCAATCTTCTCTCCTAGCTAAGCTCCAAACCATCAGTTTTCTTGAGAAAATTCTATCCTTTATCTCTCCTTCCGGATGGGATCCTCCATGGAAATATGGCTCCAGTTGGCCATTTAACACCTCTCTTGGATCATATTCTTCTTAGTAAAGTTTCTCAAGAATTGGAGAAAAATATCCAATGTACTCAATACTATTGTGAAACCAATATATAATCACCCACACTTTCACATGAACGATAAAACACAATTATAACTGAGAAGGAAGGAGAGAAGAGGAGGGTGAGTGGAGAGGAGGGGGTGAATGGGTGGAGGGAGGGTAATAGGTGGGACCTCGACTATTGTGCATATTGCAAGGGTACACATCAAATATATTAAGAGTAGATTATAAATGACTAAACACAACCATTAAGTGAGATGAAGGCTATATTAACCAGTTTAAGGTAAACATTCCAATTATTTTCCATAAATGCAGTTATGTACACAGTTATGATCTAATAACAAAAAAGAAAAAAAAAACCTCAGCATTGTGTGCCATGAAACCAACACAATGCCAGACAGGTACCATCCATGCTGCCTTAAATTCAGTCCTACAGGAAAACCTCATTTAAAGATGTACAAATGGACTATACTGAATTTTTCAGATATAGAGGAAACTGGTACTTATTAGTTCTGCTCTCCATGTACTTAGACTAGGTAAAGCCTTCCCCACAAGGGTAAAAAAACTCACCTGAAGTATTAAAAATATTGCCCAGAGAAATCATCCCATGGTTTAAGTTGCCACTCTGGTTTAAATTTGACAATGGACTAGCCTTCATAATAAAAATAGTACAAATGATAGTTAAAGCTTTAAATATCACCTAAACACTATATTTTGGGCAGAATGAACAGGGCCATAAGAACTGCAATTGTTAAACTCTGTCAGGAAAGAAATCTTAATTGGACACAGGCCTTTCCACTGGTCTTATTCAACAAAGCCTTCATAAATCCTCTGCAATTTAGCAGAGAGTCCTAAAAGAATTGGGAAAGACTAAATTGAACAGGCAGTTAGAAGCTCAAGGAAGAATAGCAAGAAAAGTCTCCACTTGGGTAATTAACAACATCCTGTTTAGTCTTTTGTGTCTGTACATCCTTTCTTTCTGGGGCATGAAGGAGATCAAGTCTAGGTCAAGAATCTGAACATAGTCCCCCTCAAACCAAGGTAGAAAGAACTCTATAGCATCATTCTGACCACACACGACAGCTAAAGTGAAAAAAAATCCCCACGGGAATTGGTCACAGCCAGCTGAAGAGAGGTTCACTGCTCCATGGAAAGCAAAGGTAAATTTAAGATGGTCAACATGCCTTGCTCCAGCCACATACTGGGAGGTGACTTGTTGACACATGGTCAAAGCCTGAGGAAACTCCTTGTGGGACTTGACTTAATGGGACTATAAGCTTTGGGAAAAAAGGAAAAGAATTAATCTGTATACTCACACCACTGAGAGAGGACAAAGGGTAGCACTTTTATAACTTTTGTAATTGCAAAAACACTCAGAAGGAAACTTGCACTCATAATAAAATACAGTAATAAACATATAACACAGGGAAAAGTGAAAACCCATATATATATTAGCCCCCTCACCATGGTACAATTAAGGCCTAAATAGAGAACACAAGAGAAATCACAGTCCCTAAAATCTAAATACTGATCCATACCAGGGAAATAGGAAAACCCAGCTAAGATACTCTAAAATGTAACGCCTGCAGTACCATGCAAAGATAGTACAGCCAAAGAAGCAAAAAATTCTCAGTTAGTCCTGGTTCCAAAAACACCCCAGGTGACTACTTTAGTCACCAGCTTGACCAAACCAGTTATTTCCTCATGTTAGAACTTCTCATAAGACCATATATCCTCAAGTAAATTTTATTAAACCACAAATAAGCCACTGTAAAAATCATAATAATAAGAACTTGGGGAAGGATGAGGGGCAAGATGGCCAACTGGAGGCACCCTCTGACATAGGCTCCTGTCCAGAGAGAAGGATAATATCCAGTGGGTATCCAGTTGAGATGAAGACAGGAAGCCCAGCTGAGAGAGAAGAGAGATAACTACAGGTCACCCTTGCCAAGGCAAGCTGCAAGTCCAAGACAACAATCTCCAGGTACAAAACTCAAGCAAAAGGAAAAATGCCTGATCCTTTCCCCAAGAAAGCTGTGGGTTCTTTTTTCCTTTTCCTTTCACTCTTTGTTTGCTCCCATGAGATTTCTACAGGCAAGTAGTGAACTGAGGATCTCTTGTCTCAACCCACGGGTGAGAGCAGTAAGAAGTGGGGACTACTTCCTCCAGAGGGACCCTGCGGTGACTTTGAACATTCTCTTACCAGGCAGAAAAATTGAAGTAACATTTTCCCCGGCATTCTGAACTTTCAGTCCAACCTTCCCCCCTAACTGGATAAACCAGATCCCTAACCCCTGCAGAGATTGAGGGAGGAGGTTCATGAGAGCGCCACCCCACCAGCATGCCTGACAGAGTGCCCCATCCCCAGCCCGGTTGGTCCCCCACTCCCTCCCTGTCTCCAAGCCATGCAGCACCATGGCCCCCACTACCCTCCCTGCCTCTGCACTGCAACCCGCCCGCCCAGAGACTGCCAAGGCCTCACGCCATGCCCCCACCCATCCAGAGACCACTGAAGCTGCATGCCACGCCTGCCCTGCCTCCACACCAGGTCCCTGACTGACCAGAACTGCCATTGGAGTAGTGTTCTCCCTGCTGAAGTCACCGGGACATGGATAATGCCAGAATCACGTGCAGCATACCCCACCCTGCTGCCAGATCCGTGTGCAGCACATTCCTAGAGCTACTTCTACAGCCATAATTCTCTGGTTTTGACAGTGGCAGTGGAGCTGTGCAGGGGCACTTCCCACAAAGATCCGGCAACAATAGAGTGAACACGCCAGGGTCTAATCTTGGAGAACACCCACCCCAACTCTGTGCACTGCCAGAGGAAACCAGAAGTAACTCTATAGGAATACTGGTCTTGCAGAGCAGCAGGGGCAAAGGCACAGTGACTGAGGGAGATAAGCATTTGCAGGTCTGGTAACCCCAGGATTAGACTGAGCCCAAGTGGAACACTCACCAGTGGATATTGAACACCCGAGGCAGGCAGGCCTCAGCTTTCCCAGCTGACTGGTAGCCAAGGGCAGTGGCCAGGCCTTGGGGCAATTGACGTTCCTTTGACTCTGACAGGTGCTAAGCCCCGGCACTTCACATTATTGGAGGGAACAGGACTGCAGCCCTGTGGAGTCACCAGTGATTGGGAGTGAAACAGGAACAAAGTGGAGAAAGAGACTCAGCCCCCTGTTCCTACTGTGCTACTAGGCGGGCCTTTCTGACTCCATAGAGCACCTGAGAAATCCAAATCTGAACAGCCAGTAGACTTCTGTTATCTAGCTGCTGGAGACCTTTCAAATTCTCCCACCTGATATTTCATCCTGACAGGGTCAATTGGTTCTGAACCCCTAACTTGGGACAATCACCCAAGGACTCTCTAGGGTGATATCCTGGTTGTGTAGTAATGGGAAGGGTCGGTTTTCCCATTAGAGTTGTTGTCTGGGGAGGTGGGATTTCTTAATTGCTTGTATTTCTTCACAGCTAAGACTTCACCAGAGTCACTGATCCACCAGTATCGGACAAGAACCAGATGAATACAAGACTGAGCCAGCTAACCCCACCACACCAAGAAGGTTTCCCAAGCCTCAGACTGTAATACTGTACAGGTCCTTTGAAAAGCTAAAGGGGAAAAAGCTGCAGTCATCAGTTCCAGATTCTTAACAAAGGGCTGGTTAACCACAATCCCAGGAAACACCAATCCAATCTCAACTTACCAGACTACGTAGCCAACAGTGAAAATCATGAGGCAGAATCAGCAGGAAAACTCTGGCAACATGAACAATCAGAGAAGATCAAATTTCCCAAGAAACGATAAAGCAGACACAGCAGATGATCTGAATTCACAAAGAAATGGCTGAGATGTCAGAAATCAAGTTCAGAATTAGAATAGCAAATAGGATCAAAAAAATGAGGGAACTGATGAAATTAGAATTTAAAGCAGAAATTCAAAAGATGTCTCAAGAATTTAACAAATTTAAAGACAAAATGACCAAAGATTTTGACACATTAAACCAAGAATTTACAGCCCTCAAAAATTTAAAAAATACAGTAGAACCCCTCAGTAACAGAATGGAGCCTGCAGAAGAAAGGATCTCTGATATTGAAGACAAAGCTTTTGAACGCTCCCAAACACTCAAAGAAGAAAAAAAGTGGAGAACAAAAATGGATCATTCTCTTAGATAGCTGTGGGATAATTCGAAGAAATCTAATATTCTCCTTATAGGAATACCAGAAAGTGATGAGGTTGCTGTGAAGGATACAGATGCTTTGCTTCATGAATTAATTAAAGAGAATTTTCCAGACATGCCCAAAGATTTTGAAATTCAGATAGCAGACAGTTTCAGAACACTGGCATGACTCAACCAGAATAAAAATTGTCATAGACACATTATAATTGATTTTGCTAAAGTTAATATGAAGGAGAAAATTCTGAAAGCTGTAAGAAGTAAGAAAACAATTACATGCAAAGGGAAGAACATTAGAATGACTGCAGAACTCTCCACTGAAACCTTTCAAGCTAGAAGAGGGTGGTCATCGAACTTTAATCTCCTTAAACAAAATAACTTTTAACTCAGGATCCTATATCCAGCTAAACTGAGTTTCATCTATGATGGAGAAATTAAATACTTTAATGAGGTTCACATGTTGAAGAAATTTGCCATAACTAAACCAGCTCTTCAGGATATTCTCAACCCAATCCTCCAAAATGAACAACACAATTCTCCACCACCAAATTAAAATCAGTCAGAAACATTTGATCAAATTCTAACTTCCATAGTGGCAAAAGGATTAAAAATGTCCACTGGACTTTCAAAAAACTCGACACCCAAAACTCTGTTGGGTTTATCATTAGTCTCAACTAATGTGAATGGCTTAAATAGCCCTCTAAAGAGACACAAGTTGGTTGACTGGATACAAAAACTCAGGCCAAATATCTGCTGCATTCAAGAATCTCACCTTACTTAAAAGACATACATAGACTCAGGGTGAAGGGATGGTCATCTATAATTAAGACAAATGGAAATCAGAAAAAAAGCAGATGTTGCAATTTTTTTTTGCAGATACAATAGGCCTTAAACCAATCAAAGTAAGAAAAGACAATCATGGTCACTTCTTATTTGTTAAGGGCAACACTCAACATGATGAAATTTCAATTATCAACATCTATGCACCCAACCAGAATGCGCCTCAATTTATAAGAAAAACTATGACTGACATGAGCAATTTGATTCCCCCCAGCACCATAATTGTTGGAGACTTTAACACTCCTCTGGCAGTGTTGGATAGATCCTCAAAAAAGAAGCTAAGCAAGGAAATTTTAAAATTAAACTGAACCATTCAACATTTGCATTTATTAGACATCTATAGAACATTTCATCCTAACAAAACCAAATACACATTCTGTTCATCAGCCCATGGATCATCCTCCGAAATTGATCACATCTTAAGTCACAAGTCTAACCTCAGCAAATTTAAAAGAATAGAAATCATTCCTTTTATTTTCTTGGACCACCACAGAATAAAAGTTGAACTCAGAAACAACAGAAATCTCCACACACATACAAAAACAGGAAACTAAATAACCTCATACTGAATGATAGCTGGGTCATAGACGAGATTAAGAAGGAAATTACCAAATTTTTGGAACAACACAATAATGAAGAAACGAACTATCAGAACTTCTGGGATACAGCAAAGGTAGTCCTAAGAGGAAAATTTATAGCATTGCAAGCCTTCCTCAAGAGAATGGAAAGAGAGGAAGTCAATAACTTAATGGGTCATCTCAAGAAACTGGAAAAGGAAGAACTTTCCAACCCTAAACCCAGCAGAAGAAAAGAAATAACTAAAATTAGAGCAGAACTTACTGAAATTGAAAAAAAAAAAAGAATCACAAAACAGATCAACCAATCAAAGAGTTAGTTTTCTGAAAAAGTCGATAAAATAGATAAACTGTTGGCTAACATAACCAGAAGTAGAAGAGTAAAATCCCTAATTTCATCAATCAGAAATGATAAAGGCCAAATAACAACAGATTTCTCAGAAATTCAGCAAATCCTTAATGAATACTAAATAAAACTCTACTCTCAGAAGCATGACTATCTGAAGGAAATAGATCAATACTTGGAAACATGTCACCCTCTGAGACTTAGCCAGAAAGAAGTGGCAGTGTTGAACAATCCTATAACAAGCTCCGAAATAGCATCAAGTATAAGCAATCTCCCCCAAAAGAAAAGCCTGAGATCAGATGGCGTCACATCAGAATTATACCAAACCTTTAAAGAGGAACTAGTACCTATATTACTTCCTCTTTTCCAAAACATAGAAAAAGAAGGAATACTTCACAACTCATTCTATGAAGCAAATATCACCCTGATACCCAAACTAAGAAAAGACCCAACAAGATAAGAAAATTATAGACCAATATCTCCAATGAATATTAATGCAAAAATACTCAATAAGATCCTAGCAAACATAACCCAACAACACGTCAAACAAATTATACACCATGACCAGGTGGGTTTCATCCCCGTGTCCCAAGGATGGATCAATATACGTAAATCCATAAATATAATACATCACATAAAAAATTAAATAACAAAGACCATATGATTTTCTCAATCGATGCACAAAAATATTTTGACAATATGAAGCATCCTTTCTTGATCAGAACGCTTAAGAAAATAGGTATTGAAGGAGCATTTCTTAAACTGATAGAGGCCATCCACAGCAAACCTACAGCCAATATCATAGTGAATGGACTAAAATTGAAATCATTTCCACTCAGATCAGGAACCAGGCAAGGATGCACACTGTCTCCACTGCTTTTTAACATTGTAATGGAAGTCTTAGCCACCGCAATCAGGCAAGAGAAGGCAATTAAGGGAATCCAAATAGGACCAGAGAAGATCAAATAGTCACCCTTTCGCAGACGATATCATTATATATCTGGAAAACCTCAGGGAATCAACTACAAAACTCCTAGAAGTGATCAAGGAGTATAGAAACGTCTCAGGATAAAAAATTAACACTCATAAATCTGTAGACTTTATATACACCAATAATAGTCAAGAGGTAAAAACAATTAAAGATTCTATTCCCTTTACAATAGTGCCAAAGAAGATGAAATATCTGGGTGTGTATCTAACTAAGGATGTGAAAGATCTCTATAAAGAGAACTATGAAACTCTAAGAAAAGAAATAGCTGAAGATGTTAACAAATGAAAAAATATATAGCATGCTCATGGCTGGGAAGAATCAACATTGTTAAAATGTCTGTACTACCTAAAGCAATTTACAGATTTAACACAATCCCTATTAAAGCACCTCTCTCATATTTTAAAGATCTGGAAAAATTAGTAATTCATTTTATATGGAAACAGAAAAAAATATGAATAGCCTGGATATTACTCAGAAATAAAAAAAATAATCGGGAGGAATCACGCTTCCAGACTTCAGACTATATTCTAAATTGATAGTGAGCAAAACAGCATGGTACTGGCACAAAAATAGAGAATTAGATTTATGGAACAGAATTGAAGACCAAGAGGTGAACCCAGACACTTATCGTGATTTGATTGTTGATAAGCCTATAAAAATATAAATTGGGTGAAAGATTCCCTATTCAGTAAATGGTGCTGGATGAATTGGCTGGCAACTTGCAGATGACTGAAACTGGACCCACACCTTTCTCCTCTAACAAAAATCGACTCTTACTGGTTAAAGGACTTAAATTTAAGACATGAAACTATAAATACTCTCAGAGTGCAGGGGAACCACTTGAGAAAATTGGCCTGGGAGAATACTTCATAAGGAAGACACCCCGGACAATTGAAGCAACATCAAAAATACATTACTGGGATCTGATCAAATTAAAAAGCTTCTGCACTGCTAAGAATACACTAAGTAAAGCAAATAGACAGCCCTCATAATGGGAGAGGATTTTTGAAAGTTAGACAATGTCCTAATAACCAGAATCCCCAGAGAACCCAACTTAGTACTAAGCAAAAAACAAGTGATCCCATTTCATTGTGGGCAAGAGACATGAAAAGAAGCTTCTCGGAAGAAGACAGGCGCGTGGCCTACAGACACATGAAAAAATGCTCATCATCTTTAATCATCAGAGAAATGCAAACAAAAGTTCTCTGAGATACCATCTAACTCCACTAAGAGTAGCCCACATCACAAAATCCCAAAACAATAGATGTTGGTGTGGATGTGGAGAAAAGAGAACACTTCTGCACTGCTGGTGGGAATGCAAACTAGTACATTCCTTTTGGAAGAAAGTTTCGAGGAGGTTGAGCATGATGGCGGACAGGACAGACGTGTACCCAACTCTCATAAGCCACCAGGTGAGAGGAAAGGCGGTCTGGACCTTCCCTGTGTGTGGATTATTGGAGTGGACAGACAGCTGGAGACGCCCAGCCAACTGGCGGGTTGCTATATATGAAGGGTAATTTAAAATCACAGACACTGTTGTAGAGATTCTTTAGAGCTTGGCCGTGCCTGCCAGCAGGCCCCTCCCCTATGGAGGTCAGCAGCTTGTAAATGCTGACAAAATCCAATTGACAAATAATTAATCCTGAACTGAGGAAGGCTTCCGAAAGGAGAGCCACTCAAAACCACGGGGAGCTGGGCAAACTGTTGGACAATTGAAGGGAAGGGTTCCTGCCCGGGAAACAGACATTTTGAACTACCAAAAAGGGCGGGCACCTTTCCCCCAGGCGTTGGAGGGGGCTGGCGATTCAGGCTGCGTGGCAAACTGGTGGGCGCCCATCCAAAAGGGAAACTCTGATCCATAAAACTCAGAATAAGTCCCCCAAGCGCTCCAACCACGGGAACAGGCTTGAAGCCTAGGACCCGGCTTTGGCTTCTGGAGCCGTGAAGCTACTGAAGCCGCGGACTGGCTTTGGCTGCTGAAACCACGGGAACCAGCTACAGGAGATAGAGCCGGGAGCCCACCAATGAAAGCGCTAACTCAGCACGGCTCCCCTTATGGCAGATTGCAGTCACCAGTTTGCAGGGGAACCTGGGAACAGAGTGGAGGGACTTATTAAGTGTGGACATGTGCACTGATTGGGAAAGTCGGTCGCAAGTGCTGTCTGGAAAATAACAGCTGAGGTAACACAATTCTTAGGTGACAATCTTTTATGGAAACTCCAAAATGGCGATAGGCCATGAAAGGTGGTCACCATGGTAACAGTATAAACTGTAAATCAGGTATAAGTCTCGAAACCACTCACAGAGCCACCTGGTGCCAGAAAGTATATCGCAGTATGAATATATTCCTATGAAAGTTGATCCCTACAGCAGACGTATAGATATTTATAGGTATATTTCTACACACAAGAATATTTTTGTAGTTGGTGCCTTTTTTTTGTTTTGTTTCGTTTGTTTTTTTTTTTTTGGTTTTCGTGTTTTTTTTGTTTTGTTGTGTTTTTGTCTGTTTTTTCCTCACCATTTTCTTAGAGGAGATTTCAATAATTTTTTTATTATTACTTTTTATATAGATATATCTTTTATTTCTGTATTCTAATTTTAATTTCTTCTTTCTTCTCATTTAGCATTCTTCTAACACCACTTTTTTCTCTCTCTTTTTTCCTTTCTTTCAATTATTTTATGATTATCACTATTTTTATTGCAGTTGTTCTTATATTGCTGTTGTCGTGGCTGTTGCCTGTATGTCTGTGTGTCTCCGTCTGTCTCTGTATCTATGGGCCCATGTGCCTGGTAACCTTTGTATCTGTTTATTTGTTCATTTGGTCTCAATGAGCTTGGTGTTATGACCGTTAACTCTGAGCTCCTAACACTCCCCTCCACTCTCACCCTGTGATCTGGAGACCTGCTCCACCAAGAGTCCAGATTCTTGAGTGAACTCTCGAGGGGTGTAGACAGGACCTGGAGTGCAGCTGGCCAGTGCTGACTCTGTAGAAAAGGAGCGAGAAGACGACGGTCGGCTGAGAGGGAATTACACTGGAGCGATGGTGGACCGAGGTGCAGAGCAACAGCCATCTTCAGCAATAACAAGGCCCACCCCCAGATAACCCTTAGCCTCTCCTCCTGTCTTCCTGGGCAACCAGATGAGGCTGAGCATCTTCTCCGATGGCAACCACCATGGAACAGACCTGGGACTGAAACACAGGCCCTGTGAGTAAAGGGTTTTCCTGAGATGGTACCGACCTGGGTGGAACACAGGGACTAGAAAACACACCCGTAGAGCCAGGAAATTCCCAGGGTGGGGCTGATCCAGAGGACCACACTACTGAGCCTAAGACGCACCTGGTCCTTAAGGGATCACCAGCCTATAGACAAAGGAGGTCAACAGGCTACAGCCAACAACTTATTGTGCTGTGAATACATAACCGCAGGACTAAAAACAGGGCCTGAGGCACAGGTTATGGGAACTCAAATCAGCCTCTCCTCTGCAGAGGAATCTGGCAAGGTCAGAAACAAACTCCCAGAGGGTTGTTCCCCTCACCCAGTAACATGAACTAAGGGTGGGGCTGGAACTGAGTGAACACCTCCAGCCTCCATCAAGTGCCCCAGGTTGACAGGCCACACCAACCTCTGCTGGATAAAGACAGAGAATAGCGGCCTAGTCGAGCAGACACAGACTACCCTGTGACTTAGGCAGGTGCAAACCCCTGGAGTATCTTCTTACTGCAGACAACAAACTGGGTCACAGCCCTGTCTGGCTAGTAGCGACTGGGTGTGACAGAGCTGCAAGGTGGGGAAGGAGGCATCAATCTTCCCAGACTGATCCATTTACTGGTGGCTCTTCCTGACTCCACACAGAACTGGAGCAAGCCATTTTAGAGCAGTCACCAGACCCCTGTGATCTAGTTCACAGGGACCTCTTGAACTCTCCCAACCGAAGCAGCTGCTGACGGAGACAATTGACTTGGACCTTTTGATCTGAGTCACTCACCTGGGGACTATCCAGGTGGTGCCCTGGGTGTGTGGTTGTAGGAAGGTTTGATTTTCCTTTTCCATTTGTTGCCTGTGGTGGGTGGGGTGACATAATTGCTGGTATTTCTCCACAGCTGAGACTTCAACCCAGAGTAACTGTTTAACGAGGGTCACATAGAAATAAGCTGAAAAAAAGACACAACCACTTAGTACCTCTACACCAAACAGGGCCCCAGTTTCTCAGGACAAAGCACCATACGGGTCCTCAACAAAACACCAGAGGAAAATCAAAGGGAGTAAAACAATCATGGGGCGGAATCAGCGGAAAAACTCTGGTAACGTGAATAACCAGAAAAGATCAACCCCCCCAAGGAAAGATACGGCAGATATAATTGAAGATCCCATTCACAAACAACTGGCTGAGATGTCAGAAATCGAATTCAGAATTTGGATGGCAAACAAGATTAACAAAATGGAATTAGGAACTCCTGGAGAAATTCAAAAGCTGTCTCAAGAATTTAATGAATTTAAATACAAAACCACCAAAGACTTAGACACACTGAAACAAGAACTTGCAGTCCTCAAAGATATGAAAAATACAGTAGAATCCCTTAGCAACAGAATGGACCAAGCAGAAGAAAGGATCTCTGACATCGAAGATAAAGCCTTTGAACACTCCCAAACTCTCAAAGAGGAAGAGAAATGGAGAGCGAAAATGGATCATTCACTCAGAGAGCTCTGGGATAACTCGAAGAAGGTAAATATCCGTCTCTAAGGAATTCCTGAAACAGATGAAGTGGCCTCATTGGGCACAGAGGCCCTTCTGGATGAAAATATGAAAGAGAATTTTCCAGACATGCCTAGAGAACCTGAAATTCAGATAGCAGATAGCTTCAGAACCCCAGCACGACTCAACCCCAATAAGACATCCCCCAGGCATATCATAATTCACTTCACTAAAGTTAATAAGAAGGAGAAAATTCTCAAAGCGGTCAGGCAAAAGAAATCTATTACCTTCAAAGGGAAGAACATTAGAATGACTGCAGATCTCTCTGCTGAAACTTTTGAAGACAAAAGAGGGTGGTCATCAACTTTTAATATCCTCAAGCAAAATAACTTTCAACCCCGGATCTTATAACAGCTAAACTGAGTTTCATTTATGACGGAGAAATTAAATACTTTAATGACATACATATGCTAAAGAAATTTGCCATAACCAAACCAGCTCTTCAGGATATTCTCAGACCTATCCTCCATAATAACCAACCCAATCCTGTAGTACAAAAGTAAACTCACTCAGAAACTTCTGCTCAAACTCCAACTTCCACAATGGCAAAAGGATTAAAAATGCCCACTGGACGTTCAAAAAACTCAATACCCCAAATCTCACCAAACTTATCAATACTCTCCATTAATGTGAATGGCTTAAACTGCCCTCTAAAGAGACATAGGTTAGTTGACTGGATACAAAATCTCAGGCCAGACATTCGTTGCATACAAGAGTCACATCTTAACTTAAAAGACAAATACAGACTCATCGTGAAAGTATGGTCATCCATATTTCAAGCAAATGGTAACCAGAAAAAAGCAGGAGTTGCAATTTTATTTGCGGATACAATAGGCTTTAAACCAACAAAAGTAAGGAAGGACAAAAATGGTCACTTTATATTTGTTAAGGGTCAGACTCAATATGATGAGATTTCAATTATTAATATCTATGCACCCAATGACAATGCACCTCAATTTAGAAGAGTAACTCTAACAGACATGAGCAACTTGATTTCTTCCAACTCTATAATAGTCGGAGTTTTTAACACTCCTTTGGCACTGATCAATCGATCCTCCAACAAAAAGCTGAGTAAAGAAATTCTAGATTTAAATCTAACCATCAAGCATTTAGATTTAGCAGACATCTACAGAACATTTCATCCCAACAAAACTGAATACACATATTTCTCATCATCCAGTGGAACTTACTCCAGAATCAATCTTAGGTCACAAGCTTAACATCAGTAAATTTAAAGGAATAGAAATTATTCCATGCATCTTCTCAGACCATAATGGAATAAAAATTGAGGTGAGTAACAATAGGAATCTGCATACTAATACAAAAACATGGAAGTTAAATAACCTTATGCTGAATGATAGCTGGATCAGAGATGAGATCAAGAAGGAAATTGCCAAATTTCTGGAACAAAACGACAATGAAGACACTTACTATCAGAACCTCTGGGACACCACAAAGGTATTTCTAAGAGGGAAATTTAAAGCACTGCAAGCCTTCCTTAGGAGGACGGAAAGAGAGGAAGTAAGCAACTTAATGGGACATCTCAAGGGACTACAAATGGAAGAACACTCCAACCCCAAATCCAGGAGAAGAAAAGAAATAACCAAAATCAGAGCAGAACTAAATGAAATTGAGAACAAAGGAATAATACAACAGATCAATAAATCAAAAAGCTGGTTTTTTGAAAAGGTCAACAAAATAGATAAACCTTTGGCCAACCTAATCAGGAAAAAAAAGAGTAAATTCTCTAATCTCATCAATCAGAAATAAGAAAGACGAAATAACAACAGACTCCTCATAAATCCAAAAAATCCTTAATGAATATTAGAAGAAACTTTACTCTCAGAAATACGAAAATCTGAAAGAAATTGACCGTTACTTGGAAGCACGTCTCCTTCCAAGACTTAACCAAAATCAAGTGGAAATGTTGAACAGGCCCATATCAAGTTCGGAAAGAACATCAATCTTACAAAATCTCCCCAAAAAGAAAAGCCCAGTACCAGATGGTTTCACGTCAGAATTCTACCCAACCTTTAAAGAGGAATTAGTACCTATATTATGCAACCAGTTCCAAAAGGTAGAAAAAGAAGGAAGAATACCCGACAATTTCTATGAAGCAAACATCACTCTGATCCCCAAACCAGGAAAAGACCCAACAAGAAAAGAAAATTATAGACCAATATCACTAATGAATATAGATGCAAAAATATTCAACAAGATTCTAAGAAACAGAATCCAGCAACATATCAAACAAATCATACATCATGACCAAGTCGGTTATATCCCAGGATCTCAAGGCTGTTTCAATATATGTAAATCTATAAATGTAATTCAGCACATAAACAAATTAAAAAACAAAGATCATATAATTATCTCAATCGATGCAGAAAAAGCTTTTGATAACATCCAACATCTCTTCATGATCAGAACACGGAAGAAATTGGTATAGAAGGGACATTTCTTAAACTGATAGAGACCATCTACAGCAAACCCACAGCCAATATCATATTGAATGGAGTTAAATTGGAATCATTTCCATTCAGATCAGGAACCAGACAAGGCTGACCATTGTCTCCATTGCTCTTTAACATTGTAATGGAAGTTTTAGCCACTGCAATTAGGGAAGAAAAGGCGATCAAGAGTATCCACATAGGGTCAGAAGAGATCAAAATTTCACTCTTCGCAGATGATATGATTGTATATCCGGAAAATACTAGGGACTCTACTACAAAACTCTTAGAAGTGATCAAGGAATACAGCAGTGTCTGAGGTTACAAAATCAACATTCATAAATCGTTAGCCTTTATATATACCAAAAATAGTCAAGTTGAAAAAACAAGTAAAGACTCTATCCCATTCACAGTAGTGCCAAAGAAGATGAAACACTTGGGAGTTTATCTAACAAAGGACGTGAAATATCTATATAAAGAGAACTATGAAACTGTAAGAAAAGAGATAGCTGAGAATGTTAACAAATGGAAAAATATACCATGCTCATGGTTGGGAAGAATCAACAGTGATAAAATGTCCATACTACCCAAAGCTATATATTAATTTCAACGCAATCCCCATTAAAGCTCCACTGTCATACTTTAAAGATCTTGAAAAAACAATACTTCATTTTATATGGAATCAGAAAAAACCTCAAATAGCCAAGACATAATTCAAAAATAAAAACAAAGCAGGACGAATCACACTACCAGACCTCAGACTGTACTACAAATCAATAGGGATCAAAACAGCATGGTACTGGCACAAAAACAGAGCAGTAGATGTCTGAAACAGAATAGAGAACCAAGAGATGAATCCAGCTAATTACCGTTATTTAATCTTTGACAAGCGAATTGAAAACATTCAGTGGGGAAAAGATTCCCTATTTAACAAATGGTTCTGGGTGAACTGGCTGACAACCTGTAGAAGACTGAAACTGGAGCCACACCTCTCACCATTAACTAAGATAGACTCTCACTGGATTAAAGATTTAAACGTAAGACATGAAACGATAAAAATACTATAAGAGAGTGCAGGGAAAACGCTTGAAGAAATTGGGTTGGTCGAGTTTTTTATGAGAAGGATCCCCCGGGCAATTGAAGTTGCTTCAAAAATACACAATTGGGACTTGATCAAACTAAAAACCTTCTGCAGAGCCAAGAACACAGTAAGTAAAGGAAGCAAACAGCCCTCAGAATGGGAGAAGATATTTGCAGGTTATGTCTCCTGCAAAGGTTTAATAACCAGAATCCACAGAGAACTCAAAGGCATTGGCAAGAAAAGAACAAGGGATCCCATCACAGGCTGGGCAAGGGAATTGAAGAGAAACATCTCTGAAGAAGACAGGTGCACAGCCTTCAGACATATGAAAAAAATGCTCATCATCTTTAATCACCAGAGAAATGCAAATCAAAACTACTTTGAGATATCATCTAACTCCAGTGAGACTAGCCTACATCACAAAATCCCAAGACCAGAGCTGTTGGCATGGATGTGGGGAAAAGGGAACACTTTTGCACTGCTGGTGGGAATGCAAATTAATACATTCCTTTAGGAAAGAGATATGGAGAACCCTTAGAGATCTAGAAATAGATCAGCCATTCAATCCTGTAATCCCTCTACTGGGCATATACCCAGACGACCAGAAATCACACCATAACAAAGATATTTGTACTAGATTGTTTATTGCAGCCCAATTCATAATTGCTAAGTCATGGAAAAAGCCCAAGTGCCCATCGATCCACGAATGGATCAATAAATTGTGGTATATGTACACCATGGAATATTATGCAGGCTTAAAAAAAAGATGGAGACTTTACCTCTTTCATGTTTACATGGATGGAGCTGGAACATATTCTTCTTAGTAAAGTGTCTCAAGAATGGAAGAAAAATTACCCAATTTACTCACCCTTATTATGAAACTAATGTAGGACCTTCACATGAAAGCTATAACCCAGTTACAACCTAATAATAGGGAGGAGGAGGAAGGAGAGGGGAGGGAGGGGGGAGGTAGGTGCAGGGAGTGGCATTAATGGGATTCCACCTGCGGTGCATCTTACAAGGGTATATGTGAATCCTAGTAAATGTGGGATTTAAAGGTCTTAGCAAAATAACTAAGAAAATGCTATGAAAGCTATGTTAACTAGCGTGATGATAATGTGTCAAACCATCTATGAACCAAGTGTATGATGCCCCATGATCATATTAATGTACACAGCTATGATTTAATAAAAAAAAAAAAAGAAAAAAATGTTCGGAGTACACTCATGTATGTAAATGCAGACCTGCCGTTTGATCCTGCAGATCCTCCTCTAGGTGTATACCCAGAGGACCAAAATTCATTTCGCAGTAAAGATTTTTTAACCAGATTGTTCTTTGCAGCTCAATTCATAATTACAAGTCATGGAAGAAGCCCAAGTACCCATCAGCCCATGAATGGATCAATAAATTGTGGTATATGTATACCATGGAATACTATGCAGTATTAAAAAAAATGGAGACTTTACCTCCTTTATGTTTACATGGATGGAGCTGGAAGATATTTTTCTTAGTAAAGTATCTCAGGAATGGATAAAAAAGTATCTAATGTACTCAGTACTACTGTGAAACCAATTTATTATAACTCACATTTGGATATGAAAAATGAAACACAACTTTATTCTATGATGAAGGAGGGAAGGGGAGGGCAAGGAATGGGGAGGCAGTGGGAGGGATAGTAGGGGATAGTAGGGGAACCACAACTATGGAGCACATTGCAAGTACAAGTTGGTTCTATCATGAGTAGAACATAAATGTCCTAGTGCTATAATTGGATAAACGAGATGAAAGCTATGCTGATTAGTATGATGTAAGCACTCCAATTTGTACAAATATTCAACACACTGAAATGGGCATAAATGTATGTATGATCTATGTGCAAAACACTTAATAAAAAATTAAAACAAACAAGCAAACAAACAAAACAAGAAATAAGAACTTGGTACAGCAAAATTCATTCAAAAAATCAGTCAATGATTTGACTGGACATGAGACCAGTGGGAAAAATGAAAGGCCAAACTGACCCCATTTTGCTTTTTCTTATGCCCTCCCCTTCAGAAACCCTTTCAGCACATAGGTCTTGGAGAAATGGGCTGTTAAACAGACATAACCTGTGAAGACAGTGTATTCTCCCATAGTAATAGCAGACCTTTGTAAAACCTCATTCCTATCCTCAGTTTCCCTGGTAAATAACCAGCCCCCAACTCTGTAAATCTAACCTTGCCAAGATTCCACTTATCTCCCTTCCCCCTTAACTGAAAAAAGGTATAAAACCCCTTCCTTTGTGATGCTTTGCCAAGAATTTGGGGTGTGCACCTGTCTCAGTCAGCTAGCCAATAACGGACCCCAAACATAATTTGAACTTAGTGTGCTGATGTTTTCTCTTTAATTCCACTAACGTTGAGTACAACAGAGAGACTCTTATCTAAACTTTAGACCTCCACCAACCACTGGGCCACAGCCCCCTGAGCTTGACTGGGCAGGTGGTGCTCAGTGCCTGAGTATCTTTGAGCTCTGGGGCCATGCTGTCTACAGAGCTGCAGCCCTCAGCACTCTCTAGTGAGCTCTGGGCCATTGTTGTCATCTGGGGAGCCTTATGAACTTGATTTGGTGGGAGGAGCCAGCACTAGAAGAGTGAATGTAATTGGAACTCTGGGCCAGTACTGCCTACTGATTCTTGCCCCCCTGAAACACTGTCTGGGGCTGCAGATTCATCAATTGTCTGCCTTTGTTACTGCAACAGTGACACTACAACAGTGCAGGGTAGACTCATCAGTGATAACCTACCAATTTAACTAAAAAGTTTAATTAACAATTAAAAAAGAGAAAAAGATGAAAAAGTTGAAAGTACTCAAGAGGAGGAGGAATCAGATGAAGAACTCTGGCAACATGAAAAATCAGAGCAGATCTGTGCCTCCCAGGGACATCAAAAACAAAAAAAAAACTACAACACAGAATCTCCACCAAGAGAAATTGCTGAAATATTAGAAATATAATTTGAAATATGGATGGCAAATAAGATAATTATAATGAATGAAAACATGGATACAGAGGACAAAAAATAGTTCATAAGTTGTTTCAATAAATTAATGTATTTAAAGACAAAGTCACCAAGGATATGAATATAATGAAGAAAGATATAGCAGAGCTTAAGGAATTGAAAAAGGTATTTGAAGAGCTTCAAAATACAGTAGACTCCCTCAGAAACAGAATTAAGCAGTGGGAAGAAAGAACCTCAGATAAAGAAGACAAGACTTTTCAACTATCTTAAGCATTCAAAGATGAAGAACAATGGATAAAAAGAACAGAATATTCCCTGAGAGAGTTATGGGATCATTCCAAGAAATCAAATATCTGAAATATAGGGTCTCCTGAAGGAGAAGAGGTTGGTCACAAATGCACAAATTCTCTTCTCTAAAACATTTTGGCAGAGAATTTCCCACGTATTTTGAGACACATAGAAATGCAGATAGTAGATAGTTTCAGAGCCCCAGCACAACTCAATCCAAACAAAACATCTCCTAGACACATCATAATTTTGCCAAAGTTACTATGATGGAGAAACTTCTACAAGCAGCCAGACGTAAGAAAAGTATTACTTACGAAGGGAAAAGTATAAGGATGACTTCAGATCCTTCAGCTGAAACTTTCCAGGCCAGAAAAGGATGGTCATCGACCTTCAACCTTCTTAAACGAAACAATTTCGTTTCGTTTAAGGATCATATGGCCTGCTAAACTTAGCTTCATTTCTAATGGAAAAATCAAATCCTTCACTGACATTTACATGCTAAGTAAATTTTTCTATGACTCGACCAGTCTACAGGAAATACTCAGTCCCATTCTTTGTAACAAGCAACAGGTGGGTACACTACCAAAGTAAACCTACCCAGAAATTAAAGAATAAAGCCTAGCTTCCACAATGGTGAGAGGCATAGCATTAAGCTGTGGATATCTGACAAACAAGATGGCCAAAACTCTGCCACATCTATCAGTTCTCTCAAGTTATGTGAATGGTTTGAACTCTTCTTTAAAGAGGCATAGGCTGGCCAACTGGATACAAAAACTAAGGCCAGATATCTGTTGCCTACAAGAAACTCATCTTACCTCAAAAGATAAATCAAGACTCAAGGTGAAGGGATGGGCAACAATATTCCAGGAAAATGAAAGCAGAAAAAATCTGGGTTTGCAATCTGGTATGCAGATACAATAGGGCTCAAACCAACAAAAATAATGAAAAACAAAGATGGACACTTCATACCAATAAAGGGAAACACAATATAAAGAGATTTTAATAGTTAACATCTATGCACCCTATTTGAATGCTTCTCAATTTATAGAACAAACTCTTACTGATCTGAACGATGTGATATCTTCCCACAGTATAATAAGTGGAGATTTTAACACCCCATTGGCAGTATTGGACAGAACCTCCAAGCAGAAAGTAAACAAAGAAATAATGGACTTAAACAAGACACTATAACAAATGGATATAACGGACATTTATAGAACACTTTATCATAACAAAACCAAATACACATTCTCATCAGCCTGTGGATCATCTTCCAAAAATGATCATATCTTAGGTTACAAGGCTAACCTGAACAAATTCCAAACAATAGAAATTATCCCCTATATCTTCGCCGACCATCATGTAATAAAATTTTAACTCAGCAGCAACAGAAATCTTCATACTCAAATAAAATCATGGAAACAAAACTTATGCTGAATGATTTCTGGGTTATAGATGAGATCAATAAGGAGATCATTAGATTTCTGGAACAAATGATACTGAAAACACAAACTATCAATGCCTGTGGAATTTTACAAAGGTAGTCCTTAGAGGGAAATTTATTGCATTAGATGCCTTCATCAAGAAAACAGAAAGAGAGCAAGTCAGCAACATAATGGGCCATCTCAAGCAACTGGAAAAGGGAGAACAATCTAATGCCAAACGGAGCAGAATAAAAGAAATAAGTAAAATAGAACAGAATTAAAGGAAATTGAAAACAAAGGAATTATTTAGAAGATCAGCAAAACAAAAAGTTGTTTCTTTGAAAAGATTAATGAAACAGATAAACCCTTGGATGGACTAACCAGAAACAAAAAAACAAAGTCTCTAATAACTACAACCAGAAATTATAATGGGGAAATAACAACAGATGCCACAGAAATATGAAAGATTCTCCATGCTGATTAGAAAAAAATCTATTTCCATAAATTTGAAAATATAGAGGAGATGGATTGAAATCTGGAAGCACAATACCTTCTAAAACTCAGCCAGAAATATTTAGAAATCTTGAATAGACCAATATCAAGTACTGAAATAGCATCAATTATACAAAATCTTCCAAAAAAGTAAATCCCTGGATCAGATAGTTTCACACCAGAATTCTATCCAACCATCAAAGAGGAACTAGTTCCTATGATGCATATCCTTTTCCAAAATACAGAGAAAGAAGGAATCCTCCACAACACATTCTATGAAGCCAATATCACACTGATCCCCAAACCAGGAATGAACCCAATAAAAAGGAAAACTATAGACAAATATCATTAATGAATATTTATGCAAAAATATTCAACAAGGTGTTAGAAAACAGAATACAGCACATTAAAAGGGTTATGCATCATGATCAATTGGATTTTATCCCAGAGAGAAAAGGTTGGTTCAACAAACACAAATCTATAATACACCACATAAATACAATCAAAACCAAAGACCATATGATTCTTTCAATTGATGAAGAAAAGGCTTTGACAATATCCACCATCCTTTCATGATAAAAACACTCAAGAAAATAGGCTTAGAAGGAACATTTGTTAAGCTGATAGAGGCTATCTACACAGCCAATATGATATTGACTGGAGCAAAACAGAAAGCATTCCCATAGAAAACTGGAACAAGAAAAGGATGCCAACTGTCTCCACTGCTATTTAACATAGTGTTGGAAGTCCTAGACATCACAATCAGGCAAGTGAAGGAAATCAAAGGAATCAAAATGGGGGCAGTGGTGGTCAAACTCTACCTCTTTGCAGATGACATGATCTTATACTTGGAAACACCAGGGACTCAACTACAAAGCTCTTAGAGAGAAGGAGGGATGGGGTTAGGGTAAGAAAAAGAAAAAAAAAGAAAAAAGAAAATAGTGCCACCTTTTACTTCATTGAGGATTCTTCATAATTCATTCCATAGAGGCTGTATTAGTTTAAAATTCCACTAGCTGTGGAAAAGTGTCCACTTATTTCCAAATCCATACCAGCATCTTCAGCTTTGGGATTTTTTTATATGGGCTATTCTCACTAGGATTAGGTGATATCACAGAGTGTTTTTGTTTTTTTTTCTACACTAATGCATTATTGGGTACACTGTGCTGGTTTTATATACAATTTGAAAAACTTACAACAAACTGTTTAACGTAGCCTTCCCTGCACTTTAATTATAGTGTTAAGACATTTATACTCTACACAGAGAGTGCTTTTTACTTACATCCCTCTGATGTTTAGAGAAAATGAGTATTTTTATTTATGTATTTATTTTTATATATTTATTCATTTTTAAATTAAATCATAGCTGTGTACATTAATGCGATCATAGGGCACCATAAACTGGTTTTATAGACCGTTTGACACATTTTCATCACACTGGTTAACATAGCCTTCATGGCATTTTCTTAGTTATTGTGTTAAGACATTTACATTGTACATTTACGAAGTTTCACACATACCCTTATACGATGAACTGCAGGTGTAATCCCACCAATCACCCTCCCTCTGCCCACATCTCCCCTCCCTCCGGTCACTCTCCCCATTCCCCATATGCTTATAAACTGGTTTATAGCTTTATTTTTTAAATTTTATTTATTTATTTATTTTTATTAAATCATAGCTGTGTACATCAATGTGATCATGGGGCATCATACCCTGGTTTCATACACCGTTTGACAGATTTTCATAAGACATTTACATTCCACATTTACTAAGATTCACATATATCCTTGTAAGATGAACCACAGGTGTAATCCCAACAATCTCCCTCCCTCTGCCCACCTCCCCAGTCCCTCCCCTCCCTTTAACCCTTCCCCCTATTCTTAGGTTGTAACTGGGTTATAGCTTTCATGTGAAAGCCATAAATTAGTGTCATAGTGGTGTTGAGTACAATGGATTCTTTTCCTTCCATTCTTGAGATACTTTACTAAGAAGAATATGTACCAGCTCCATCCATGTAAACATGAAAAAGGTAAAGTCTCCATCGTTCATTAAGGATGCATAATATTCCATGGTGCACATATACAACAATTTATTAATTTATTTGTGGATCGATGGGCACTTGGGCTTTTTCCATGACTTAGCAATTATGAATTGGGCTGCAATAAGCACGCTGGTAAAAATATTTTTCTTATGATGTGATTTTTGGCCTTCTGGGTATATACCTAGTAGAGGAATTATAGGATTAAATGGCAGATCTATCTTAGATATCTAAGTGTTCTCCAAACATCTTTCCAAAAGGAATATATTAATTTGCATTCCCACCAGCAGTGTAGAAGTGTTCCCATTTCTCCACATCCACGACAATATCTCTGGTCTTGGGATTTTGTGATACGGGCTAATCTTACTGGAGTTAGATGATGTCTCAAAGTAGTTTTGATTTGGATTCCTCTGATGATTAAAGATGAGCGTATTTTTGTATGTCTGCAGGCGGTGTGCCTGTCTTCTTCAGAGAAGTTTCTCTTCAAGTCCCTTGCCCAGCCTACAATGGGGTCACTTGTTCTTTTCTTGCTTATACGGTTGAGTTCTCTGTGGATTCTTGTTATTAAACCTTTGTTGTAGACATAATCTGCAAATATCTTCTCCCATTCTGAGGGCTGTTTACTTGCTTTACTTACTGTGTTCTTGGCTGTGCAGAGGCTTTTTAGTTTCATTAGGTCCCAGTAGTGTATTTTTGAAGCTACTTCAATTGCCCGGGGTCCTTCTCATAAAATACTCTCCCAGACCGATTTCTTCAAGGGTTTTCCCTGCACTTTCCTCTCGTATTTTTATAGTTTCATATCTAAAGTTTAAATCTTTAATCCAGTGAGAGTCTATTTTAGTTAATGGTGAAAGGTGTGGGTCCAGTTTCAGTCTTCTGCAGGTTTCAAGCCAGATCACCCAGCACCATTTGTTAAATAGGGACTCTTTTGCCCACTGAATATTTTTAATTGGCTTGTCAAAAATCAAATAACAGTAAGTAGCTGGATTCATCTCTTGGTTCTCTATTTTGTTCCAGACATGTAATTCTCTGTTTTAGTGCCAATACCACGCTGTTTGGATCACTATGGATTTATAGTATAGTTTGAGATCTGGTAGCGTGATTCCTCCTGCTTTGTTTTTATTTCTGAGTAATGTCTTAGCTATTCGAGGGTTTTTCTGATTCCATATAAAACGAAGTATTATGTTTCATGATCTTTGAAGTATGACAGTGGAGCTTTAATAGGGATTGCATTAAAATTTTATATTGCTTTGGGAAGTATGGACATTTTAACAATATTGATTCTTCTCAGCCATGAGCATGGTATGTTTTTCCATTTGTTAACATTTTCAGCTATTTTTTGCCTTAGAGTTTCATAGTTCTCTTTATAGAGGTCTTTCACATCCTTTGTTAGATAAACTCCCAAATATTTCATCTTCTTTGGCACTACTGTGAATGGAATAGAGTCCTTAACTGTTTTTTCAGCTTGACTATTGTTGGTATATATAAAGGCTATCGATTTATGAATGTTGATTTGGTAACCTGAGATGCTGCTGTATTCCTTGATCACTTCTAAGAGTTTTGTAGTAGAATCCCTAGTGTTTTCCAGATATATAATCATCTCCTCCAAAGAGTGAAAGTTTGATCTCTACTGACCCTATATGGATACCCTTGATTGCCTTTTCTTCCCTAATTGCTGAGGCTAAAACTTCCATTACAATGTGAAAGAGCAATGGAGACAATGGGCAGCCTTGTCTGGTTCCTGATCTGAGTGGAAATGATTCCAATTTAACTCCATTCAATATGATATTGGCTGTGGGTTTGCTGTAGAAGGCCTCTATCTGTTTAAGAAGTGCCCCTTCTATACCAATTTTCTTAAGTGTTCTGATCATGAAGGGATGCTGTATATTATCAAAAGTTTTTTCTGCATCAATTGAGAGAATCATATGGTCTTTGTTTTTTATTTGTTTATGTGCTCAATTATAATTATAGGTTTACGTATACTGAGCCAGCCTTGAGACCATGGGATAAAACCTACTTGGTGATGATGTATAATTTGTTTGATGTGTTGCTGCATTCTGTTTTTTGGATCTTGTTGAATATTTTTGCATCTATATTAATCAGTGATACTAGTGTATTATTTTCTTTTCTTGTTGGGTCTTTTTCTGGTTTGTGCATTAGGGTGATATTTTGTTTTATGGAACGTGTTGGGTCGCCTTTTTTCTTTTTCTACATTTTGGAACAGGTTGAGTAATATAGGTACTAATTCCTCTTTAAAGGTTTGGTACAATTCTGATGAAGTCATCTAGTCCCGGATTTTTTATTTGTTTGGTTTTTTTTTTGTTTTTCTTTTAGGGAGATTTTGTAGGGTTGATGCTATTTCAGAACTTGATATGGGCCTATTCAACATATCCACTTGATTCTGGCTAAGTCTTGGAAGGTGACGTGCTTCCACGTATTGGTCGATTTCCTTCAGATTTTCATATTTCTGAGAATAAAGTTTCTTGTAATAATCATCAAGGATTTTTTTTAATATCTGAGGAGTCTTGTTATTTCGTCTTTGTCGTTTCTGATTGATGAGATTAGAGATTTTACTCTTTTTTCCTGGTTAGATTAGCGATAGATTGATCTATGTTATTGACCTTTTCTAAAAACCAACTTTTTGATTTATTGATTTGTTGTATAATTCTTTTTTTTAATTTCATTTAAATCTGTTCTAATTTTGGTTATTTCTTTTCTTCTACTATGTTTGGTGTTGGAATGTTCTTCCTTTTCTAGTTGCTTGAGATGTCCCACTAAGTTGTTAACTTCCTCTGTTTTCGTTCTCTTGAGGAAGGCTTGCAGTGCTATAAATTTTCCTCTTAGGACTGCCTTTGTGGTATCCCAGAGGTTATGATAATTCATGTCTTCATTATCATTTTGTTCCAAAAATTTGGCAATTTCCTTCTTGATCTCATCTCTGACTGAGCTGTCATTCAGCATAAGGTTATTGAACTTCCATGTTTTTGGATGTGTATGCAGATTCCTGTTGTTACTGAGTTCAACTTTTATTCTATGGTGGTCCGAGATGATGCAAGGAATAATTTCCATTCCTTTAAATTTACTGAGGTTAGACATTGTGACCTAAGATTTGATTGATTTTACAATGTGTTCTGTGGGCTTATGAGAAGAATGTGTATTCAGTTTTGTTGGGATGAAATGTTCTGTAGATGTCTGCTAAATCCAAGTGTTGGATGGTTAGGTTTAAATCTAAGATTTCTCTGCTCAGATTGTTGTTAGAGGATTGATCCAACACTGCCAAGGGAGTGTTGAAATCCCCAACAATTATGAAGCTGAAGGAAATCAAGTTGCTCATGTCTGTTAGAGTTCTCTTATAAATTGAGGTGCATTCTGGTTGGGTGCATAGATATTAATAATTGAAATCTCATCATACTGAGTATTACTCTTAACAAATATGAAGTGACCATTCTTATCCTTCTTTACTTTTGCTGGTTTAAAGCCTATTGTATCTGCAAATAAAATTGCAACACCTGCTTTTTTCGGATTACCATTTGCGTGAAATATGGATGACCATCTTTTCACCCTGAGTCTATATTTATGTTTTAAGCTAAGATGATGTTCTATTATGCAGCAAATATCTGGCTTGACTATTTGTATCCAGTCAGCTAATTTATGCCTTTTTAGAGGACAGTTTATGCCTTTCACATTAATGGAGAATATTGATAAGTCTGGTAAAATTTTGGGTATTGAGTTTTTCGAATGTCCAGTGGACATTTTCAATCCTTTCACCAGTGTGGAAGTTGGAGTTTGATCAACAGTTTCTGGGTGAGTTTCCTTTTGTGGTGGAGGATTGGGTTAGTCATTATGGAGGAAATGTCTGAGAATGTTCTGAAGAGCTTGTTTGGTTATGGCAAATTTCTTCAACATATGAATGTCATTAAAGTATTTAATTTCTTCATCATAAATTTAACTCAGTTTAGCTGGATATAGGATCCGGGTTGAAAGTTATTTTGCTTTAGGAGATTAAAAGTCAATGAGCACCCTCTTCTGGCTTGAAAAGTTTCAGCAGAGAGATCTGCAGTCATTCTGATATTCTTCCCTTGGTAGGTAATGGCTTTCTTTCCTCTGTCTGCTTTGAGAAATTGCTTCTTCATATCAACTTGTGAAGTTGATTATGATATGCCTGGAGGATGTCTTATTGAAATTGAATCGTGCTGGGGTTCTGAAGCTACCTGCTATCTGAATTTCAAAATCTCCAGGCATGTCTGGAAAATTCTCTTTCATAATGTCATGGAGAAGGGCCTCTGTGCCTAGCAAAGTGACTTTATCGGTTTCAGAGACTCCAATGAGTCAAATATTATTCTTCTTCGAATTATTCCAGAACTCTCAGAGAGAATGATCCGTTTTTGCTTTCCATTTCTCTTCCTCTTTGAGAATTTGAGAGCGCTCAACAGCTTTGTCTTCAATATCAGAGATCCTTTCTTCTGCTTGCTCCACTCTGTTACTAGGGATTCTACTGTATTTTTCAGATCTTTGAGGGCTGTAAATCCTTGCTTCAGTGTGTCTTTGTTACGTGGTTTTGTCTTTAAATTCGTTGAATTCTTGAGACAAATTTTGAATTTCTCCTCAAATTCCTAATTTCAACTTTTGAATTGCTGCTTGAAGTTTTAATTCCAAATTTTCTTCCACTTTATTAATCTTGCTTGAAATCCAAATTCTGAATTAGATTTCTGACATCTCAGCCAGTTGTTTATGAATGGGATCTTCAATTACATCTGCCATATCTTTCCTTGGCGGGGGGTTTATCTATTCTGGTTATTCATGTTACCAGAGTTTTTCTGCTGATTTTGCCCAATGCTTGTTTTACTTTCTTTGATTTTTACCCTGGAGCTTTGTTGAGTGCCTGTACAGAGTTGTGGCTTGAGAAACTGGGACCCTGTCTGGTGTAGTGTGGCTAAGTGGTTCTGTCTTGTTTTCACCTGTTTTCTGTTCGACCCTTTAAAGAAGGCTTCGTGTCCTTTCCACCAATCAGAATCCTGATTTTCTCCCCATGCGTTTTTTGTCCCCGCGATCCATCGAGGCCTGTACCACTTCAAGCAATCCCTTTTCTCACTGGACCTGCGTTTCCGTCCCAGATCTGTCCTGCTGTGGTTGCCACCTGAGTAAATGTCCGGCTTCATCTGGTTTCCAAGGGAGAAAGGAGTTGTAGCTTTGGAATATCTGGGAATGAGAGCTATTATTGCCAAAGGATGGCTGCTGCTCTGCGTCTCAGGGCACTGCTGCTCCGGTGTGGTTCCTTCTCAGCCGACTGTCCTCTCCTCACTCCCATGCCATAGAGTCAGCACTCACCACCTGCAGTTTAGTCCCTGTCCATACAACTTGAGAAATCACCCAAGAATCTGGACTCCTGGGGGATAGGCCTCCAGACCTCAGAGTGAGAGTGGAGGCGAGTGCTGGGAGCTCTGAGTTGCAGGTAGAGAATATATAAAGTTTTATACAGTTTTATGCCTGGTAGGAGAATGCCATGGCACCCTAGTGGGGAAGGTTGTTCCAGTTTTTAGCGGGTCTATGATGTGGAGTGTAGTGGAAGGGCCTTTGAATTCTGCTCATTTGTTTGTGGGGCAGTCTGAGCCATTCTCATTGGGGAGGGGTCTCTCATCCACTTGGTGATGGATTTTGTATCTTTTGTTTGTATCCTTGGGGTCGCAGCTCACATCAGGGGAATTGATGTCCATTCTTCGACCTTCTCTCTTTGTGCAGCTCTAATCCACCAGGTTACTTGCTAAATTTCTGTCCTTTAACTCTCCTTCTGGACGGGAGCCTCTATGGAAAGCTGGCTTCAATCAGCCATCTTGTCTCTGCCCCCAAAAATGAGCATTTAAAAATGTATTTTTTTTGATCTTTTTCTATATTCAGATAGTTTCTGTTCAAGTCTCTTGCTCACTTAAAAAGGGAATCATTAGCTCTTTTCTTGTTGATCAGCTTGAGTTCTCCACAGATTCTCATTATCAACCCTTCATCTGATTCACAGCATGCAATTATCTAACACCATAGTGAAGGTTGCATGTTTACTTTAATTGTTCCCTTAGTTATGCAGAAGTTTTTTTTTTTTTTTATTAAATCATAGCTGTGTACTTCAATATGATCATGGGGCACCATACACTTGGTTCATAGACCATTTGACACATTTTCATCACATTAGTTGACATAGCCCTCCTGGCATTTTCTTAGTTACTTTGCTAAGACATTTACACTCCACATTTACCAAGCCTCACATATACCCTTGTAAGATGCACCACAGGTGTGATCCTTTCAATGCCCCTCCCTCTACTCACCTCCCCCCTCCCACCTCACCCTTTCCCCCTTCCCCCTATTTTTAGGTTGTAACTGGGTTATAGCTTTCATGTGAAGGTCCTAAATTAGTTTCATAGTAGGGGTGAGTACATTGGATACTTTTTTTTCCATTCTCAAGATACTTTACTGAGAAGAATATGTTCCAGCTCCAACCATGTGAACATGAAAGAGGTAAAGTCTCCATCTTTCTTCAAGGCTGCATAGTATTCCATGGTGTACATATACCACAATTTATTAATCCATTTGTGGATCGATGGGCAATTGGGTTTTTTCCATGACTTAGCAATTATGAATAGGGTTGCAATAAACATTCTGGTACAAATATTTTTGTTATGATGTGATTTTTGGTCTTCTGGGTATATGCCCAGCAGAGGAATTACAGGATTGAATGGCAGATCTATTTTTTGATCTCTAAGTGTTCTCCATATCTCTTTCCAAAAGGAATGTATTAATTTGCATTCCCACCAGCAGTGCAAAATTGTTCCCTTTTCTCCACATCCACGCCAACATCCCTGGTCTTGGGATTTTGTGATATAAGCTAGTCTCACTGGAGTTAGATGATATCTCAAAGTAGTTATGATTTGCATTTCTCTGATGATCAAAGATGATGAGCATTTTTTCATATGTCTGAAGGCCGTGTGCCTGTCTTCTTCAGAGAAGTTTCTCTTCAAGGCCCTTGCCCAGCCTGTGATGGGATCCCTTGTTGTTTTCTTGCTAATGCGTTTGAGTTCTCTGGGGATTCTGGTTATTAGACCGTTGTCAGAGACATAACCTGCAAATATCTTCTCCCATTTTGTGGGCTGTTTGCTTGCTTTACTTACTGTGTTCTTGGCTGTGCAGAATATTTTTAGTTTGATCAAGTCCCAATAGTGTATTTTTGAAGCTGCTTCAGTTGCCCTGGGGGTCCTTCTTATAAAAAACTCACCCAACCCAATTTCTTCAAGTTTTTTACCTGCACTCTCTTCTAGTGTTTTTATAGTTTCATGTCTTAAGTTTAAATCTTTAATCCATAGTTTCTTGTCTTAAGTTTAAATATTTAATCCATTAAGAGTCTAGCCGAGAATGTTAATAAATGGAAAAACATACCATGCTCATGGCTGGGAAGAATCAACATTGTTAAAATGTTTATACTACCCAAAGCAATATATAAGTTCAACGCAATGCCCATTAAAGTTCCACTCTCATACTTTAAAGTTCTTGAAAAAACAATACATTGTTTTATATGGAATCAGAAAAAACCTCGAATAGCCAAGACATTACTCAAAAATAAAAACAAAGCAGGAGGAATACTCTACCAGACCTCAGACTATACTACAAATCGATAGTGATGAAAACAGCATGGTATTGGCACAAAAACAGAGAAGTAGATATCTGGAACAAAATAGAGAACCAAGAGATGAATCCAGGTACTTACCATTATTTAATCTTTTTTTTTTTTATTTTTTTTATTAAATCATAACTGTATACAATGATATGATTATGGGGCATCATACACTCACTTCATAAACCATTTGACACATTTTTATCACAGTGGTTAACATAGCCTTTCCGGCGTTATCTCAGTTACTGTGCCAAAACATTTACATTCTACATTTACCAAGTTTCACAAATACCCCTGTAATATGCACCACAGGTGTGATCCCACCGATTCCCCTCCCTCTACCCACCCCACCTTTCCCACTTCTCCCTATTGTTAAGTTGTAGCTGGGTTATAGCTTTCATGTGAGAGTCCCAAATTAGTTTCATAGTAGGGCTGTGTACATTGGGTATTTTTTCTTCCATTCTTGGGATACTTTACTAAGAAGAATATGTTCCAGCTCCATCCATGTAAACATGAAAGAGGTAAAGTCTCCATCTTTCTTTAAGGCTGCATAATATTCCATGGTGTACATATACCACAATTTATTAATCCATTCGTGGATCGATGGGCACTTGGGCTTTTTCCATGACTTAGCTATTATGAATTGGGCTGCAATAAACATTCTGGTACAAATATCTTTGTTATGTTGTGATTTTTGGTCTTCTGGGTATATGCAGGATTGAATGGCAGATCTATTTTTAGATCTCTGAGTGTTCTCCATATATATTTCCAAAAGGAATGAATTAATTTGCATTCCCACCAGCAGTGCAGAAGTGTTCCCCTTTCTCCGCATCCACGCCAACATCTCTGGTCTTGAGATTTTGTGATATAGGCTAGTCTCATTGGAGTTAGATGATATCTCAAAGTAGTTTTGATTTGCATTTCTCTGATGATTAAAGATGATGAGCATTTTTTCATATGTCTGAAGGCCATGCGCCTGTCTTCTTCAGAGAAGTTTCTCTTCAAATCCCTTGCCCAGCCTGCGATGGGATCCCTTGTTTTTTTCTTGCTGATGGGTTTGAGTTCTCTGTGGATTCTGGTTATTAAATCTTTGTCAGAGATATACCCTGCAAATATCTTCTCCCATTGTGAGGGCTGTTTGCTTGCTTTACTTACTGTGTTCTTGACTGTGGAGAAGCGTTCTATTTTGATCACGTCCCAGTAGTATATTTTTGAAGCTGCTTCAATTCCCCGGGGTATCATCTTTATAAAATACTCGCCCAGACCAATTTCTTCAAGGGTTTTCCCTGCATTCTCCTCTAGTATTTTTATAGTTTCATGTCTTAAGTTTAAATCTTTAATCCAATGAGAGTCTATCTTCGTTAATGGTGAAAGGCGTGGGTCCAATTTCAGTCTTCTGCAGGTTGCCAGCCAGTTCACCCAGCACCATTTGTTAAATAGGGAATCTTTTCCCCACTGAATGTTTTTAATTGGCTTGTCAAAAATCAAATAGCGGTAAGTAGCTGGATTCATCTCTTGGTTCTCTATTCTGTTCCAGATATCTACTTCTCTGTTTTTGTGCCAATACCATGCTGTTTTGAACACTATCGATTTGTAGTAAAGTCTGAGGTCTGGTAGTGTGATTCCTCCTGTTTTGTTTTTATTTCTGAGTAATGTCTTGGCTATTCGAGGTTTTTTCTGATTCCATATAAAACGAAGTATTGTTTTTTCAAGATCTTTAAAATATGACAGTGGAGCTTTAATAGGGAGTGCGTTGAAATTATATATTGCTTTGGGTAGTATGGACATTTTGATAATGTTGATTCTTCCTAGCCATGAGCATGGTATGTTTTTCCATTTGTTAACATTTTCAGCTATTTCTTTTCTTAGAGTTTCATAGTTCTCTTTATAGAGATCTTTCACGTCTTTTGTTAGGTAAATTCCCAAATATTTCATCTTCTTTGGCGCTACTGTGAATGGGATAGAGTACTTAACTGCTTTTCCAATTTGACTGTTGTTGGTGTATATAAAGGCTACCGATTTAAGAATGTTGATTTTGTCACCTGAGACACTGCTGTATTCCTTGATCACTTCTAGGAGTTTTGTAGTAGAGTCCCTAGTGTTTTCCAGATACACAATCATATCATCTGCGAAGAGCGAGAGTTTGATCTCTTCTGACCCTATATGGATACCCTTGATCGCCTTTTCTTCCCTAATTGCGGTGGCTAAAACTTCCATTACAATGTTGAAAAGCAATGGAGACAATGGGCAGCCTTGTCTGGTTCCTGATCTGAGTGGAAATGATTCCAATTTAACTCCATTCAATATGATATTGGCTGTGGGTTTGCTGTAGATAGCCTCTATCAGTTTAAGAAAAGTCCCTTCTAGACCAATTTTCTTGAGTGTTCTGATCATGAAGGGATGCTGGATATTATTAAAAGCTTTTTCTGCATCAATTGAGAGAATCATATGGTCTTTGTTTTTTAATTTGTTTATGTGCTGAATTACATTTATAGATTTACGTATATTGAACCAGCCTTGAGACCCTGTGATAAAACCAACTTGGTCATGATGTATAATTTGTTTGATGTGTTGCTGGATTCTGTTTGTTAGGATCTTGTTGAATATTTTTGCATCTATATTCATTAGTGATATTGGTCTATAATTTTCTTTTCTTGTTGGGTCTTTTCCTGGGTTGGGGATCAGGGTGATGTTTGCTTCATAGAACGTGTTGGGTAGTCTTCCTTCTTTTTCTACATTTTGGAACAGGTTGAGTAATATAGGTACTAATTCCTCTTTAAAGGTTTGGTAGAATTCTGACGTGAAACCATCTGGTCCCGGGCTTTTCTTTTTAGGGAGGTTTTGTATAGTTGATGCTATTTCTGAACATGATATGGGTCTGTTCAACATTTCCACTTGATTCTGGTTAAGTCTTGGAAGGTGGCGTGCTTCCAAGTATCGGTCTATTTCCTTCAGATTTTCATGTTTCTGAGAATAAAGTTTCTTGTAATATTCATTAAGGATTTTTTTGGATTTCTGATGAGTCTGTGGTTATTTCGTCTTTGATGTTTCTGATTGATGATATTAGAGAATTTACTCTTTTTTTCCTGATTAGGTTGGCCAGAGGTTTATCTATTATATTGACCTTTTCAAAAAACCAGCTTTTTGATTTATTGATCTGTTGTATTATTCTTTTGTTTTCAATTTCATTTAATTCTGCTCTAATTTTGGTTATTTCTTTTCTTCTACTGGGTTTGGGGTTGGAATGTTCTTCCTTTTCCAGTTGCGTGAGATGTCCCATTAAGTTGTTAACTTCCTCTCTTTCCGTTCTCTTGAGGAAGGCTTGCAGTGCTATAAATTTCCCTCTTAGAACTGCCTTTGCAGTGTCCCAGAGGTTCTGATAGTTTGTGTCTTCATTGTCATTTTGTTCCAAAAAATTGGTGATTTCTTTCTTAATCTCATCTCTGACCCAGCTATCATTCAGCATAAGGTTATTTAACTTCCATGTTTTTGTATGGGTATGCAGATTCCTGTTGTTACTCAATTCAAGTTTTATTCCATGATGGTCCGAGAAGATGCATGGAATAATTTCTATTCCTTTAAATTTACTGAGGTTAGACTTGTGACCTAAAATGTGATCAATTTTGGAGTAAGTTCCGTGGGCTGATGAGAAGTATGTGTATTCAGTTTTGTTGGGATGAAATGTTTTGTAGATGTCTGCTAAATCTAAATATTGGATGGTTAGGTTTAAATCTAAGATTTCTTTGCTCAGCTTCTTTCTGGAGGATCGATCCAACACTGCCAAGGGAGTGTTGAAATCTCCAATGATTATGGAGCTGGAGGAAATCAAGTTACTCATGTCTGTTAGAGTTTCTCTTATAAATTGAGGTGCATTCTGGTTGGGTGCATAGATATTAATAATTGAGATCTCGTCATATTGAGTATTACCCTTAAGAAATATGAAGTGACCATTCTTGTCCTTCCTTACTTTTGATGGTTTAAAGCCTACTGTATCTGCAAATAAAATTGCAACACCTGCTTTTTTCTGATTACCATTTGCCTGAAATATGGATGACCATCCTTTCACCCTGAGTCTGTATTTGTCTTTTAAGTTGAGATGTGACTCTTGTATGCAACAAATATCTGGCTTGAGTTTTTGTATCCAGTCAGCTAACCTATGCCTCTTTAGAGGACAGTTTAAGCCATTCACATTGATGGAGAGTATTGATAAGTCTGGTGGAATTTTGGGTGTCGAGTTTTTCAAAGGTCCAGTGGACATTTTTAATCCTTTCGCCAGTGTGGAAGTTGGAGTTTGATCAGAAGTTTCTGGGTGATTTTACTTTTGTGGTATAGGATTGGGTTGGTCATTGTGGAGGATAGGTCTGAGAACATCCTGAAGAGCTGGTTTACTTATGGCAAATTTTTTCAACATATGAATGTCATTGAAGTATTTAATTTCTCCATCATAGATTAAACTCAATTTAGCTGGATACAAGATCCTTGGTTGAAAGTTTTTTTGCTTTAGGAGATTAAAAGTTGATGACCAGCCTCTTCTTGCTTGAAAAGTTTCAGCAGAGAGATCTGCAGTTATTCTAATATTCTTACCTTTGTACGTTATAGTTTTCTTTCGCCGGGTTGCTTTGAGAATCTTCTCTTTCATGTTAACTTTAGTGAAGCTAATTATGATATGTCTGGGAGATGGCTTATTGGGGTTGAATCGTGCTGGGGTTCTGAAGCTGTCTGCTATCTGAATTTCAGATTCTCTGGGCATGTCTGGAAAATTTTCTTTCATAATTTCATGTAGAAGGGCCTCTGTGCCCTTGGCAGACACTTCATCGTTCTCCGGAATTCCTATAACCCTTACATTATTTTTTTTTGAATTATCTGAGAGTTCTCTGAGTGAGTGATCCGTTTTTGCTCTCCATTTCTCTTCCTCTTTGAGAGATTGGGAGCGTTCGAAGACTTTATCTTCAATGTCAGAAATCCTTTCTTCTGCTTGCTCCATTCTGTTACTGAGGGATTCTACTGTATTTTTCATATCTTTGAGGGCTGTAAGTTCTTGTTTCAGTGTGTCTAAGTCTTTGGTGGTTTTGTCTTTAAATTCGTTAAATTCTTGAGACAATTTTTGAATTTCTCCTCGAATTCCTAATTCCATTTTATTGATCTTGTCTGCAAACCAAATTCTGAATTCGACTTCTGACATCTCAGCCAGTTGTTTATGAATGGGATCTTCAATCACATCTGCCGTATCTTTTCTTGGGGGGGTTGATCTATTCTTGTTATTCATGTTACCAGAGTTTTTCCGCTGATTCCGCCCCATGGTTTACTCCCTTTTGTTTTTCCCCTGGGGTTTTATCGAGGGCCCATACAGTGTTGTGGCCTGAGAAACTGGGGCCCTGTCTGGTGTGGTGGATCAAAGTGGTTCTGTCTTGTTTACAGCTGGTTTCTGTTCGATCCTATTGCAACTTCAACTCTGGCTTGAAGTCTCAGCTGTGTGGAAAAATCAGCAATTAAGTCACCCCGCCTGCCCACCTCTGGCCCCAGTTGGAAAAGGAGAATCAAACCTTCCTACAATCGCACACCCAGGGCACCGCCTGAAGAGTCCTCAGGCTATTAGACCAGTTCAAAAGGTCCGAATCAACTGTCTCAATCGGCACTTGTCTCGGGTGGAAGGGTTCAAGAGGTCTCTGGGAACTGGATCACAGGGGCCTGGTTACTCCTCGTACACAGTTCACCCCAGTGCAGCGTGGAGTCAGGAGGAGCCACCCAGCAAACCGAGCAGTCTAGGAAGGTTGACGTCTCCTTCCCCACTTTGCCCCTCCGTCGGACCCAGTCACTGGTATCTCTGCAGATGTCTAACCCAGTTGCCTGCAGTGAACAGACACTCCAGGGATTTGCACCTGCCTGAATCGCAAGGAAGTCTGCCAGGCCCCCTCAGACTGCCGCTATCTAGCAGGAGGAGATGGGGCCTGACATCTTTGAGTGTTTGATGCAGGTGATGGGAAGGAGGTGTTCACTCAGGCTTAGCCCCGTCCCTGATGGATGCTGCTAACAGAACAGAACAGAACAGACAACTTTGTGAGGTTCTGTCTCTGTTCCTGTCGTCGCCTACAGAAGACGGGCTGTTTTGAGTTCAAACGTCTTTGCTGCTGGAGAATTGCGTCTGAACACCTCTCTGGGTCGGCCCGCCCTGGAAGCTTCCCGGGTTTGTGAGCCGCGTCACCCGGTGGCCTCCTCTGGTTGCCCAGGGAGACAGGGGGTGTGGCCTCAGAATATCCAGAAGTGAGCATTCTGCCGTTAAAGAAAAAACGGCTATTGATCTAACTCCAGGGAACTGCTGCTCTGGTGTGGGCACTCAGGCAACCCTTTTCTCCTCTGTCCCGCGCCCCAGAGTCAGCACTGAGCGGCCGCAGTTTGTGCTGGGTTCACACCCCTTAAGAGATCCCCCAAGAATCAGAACTCTTGGGGGATGGGCCCCCAGACCCCGATTGGGAGTGGGGCGGGGGGAAGCTAGAGTTTCATTCAGTTTTACGCAATACTATGGTCCGGGGAGGGCTCCTGCACTGCACCGCAGGGAAGTGCCGCCAAGGCTTGATTTCCCCTCAGCAGAGTGCCCTCTCCTCGCTCACGTATCCCAGAGTCAGCGCTGACCTGACGCAGCTCAGGCACTGTGCTCTCCCCTCGAGAAATCACCCAAGGAGCCGAACTCCTGGGGGACAGGCCCTCAGACCCCGAGCGAGAGTATTGGTTCTCAGCTCTCAGCGGGGAGGCCAGAGTCTTATTCAGTCTTGGGCCCGTATGCCCGGGGAGGGTTGGTGCACTGCACCGCAGGGAAGTGCCGCGAGGCGTGACTCCCCCTCAGCCCGGTGCCCTCTCCTCACTCGCGCGCCTCAGAGTCAATGATGACCAGTCGCAACTCGGGGACTGTCCACTCCCCTTGAGAATTCACCCAAGGATTCGAACTCCTGGGGGATAGTCCATCAGACCCCGAGTGAGAGTAGGGGCTCTCAGCTCTCAGCGGGGAGGCTAGAGTCTTATTCAGTCTTGTGCCTGGGGAGGGTTGGTGCACTGCACCGCAGGGAAGTGCCGCGAGGCGTGACTCCCCCTCAGCCCGTTGCCCTCTCCTCACTCGCGCGCCTCAGAGTCAATGCTGACCAGTTGCAACTCGGGGACTGTCCACTCCCCTTGAGAAATCACCCAAGGATTCGAACTCCTGGGGGATAGTCCCTCAGACCCCGAGTGAGAGTAGGGGCTCTCAGCTCTCAGCGGGGAGGCTAGAGTCTTATTCAGTCTTGTGCCCGGGGAGGGTTGGTGCACTGCACTGCAGGGAAGTGCCGAGGCGTGACTCCCCCTCAGCCCGTTGCCCTCTCCTCACTCGTGTGCCTCAGAGTCAATGCTGACCAGTCGCAACTCGGGGACTGTCCACTCCCCTTGAGAAATCACCCAAGGATCCAAAGTCCTCGGGGACAGGCCTCCAGACCTCAGTGGCGGGAGGGGAGTGCCGGGGATTCAGGGTTGCTGGCAAAGGATTCCCAAAGTTTTATTCAGCCCTATGTCCGGCAGGAGAATGCCACGGCACCCCAGTAGGGGAGGTATGTCCAGTTTTTAGAAGGTCTCTCCCATGGAGTGTAGTGGGAGGGCCTTTAATTTCTGCCCGCTTGTTCAATTTTGGAGCTCTTGAGCCGGTCTCATGGGGGAGGGGGACTCCCGTCCGCTTGGTGGTGGATTTTGTACCTTTTGTTTGCGTCCTTGTGATCACAGCTTGCCTCAGCGGTGTTGATGTGCGTTCTTCAGCCTTCTCTCTTGGTGAGGCTCAAGTCCACCAGGATACTTACTAAATTCCTGTCCCTTAACTCTCCTTCTGGACGGGAGCCTTTGTTGAAAGCTGGCTTCAGTCCGCCATCTTGTCTCCCCCCCAGTCCCATTATTTAATCTTTGACAAGCCAATTAAAAACATTCAGTGGGGAAAAGATTCCCTATTTAACAAATGGTGCTGGGTGAACTGGCTGGCAACCTGTAGAAGACTGAAACTGGACCCACACCTTTCACCATTAACCAAGATGCAGAAGCTTTTTAACTTCAGCATGTCTCGTTTACTTATTTTTGTTGGTGCTGCAGTTGCCAAAGGGGTCTTCTCCATAAATTCTTTTCCCAGGTTAATTGAGTCAAGAACTTTTCCCATAGTTTTTGTATAATTTGTATTGTTTAATGTCTTAAATTGAAATACTTTATCAAGTGAGAGTTAATTTTTGTAAGTGTTGATAAGTGTGGGTTCATTCTCACTCTTCTACATGTGGCTAACCCCTTCTCCTAACATTATTTATTAAAGAACAATTATTTTCCTCAGTGTATGCTTTTGTTTGGTTTGGTGATACATGGCTGGGTTCACATCTAGGTTCTCTATTCTGTTCCATAGATCTGTATCTCTATTTTTTTGTGCCAATACCATGCTGTTTTGATCACTATAGACTTGTAGTATAACCTAAAGTTGATGTGATGCTTCCAGATTTGTTTTTATTTCTCAGAATTGCATTGGCTATTCAGGTTTTTTTTTCTGATTTCATAAAAAGCAAAGAAGTATTTTTCAAGTTTTTCAAAGTATGACATCGATGCTTTAATGTGGATTGTATTAAATCTGTAGTTAGCTTCATGTGGAATGTATATTTTATTAAGGTTGATTTTTCCCAGACATGAGCATGGTATGTTATTCCATTTATTAATGTCTTCTGCCATTTCTTTTATCAGGGTTTTTGTAATACTTTTTGTAGATATCCTTACTTTCCTTTGTTAGGTATATTCCCAGGTATTTGTTTTTAATTTTGGAGCTACTGTGAAGGATATTATGTCTTTGATTTGATTTTCAGCTTGATTATTGTTGGCATGTATTAAGGCTACTGATTTGTGGACATTAATTATATATCACAAAATGTTAATATATTTCCTGATTACTTGAGGAGCTTGGTGGTTGAGTTTCTGGCGTTTTCCAAGTATACAATAATATCATCAGAAAAGAATATCAGTTTGTCATCTTCTGTCCCCATTCTGATACCCTTGATAGCCTTCTCTTACCTGACTGTGTTGGGTAGAACTTCCTACATTATGTAGAATATCAGTAGTGACAGTGGATATCCTTTTCTTGTTCCAGTTCTAAGTGGGAATGCTTTCAGTTTTACTCAATTCATATAATATTGGCTGTGGGTTTGGTGTAGATGGCCTATATCAGTTTAAGAATTGTCCTATCTGTGCCTATTTTAAAGTATTGTTGTAAGAAAAGGATGCTTTTTCAGCATCTATTGAGAAGATCATATGGTCTTTGTTTTTCCTTCTATTTATGTGAAATATGTGTGTGTGTGTGTGTGTGTGTGTGTGTGTTTATGTATGCTGAACCAACCTTCCTTCCTGGGATAAAAGTGCACCTGATTATGATGTATAGTTTTTCTTAATGCATGACTGTATTGTATTTGCAAAGATCTTTTTTGAGTATTTTTGCCTTGATACTAATTAATGGTATCAGTCTATAGCTTTCCTTTTTTGGGGGTCATTTCCTGGTGTTGGTATCAGGGTGATATTTACTTTGTAGAACATGTTGGGGAAGAATACTTTCATTTTTAGTATATGTTATGCAATATAGGTACTAGCTCCCCTTTGAAGATTTACTAGAATGTTGGTGCAAACCTGTCTTGACAAGGCTTTTCTTTTGAGAAATATTTTTAATTCTTGTTGCAATTTCAGTGCTTGAAATTGGTCTATTAAAAATTTCAAGTTCTTTCTGGTTAACTTTAGAAAGGTGATGGGATTCCAGGTATTGGTCTATTTCCTCTATGTCTTCAAATTTCTGGGCATAGAGTTTTTGTATTAATTGGTGATAATCCTTTGTGTGTCTATGGTATCTGTTGTTATTTCCCATTCTTAATTTCTGATTGAGATTATTTCAGATCTCATTTTTTCTATTTGTAAGTAATCAGGCCAAGGATTATTTCTTTTATGAAACTTTTCAAAGAACCAACTTTTTGTTTTGTTGATCTTCTGAATGATTCTTTTGCTCTCAATTTCTTTTAATTCAGATATAATTTTGGTTATTTCTTTTCTTCTGCTCTAGATTTGGAATTGGATTGTTCTTTCATTTCCAGATATTTGAGAGGCCTATTAGGTTGCTGACTTACACTCTTTCTGTTTTCTGGATGTGAAAATTTAATGCTATAATTTTTTTCTTTTAGGACTACCTTTGCGGTATCCCAATGGATTTGATAGCTTATAGCTTCATTATGACTTCTTTCAAGAAATGTAATGATTTTCTTCTTTATCTCCTTCTTAAATCAGTTGTCATTAATCCTAACATTGTTTTGTTTCTATGACTTTATGTGAATATAAAAATTTCTGTTGGAGTTGAAATCTGCTTTTATCCTGTGATGGTCTAGAACATACAGTGTATAATTTCTATTCTTTTAAATTTGTTGATTTTTATTTGTACCCACAACAAAAATGATCAACTTTTGAGGATGATCTGTGGGATGATGAGAAGAATGTATACTCAATTTCATTAAGATGGAATATTCTGTATATGTCTGTTAAGACCATTTGTTCTAAGGTTGTGTTTAAGTCCATCACTTCTTTAGTCTCTGCTTGGAGGATCTGTCTAGTTGTCAGAGGGGTGTTGAAGTCCCCAGTAACTATGGTGTTGTGGGATATCATATTCTCCAGGTAAGTTAGGGTTCATTTTATATATCTGGGACCATTTACTTGGGTCTGTAGATGTTTAGGATTGAAATGTCTTTTTATTTTTCTCTTGAGCAATTCATAGCATCCTTATTTGTCTTTCTTTATTTTTATTGTCTTAAATTCAATTATATATGCAAGTACGATTGCCACCCCTGCTTTCCCCCATTTTACATTTCTCTGAATTATTGTTTTCCATTTCTTAACCTTAAGTCTTGTTTAATCCTTAGTGTTTAGATGTGTTTCCTGAAGATAGATATAGCTTTCTTGTGCTTTTTTATCCAGTCTGCCAGTCTGTGTCTCTTCAGTGAAAAATCTGGGCCATTCACATTTGTTGAAATAAATGATTAGTATGGTGGAGTTCTTCTGTTCATCTTATTTTGTGGAGGTCCATAGTTTTATCCCTTATGCCATTTTACAAGCTAGAATTTGTCCTTTTATTTCTGGGTGTCTTTTTTAACTGGTGGTTTATTGTGTCAGTCAGTGTAAAGAATGGGTCTGAGTACTTCTTGCAGAGTTGGTCTTGTTGTGGCAAATTTCTTCAGTGTTTGCATGTCAGTTAAATATTTGATATCTCTGTTGAAAATGAAACTTAGTTTCACAGGATTTAGGATCTTTGGCCAAAAGTCTTTTTTGTTTAAAAACATTAAAGACTGATGGCCTCTATCTTCTGGCTTAAAAATTTCAGCTGAAAAGTTTGCAGTCACATTGATATTTTTCGCCTTGTAGTTAAGAAATTGCTTATGTCTGGCTGCTTGCAGAATTTTCTCTTTTATTTTGACTTTGGAAAATTAATTACAATGTGTCTAGGTTGGAAAATGTTTTGTTTGAATTGAGTTATGGGATTCTGAAACTATGTAGTATGTGGATTTCTGAGTCTCTCACAATGCTTTGAAAATTCTCCACTATTATATCTCAATGTAGAGTTTCTGTGCTATTGGTACCCTCTTCTACTTTAAGAATTTCTATAATTTGGATATCCAGTCTTTTGGAGTTTCCTTATTCTTCTGCCTCTTTTACTGATTAATGTAGTTCAAAAGTCTTGTCTTTGATTTCTTAGATTCTTTCTTCTTCATGTTCTACTTTATTGCTTAAATTCGCCTCTGTGTTTTTAATCTTTTTGAATGCCTCTTTCAGTTCTTTAATCTCTTCTATATACTGCCCAATTACGTCCAGATCTTTGGTGACTGCCTAAAATTTCACTAATTTCTTGAGACAAGTTTTGGACTTCTTTTTGGATTTCTTTTTACATCTTCTTCCCTTTTTCAATTATCTTATTTGGCATCCATACTTTGATTCTATTTTGACATTTCAACAATTTCTTTGTGCATGGTATTTTCAGTTGTATCTCCCTTATAATTTCTTGGGGGAGCTGAAGCTTGTCTAATTTTAATATTTCCAGGGTTCTTCTGCTGATTCCTCCCTATGTGTATTTTTAGTTTATTTATATATTTTGTATACTTTTTAAGCTGTAATGTTAAGTTTTACATAAATAGTTATTGAAACTAATTGGGGACCCATAAGCAGCACTCCAGAGACATGTTTGGCAACAAAACTGGTGGTCAAGTATTAGATACAAGATAGCGTGCTTGCCACCCTTTCACCACTGACTGTTCAAATGACTTAGTGCTTATGCCTGTGACACTTCCCACACATAGTCTCCAAAATTCTCCCTTTTGGGGCTGCAGCATGGAAGTCTCTGAGGGCCGGCCTTGATTTCACCAAGGTGGTTAGGGTAGCAATAGGGGACAGACCTCCAGCTCACTTCCTAGTCTGGGAGCATCTCCCAGTTAGCACACCTGTTTCTGTCCTAGTACATAGGCCACTCTTAACCCAGTTTAAAATAGCTGTAGTAATTATGAATTGGGCTGCAATAAACATTCTGGTACAAATATCTTTGGGGTGGATGGGCAGAGGGAGGGTAATTGGTGGGACCACACCTACAGTGCATCTTACAAGGGTACATGTGAAACTCACGAAATGTATAATATAAATATCTTAACACAAGAACTAAGAAAATATTAGGAAGGCTATGTTAACCAATGTGATGAAAATGTGTCAAATGGTATATAAAACCAGTGTATGGTGCTCCATGATTGCATTAATGTACACAGCTATGATTTAATAATAAAAAATAAATAAAATAAAATAGTTGCAGTTTTTCACATAAGTCCCTGCCATATCTGTTCTATTATTGTATTTTCATGGTCAAAATACTCTATAGTAGTGTGCTACTCTTCATGTCTTCAAACATGAAGTTGGTAGTTTAAAATTGGCAAATGCTACAAATTTCGTCTCTTCCTCCTCTTCATGCCCTGGAGAGCTTGTTGTTAAATATCTTCCAGCCCCTGGTTCGAGGGCCCAATAACTTTCAATGTTAATGGATGCTTCCGCCTGAGTTACCCCCATACTAACCTGTTCCATTTTTAAATTTATTTTCCAGGGCAGAAACAAGATGGCTGACTAAAGCCAACTTTACACAGAGGTTCCCATCCACAAGGAGAGTTAAAGAACAGAAATTTAGCAAGTAACCTGGTGTATTTGAGCTGCACCAAGAGAGAAGGTCGAAGAACACACATCAACCCCACTGAGGCGAGCTGCGACCACAAGGATACAAACAAATGTACAAAATCCATCACCAAGTGGACGGGAGTTCCCTCCCCCATGAGAATGGCTCGAAATGACCCAAAAACAAATGGGCAGAATTCAAAGTTCCTACCACTCCACTCCACGGAAGAGACCCTCAAAAACTGGACCTACCTCCCCTACCAGGGTGCCACGGCATTCTCCTATCAGGCATAAAATTTTATAAAACTCTATATATTCTCTAACTGCAACTCTGAGCTCCCAGCACTCCCCTCCTCTCTCATAGTGAGGTCTGGAAGACTGTCCCCAATAATCCAGATTCTTGGGTGATTTCTCAAGGGATGTGGACAGTGCCTAAACTGCAGCTGGTCAGAGCTGACTCTGGGGCATGGAAGCGAGGAGAGATGTTGGCTGAGAGGGAACCACACCAGAGTAGCAGTTCCCTGAGGCACAGAGCAGCAGCCGTGTTTTAGCAACAATACAGCCAGGCATAAAACTGTATAAAATTTTATATATTTTCTACCTGCAACTCTGAGCTCCCAGCACTCCCCTCCACTCTCACTCTGTGGTCTGGAAGCCTGACCCCAGGAGTCCAGACTCTTGGGCGATTTCTCGAGGGGTGTGGACAGTGCCTAAACTGCAGTTGGTCAGTGCAGACTCTGGGGCATGGGAGCAAGGAGAGGATGGTCGGCTAGAGGGAACCACACCAGAGCAGCAGTTCCCTGAGGCACAGAGCAGCAGCAGTCTTTTAGCAACAATACGGCCAGGCATAAAACTGTATAAAACTGTATATATTCTCTACATAAAACTCTAAGCTCCCGGTACTCCCCTCCATTCTCACTCTGAAGTCTGGAGGCCTATCCCCCAGGAGTCCACATTCTTGGGTGATTTTTTGAGGGATGTGGACAGTGCCTAAACTGCAGCTGGTCAGTGCTGACTCTGGGGCACTGGAGCGAGGAGAGGATGGTAAGCTGAGAGGGAAACACACAAGAGAAGCAGTTCCCTGAGGCACAGAGCAACAGCAGTCTTTTAGCAACAATACGGCTCACTCCCAGATATTCTGAAGCCACAACCCCTGTCTCCCTGGGCAACCAGAGGAGGATGGCAAACACCATGAACAGATCTGGGAAGGAAATGCAGGCCCCATGAGTAAAGGATTTGCCTGAGGTGGTACTGACCGGGGTGGAGCACAGGGACGAGAAATGCACTTGCAGACCCTGGAAGTTCCCAGGGTGGGGCTGAACCAGAGGACCGCTTTACTGAGCCTAAGATGCATCAGGCCCTCATGGGATAATCAGGCTATAGACAAAGGAAGGCAGCGGGATAGAACTGACAGTTAACCAAATGCAAACCTGCAGGACCAAAGACAGGCCTGAGCACAGACTCTGAAAACTCAAAACTCTTCTGCAGGGGAATTTAGTTGAAACAGAAACAAAATCCACAAAGTTGTTCTTTTCTGTCCTGTCAGTAACATCAATCAGGGGCAGGACTGGAACTGAGTTAACACCCCCCAGCCTTCATCAAGCCCCCGAGGTTGTCAGGCCTCACCTCCTCCTGCTAGGTAGAGGCAGAGATCAGCGGCCCGGCTGAAAAGAAATAGATTTCCTTGTGATTCAGGCAGGTGCAAACCCGTGGAGTATCTGTTCACTACAGTCAACTGGGTCAGCCAACTGCAGGGCTATCAGTGACTGGGTGTGACAGAGGTGCAAGGTGGGGAAGGAGGCATCAACTTTCCCAGACTGACCTAGTTGCTGGGTGGCTCCTCCTGACTCCACACAGCACTGGAGTAAGCCATATCAGAGAAGACCCCAGAAAACTGTGCTCCAGTTCCCAGAGACCTCTTAAACTCTCCCAGCTGAGACAATTGCTGAATGAGACAATTGATTTGGACCTTTTAAACTGAGCCAATCGCTTGAGGACAATTCAGGTAGTGCCCAGAGTGTGTGGTTTTAGGAAGATTTGATGTTCCTTTTCCAATTGATGTCTGTGGTGGGCAGGGTAATTTAACTGCTGGTAATTCTCCACAGCTGAGACTTCAACCCAGAGTAACTGTATCACTAGGTTCGAACATAAACGAGCTGAAAACAAGACAGAACCACTTAGCCCCACCAAACAGGGCCCCAGTTTCTAAGGCCATAGAACTGTACAGGAACTCGACAAAGCCCCAGGGGAAAAAGGAAACAGTGTAAAACAATCATGGTGCAGAATCAGCAGAAAAACTCTGGTAACATGAATAACCAGAATAGAGCAACTCCTCCAAGGAAAGATACGGCAGATGTAATTGAAGATCCCATTCATAAACAACTGGCCAAGATGTCAGAAATCAAATCCAGAATTTGGATTGCAAACAAGATTAATAAAGTGGAGGAAAATTTGGAATTAGAAATTCAAGCAGCAATTCAAACGTCGGAGTTAGGAATTTGAGGAGAAATTCAAAAGCTGTTTCAAGAATTTAACGAATTTAAAGACAAAACCACCAAAGGTTTAGACACACTGAAGCAAGAATTTGCAGCCTTCAAAGATCTGAGAAATACAGTAGAATCCCTCAGTAACAGAGTAGAACAAGCGAAAGAAAGGATTTCTGACATTGAAGACAAAGCCTTTGAATGCTCCCAAACTCTCAAAGGGGAAGAGATATAGAGAGCAAAAACGGATCATTCTGTAAGAGAACTCTGGGATAATTCAAAGAAGGCTAATATCCGCCTCATTGGAATCCCTGAAACCAATGAAGTGGCCTCGCTAGGCACAGAGGCCCTTCTCCATGAAATTATGAAAGAGAATTTTCCAGACATGCGAAGAGATTCTGAAATTCAGGTATCAGGCAGTTTCAGAATCCCAGCATAACTCAATCCCAATAAGACACCCCTCAGGTATATCATAACCAACTTCACTAAAGTTAATGTGAAGGAGAAAATTCTTAAGGCAGCCAGACCTAAGAAAGCCATCACCTACAAAGGGAACAATATTAGAAAGATTGCAGATCTCTCTGCTGAAACTTTTCAAGCCAGAAAAGGGGGGTCATCGACTTTTAAAATCCTAAAGCAAAATAACTTTCAACCCTGGATCCTGTATCCAGCTAAACTGAGTTTCGTTTATGATGGAGAAATTAAATACTTTAATGACATTCATATGTTGAAGAAATTTGCCATAACCAAAGCAGCTCTTCAAGATATTCTCAGTCCTATCTTCAATATCGACAAACCCAATCCTCTGCCACAAAAATAAACTCACTCAGAAACTTTTGATCAAACTCCAACTTCCACAGTGGTGAAAGGATTAAAAATGTCCACTGGACTTTTGAAAAACTCGATACCCAAAATATTACCTGACTTACCTATATTCTCCATTAATGTGAATTGCTTAAACAGTCCTCTAAAGAGGCATAGGTTAGCTGACTGGATACAAAAACTCAGTGCAGATATTTGTTGCATACAAGAGTCACATCTTACCTTAAAGACAAATATAAACTCAGGGTTAAACAATGGTCATCCATATATCAGGCAAATGGTAATTAGAACAAAGAAGGTGTTGCAATTTTATTTGCAGATACAATAGGCTTTAAACCAACTAAAGGAAGGAAGGATAAGAACGGTCACTTCATATTTGGTAAGAGTAATACAAAAAATGATGAGAATTCAATAATTAATATCTATGTACCCAACCAGAATTCACCTCAATTTATAAGAGAAACTCTAACAGACATGAGCAACTTGATTTACTCCAGCTCCATAATAGTCGGAGATTTAAACAACCCTTTGGCAGTGTTGGATCGATCCTTCAATAAGAATCTGAGCAAAGAAATATTAGATTTAAACCTAACCATCCAACATTTGGATTTAGCAGACATCTACAGAACATTTCATACCCCCAAAACTGAATAAACATACTTTTATTCAGCCCACGGAACATACTCCAAAATCAATCACATCGTAAGTCCCAAGTATAACCTCAGTAAATATAAAGGAATAGAAATTATTCCTTGCATCTTCTCGGACAACCATGGAATGAAAGTTGAGCTAAGTAACAACAGGAATCTGCATAGTCATACAAAAACATGGAAGTTAAATAACCTTATGCTGAATGACAGCTGGGTCAGAGATGAGATTTAGAAGGAAATTGCAAATTTCTGGAACAAAACGATAATGAAGACACAAATTATCAGAACCTCTGGGATACTGCAAATGCAGTCCTAAGAGGGAAATTTATAGCACTACAAGCCTTCCTCAAGAGAATGGAAAGAGAGAAAATTAACAACTTAATGGAACATCTCAAGCAACTGGAAAAGGAAGGACATTCCAACCCCAAACCCAGTAGTAGAAAGAAATAACCAAAATTAGAGCAGAATTAAACGAAATTGAAAACAAAAGAATTATACAACAGATCAATAAATCAAAAAGTTGGTTTATTGGAAAGGTTAATTAAATAGATAAACCTTTGGCTACCTAACCAGGAAAAAAAGAGTAAAATCTCTAATCTCATCAATCAGAAATGACAAAGATGAAATAACAATAGACTCCACAGAAATTAAAAAAAACCTTAATGAATATTACAAGAAACTTTCTTCTCAGAAATATTAAAATCTGAAGGAAATTGACTAATACTTGGAAGCACGTCAGCTTCGAAGACTTAACCAGAATCGAGTGGAAATGTTGAACAGGCCAAAGTCAAGTTTTGAAATTGCATCAACCATACAAAACCTCCCTAAAAAGAAAAGCCCGGGACCATATGGTTGCACGTCAGAATTCTACCAAACATTTAAAGAGGAATTAGGACCCATATTACCCAACCTGTTCCATTGTAAGAGCTTTCCATGAATTCACTTTTTCAATCCTCACAACCACCCTGTAAAGAAGCTACTATTAGTTTCATTACCAATTTATCAATGAGGAAACTGTGGAACGGGTAGGAGAAGTAGCTTTCCCAAGGAGACAACAGTAAGTGAAGAGGTATAATTAAATGACATTTCTGCTCAAAGAGTCATTCAGTTTTATTATAAAGAAGCCATAAAACTAGGAGACTTCATTAGGCCTCAAGGCCATACACTACTAATTAAAACTGGGACAGATGGCAAGATTTCTTTTATTTTTATTTATTTTTATTAAATCATAGCTGTGTACATTAGTATGATCATGGGGCACCATACACTTGGTTCATAGACCGTTTGACACATTTTCATCACACTAGGCAACATAGCTTTCCTGGCATTTTCTTAGTTATTTTGCCAAAACCTTTACATTCCACATTTACTAAGATTCACAAATACCCTTGTAACATGCACCCCAGGTGTAATCCCATTAATCCCGCTCCCTCCACTACCTCCCCCTCCCTCCCCTCCCTTTCCCCCTTCTCCCTATTCATAGGTTGTATGTGGGTTATAGCTTTCATGTGAAGGTCCTACATTAGTTTCCTAATAAGGGTGAGTACATTGGGTACTTTTTCTTGCATTCTTGAGACACTTTACTAAGAAGAATATGTTCCAGCTCCATCCATGTAAACATGAAAGAGGTAAAGTCTCCATCTTTCTTTAAGGCTGCATAATATTCCATGGTGTATATATACCACAATTTATTAATCCATTCGTGGATCGATGGGCACTTGGGCTTTTTCCATGACTTAGCAATTATGAATAGGCCTGCAATTAATATTCTGATACAAATATCATTGTTATGATGTGATTTTTGGTCTTCTGGGTATATGCCCAGTAGGCGGATTACAGGATTGAATGGCAGATCTATTTTTAGATCTCTAAGTGTTCTCCATATCTCTTTCCAAAAGGAATGTATTAATTTGCATTCCCAACAGCAGTGCAAAGTGTTCCCTTTTCTCCACATCCGCGCCAGCATCTCTGGTCTTGGGATTTTGTGATGTAGGCTAGTCTCACTGGAGTAAGAAGATATCTCAAAGTAGCTTTGATTTGCATTTCTCTGATGATTAAAGACGATGAGCATTTTTTTCATATGTCTGAAGGCCGTGCACCTGTCTTCTTCAGAGAAGTTTCTCTTCAAGTCCCTAGCCCAGCCTGCAGTGGGATCCCTTTTTCTTTTCTTGCTAATACATTTGAGTTCTCTGTGGATTCTGGTTATAAAACCTTTGTTGGAGACATAACCTGCAAATATCTTTTCCCATTCTGAGGGCTGTTTGCTTGCTTTACTTAATTTGTTCTTGGCTGTGCAGAAGATTTTTAGTATGATCAAGTCCCAATAGTGTATTTTTGAAGCAGCTTCTATTGCCCGGGGGGTACTTCTCATAAAAAACTCGCCCAACCCAATCTCTTCAAGGGTTTTCCCTGCACTCTCTTCTAGTATTTTTATAGTTTCATGTCTTAAGTTTAAATCTTTAATCCAGTGAGAGTCTATCTTGGTTAATGGTGAGAGGTGTGGGTCCAGTTTCAGTCTTCTACAGGTTGCCAGCCAGTTCACTCAGCACCATTTGTTAAATAGGGAATCTTTTCCCCACTGAAGGTTTTTAATTGGCTTGTCAAAGATTAAATAATGGTAATTAGCTGGGTTCATCTCTTGGTTCTCTATTCTATTCCAGATATCTACTTCTCCGTTTTTGTGCTGGTAGCATGCTGTTTTGATCACTATTGAATTGTAGTAAGGTCTGAGGTCTGGTAGCATGATTCCTCCTGCTTTGTTTTTATTTTTGAGTAATGTCTTGGCTATTTGAGCTTTTTTCTGATTCCATATAAAACGATGTATTGTTTTTTCAAGATCCTTAAAGTATAACAGTGGAGCTTTAATGGGGATTGCGTTGAAATTATATATTGCTTTGGATAGTATGGACATTTTAACAATGTTGATTCTTCCCAACCATGAGCATGGTATATTTTTCCATTTGTTAACATTCTCGACTATCTCTTTTCTTAGACTTTCATAGTTCTCTTTATAAAGGTCTTCAAGTCCTTTCTTAGATAAACTCAATCAGTATTTCATCTTCTTTGGCACTACTGTGAATGGGATAGAGTTCTTAATTGCTTTTTCAACTTGACTATTGTTGGTATATATAAAGGGTACCGATTTATGGATGTTGATTTTGTAACCTGAGACGCTGCTGTATTCCTTGATCACTTCTAAGAGTTTGGTAATAGAGTCCTTGATGTTCTCCAGATATACAATCATATCATCTGCGAAGAGGGAAGTTTGATGTCCTCTGATCCTTGATATCCTTTTCTTCCCTAATTGTGGTGGCTAAAACATCCATTACAAAATTAAAAAGTGATGGAGACAATGGGCAGCCTTTTCTGGTTCCTGATCTGAGTGGAAATGATTCCAATTTAACTCCATTCAATATGATATTGGCTGTGGATTTGCTGTAGATGGCCACTATCTGTTTAATAAATGTCCCTTCTATACCAATTTTCTTAAGTGTTCTGATAATGAAGGGATGTTGGATGTTATCAAAAGCTTTTTCTGCATTGATTGAGAGAATAATATGGTCTTTGTTTTTTAATTTGTTTACGTGCTGAATTACATTTATAGATTCACGTATATTGAACCAGCCTTGAGACTCTGGGATAAAAATAACTTGATCATGATGTATGGTTTGTTTGATATGTTGCTGGATTCTGTTTGTTAGAATGTTGTTGAATATTTTTGCATCTATATTAATTAGTGATATTGGTCTATAATTTTCTTTTCTTTTTGGGTCTTTTCCTGGTTTGGGGATCAGGGTGATGTTTGCTTCATAGAACGTGCTGGGTAGTCTTCCTTCTTTTTCTACCATTTGGAACAAGTTGAGTAATATAGGTACTAATTCCTCTTTAAAGGTTTGGTAGAATTCTGACGAAAAATCATCTGGTCACGGGCTTTTCTTTTTGGGGATATTTTGTATGGTTGATTTTATTTCCGAAATTGATATGGGCCTGTTCAACATTTCCACTTGATTCTGGTTAAGTCTTGGAAGGTGACATGCTTCCAAGTATCAGTCCATTTACTTCAGATTTTCATATTTCTGAGAGCAAAGTTTCTTGTAACATTCTATAAGGATTTTTTGGATTTCTGAGGAGTCTGCGGTTATTCGTCTTTGTTATTTCTGATTGATGAGATTAGAGATTTTACTCTTTTTTTCCTGATTAAGTTGGCCAAAGGTTTATCTATTTTATTGACCTTTTCAAAAAACCAGCTTTTTGATTTATTAATCTGTTTCATTATTCTTTTGTTCTCAATTTCATTTAGTTCTGCTCTGATTTTGGTTATTTCTTTTCTTCTACTGCATTAGGGTTGGAGTGTTCTTCCATTTCCAGTCACTTGAGGTGTCCCATTAAGTTGCTTACTTCCTCTCTTTTTGTTCTCTTGAGGAAGGCTTGCAGTGCTATAAATTTCCCGCTTAGAACTGCCTTTGCGGTGCCCCAGAGGTTCTGATACTTCGTGTCTTCATTTTCGTTTTGTTCCAAAAATTTGGCAATTTCCTTCTTGATCTCATCTTTGATGGAGCTATCATTCATCATAAGGTTATTTAACTTCCATGTTTTTGTATGAGTATGCAGATTCCTGTTGTTACTCATCTCAAGTTTTATTCCATGATTGTCGGAGAATATGCATGGAATAATTTCTATTCCTTTAAATTTACTGAGGTTAGACTTATGACCTAAGATGTGATAGATTTTGGAGTATGTTCCGTTGACTGATGAGAGGTATGTGTATTCAGTTTTGTTGGGATGAAATGTTCTGTAGATGTCTTTTAAATCTAATTATTGGATGGTTTGATTTAAATCTAGAATTTCTTTACTCAGCTTTTTGTTGGAGGATCGATCCATCATTGCCAAAGGAATGTTAAAATCTCCGACTATTATGGAGTTGGAGGAAATCAAGTTGCTAAAATCTGTTGGAGTTTCTCTTATAAGTTGAGGTGCATTGTGGTTGGGTGCATAGATATTAATATTTGAAATCTGACCATATTGAGTCTTACCCTTAACATACATGAAGTGATCCGTTTTGTCCTTCCTTACTTTTGTTCGTTTAAAGCATAGTGTATCCGCAAATAAAATTGCAACACCTGCTTTTTTTCTGGTTACCATTTGCCTGAAATGTGGATGACCATCCTTTCACCCTGAGTCTGTATTTGTCTTTTATGTTAAGATGTGACTCTTGCAGGCAACAATTATCTGGCCTGGGTTTTTGATTCCAGTCAGCTAACCTATGCCTCATTAGAGGATAGTTTAAGCTGTTCACATTAATGGAGAATATTGATAAGTATGGTGAAGTTTTGGGTATCGAGTTTTTCAAAAGTCCAGTTGCCATTTTTAATCCTTTTGCCAGTGTGGAAGTTGGAGTTTGATCAGAAGTTTCTGAGTGAGTTTACTTTTGTAGTACAGGATTGGGTTGGTTTTATGAAGGATAGGTCTGAGAATATCCTGAAGAGTTGGTTTGGTTATGGCAAATTTCTTCAGCATTTAAATGTCATTAAAATATTTAATTTCTCCATCATAAATGAAACTCTGTTTAGCTGGGTACAATATATCGGGTTTATAGTTTTTTTTTTTAGGAGATTAAATGCTGATGACCACCCTCTTGTGCCTTGAAAAGGTTCAGCAGAGAGATCTCCAGTCATTCTAATGTTCTTTGCTTTGAAGGTAATAGTTTTATTTCACCAGGCCACTTTGAGAATTTTCTCCTTCATATTAACTATAGTGAAGTTAATTATGATATGCCTGGGGGATGTCTTACTGGTGTTGACTTGTGCTGTGCTTGTGGATCTATCTGCTATCTCAATTTCAGGTTCTCTAGGCTTGTCTGGAAAATTCTCTTTCATAATTTCATGAAGAAGGGCATCTGTGCCCAGTGTGGCCACTTCATCTGTTTCAGGAATTCCTATGAGTCAGATATTTCCCTTCTTTGAGTTATCCCAGAGCTCTCTGAGAAAATGATCCGTTTTTGCTCTCCATTTCTCTTCCTCTTTGAGAGTTTGGGAGCATTCAAAGGCTTTATCTTCAATGTCGGAAATCCTTTCTTCTGCTTGGTCCAGTCTGTTGCTAAAGGATTTTATTGTATTGTTCATAAATTTGAGGGCGGCAAATTCTTGCTTCAGTATGTCAAGTCTTTGGTGGTTTTGTCTTTAAATTTGTTAAATTCTTGAGACAGCTTTTGAATTTATCCACGAATTCCTAGTTCCATTTTGTTAATCTTGTTTGCCATCCAAATCCTGAATTCGATTTCTGACATCTCAGCCAGTTGTTTGTGAATGGGATCTTCAATTGCATCTGCCGTATCTTTTCTTGAGGAGGTTGATCTATTCTTGTTATTCATATTACCAGAGTTTTTCCACTGATTCCACCCCATGATTGTTTTACTCCCTTTGATTTCTCCCCTGGTGTTTTGTTTAGGACCCATACAGTGATGTGGCCCGAGAAACTGGGGCCCTGTTTGGTGTAGAGGTTCTAAGTGGTTCTGTCTTATTTTCAGCTGGTTTCTATTTGACCCTAGTGAAACAGTTACTCTGGGTTGATGTCTCAGCTGTGGAGAAATACCAGCAATTAAGTCACCCCACCCAACACAGGGAAGAAATTGAAAAGGAAAATCAAACCTTCCTACAACCACACACCCAGGGCACCACCTGGATAGTCCCCAGGTAAGTGGCTCAGTTCAAAAATTCCAAATCAATTGTCTCAGTCAGCAGCTGCCTCGGGTGGGAGAGTTAAAAACATCCCTGGGAACTGGATCACAGGGGTCTTGAGACTGCCCTAATATGGCTTGCTCCAGTGCTGCATGGAATCAGGAAGAGCCACCCAGTAAATAGATCAGTCTGGGAAGATTGATGCCTCCTTCCCCACCATGCAGCTCTGTCACACCCAGTCACTTCTAGCCCCACAGGGCTGTGACCCAGTCAATTGTCTGCAGTAAGCAGATACTCCAGGAGTTTGCACCTGCCTAAGTCACAAGGTAGTCTGTTTCTGCTCGTCTAGGCCACTACTCTCTGTCTTTATCCAGCAGGTGTTGGTGTGGACTGTCGACCTCAAGCACTTGATAGGCAGGAGGTTTTCACTCAGTTCCAGCCCTACCCTTAGTTTATGTTACTGGGTGAATGTAACAACCCTGTGGGAGTTTGTTTCTGACCCTGCTAGATTCCTCTGCAGAGGAAAGGCTGATTTGAGTTCCCAGAACCTGTGCCTCAGGCTCTGTCTTTAGTCCTGCGGGTTTGTATTCGCAGCATGATTAGTTGTTGGCTATAGCCTCGTGGCCTCCTTTGTCTATAGGCTGGTGATCCCGTGAGGGGCAGGTGCATCTTAGGCTCATTATAGTGGTCCTATGGATCAGCCCCACCCTCGTATTTTCCCGGCTCTTTGGGTGTGTTTTCTAGTCCCCGTGTTCCACCCAGGTCAGTGCTGCCTCAGGCAAACCATTTAATCACAGGGCCTGTGTTTCAGTCCCAGGTCTGTTCCATGGTGGTTGCCTTCTGAGAAGATGTTTGGCCTCTTCTGGTTACCCAGGAAGACAGGAGAAGATTCTATGGGATATCTGGGGTAGGCCTTGTTTTTGATGAAGACGGCTGTTGCTCTGCACCTCAGGGCACCACCCCTCCAGTGTAATTACCTCTTAGCTGACCGTCGTCTTCTCGCTCCTTTGCTACAGAGTCAGCACTGGCCAGCTGCAGTCAGGTCCTGTCTGCACCTCTCGAGAGTTCACCCAAGAATCTGGACTGCTGTGGGGGCAGGTCTCCAGATCACAGAGTGAGAATTGAGTGGAGTGCTAGGAGCTCAGAGTTGTAGGTCGTAACACCAAGCTCATTGAGACCAAATAAACAAATGTACAGATACAAAGGTTACCAGGCACATGGGCCCATAGATACAGAGACAGAAGGAAACACATAGACATACATGCAACAGCCATGACAACAGCAGTATAAGAACAACTGCAATAAAAATAGTGAGAATCGGAAAATAATTTAAAGAAAGGAAAAAAAAAGAGAGAAAAAGTGGTGTTAGTAGAAATGTTAAAAGAGAAGAAAGAAGAAATTAAAATTAGAAAACATAGACATAAAAAATATATCTACATAAAAAGTAATAATAAAAAATTATTGAATTCTCCTCCACGAAAATGGTGAGGAAAAAACACAGAAAAACAAAGTAAAACAAGAAAAACCCACGAAAAGGAAAAAACAAAAACAAAAACAAACAAACAATAAAAAGGCACCAACTACAAAAATATTCTTGCGTGTAGAAATATACGTATATATATCTATATGTCTGCTGTAAGGATCAACTTTCTTAGGAATATATTCATACTGCAAAATACTTTCTGGACAGCAGGTGGCACTCTGAGTGGTTCCGAGGCTTATACCTGATTTATAGTTAATACTGTTACCATGGTGAGCACCTTCCATGGGCAATGGCCTTTTTTGAATTTCTGTAAAAGTTTGTTGCCTGAGGTTAATACGGAGGTGGAGCAAGTTGTAGGTCGAGTAAGAGCTTCCTTGAATCTGGGCACCATGAGTCTGGGCAGATAGGACTGCAGGCATCTCTGGCTGGTGGGATCTGCCTATCATCACCGCCTTGAGGATACAGGCAGTCAGCGAGAAACTTCTGGACCTCAAGAGGAGGACTACAACAGCGGAAATACGGCAAGTGGTCGTGTGTGTTCAATCTGTCTAAGCCTGCCCGCAACTGTAAGTTCAGGAGCACCGAGACTGAAAACCAGAAAGGCCTTACCTGTGAACTGTTTTGGTGTCTTTGGACTTGGCACTCAGTTGAACTGCCTTGGGGAGAGCCTGAGCGGGAGTGCGGAGAACTTTGGCTGTTGTCTAGGGCCCCAGTCTGAGCCGCTGAGCCAGACGGAGCTAATAGCGTTTGGCTGTGGGTCACAGGGAGCCATTGTGAGCGATCTGCCCTGGCAAGCTCTGCCCTCAGGGTCACAGAGCTAGAATCGGGTGGGAGCTGGTAACCCAGTGACCAAGTAGTCTAAGGGTGGGGTCTGAGCCACCTTGCAGCCCTAACCCTCAGGGGCAGAGTGAGACTGGTTTTGGCACACTGGGTAAGTGGATAGCTACTTCAGCAGTGATTTCAGGGACAAGCACTTTCCTGGGAAAGATTCTGCACAGCAAGTTTACAAGTTCAAAGTGCCTTTTATGTGGGCTGAAGAGAGATTTACACTGTCTACCTGCTGGGGTTTGAGAAATCAGCAGCCTCGAGTTGTATCAGAACTGTGATTAACTTCTCATACCCCAGAAGACCATGTGTTGCCCAGACAATATTGAATAATGTATACATACTGCTTTGTTTTTGGTTGTTTTTTTTTTTTTTTTGGTTTGGTTGGGGTTTTTTTTGTTTATTTTGATGTTGTTTTGTTTTTTTTTAATTTTAACCTTTTCCATACAGATCCTTTTTCTTTCTCGATTTTTCTAGTTTAATTATACTTTCCCATTGCTGCCTTTTTCAATAACTAGAACTTCATTTTTGCTAGTGTTTCTACTGCTATTATTTGGGTTTTTCACCCAATTTTATCCCGTAAAGTTTTCTGTTTGCTTGTTTTGGTTTGATTTATAGCATGTTTGCCTTTCCTCTCTACTTGGTGGATGTGGGGTACTGTGCCTGATCTTGTTAGCAAAGAGCTGCAGACCTCAAGGGAACCACCAACTGGGCACCCCCAGAAGGTGGTTTTTTTTAAGGTTGTGTCAAAGTACCCTACTGCACACCTAAACTGCTCTGTCTCTCTCCTTCTGTGCCTCTCTTCTTTTTGTCAATATTCCTTTACCCACCCCCTCTCCTTTCTCTATTTTTTTTTTCTTATCACTCAGTCCTCCTTTCTTTCATCCCTCTTTTCCTCTTCAACCTTCTCACCCTTCAGGTCCTGTAACCCTTAGTCCACAGGCATGAGAACTTATAGAGCAAGAGGAAGTGAAAGGAAAATTAGGGCAAGGAAACAGATAAAAGTAATCACTTATGAGGAAGAATCAGCAGAAAACTCCAGGCAACATGAAGAACCAGTCCAGAACAACCCTGCCAAGAGACCATGAAGTAGCTACTGCAGATGACTCCATCTATAAAGAAATGTTAGGAATGACAGAAAGGGAATTTAAAATACACATGATAAAAACAATGAAACAAATGATGGAAACAATGCAGGAAACTGCTAATAAAGTGGAAAATAACCAAAAGGAAATCCAAAAACTGAATCAAATAAGAGATGAACGATATGAAGAATATAAAAAGGATATAGCAGAGCTGAAGGAACTGAAACAGTCAATTAGGGAACTTAAAGATGCAATGGAAAGTATCAGCAACAGGTTAGACCAGGTAGAAGAAAGCATTTCAGAGGTAGAAGACAAAGTTTTTGAGATAACTCAGATAGTAAAGAGGTAGAAAAGAAGAGAGAGAAAGCGGAACGCTCACTGTCAGAATTATGGGACTTTATGAAGCAATCCAAAATACGAGTTATAGGAATCCCAGAAGGGGAAGAAGAATGCCCCAGAGGAATGGAAGCCATACTAGAAAACATTATAAAAGAAAATTTCCCAAATATCACCAAATATTCTGACACACTGCTTTCAGAGGAATATCGGCACCCAGGTCGCCTCAACTCTAACCGAGCTTCTCCAAGACACATTGTGATGAACCTGTCCAAAGTCAAGACAAAAGAAAAGATTCTGCAAGCTGCCAGAAGTAAGCACCATTTGAACTACATGGGCAAATCCATCAGAGTCACCGCAGAATTCTCTAATGAAAATTTCCAAGCAAGAAGACAATGGTCATCTACTTTTAATCTACTTAAACAGAACAATTTCCAGCCCAGAATTCTGTACCCTGCTAAGCTAAGCTTCAAAATTGACGGAGAAATCAAATCAATTACGGATATAAAACATTGAGGAAATTAGCCACAACAAGACCAGCTATACAGGAAATACTTCAACCTGTTCTGCATACTGACCACCACAATGGATCACCAGCAAAGTAAGGACTCAGAAATTAAAGGACAGAACCTAACCTCCACACTGATGCAAAAGATAAAAGTAAGCAATGGACACTCACAAAATAAGAACAATAGAATACTACCACACTTATCAATCATCTCAATAAATGTTAATGGCTTGAATTCCCCACTGAAGAGACATAGATTGGCTGACTGGATTAAAAAACACAAGCCATCCATTTGCTGTCTGTAAGAAACACACCTGGCTTCAAAAGACAAATTAAAGCTCCGAGTCAAGGGTTGGAAGACAATTTTTCAGGCAAATGGAATTCAGAAGAAAAGAGGAGTTGCAATCTTATTTTCAGACACATGTGGATTTAAAGCAACTAAAGTCAAAAAAGACCAAGATGGTCACTTTATATTGGTCAAGGGAAAAATACAACAAGAAGATGTTTCAATTCTAAATATGTATGCACCCAATTTAAATGCTCCCAGATTCTTGAAACAGACCTTACTCAGTCTGAGCAATATGATATCTGATAATACCATAATAACAGGGGACTTTAACACTCCTCTTACAGAGCTGGACAGATCCTCTGAACAGAAATTAAACAATGATATAAGAGATTTAAATGAGACCCTAGAACAACTGTGCTTGATAGAGCCATATAGAACACTCCACCCCAAACATAAAGAATATACATTCTTCTCATCACCCCATGTAACATTCTCCAAAATTGATCATATCCTGGGACACAAAACAAATATCAACAGAATCAAAAGAATTGAAATTTTACCTGGTATCTTCTCAAATCATAAGGCACTAAAGGTGGAACTCAACTCTAACAAAAACCCTCGACCCCTACCAAAGGCATGGAAATTAAACAATCTTCTGTTGAATAACAGATGGGTGCAGGAAGAAATGAAACAGGAAATCATTAACTTCCTTGAGCATAACAACAATGAAGACACAAGCTACCAAAACCTGTGGGATACTGCAAAAGCAGTTTTGAGAGGAAAATTCATCGCTTTAGATGCCTACATTCGAAAAACAGAAAGAGAGCACATCAACAATCTCACAAGCAATCTTATGCAATTGGAAAAAGAAGAAGAATCTAAGCCTAAACTCAGTAGAAGAAAAGAGATATCCAAAATCAAATCAGAGATCAATGAAATTGAAAACAAAAGGATCATTCAGGAAATTAATGAAGCAAGGAGTTTGTTTTTTGAAAAAATAAATAAAATAGATAAACCATTGGCCAGACTAACGAGGAACAGAAAAATAAAATCTCGAGTAACCTCAATCAGAAATGATAAAGGGGAAATAACAACTGATCCCACAGAGATACAAGAGATCATCTCTGAATACTACCAGAAACTCTATGCCCAGTTATTTGACAATGTGAAGGAAATGGATAAGTATTTGGAATCACACCCTCTCCCTAGACTCAGCCAGGAAGAAATAGAGCTCCTGAACAGACCAATTTCAAGCACTGAGATCAAAGAAACAATAAAAAATCTTCCAACCAAAAAATGCCCTGGTCCAGATGGCTTCACTCCAGAATTCTCTCAAACCTTCAAGGAAGAGCTTATTCCTTTACTGCAGAAATTATTCCAAAAAATTGAGGAAGAAGGAATCTTCCCCAACACATTCTATGAAGCAAACATCACCCTGATACCAAAACCAGGAAAAGGCCCAAACAAAAAGGAGAATTTCAGACCAATCTCACTCATGAATATATATGCAAAAATTCTCAACAAAATCCTAGCCAATAGATTACAGTTTATCATCAAAAAAGTCATTCATCATGGTCAACTAGGCTTCATCCCAGGGATTAAAGGCTGGTTTAACATACGCAAGTCCAGAAACATTGCCATCTTTTCTTATGGCTTAATAGTATTCCATGGTATACATACACTACATTTTATTAATCTGTTCATGGGTTGATGAGTATTTGGATTGGTTTATTTTTATTTTTTATCTGGTCTGTTTTGTTAATTTCAGTCTGTATTTTATTTATGGGACAGAGCTTTGTTCTGTGGTTGCCAAAGGATAGCTCTTGCTCAAGAAAGCCTTGCATCCCTGAGCTAGGGAATCCTTCTATCTTTGTACTTTCTAAAGCCTGTATTGGTATGTCCCCATTGTGAAACATTTCTGATTTTCCTTTATATTTAGTGGAGATAGGGTCTTTCTTTTGCTCATGCTGTTAAGGAGCTCCTGACCTTAGGGTACCAACCTGCCCTTTCCCTCCCGAGTCCTGGAAATGCGAGTATAGGCTAACGTGCCTGCCAAATACCACGATTATTCCTGTCTTTCTCTTTTCATCCTTCTTCTCTCTCTTCTTTTTATTGTCACCTTTCACTCTTTTTTCTTTTCCTTTCTTTTCTTTTTCCTTTCTCATTACTTATCTCTTCCTTTTCTCCCTGTATCAAAAATACTCTAATATCCACACACATAGACAAGAAAACATAAGGAAAAGCAGGAGGTGAGAGAAAAAAGTGGGGAGTGGAGGAAGTGAACAAACACCCTTGAGGACAAACAACAGAAAAATTCTGGAAATATGCAAAACCAGAACAGATCAACCCACCCAAGAGATCTTGAGGTAGCTACCACAGAGGATCCCATCTATAAAGAAATTATTATAATTACAGAAAGGAAATTTAGAGTATGGGAGGCAGAAAAAAATATGAAGAAATTTAAAGAAAAAATGTAAAACCACTAAAAGGAAAAGCCAAAAATTGACCCAAGAAATGAATCATGAAAGACATGATTAAATTAGAAAGGATATATCAGAGCTTATGGAATTGAAGAAGTCACTCATGGAACTTAAAAGATGCAGCAGAAGGTATCAATAACAGATTAGACCAAGGAGGAGATAGAAGCTTAGAGCTAAAGGATTAGGATCTTGAGCTACCTCAGGCAATTAAAGAGCCAGAAAAGAGAGTAAAAACAGAGGAATCAGTTAGAGAAGTATGTAACTTCACAAAACATTCAAACATACAAATTATAGGTATCCATGAGGGAGAAAATTACCCAGAGGATAGGAAACCCTACTGGAGGATATCATAACTGAAAATTTACCAAGCATCACCAAACATTCTGATATGCTCCTTTTAGATGGATATCAAACACCAGTTTGTCTCAACAGAAGCAGAGCATCTCCTAGATACATTGTAATGAACCTGGTGAAGGTCAAAATGAAAGACAAAATTCTATAAGTGGAGTCAACATGGATTGACCTATAGGGAAAGATCCATCAGGGTGACAGTGGACTTTTCAGGTGAAAGTTTGAAAGCCAGAAAAGAATGGTCATCTAAATTTAACCTTCTTAAACAGAATAATTTTCAAACCAGGATTCTGTATAAGCTTCAAATTCAATGGAGAAATAAAATTTTTTACCAACATGCAAACATTGAAGGAATTCACCACACAAGGCCAGCTCTGCAGAAAATGCTCAGACTCATTCCTCACACTGATCATCACAATGCACAGTAGACTTGCAGCAAAGTAGACACCCTGAAATTAAATGACATAACATAGCTTCCACAATGACATAAGGGACAAAACCAAGTAACGGATCTTCACAAAATAAGAAAAATGTAACTCCACCATACATATCAATTCTCTCAGTAAATGTGAATGGCATTAATTTCCCCTAAAGATGCACAGGCTGGCTGAATGACTAAAACAAGCAGATAAAACAAGCACAATTCATATACATGTTGTATTTGGGAAACACATTGAACCTCAAGGGACAAAATCAGACTCAAGGTGGAGGGTGGGAAAACAATATTTCAGGCAAATGGAAATCAGAGCAAAGTAGAGGGTTTCACTTTTATTTTCAGATATAAGTGGATCTAAAGCAACAACAGTAAAGAAAGACCAAGATGGTTACTATAAACTGGTCATGAAAACAGTACGACAAGAAGACATTTCAATTCTAACTATATATGCACCCATATTAAATGTTTCCAGATTTATGAAATAAACCCTGATTGGTATGAACAATATGACATCTTACAACATCATAATAGCTGGTGACCTTAGTGCCCTTCTGACACAACTGGACAGATACTCTAAACCAGTGTTTCTCAAAAATAATTTTATGGTTGGGGGTCACCACAACATGAGGAACTGTATTAAAGTGTTGGGGCCTTAGGAAGGTTGAGAACCACTGCTCTAAACAGAAACTAATCAAAGAAAAAAGGGACATAGATGCTTCCCTAGAACAAATGGGTTTAATGGACATATATAGAGCATACCATCCCAAATCTAAAGAGTATATATTCTTCCTATTAGTCCATGAATTATATTCCAAAATTGAACATGCCCTAAGACACAAATAAAACCTCAAGAAAATGAAAAGAATTGAAATTATACCCTGTATATTTACATAATACAAGGAAATAAAGTGAAACTCCACTCTACCATAACATTCATCCCCACACAAAGTCATGGAAACTAAACAACCTTATGATGAATGAAAGTTGGGTAAAGAAGGAGATAAAGAAGGAAATTATTAATGCCTAGAACATAATGGCAATGAATCCACAAGTTACCAAAACTTATGGAATACTAAACAAGCAGTCATAAGAGGAAAATTTGTTGCGTTATACGTCCACATCTGACTAACAGAAACAGTGCACATCAATGCAACTACCGTTGACAATGTAGATAAAATGAAGTAATAGGGAGAGAGGATACCCAGGAAGAGTATGTTCTTATCTAGAAAGACAAAAAGCTTCTCACAGAAACACAAGAACACTCCTGCAGAGTCCTCCCTATGGTAACTCAGCTCATAAGAATTTATAAAAACTTAACTTCCTGGAACAAAGGAACACTTGCATCTGCTTCTGTAAACACCGCACATGCTTTAAACCCTCTAATGAGGAACAATATAGTAATTCCTTTGTCTGCTTAATTGTGTTTCCTATAAAAGGATAGGGACAGAGCTGATGGGGAAGCTCAGCCATTTTGGACTCGAGTTTGTCATAGCTCCACCAGCTGGAGTAAAGCCCTTCCTTTTCAAACACAGTTGTTTGGGTGAATCTTTAAATGTCCATTGGGTTTTGTTTTTCCACAACTTTCCTGGTTTTCCGACCAATAATTGACACTAGCTGTGGGGAGAACAGGCTTTGACTCACCCAGTGATTGCAAGCAACCCTCTGGGAACCCATGGGGTGCCCTAATTTGCCTGGGTAAACATGGCTTACTCAGTGTGCCAGGGATGGTAATCATTGCCTCCCTATGTGGGCATCTCAGCATGGCAGGAGAAGGGCCCTCTTTGGTGGGTTTTAAAAGAGTTGAACACTGAGAATAACTGGCAACTACACTGGGAAATGTCTGAATGATGTTAGGATGCTTCTGGGAAAGTGAAAGAAACTGCTCCATAAGAGTAGAAGAGGAGACTAATCACCTCCCACCACCTCCTTAGTACCTCTCAAGGTGGTAAGAGTGGGAAACCAAGGCTTCCCAGGTCAGGAAATAGCGTGGAATTGTGTGCATATGAATTCTTGGAGACAGACTGGAACAGATAACGAGAGGTGGGTCTCCCTCCCAAACACACAGAGTCAAAACTGGAGTAGCATGCTGATAGTGTGTATCAGCCTGCCTAAGCTAAAAGGGTCTGATATCCCTATTAGGGAAGTGGCTGGTGATGAACAAAGCAATTGTGTGACTACTCCTTACCTCCCTTTACCCCGTCTGTGACATGTTTGTCATTTGTCTGAGGGAGGGAAATGATAGACACAAAGGGAAGGCCCACTCCATGGGGGACTATGGGGTAACTATGTCCCCAGGGAAATTGAGAACTTTGTGTGAGGAGGAATCGTCAACGTTTGAAGTGGGATAGCCCTCAGCAGGAAGCTTAGACAAATCTGTAGTACAAAAAGGTGTGGTCTGTCATTACTGGGGGCCATGGAAACCCTGACCAGTTCCCACATATAGACAGATGGCTCTAGCTAGTGTTACAACCACCTCCATGGCTCAGAGGCCAAATCTCCTGTGTGTTGGTGGCTAGGACAGGTAAGCGCTCTGCATGGCCAAAGAAACGTCTGTGGCCATCAATTCCTGAAATATTCCCCTCCAAGCCTGAAGATAATGAGCTCCCCATGAGAGATGGTCAGGCTGGAACGGCCTCCATCACCTGGTTCTACCATCACCTGGTTCTTCAGGCCCTTCTCCTGATTGATGGTCAGGCTGGAACGGCCTCCATCACCTGTTTCTTCGTTCTTGATGAAGAGAGTAAAATCCCTTCTGCCAGCAAGAACCCACCCCTTCTCTTCCTACAAAGCTCTGCCCATACATTCCCTAGGCTTTTCAGATGCTGCTGATTGAAGTGTAGGGCCCAGAAACAATAGATTTTGAGGGATGAGTCACAGGAGTCTGCTGAGTTCTGGTGTATCGGGCCTTCACCATGGACCTCCTCAATTGGAAACATAATATTACCTACTATACTGAAAAGCCCCAAGCTGTCATTGACTTAATGCAGTCCATTTTTCTGATGCTGCGCCCACGGCATATAGCCATAGTGAGGCAGTGCTGTCCGCGTTATAGAACGACGGGAAGGTGGTTTGTGCTCCCCGGAGCTTTGCCCCCAGCGCCCCCAGTATGCACAGCATCAGAAATGTTGCCTAGCATGCTCAGTTACCCACTTAAGTTTAAAGATTGTGGCGTCTACTCATGTGTTTGTCATCCTGTACCAGAAGTCTGTTTGTTCTGATAAATTGTCAATATGTACTTTCCTAAGAATGAGCACAATGCACTACTAATCCAGATAGAGCACAGCCTTGTGAGCTGCTAAACTCAGTGACACCAACAATGAGCACATAAAGATGTTTTCCCACCAGTGAGCTAAGACGATAAGCCCAAGGACATGAAATACAAATTATCTACATAAGTTACAAAGTCACTGAAACACATCCACCCACCATAAAGTCCTGTTCAGAATATCTTGTTTCACCAATTGTCACACATAATAAAAATCAATAGGAAAAATAATACTTGTCAAAGAATTTACTCTAAATCAAAATTATAATTATCAATAACAATAAGATCAAATAGTAAATGTAAAAATTAGTCAAGCATTAAACATAAAGAAGATGTCAAGCTGTTCTAAAAAGATAATAAGAAACTGAGATAGGAGAAAGCAGACAGAGTTGACTAATAACCGCCACCCTCCGGAAGCGGAACGTTAAAACATAACAATGCATGATAAATCACACTTGTAAACGCAAAGATAACCCGCACACGTAAGCAAAAAGATTGCATTATGTAAGCTCTGTAAAAATGTATAAATACCAACATGTATACCTAATAAATACACAGCTGCATACTCCAACCCGTAGTGTGTCAGACTGTCTTTCCTGCGCCGACCTCTCAACTTTCCTCGTTCCTTCTCCCTGCACTCCCTCGGACTGAAGGCCACCGACAGGGTGGTCCGTTGCATTCTGAGTCAAAAGCCAACACGGGCTGACTGCCACCAGCTCCTCCTCACTCTCTTTAATACGGAGGAGAGATGCTGAATGGTCCAGGTTTCCACCAAGTGGTTAAAGGAAAATGCTCTGGAGGATGCCCTAAATCCCAGAGAGTTACCCCAAACTCTCTGCCCAAAGAGGGCCCACTCTGGGACAACAAATAATAGGGTTGAAATGAGGTGGCTTAAAGAGTACAGAGAGGCCATCCTCCAGGAATTGTGGAAAGGAAGTGAGAAAGTCATCAACATATGCAAGGTGGCTGAGGTCATGCAGAAGCCAGATGAAAGCCCTGGGGATTTCTATGAGAAACTGTGTGAGTCATATTGAACTTAAACTCTTTTTTGACCCTGAAAGTCAGGAAAATCAGAGAAGGTAAATTCAGCTTTCACGATCAAAAGCACTGGAGACATTAGGTGTAAGCTCCAGAATCAACAAAAGAGGGTGAGAAGGAGCTGATAGAGTGGAAATCTTGGAAACAAATCACATTCCAGAGGCTGAAAAAGGAATTGAAAATGGCCTCTCCTTTTTCTATCACTTTGCAGGAGCCTCCCTGAACCTTTTCCTTATCTTCAGTTCCTCCTTTCTCTCTGAAGACTTTGCAGAGGAGCTCAGTTTTTTCCTAAAGAGTAAGAAACAAGAACAAGAACAAATCCTTTCTGTGGGAGTCTATTTAAGTAATAAGGGCTCCACTATGTTTACAAAGGTTCCTTTCACCCTGCTGGCTGACATGTGCTTCCTGAAACTGGGGCGTGGAAAATGTCTCAGGGCCCAGTCACAGGATGCAACCTCTTATGTCCAAGGCCATAGGGCAGAGGAGATGGGGAAGCCATGGTTCTGCTGTGTAGACTTCTCCCTCCAGGAATATTCCCTCAGAAACCTGAGCTGGTAGCAGTGACTTGTGCCTTAGAATTAAGTGAAGGGAAAAGCATTAACATTTTCACAAAGTTTGCTTTCCTTATTCTTCATGTGCATGGGGCTATATATAGAGATAGGGGGCTTTTAACAGCAGGGGGAAAAGATTAAAAATACCCAGGTAAAATTCTGCACTTATTAGAATATGTATGGAAGCCTAAGCTAGTAGCAGTCATCCACTGCTGAGAACAGTAAAGGATGAGAGGTCTCAAGGCACAAGGGAATGCTAAGGCAGACACTGAGGATAAGAGGGCAGAAAACCTCTTATGCTAGGTCACAACTGTCACCTCTTTAATCCCATAAGCACTGGACTTAACCCCTGAATACTCTGAAGGGGGAAGAGAACGGAAGGAACAGAAGGGAGCTGGGGATGCTAGAGAAGGATAGAAAGGCTTCTGGATGGGAGAATGGTAATCCCCCCTCTCCTGGGACCAGCAGTCATTCTTTCCATGCATAAAGCTATACACCTGGACCAGGAAGTAACAGAAAAACTCCTGGGGAGATACTTTTATATTCCTTTCTTGGCTACCCTTGCTAAGATGCTAGGCCAGCATTGTGTGATATGCAGTAACCAACACAATGCTAAGCAGGAGCCATCCCTGCCACCTGGAATTCAGTCCTAAGGGGGAAACTCCTTTTGAAAATGTACAAGTAGACTATAATGAGCTACCAAGATGCAGAGGGAACTGATACTTGCAATTTCTGTTTTGCATGTAGTCAGGATGTGTAGAAGCTTTCCCCACTAGGACAGAAGGCCCATGATGTGCTAAGAGTGTTGCTCAGAGAAATCATCCCATAGTTTGGTTGCCACTCTGGATTGGATCTGACAACAGACCAGCCTTCATAGCAGAGATAGTGCAGATGACAGCCAAAGCCTTGAATAATGCCTAGAAACTACATGCAGCATACAGGCCTCAGAGCTCAGGCAGGGTAAAGTGCATGAACAGAACCATAAAAGCATGTATCAGTAATCTCTGCCAGGAAGCAGGGCTTAATTAGGTACAGGACTTGCCACTGGTTTTGTTCACAATTAGATGCACCACTTCCAAGAGGTTAGGATACTCCCTTTATGAGACAATGTAGAGCAGGCCTCAACCAATCCTCCACAATCTACCAGGGACCCCTAAAGAACTAGAGGAAACTGAATTGCACAGACAGTTAGAAGCCCTAGGAAGAGTAACCAAGAGAATCCCCAGTTGGGTAATTGGGCTATGGTTAGTTTTTTGTGTGTGTGTGTGTCTGTTCATCCTTTATCTCTAGAAGATCAAGTTTAGGTCAAGGACTGAAACTTGGTCTCCCTTCAGCCCAAGTGAAAGGTCCTTACACCGTCATCCTGACCATATCCTCAGCAGCAAAAGTGGAAGGAGTCTCCACCTAGAATCATCACAGCAGGCAGAAGAGAGCTTCATGCCCCCGTGGGAGACAAAAACAGATACAGCCAAACCCAGCAAAGTGACACTAAACATATCAACAAGCCCTGCACTAGCCACAAACTGGGAGCTGGCTGGTAGACTCACAGCCAAAGCTTGAGGACATCCAGAGGAACTTACATTAATTGAACTCTGTACCCTGGGGAAATGGGAGGAAGGGTGCAATCTGTGTGTTTACATTACTAAGTTGGGGCAAGAGATGATAACAACATTGCTTTTTCACAGCTTCAATGAATGTGAGGGCACCCTCAAGGGAACTTGCACTTACAACCAGACCCAATACTTGGTATGTGACACTGGGAAAGTTAAGGGCCAACATATGTGTTATAATCCCACTGATCCCCCTTCATCTGTGCTATTTGAGGTAAAATTGGCAAGGTTATGGCATCAGTTCAGAGGAGAAGGGCCTGTGATAGCCCAAACTAAGGTAAAAGAGAGTCCAAGCCAGGTAACATTAGGACTTAATCCCTGTGCTACCATAAGCCGCAACAAAAGCTGCAGCTTACCAAGATGGAAAAGGAGTTACATGGTAGCAAATAAGTACATATGTTCCCAAGACTCTGGATGGTGTAATATAAATTTCCTGTATTGGTCATGTGTATTCTGGGTCTCTTGGAAAGGTAGTAATCAGGAGGAAGTCTACCTCAGGAAAGGAGTGGTGATGACTAATTGCTCAGAAAATTGGTACAATCCTATGGAACTAATAATCACTAATCCATTGAACCCACAGTGGAAAGCAGGAGAAAAAGTGACTTTGGGAATAGATAGTAGAGGACCTAACCTTTATGTCCCAATTATCATTAAGGGACAAGTCCAGAGCCATCCCAAAATGACCTATCAGGTATTTGAGTTTTTCCATGGAAAAGTAACCAGAACCCTACCTCAACTTCTGCATAATGCCAAAAATTTATTTATTGGACTGGTTGAGGGCATAGCTCAATCTCTAAATGTTATGTCATGTTATGTGTGTGGAAGAAACCTTATGGGCTATCAGTGGCTATGGTAAGCAAAGGAGATGCTACCCCAGGAGGTTACCAACATCACAGGCCATAAAAAGCGCCCTCCAAATGAAGCTTTTGGGGTCCTGAATTCTTCCATCATAGGCCAGTATTGCCTGGCCAGGCAGGGGAGAGACTTCGCCTCATCTTTTCGGGAGCTAACTTGTCTGGGAAAAAAGACTTCTAATGTCTCGATGAGAAAAATCAAATGGTGGGGAAGTAATAGGACCAAACAATACCCTCTTAGCAGATTTGTCCTTCTGAGTGAGGTATGGGAGGACTTGGGTAATCTGAGAGATTGGACAGCACCAGCTAGGCTGACTTGGATATGTGGGAATAAAGCATATATACCCATCTTCCCAATAATTGGAGTGGGAGCTGTGTAATAGGAGTCACGAGACCCTTCTTTTACCTGTTGTCACTCAAGACTGGAGAATTACTTGGGTATAAGGTCTCTGCCACATTGCCCCATCGAAAAAGGGAGGTTATTACATGAGACTGAAAATATAATGAGTGTCCAAATGAAAGAATAATCTGGTATTATGGACCAGCTATATGGGCCAAGAATGGCTCATGAGGGTATTGAACTCCCATTTACATGCTAAATCATATAATTAGACTATAAGCAGTACTTGAGATTATAACCAATGAAACAGGCAGAACACTAATGCTCCTAGCACAACAGCAAAGTCAAATTTGAAATGCTGTGTATCAAAATAGGCTGGCTCTGAATTACCTATTGGCCCAAGAAGCAGAGGCTTCTGGAAAATTCAATTTAACAAACTGCTGCTTGAAAATTGATGACCAAGAGCAGGTCATAGAGGCTATAGTGAAAATAATTCAGACACTGGTCCATGTCCCAGTGCAAACGGGGGACAGATGGAGCCTTCAAAGCTTATGGAGAAAATGGTTTTCAGGTCTTGGAGGATTTAAAACCCTAGTTCAGGGGGTGGAGGACTAGCCAACATGGGACATTGATGAATTTTTACCTGTCTCCTTCCATTAGCAATCAGGGCTATAAGCTGCATGACTTAGACAGTTTTCGATCAAAAAACTGCATCACCTATGTTCTACATGAAACACTACCAGTCCCTACTGGAGCGAGATGATGGTGAGACTAAAAGTTGAAAGATATATGGAGTCTCAAAGAGGGGAATGAGAGAGGATACTCAGGAAAAGTATATTCTAATCTCGAGAGACTAAAGGCTCTTAACAGAAACTCAAGGACACTCCTGCAAAGTCCTCCTCATGCTAACTCAGCTCTTAAGAGTTTGTAAAATTTTAGCTTCCTGGAACCTTGAAGCTTCCACTTGCTTCCCCTTCTGTAAACCCTGCACATGCTTTGAACTACCTAATTAGGGACAATAAAATAATTCCTTTATCTGCCTACTTGTGTGTCCCATAAAAGGACAGGGACAGAACTGGTGAGGGAGCTTAGCCAATTTGGGCTTGAGTCTGCCATGTCTATTCCAGCTGGAGTAAAGCACTTCCTCTTTTGAGCACAGGTATTTGGGTGAATATTTCTATCCATTGGGCCTTGTTTTTCTGCACCAATACCTAGAACCACATAACCTTCCAAGATTTAACTAAGTAAATAAATCTCTTGAAAAACCCAATATAAAGCACCAAATTGAAGCAACAATAAAAATGCCCCCAACAACAACAACAAAAAGCCACAGGATCAGACAGCTTCACACCAGAATTCTATCAAACCTACAAAGAAGAGCTCATACCAATATTGCAGAACCTATTTTTAAAAATCCCATTAATTGTCTATCACCAAAGTAAACTCACCCAGAAATCCTTGAACAAAACCTAGAATCCATAATGGTGAAAGGATTAAAAATATCCACTTGAACTTAAAAAACATGACAACAAAACACTACCATGCTTATCAATGCTCTCAATGTGAATGGCTTAAATTATCCTCTAATGAGGCACAGGTTGGCTGACTGGATAAAAAAACTCAGGTCAGATATATGTTGCATGCAAGAATCTCATCTCACCTTAAAGGATAAAAATAGACTGAGGATGAAGGGATGGACATCTATAATTCAGCCAAACGAAAATTGGAGAAAAGCTGTTGTTGAAATTTTATTTGCAGATACAATAGGCTTTAAACCAACAAAGGTAAGGAAAGATAAGTATGGTCGCTTCATATTTGTCAATAGAAATACTCAACGTGAAGAGATTTCAATTATTAACATTTATGTGCCCAACCAGAATGCTCCTCAGTGTATAAATGAAATCCTAACAGACATGAACACTTTGGTATCTTCCTGCAACAAAATAGCTGGAGATTTTAACATCCCTTTGGCAGTTCTGGATAGATCCTCCAAGAATAAGCTAAACAAAAAAAAATGTTGGACTTAAACTTGACACTACAACAAATGAACTTAACAGACATTCATAGAACATTTCATCCTTATAAAAGTGATACACATTTTTCTCATCAGCCCACGGAAATTCCTCCAAAACTGATCATATCTTAGGTCAGAAGTCTAACCTCAGCAAATTTAAAAGAATAGAATTATTCCTTGGAGGTCGGAGGAGACAAGATGGCTGACTGAAGCCAGCTTTCCACAGAGGCTCCCGTCCAGTAGTAGAGTTAAAGGACAAAAATTCAGCAAGTAACCTGGTGGATCTGAGCTGCACTAAGGAATAAGGTTGTAGAACTCACGTCAACCCCGCTGAGGCGAGCTGCGACCACAAGGATACAAACAAAAGGTACAAAATCCATCACCAAGCGGACGGGAGTCCCCTCCCCCATGAGAATGGCTCAGAGTGCCCCACAAACAACCGTGCAGAGTTCAAAGGTCCTCCCACTACACTCCATGGGAGAGACCCTATAAAAACTGGAAATACCTCCCCTACTAGGGTGCCGGGGTGTCCTCCTGCCAGGCATAAAACTGTATAAACTGTATATAGTCTCTACCTGGAATTCTGAGCTCCCAGGACTCCCCTTCGCTCACACTGGGTTCTGGAGGCCAGTCCCGGTCGGTCGGCAAGGAGGGGACTTCACTGGAGTGGCAGTTCCCTGAGGCACAGTGCGACAGCCGTCTTTTGGTGACAATACGGCCAGGCATAAAACTGGGTAAAGCTGTGTGTTCTCTGCAAACAACCCCAGGCTTCCAGCGCTCCCTGCGCTCCCCTCTGCTCTTGCACCAAGGTCTGAAGGCCTGTCACCCAGGGGTCCAGACTCTTGGGCGATTGCTCGAGGGGTGTAGACAGTGCTGGGCTGCAGCAGGTCGGTACAGACTCTGGGGTACAGGAGCAGAGAGAGGACGGTTGGCCGGAGGGGAGCTACACTTGAGCAAAGGTTGCCTGAGCCATAAGGCAGCAGCCTCTTTTGCTGGCAATATGGCTCACTACCGAATATTCTGAAGCCACACCCCCTGTCTCCCTGGGCAACCAGAGGCTCTGAGTTTGCCTGAGGCAACTCCAACTTGCAAACCAGGGAAAATATCAAGGTGGGGCTGACCCAGAGGTCCGCTTTACTAAACCAAAGACCCACCTGGCCCTCAGGGGATGGTCAGCCTTTAGACAATACAAGACCAAAGACAAGCTGATGTGGAACTCAATTCAGCTTCTCTTCTGCAGGGGAACCGCAGAGTTGTTCTGTTCTGTTCTGTCAGTAACTAATCAGGGGTGAGACTGGACCTGAAAGAAAACCCCTCAACCTTCTTCAAGCACTCGAGGTTGTCAGGCCTCACCTCCTCCTGCTGGAGAGAGGCAGAGTGCAGCGGCCTGGCAGACTTCCTTGCGATTCAGGCAGGTACAATCTCCTGGAGTACCAATTCACTACAGGCAACTGGGTCAGCCAACTGCAGGGCTATAGGTGACTGGGTGTGAAGTGGTGCAAGGTGAGGAAGGAGGAAGCAAACTACCCAGACTGATTTATTGGCTGGGTGGCTTCTCCTGAATCCACGCAGCACTGGAGCAAGCCACACCAGACTAGTCATCAGACCCCTGTGATCCAGTTCCCAGAGACTTCTTAAACTCTCTCACCCGGGACAGGTGCAGACTGAGACAATTGATTTGGACATTTTTTAACTGAACAAATCTCCTGAGGACAAATCAGGTGGTTCCCTGGGTGCATGGTGTTAGGAAGGTTTGATTTTTCTTTTCCAATTGTTTGCTGGTGGAGGGAAGGGTGACTTAATTGCTGATATTTATCCACAGCTGAGACTTCAACCAAAAGTATGTGTTTCACTAGGGTGGAACAGAAACCAGATGAAAACAAGACAGAAACACTTAGCGCCACCACACTAGACAGGGCCCCAGTTTCTCAGGCCACAACACTGTATGGGACCTCGACAAAGCCCCAGGGGGAAAAATCAGAGGGAGTAAAACAACCATGGGGCAGTATCAGCGGAAAAACTCTGGTGACATGAATAACCAGAATAGATCAACTCCCCCAAGGAAAGATATGGCGGATGAAATTGAAGAGCCCATTCATAAACAACTGGCTGAGATGTCAGAAATCGAATTCAGAATTTGGATTGCAGACAAGATTAACAAAGTGGAATTAGGAACTCGAGAAGAAATTCAAAAGTTGTCTCAAGAATTTAATGAATTTAACGACAAAACCACCAAAGACTTAGACACACTGAAGCAAGAATTTGCAGCCCTCAAAGATATGAAAAATACAGTAGAATTCCTCAGCAACAGAATGGAGCAAGCAGAAAAAGGACTTCTGACATCGAAGATAAAGCCTTTGAACGCTCCAAAACTGTCAAAGAGGAAGAGAAATGGAGAGCAAAAATGGATCACTCTCTCAGAGAGCTCTGGGATAATTTGAAGAAGGAGAATATCCAAATCATTGGAGTTCCAGAAACAGATGAAGTGGCCTCGCGGGGCACAGAGGCCCTTCTGCATTAAATTATGAAAGAGAATTTTCCAGACGTGCCTAGAGATTCTGAAATTCAGATAGCAGACAGCTTCAGAAACCCAGCACGACTCAAGCCCAATAAGACATCACCCAGGAATATCATAATAAACTTCACTAAAGTTAATATGAAAGAGAAAAACCTCAAAGCTGCCAGGAGAAAGAAAACAATTAAATTCAAAGGGAAGAATATTAGAATGACTGGAGATCTCTCTGCTGAATGTTTTCAAGCCAGAAGAGGGTGGTCACTGACTTTTAATCTCCTAAAGCAAAATAACTTTCAATCCCAGATCTTGTATCCAGCTAACCTGAGTTTCATTTATGATGGAGAAATTAAATACTTTAATGACATTCATATGTTGAAGAAATTTGCCATAACCAAACCAGCTCTTCAGGATATTCTCAGACCTATCCTCCATAATGACCAACGCATTTCTATACCACAAATGTAAACTCACTCAGAAACTTCGGATCAAACTCCAATTTCCACACTGGCGAAAGGATTAAAAATGCTCACTGGACTTTTGAAAACCTCGATACCCATAACTTCACCAGACTTATCAATAATCTCCATTAATGTGAACGGCTTAAACTGCCCTCTAAAGAGGCATAGGTTAGCTGACTGGATACAAAAACTCAGGGCAGATATCTGTTGCATACAAGAGTCGCATCTTAACCTAAAAGACAAATACAGACACAGGGTGAAAGGATGGTCATCCATATTTCAGGCAAATGGTAATCAGGAAAAAGAAGGTGTTGCAATTTTATTTGCAGATACAATAGGCTTTAAACCAACAAAAGTAAGGAAGGACAAGAATGGTCACTCCATATTTATTAAGGGCAATACTCAATATGATGAGATCTCAATTATTACTATCTATGCACCTAATCAGAATGCACCTCAGTTTATAAGAGAAACTCTAACAGATATAAGCAACTTGATTTCCTCCAGCTCCATAATAGTTGGAGATTTGAACACTCCTTTGGCAGTGTTGAATCAATCCTCCAACAAGAAGCTGAGCAAAGAAATCTTAGATTTAAATCTAACCATCCAATATTTGGCCTTAGCAGATATCTACAGAACATTTCATCCCAACAAAACTGAATACACATAGTTCTCATCAGCCCATGGAACTTACTCCAAAATCAATCACATCTTAGGTCACAAGTCTAACCTCAGTAAATTTAAACGAATAGAAATTATTCCATGCATCTCCTCGGACCACCACGGAATAAAAACGAGCTGAGTAACAATAGGAATCTTCATACTCATACAAAAACATGGAAGTTAAATAACCTTATGCTGAATGATAGCTGGTCCAGAGATGAGATTAAGAAAGAAATCGCCAATTTTTTGGAACAAAACAACAATGAAGACATGAACTAGAAGAACCTCTGGTACACCGCAAAGGCTGTTCGAGGAGGGAAATTTTTGGCACTGCAAGCCTTCCTCAAGATAATGGAAATAGAGGAAGTTAACAACTTAATGGGACATCTCAAGCAACTGGAAAAGGAAGAATATTCCAACTCCAAACCCAGTAGGAGAAAAGAAATAACCAAAATTAGAGCAGAAGTAAATGAAATTGAAAACAAAAGAATAATACAACAGATCAATAAATCAGAAAGTTGGTTTTTGAACAGGTTAATAAAATAGATAAACCTTTGGCCAACCTAATCAGGAAAAAAAAGAGTAAAATCTCTAATCTCATCAATCAGAAACAACAAAGAAGAAATAACAACAGACTCCTCAGAAATCCAAAAAGTCCTTAATGAATATTACAAGAAACTGTCTTCTCAGAAATATGAAAATCTGAAGGAAATTGACCAATACTTGGAAGCACATCACCTTCCAAGACTTAGCCAGAATCAAGTGGAAATGTTGAACAGTCCCATATCAAGTTCAGAAATAGCATCAACCATACAAAACCTCCCTAAAAAGAAAAGCCCGGGACCAGATGGTTTCACGTCTGAATTCTACCAAAACTTTAAAGAGGAATTAGTACCCATATTACTCAACCTGTTCCAAAAGGTAGAAAAAGTAGGACGACTACCCAACACGTTCTATGAAGCAAACATCACTCTGATCCCCAAACCAGGAAAAGACCCAACAAAAAAAGAAAATTATAGACCGATATCACTAATGAATTTAGATGCAAAAATATTCAACAAGATCCTAACAAACAGAATCCAGCAACACATCAAAAAATTATAAAACATGACCAAGTTGGTTTTATCCCAGGATCTCAAGGCTGGTTCAATATACATAAATCTATAAATGTAATTCATCACATAAACAAATTAAAAAACAAAGACCATATGATTCTCTCACTCAATGCAGAAAAAGCTTTTGATAATATGCAGCATCCCTTCATGATCAGCACACTTAAGAAAATTCGTATACAAGGGACATTTCTTAAACTGATACAGACCATCCACAGCAAACCCACAGCCAATATCATATTGAATGGAGTTAAACTGGAATCATTTCCACTCTGATCAGGAACCAGACAAGACTGCCCATTGTGTCCATTGCTTTTTAACATTGTAATGGAAGTTGTATCCACTGCAATTAGGGAAGAAAAGGTGATCAAGGGTATCCATATAGGGTCAGAAGTGATCAAACTTTCACTCTTCGCAGATGATATGATAGTATATCTGGAAAACACTGGGGACTCTACTACAAAATCTTAGAAGTGATCAAGGAATACAGCAGCGTCTCAGGTTACAAAATCAACATTCATAAATCGGTAGCCTTTATATATACCAACAACAGTCAAGTTGAGAGAACAGTTAAGGATTCTATCCCATTCACAGTAGTGCCAAAGAAGATGAAATATTTGGGAATTTATCTAACAAAGGACGTGAAAGATCTCTATAAAGATAACTATGAAACTCTAAGAAAAGAAATAGCTGAAAATATTAACAAATGGAAAACCATACCATGCTCATGGCTGGGAAGAATAAACATAGTTAAAATGTCTATACTACCCAAAGCAATATATAATTTCAATGCAATCCCTATTAAAGCTCTATTGTCATACTTTAAAGATCTGGAAAAAACAATACTTCGTTTTATATGGAATCAGAAAAAACCTCGAATCCTCGAATAGCCAAGATTACTCAGAAATAAAAACAAAGCAGGAGGAATTACGCTACCAGACCTCAGACTATACTACAAATCAATAGTGATCAAAACAGCATGGTATTGGCACAAAAACAGAGAAGTAGATGTCTGGAACAGAACAGAGAACCAAGAGATGAATCCAGCTACCTACCATTATTTAATCTTTGACAAGCCAATTAAAAACATTCAGTGGGGAAAAGATTCCCTATTTAACAAATGGTGCTGGGTGAACTGGCTGGCAACCTGACAAAGACTGAAAGTGGACCCACACCTTTCACCATTAACTAAGATAGACTCTCACTGGATCAAAGATTTAAACTTAAGACATGAAACTATAAAAATCCTAGAGGAGAGTACAGGGAAAACCCTTGAAGAAATCGGGCTGGGCGAGTATTTTATGAGGAGGACCGCCCGGGCAATTGAAGCAGCTTCAAAAATACACTACTGGGACTTGATCAAACTAAAAAGCTTCTGCACAGCCAAGAACACAGTAAGTAAAGCAAGCAAACAGCCCTCAGAATGGGAGAAGATATTTGCAGGTTATGTCTCCGACAAAGGTTTAATAACCAGAATCCACAGAGAACTCAAATGCATTAGGAAGAATAGAACAAGGGATCCCATCGCAGGCTGGGCAAGGGATTTGAAGAGAAACTTCTCTGAAGAAGACAGGCCCGTGGCCTTCAGACATATGAAAAAATGCTCATCATCTTTAATCATCAGAGAAATGCAAATCAAAATTACTTTGAGATATCATCTAACTCCAGTGAGACTAGCCTATATCACAAAATCCCAAGACCAGAGATGTTGGCGTGGATGTGGAGAAAAGCAAACATTTTTGCACTGCTGGTGGGAATGCAAATTAATTCATTCCTTTTGGAAAGAGATATGGAGAACACTTAGAGATCTAAAAATAGATCTGCCATTCAATCCTGTAATCCCTCTTCTGGGCATATACCCAGAAGACCAAAAAGCACATCATAACAAGGATATTTGTACCAGAATGTTGATTGCAGCTCAATTCATAATTGCTAAGTCATTGAAGAAGACCAAATGCCCATCGATCCACGAATGGATTAATAAATTGTCGTACATGTACTCCATGGAATATTATGCAGCCTTAAAGAAAGATGGAGACTTTACCTCTTTCATTTTTACATGGATGGAACTGCAACATATTCTTCTTAGTAAAGTTTCTCAAGAATGGAAGAAAAAGTACCCAATGTAGTTGGAATGTTCTTCCTTTTCCAGTTGCTTGAGATGTCCTATTAAGCACATCCCAAGTACTCAGCCCTATTATGAAACTAATTTAGGGTTATCACATGAAAGCTATAACCCAGTTACAACCTAACAATAGGGGGAAGGGGGAAAGGGAGGGGAGGGCGGGTGGAAGGTGCGTTGCGTGAAGGGAAGTGGTGGGATTACACCAGTGGTGCATCTTACAAGGGTATATGTGAAACTTGGTAAACAGTCTGGGAAGCTAGTGAATGATGCCGCATGATCATATCAATGTACACAGCTATGATTTAATGAAAAAAAAAAATTCCAAAAAATTTAAAAAAAAAGAATTATTTTCTGTATTTTCTCAGACAACCCCAGAATAAAAGTTGAACTCAACAACAGGAATCATCACACTCAAACAAAATCATGGAAACTAAATAATCTTATGCTGAATGATGGCTGGGTGAAAGATAAAATTAAGAATGAAATAACCAGATTTTTGGAAGAGAATAACAAATAAGACAGGAATTATCAAAACCTGTGGGATACTGCAAAGGCAGTCCTAAGAGGGAAATTTATAGTTTTGCAAGCCTTCCTCAAAAGAATGAAAAGAGAGGAAGTCAACAACTTAATAGGACATCTCAAGCAACTGGAAAAGGAAGAACATTCCAACTACAAACCCAGCAGAAGAAAAGAAATAACCAAAGTTAGAGCAGAATTAAATAGAATTTAAAACAAAAGAACCGTTCAGAAGATCAATGAAGCAAAAAGTTAGTTTTTTGAAAAGATTAACAAAATTGGAAAACCTTTGGTTAACCTAACTAGAAACAGAAAAACGAAATCCCTAATATCATCAATCAGAAACAATAAAGGAGAAATAACAACAGACACCTCAGAAATTCAAAAAATTCTAATAATTACTATAAAAACTTTATTCTCAGAAATATGAAAATCTAAAGGAAGCACATCACCTTCAAAGACTCAGTCAGAAAGAATTTGAAATGTTGAATAAACCTATATAAAGCACTGAAATAGCATCAACTGTATGAAATCAACCCAAAAAGAAAAGTTCGGGACCAGATAGCTTCACATCAGAATTCCATCAAACTTTTAAAGAGAAACTAGTATCTATACGACATAACCTTTTCCAAAACAAAGAAAAGAACGAATACTCCTGAACACATTTTATGAACCAAATATCACCCTGATCTCCAAACCAGGAAAACATCCAAGAATGAAAAAAAAAAATATAGACCAATATCTTTAATGAATATAGACAAGACAAAATTCAATAAGATCCTAGGAAACAGAATTCAGCAACACATCAAACAAATTATACACGATGACCAAGTTGATTTTATCCCAGTGTCTTAAGGTTGGTTCAACACATGTACATCTATAAATATAATACATCACATAACCAAAATAAAAAACAAAGACCATATGATTCTCTCAATTGATGCAGAAAAAGCATTTGATAATATCCAGCATCCTTTCTTAATCAGAACACTTAAGAAATCAGGTTAGACGGGCTATTTCGTAAACTGATAGAGGCCATCTACAGCAAACCCACAGCCAATAAAATATTGAATGGAATAAAATTGAAAACATTTTCATGCAGATCTGGAACTAGAAAAGGATGTACATTGCCTCAGCTGTTATTCAACATAGTAATGGAAGTCTTAGCCATAGCAATCAGGAAAGAGAAGGCAATCAACCGTATCCAAATAGGGTCAGAAGAGATCAAACTTTCACTCTTCGCAAATGATATGATTTTATACCGGGAATACCATGGGGACTCAACTACAAAACTCTTAGAAGTGATAAAGGAATACAGCAGCATCTTATGATACAAAATAAATACTTGAAAATCAGTAGCTTTTATATATCCCAACAATAGTCCAACTGAAAAAATAGTCAAGGACTCCGCTCCTTTTACAGTAGTGCCAAAGAAGATGAAATATTTGGGAATTTATCTAACAAAGGATGTGAAAGATCTCTATAAAGAAAACTAAGAAACTCTGAGAAAAGAAATAGCTGAAGATGTTAACAAATGGAAAAACATACCATTTTCATCCTGAGAAGAATCAACATTGTTAAAATGTTCATACTACCCAATGCCATATACACATTTAATGTAATCCCTATTAAAGCACCACTGTCATACTTTAAAGATCTGGAAAAAAAATAGTACTTCATTTTATATGGAATCAGAAAAAACCTTGAATAGCCAAGATATTTAGCCAAATAAAATTAAATCAGGAGGAATCATGCTACCAGACTTCAGGCTATACTATAAATCTACAGTGATCAAAACAGCATGGTACAGGCACAAAATAGAGAGGTAGATGTATGGAACAGAATTGAGAACCAAGAGATAAATCCAGCCACTTATCATCATTTGACATTTTATCAGCCTATCAAAAACATACATTTGGGGCAGACAGCCCTAAGAATGGGACAGGATATTTGCAGGATACATTTTTGACAAAGGTTTGATAACCAGAATCCAGAGTGAACTCAAACTTATTATTAAGAAAAGAACAACTAATGTACACAGCTATGATTTAATAAAATAAAAATAAATAAATAAATAAAAAAAGGGCGGCGCCTGTGGCTCAGTCAGTAAGGCGCCGGCCCCATATACCAAGGGTGGCGGGTTCAAACTCGGCCCCGGCCAAACAGCAACAACAACAACAACAACAAAGCCGGGTGTTGTGGCGGGCGCCTGTAGTCCCAGCTACTCGCGAGGCTGAGGCAAGAGAATCGCTTTAGCCCAGGAGTTGGAGGTTGCTGTGAGCTGTGTGATGCCATGGCACTCTACCGAGGGCCATAAAGTGAGACTCTGTCTCTACAAAAAAAAAGAAAAGAAAAAAGAATAAAAAAAAAGAAAAGAACAAGTAATCCCATTTCATTGTGGACAAGGGACTTGAACAGAAGTTTCTCTGAAGAATATAGGTGCATGGCCTACAGACACATGAAAAATGCTTATCATTTTTAATCATCAAAGAAATGCAAATCAAAACCACTTTGTGATATCATCTAACTCCAGTAAGAGTAGCTCACACCACAAAATCCAAAACTACAGATGTTGTTGTGGATGTGGAGAGAAGGGAAAAATTCTGCACTGCTGGTGGAAATGCAAGCTAATATGTTCCTCTTGTAAAGAAGTTTGAGAACACTTAGGGAACTAAAAGCAGACCTGCTGTTCGATCCTACGATTCCTCTACTAGGTATATATCCAGAAGACCAAAAATCATTCTTTATTTATTTTTTTTTTTGAGACAGAGTCTCACTTTGTTGTCCTCGGTAGAGTGCCGGGGCATCTCAGCTCATAGCAACCTCTAGCTCTTAGTCTTAGGCCTCTGAGTAGCTGGGATTACAGGTGCCCGCCACAACACCTGGCTATTTTGTTGTTGTTTTGCAGTTTGGCCAGGCTGGGTTTGAACCTGCCACCTTCGGTGTATGGGGCCGATGCCCTACTCACTGAGCCACAGGCACCACCCCAAAAATTATTTTACAAAAATATATTTTCACCAGAATATTTGTTGAAGCCCAATTCATAATTGCCAAGTCATGGAAGCAGCCCAAGTGCCCATCAACCCATGAATGGATTAATAAACTGTGGTATATTATGCAGCCACAAAAATATGGAGACTTTACCTCTTTTATGTTTACATGGATGGAGCTGGAACATATTATTCTTACCAAAGTATCTCAAGAATGGAAGAAAAAAGTTCTATGAAATAGTATACTTTTTCTAGTACTACTACCCTGTTTTCCCGAAAATAAGACAGTGTCTTATTTTAAGGTGTGCTCCCAAAGATGTTCTAGGTCTTATTTTCAAGGGATGTCTTATCTTTCCTGTAAGTAGGTCTTATTTTTGGAGGATGTCTTATTTTCGGGTAGACAGGGTAGAAAAATAGTACTATAATACAGTCTATTATATAATACTCAGTACTATTATGAAACCAATATATAATCTCCCACACTTTCTTATGAAAGATAAAACTTAACTATATCCCAAGATGAAGGATGGAAAAAGAGGAGGAGAGGAGGAGAGGGGGAAGGCAGGTGGAGGGATGGTAATCAATAGGACCTCACCTATGGTGCATATTGCAAGAATGCATGTCAAAACAAGTCAGAGTAGAATATGTCTTAACACGATAATTAAGTAAGTGATGTGAAGACTATGGTAACCAGTTTGATGTAAACATTCCAAATGGTATATAAAATCAGCACGTTGTACACCATAAATGAATTAATGAACACAGTTATGATTTAATAAAAAAATCATTAAGAGAAAAAAAAAACATTGAGAAAAAAGGAAACTTTCCCAACACCATCTATGAAGCAAACATCACCTTGATTTCAAAACCAGAAAAGGACCCAACTAAAAAGAAGAACTATGGTCAAATTTCACTAATGAATATCAATGCAAAAGTATGCAATAAAATCCTGATAAATAAACTATAGACAAACATTACATATGTATATATATATGTATTATGATATATAGATAATGTAATATCTATTTATGTGGTAAATTACATTTATGGATTTTTGTATGATAAACCAACCTTGCATTCCTGGGATGAAGCCTACTTGATCACAATAAAAAATATATATGTTTAATATATATTATATATAATATATATGTATAATTTATATATAATATATGTACAATAAAAAATATATATATATATATCATGATCAAGTAGGCTTCATCCCAGGGATGCAAGGTTGGTTTATCATATACAAATCCGTAAATATAATTGATCACATAAATAGAAGCAAGAACAAAGACCATGTGATCCTCTCAATAGATGCAGAAAAAGCATTTGCCAAAATTCAGCATTCTGTTTTTATGTTGTTGTGGTTGTTTGTTTATTTGATTTTTTTGTTTTATTTTATTCTGAGACAGAGTCTCACTTTGTCACTCTGGGTAGAGGTTCATGGCTTCATAGTTGATAGCAACCTCAAACTCTTGGGCTGAAGTGATCCTCTTGCTTCAGCCTCATAAGTACGTGGGGTTATAAGCACCCACCTCAGTCCCTGGCTCTTTTTTTCGATTGTTGTAGAGATGTGGTCTTGCTCTTGCTCAGGATGTTCTTAAGCTGCTAAACTCTATCAATCCGCTCTTTTCAGCCTCCCAAAGTGCTAGAGTTACATATGTCAATCGCCACGCCTGGGTCAGCATTTGTTCTGACAAAATCACTAAAGAAAATAGGCATACACGGCACATTTCTTAAATAGATTGAAGCCATCTTTGACAAATCCACAGCGAATATCGTACTGCATGGAGTAAAAGTGAAAGTTTTTCCGCTTTTAACTGGAACCAAACAAGGATGTCCACTATCAACACTACTATTAAACATAGTTATGGAAGTTTCAGGCAATGCAGTTAGGGAAAAGAAGGATATTAAGGGCATCCAAATGAGGACAGAATAGGTCAAAATCTCTCTCTTTGCTGATGATATGATCTTATACTTAGAAAACCTAGAGACTCAACCACAAGACTCCCAGAAGTGATTAAGAAATATAGTAACATCTCAGGGTATGAAATCAATGTCCACAAATCAGTAGCTTTTGTATACACCAATAATAGTCAAGTTGAAAAGCAAATCAAGGACATAATACCTTTCACAGTATCTTCAAAGAAAATGAAATACCTGGGAATATACATAACAAAAGAGATGAAGGATCTTTGCAAGTAGAATTACGAAATCCTAAGAAAAGAAATAGAATAAGACATTTTAAAAAGGAACAATATATCATACTCTTGGCTAGGAAGAATCAACATTGTTCAAATGTGTATGCTACCTAAAAAACTATAGATTTTATGCAATCCCATTAAGATACCAGGATCATACTGTGAATAATTGTAAAAAGTAGCTTTTTGGTTTGTATGGAACGAGTTAAAACAGGTACAGCCAATACAATTATCTCTCTCTTTTTTTATTGTTGGGGATTCAATGAGTGTGCAATGATCCAGGTTACACTAATTGCATTTGTCAGGAAAAGTACTACTTATAAATGTGTTCCTCCCCAAGAGGTGTGCCAAACACTGTAAACCCCACCCCTTCCTCCTTCCTTCTCTTTACTCCCACATTCTCCCAACCCCCACCATGTACTAGGTCATCAATTTTTTTCATATCAAAATTGAGTACATTGGATTCTTGCCTCTCCATTCTTGTGATTCTTTACTAAGAAGAATGTGTTCTACCTCCATCCACATTAGTACAAATGATGTACAGTCTCCATCTTTTTTAGTGGCTGAATAATATTACATGGTGTAAATATACCACAGATTGTTAATCCATTCCTGGGTTGGTGTGCATTTAGGTTGTTTCCACATTCTGGTGATTATAAATTGAGCTGAGATAAACAGTCTAGTACAAATGTCATGATAAAAGGATTTTTTTTTCTTCTGGGTAGATGCACAATAATAGGATTTCAGGATCAAATGGAAGGTCTGGTTTGAGTTCTTTGAGGATTCTCTATACTTCCTTCCAAAAAGTTTTTATTAGTTTGCAGTCCTACCAGCAACGTAAAAGTGTTTCCTTCTCACCACATTCATGCCAGAATCTGCAAATTTCAGACTTTGTGATGTGGACAATTCTCACTGGGCTTAGGTGATAGCTCAGGTGTTTTGATTTGCCTTTCTCAGACAGTTAGGGATAATGAGCATTTTTTTCATACATTTGTTTGCCATTCATCTGTATTGTTTAGCGAAGATTCTATTCGTCTCTCTTTCCCAGTGATATAAGCGATTGTTGGCTCTTTTTATATTGCTTAATTTGAGTTCTCTCTTGCACAATTCATAATATGCAAATATATTTTCCCATTCTTATGACTGCTTGTTTGCTTTGATTGTTGTCTTCTTAGCTGTACAGAAGCTATTTATTTTAATTAAGTACCATCTGTTAATTTTTGCTGCTATTAAAATGCCACTGAATAAATATCCTTTAAGAAAGTGGGGGGAAAAACACTTGAAGGTATCAGTCTGGGAAAACACTTTATGAAGAAGACTTCTTCTTATAAAGACTTCTTTATGAAGTCTTCTTCATAAAGTGTTTTCCCAGACTGATACCTTCAAGTGTTTTTCCCCCCACTTTCTTAAAGGATATTTATTGTTTAATGTCTTAGATTTAGATCTTTTATCAATCTTGAATTGAATTTAGTGAGTGGCGAAAAGTGCGGGTCCAATTTCATTCTTTTACATGTGTTCATTCTATCCTCCCAGCATTATTTACTCAATAGGGATTCTTTTCCCCAGTGTATGTTCTTGTTTGGTTTATCAAAGATTATCTGGTCGTAAGATGTTAGCTTCATCTCCTAGTTTTCTATTCGGTTTCAGACGTCTATGTCACTATTTTTGTGCCAATACCATGCTGTTATGATCACTGTGGCCTTGTAGTACAGCCTAAAGTCTGGTAGGCTGATGCCTCTGGCTTTGTTTTTATTACTAAGAATTACCTTAGCTATATGAGTTTTTCTGGTTCCATACAAAATGAATAATAGTTTTTCCAAGTCTTGAAAGTATAATATTGGTATTTTAATGGGGATTGCATTGAATTTGTAGATTATGTTGGAAAGTATAGACATTTTAACAATATTGATTCTTCCCAGCCATGAGCATGTTATGTTCTACCATTTGTCAATATCTTCTGTTATTTCTTTTCTTAGGGTTTTATTATTTTCTTTAAAGAGTTCCTTGACCTCTTTTGCTAGATATATTCCTAGGTATTTCCTTTTCTTTGAAGTTACTGTAAAGGGATATGTGTCCTTGATTAGCGTCTCATGTTGGCTGTTATCAGCATATACAAAGGCTACTGATTTTTGGATATTTATTTTATATCCTGAGAGCTTACTGTATTTTTTTGTTATTTCCAGGAGTCTTCTGGTTGAGTCTTTGGGGTTATCTAAGTATAAGATCATATCATTGGCAAAGAGGGAGAGTTTCACTTCTGCCCCCTTTTGGATACCTTTTATTTCCTTCTCTTGCTGTTTGTATTGGCTAGAACTTCCAGCACTATGTTGAATAGTATTGGTGATAGAGGACAATTTGGTCTGGTTCCAGTTCTAAGTGGAAAAGTTTTCAGTTTTACTCCGTAGAGTAAAATATTAGCTGTGTGTTTGTCATGGATGGCTTTGATCAGTTTCAGAAATGTGCCACCTATACCTATATTCTTCAATGTTCTAATTAGAAAAGGATGCTGAATTTTATCAAATGCTTTTTCTGCATCCCTTAAGAAGATTATATGTTGTTGTTGTTTTGCTTCTGTTGATGTGGTGGATTACATTTATGGACTTGCATAAGTTAAACCAGCCTTGCATTCCTGGGTGAAAACTATTTGATTGTGATGTATGATTTTTTAATGAGAAGCTGTAATCTATCGGGTAGGCTTTTGTTGAGAATTTTTGCATCTATATTCATTATTTAAATTGGTCTGAAGTTCTCCTTTTCAGTTGGGTCTTTTCCTGGTTTTAGTATCAGGGTGATGTTTGCTCAGGGTGCTGAGGAAGATTTGTTCCTCAATTTTTGGGAAAAGTTTCTGCAGTATAGGTATACACTCTTCTTTGAAGGTTTTTATAGCACTCTGGTGTGAAGCCATCTGACCCAGGGAATTTTTTGTTGGGAGATTTTTATAGTTTGTTTGAGCTCAGTGCTTGAAATTGTTCTATTCAGAAAACCTATTTCTTCGTGGTTAGTCTAGTGTGATTCCAAATATTTTATCCATTTTCTCTAGATTGTCAAATTTCTGTACATAGAGTTTCTTGTAGTATTCAGAGATGATCTCTTGTATTTCCATGGCATTTGTTGTTATTTCCCTTTTATCATTTCTGATTGAGGTTACTAGAGAGTTTACATGGTGTTTCTAGTTTGTCTGACCAAAGATTTATCTATTGTGTTTATTTTTTCAAAGAACCAACTTTTTGCTTCATTAGTTTTCTGATTTTTTTTGTTTTCAATTTAATTAATTTACGATTTTATTTTGGTTATTTATTTTATTTTGCTGGGTTTAGGATTAGATTGTTCTTCCTTTACCAATTCCATAACATGATGTGTGAGATTTTTGACATGTACTCTTTTAGTTTTTTGAATGCAGGCATCTAATGCAATAAATTTTTCTCTCAGGACTGTATCCCACAGGTTTTGGTAACTTGTGTCTTAACTGTTGTTATGTTTAAGGAATTTAACAATTTCCTTTTTTATCTCTTCCTCAACACAACTATCATTCAGTATAAGATTATTTAATTTCCATGCCATTGTGTGGGGATTAATGTTATTGGATTTGAGTTCCACCTTTATAGCCTTGTGGTCTGAGAAGAGACAAGGCATAATTTCTATTCCTTAAATTTTGCTTAGGTTTAATTTGTATCATAGGACGTGATCTCCTTTGGAGTATGTGCCATGGGCTGATGAGAAATAGGTATATATTTTGCTTTGGAATGATATGTTTTGCAAAAGTCTACTAATCGCATTTGTTCTAGGATCACATTTAAGTCCTTCGTATCTTTGTTAAGTTTCTGTTTACAGGATCTTTCGAGTTCTGTCTGAGGGGTGGTAAAGTCCAAAACTATTATGGTGTTATAGGCTAAGATATTGCTCAGACTCAAGGTCTGTTTTATAAATCTTGGAGAATTTAAGTTAAGTGCATAAACATTTAAGATTGAAATGTCTTCTTGTTGTATGGTTCCTTTGACCAGTTTGAAATAAATATACATCTTTTTCTTTCTTAACTTTAGTTGCTTTGAATCCACTTGTATCTGAGAATAAGATTGCAATCCTGCCTTTCTTCTGATTCCCATTTATTTGAAATACTGTTCTCCATCCTTTGACCACAAGTCATGATTTGCCCTTCAAGGCTAGGTGTGTCTCCTGTATGGATGGATTTTTTTTTTTTTTTTGGTCCAATCAGCCAGCCTATGCCTCTTCAGTGAAGAGTTCAGTCCATTGGCATTAATTGAGATAATTGATAAGGGTGGTAGAATTTTACTCATCTTGTTATGGGAAAGTCTGTTATGTAGTTTATCCTTTGCAACATTGTAGAAACTAAGTTTTGACCTTTAGCTGTTTTGTGTTTGCTTTGCTGGAGACCCATTGTAGTGTTCATGTTGAGAACAGAGCTAGGTATTTCCTGCAGAGCTGGTCTTCTTGTGGTGAATTTCCACAGTACTTGTATATCTGCAAAAGTTTTGATTTCTCCATCAATTTATAACCTTTGTTTGGCAGGATATGGAATTCTAGGCTGAAAATTGTCTTCTTTAAAAATGTTGAAGGTAGATGACCATACTCTGTTGGCTTGAAAGTTTCAGTTGAGAAGTCTGCTGTTATCCTAATAGCTCTGTCCTTGTAGGTTAGTTGGCACTAACTCCTAGCTGTTTGCAGAATTTTCTCCTTTGTCCTGACTTTGGACAGGTTCATTACAATGTGTCTTGGAGATGCTCTGTTAGACTTGAGATGACCTGGGGTTCAATGTCCTTCTGAAAGGAGTGTGTCAGGATCTTCAGTAAAATTTGGAAAGTTTTCACTTATGGTATTCTCCAGGAGGGCTTCCATACCGTTGAGACAATGTTCTTCCCTTTTAGGGATTCCTATTATTCATAAGTTTGATCATTCCATGGAGTCTCATAGTTCTCTAAGCACCTGTTCTGCTTTCTTTCTTTTTTTTTTTCTGCCTCTGTAACTACCCAGGTGAACTTGAAAACTTTGTCCTCTAGCTCTGATATTCTTTCTTCTCCATGGTATAATCAATTTTTTATACTTTCTACTGCATCTTTACAATTCTTGATTGTCTCCTTCATTTCTTTAAGATCCGCCATATCCTTTCTGTATTCTACATATTTCTCATCTGACTTTTGGTCTGTCTTTCCATTTTCTCATCCATTCCCTTTATTATCTTAATCATCCATATTTTGAATTCCCTTTCTGTCAAATCCATTAATTCTTTAAAGGAATAGTCTTCTGTAAAAACTTTCCTGTGGTCCCTTGGATGAGTTGCTGTATTTTGACTCTTCATGCTGCCTGAATTTTTCTTTTGGTTCCTCCTCACATGTGCTTTCTTATTGTTCACTTCCTTGTGCTCCTTTTTTCTTCTCACTTCCTTTGCTTCAAGTTACCTTGAAAGCCTCTTGGTATGGGGCCAGAAGGAGGAGAAATGTTTGAGCAAGCAAGGAAAAACAAAAGGAAAGGAAAAAATAGGAAAAAAGAAGAAAAGAGTAAGAGAAACATAAAAAATAGGAAAAAGGGGAAAGAGGAATTAAAAGAAAAAAATGAAGAACAGGAGAGGAGGAGGAGAAGGGAAGATGAGAGTATTAGAAGAAATGTTATTGTTCAGCATGGGGCTAAGGCCACATCTATAGCTCAAGGGTTTTGAGGAGCTGGGCTGGGTGGGTTCCTCTAAACCAGGCATTCCTTAGAAGATTAATACAGCCAAACTCTTCCTCTGCCAAAAATAGGAAGAGAACAAAAAGAGCAAAAACAAAAAATAAGAAAAAAAATTTGAGTAATGATGAAAAAAATAGAAAATTTCTGCAGCATGATCTTCCTAATACTTTCTTCCTGGGGCCAAGGGTGAAAAGTTCTCCTGGCCTCCTTGAGCTGGACTACCACTGTGGTCTACCTGCCAGACCACAGCTCTGTCACACCCACCTTCAACAAATAAAGGGAGAAAAAAGAAGAAGAAAAAGGGGGGGAATACTAAAATAAAAATAGATAAAGAAATTAAATGTATAATTGAATCAAATAAAGGAGAGGGAGGGAAGAGGAATAAAGAAAGAAAGATAGAAAACAAAGAAGGAAGAAAAATGGGGGTAGGAAATATCTTAACTGATGAAGAAGCACATTATTTGGGAGAGATGACAAAAGTAGAAGAATCTCTATCAACCAAGAGAATGCAGATGATTGAAATAGGGAGAGAGAATAAATCAAGCTAAAATTCTGTAATACACACACACACACACACACAGGAGCTCTTGTTCTTTTTTTGTTTGTTTCTTTTATTAAATCATAGCTGTGTACATTAATGCGATCATGGGGCACTATACACTAGATTCGTAGACCGTTTGACACATTTTCATCACTCTGGTTAACATAGACTTCCTGGCATTTTCTTAGTTATTGTGCTAAGACATTTACATTCCACATTTACTAAGTTTCACATATACCCTTGTAAGATGCACTGCAGGTGTAATACCACCAATACCCCTCCCTACACCCTACTCATCCCTTCCTCCCCTCCCTTTCCCCCTTCCCCTATTCTTCAGTTGTAACTGGGTTAGAGCTTTCATGAGAAAGCTATAAAATAGTTTCATAGTAGGGCTGAGTACACTGGATACTTTTTCTTGCATTCTTGAGATACTTTACTAAGAAGAATATGTTCCAGCTCCATCCATGTAAACATGAAAGAGGTAAAGTCTCCATCTTTCTTAAAGGCTGCATAATATTCCATGGTGTACATATAACACAATTTATTAATCCATTCGTGGATCGATGGGCACTTGGGTTTTTTCCATGATTTAGCAATTATGAATAGGGCTGCAATAAACATTCTGGTACAAGTATCTTTGTTATGGTGTGATTTTTTGTCTTCTGGGTATATGCCTAGTAGAGGAATTAAAGGATGGAATGGCAGATCTATTTTTATATCTCTAAGTGTTCTCCATATCTCTTTCCAAAAGGAATGTATTAATTTGCATTCCTACCAGCAGTATAGAAGAGTTCCCGTTTCTCCACTTCCATGGCAACATCTCTGGTCTTGGGATTTTGTGATATAGGCTAATCTTACTGGAGGTAGATGATATCTCAACGTAGTTTTGATTTGCATTTCTCTGATAATTAAAGATGATGAGTATTTTTTCATATGTCTGTAGGTCACGCCTGTCTTCTTCAGAGAAGTTTCTCCTCAAATCCCTTGCCCAGCCTGCGATGGGATACTTGTTCTTTTTTTGCTTATACGATTGAGTTCTCTGTGGATTCTGGTTATTAAACCGTTGTCGGAGACATAACCTGCAAATATTTTCTCCCATTCTGAGGGCTGTTTGCTTGCTTTACTTACTGTGTTCTTGGCTGTGCAGAAGCTTTTTAGTTTGATCAGGTCCCAATAGTGTATTTTTGAAGCTACTTCAATTGCCCGGGGGGTCCTCCTCATAAAATACTTGCCAAGACCGATTTCTTCAAGGGTTTTCCCTGTACTCTTTTCTAGTATTTTTATAGTTTTATTCCTTAAGTTTAAATCTTTACTCCAGTGAGAGTCTGTCTTGGTTAATGGTGAAAGGTGTGAGTCCAGTTTCAATCTTCTACAGGTTGCCAGCCAGTTCACTCAGCACCATTTGTTAAATAGGGAATCTTTTCCCCACTGAATGTCTTTAATTGGCTTGTCAAAGTTTAAACAACGGTAGGTAGCTGGATTCATCTCTTGGTTCTCTATTCTGTTCCAGACATCTACTTCTCTGTTTTTGTGCCAGTACCATGCTGTTTTGATCACTATCGATTTGTACTATAGTCTGAGGTCTTGTAGCATTATTCCTCTGGCTTTGTTTTTATTTCTGAGTAATGTCTTGGCTATTCGAGGTTTTTTCTGATTCCATATAAAACAAAGCATTGTTTTTTTCAAGCTCTTTAATGTACGACAGTGGAGCTTTAACAGGGATTGCACTAAAATTATATATTGCTTTGGGTAGTATGGACATTTTAACAATGTTGATTCTTCCCAGCCATGAGCATGGTATGTTTTTCCATTTGTTAACATTTTCAGCTATTTCTTTTGTTAGAGTTTTATAGTTCTCTTTATAGAGATCTTGCACGTCTTTTGTTAGATAAACTCCCACATATTTCATCTTCTTTGGCGCTACTGTGAATGGAATAGAGTCCTTAACTGTTTTTTTAACTTGACTATTGTTGGTGTATATAAAGGCTACCGATTTATGAATGTTGGTTTTGTAACCTGAGACGCTGCTGGATTCCTTGATCACTTCTAAAAGTTTTGTAGAAGAATCTCTAGTGTTTTCCAGAAATATAGTCATATCATCTGCAACAGCGAAAGTTTGATCTCTTCTGACCCTATATGGATACACTTGATTGCCTTCTCTTCCCTAATTGCTGTGGCTAAAACTTCCCTTACAATGTTAAAGAGCAATGGAGACAATGGGCAGCCTTGTCTGGTTCCTGGTCTGAGTGGAAATTATTTCAATTTAACTCTATTCAATATGATATTGGCTGTGGGTTTGCTATAGATGGCCTCTATTAGTTTGAGAAATGTCCATTCTATACCGATTTTCTGAAGTGTTCTGATCATGAAGGGATGCTGGATATTATCAAAAGCTTTTTCTACATCGATTGAGATAATCATGTGGTCTTTCTTTTTTAATTTGTTTATGTGATGAATTATGCTCATAGATTTTTGGATGTTGAACCAGCCTTGAGATCGTGGGATGAAATTGACTTGGTCATGATGTATAATTTGTTTGATGTTTTGCTGGATTCTGTTTGTTAGGATCTTGTTGAATATTTTTGCATCTATATTCATTAGTGATATCATTCTATAATTTTCTTTTCTTGTTGGGTCATTTCCAGGTTTCGGGATCAGGGTGATGTTTGCTTCATAGAACTTGTTGGGTAGTCTTCCTTCTGTTTCTACCTTTTGGAACAGTTTGAGTAATATAGGTACTAATTCCCCTTTAAAGGTTTGGTAGAATTCTGACATGAAACCATCTGGTCCCGGGCTTTTCTTTTTAGGGAGGTTTTGTATGGTTGGTGGTATTTCCGAACTTGATATGGGCCTGTTCAACATTTCCACTTGATTCTGGCTAAGTTTTGGAAGGTGACATGCTTACAAGTATTGGTCAATTTCCTTCAGATCTTTATATTTCTGCGAATAAATTTCTAGTAGTATTCATTGAGGATTTTTTGAATTTCTGCGGGGTCTGTTGTCATTTTGTCTTTTTCGTTTCTGATTGATGAGAGATTTTACCACTTTTTTTTTCCTGATTAGGTTGGCGAAGGTTTATCTATTTTATTGACCTTTTCAGAAAACCAACTTTTTGATTTATTGATCTCTTGCATAATTCTTTTGTTTTCAATTTCATTTAATTCTGCTCTGATTTTGGTTTTCTTTTCTTGTACTTGGTTTGGGATTGGCATTTTCTTCCTTTTCCACTTGCTTGAGATGTCCCATTAAGTTGTTAACTTCCTCTCTTTCCGTTCTCTTGAGGAAGGCTTGCAGTGCTATAAATTTTCCTCTTAGTACTGCCTTTACAGTATCCCAGAGGTTCTGATAATTCATGTCTTCATTGTCATTTTGTTCTAGAAATTTGGTAATTTCTTTCTTGTCTCATCTCTGACCCAGCTATCCTTCAGCATAAGGTTATTTAACTTCCATATTTTTATATGAATTTGCATATTCCTGTTGTTACTGAGCTCAACTTTTATTCCATGGTGGTCAAAGAAGATGCAAGGAATTATTTCTATTTCTTTAAATTTACTGACGTTAGTCTTGTGACCTAAGATGTTGTTGATTTTGGAGTATGTTCCATGGGCTGATGAGAACTATTTGTATTCACTTTTGTTGGGATGAAATGTTCTGCAAATGTCTGCTAAATTCAAGTGTTGGATGGTTAGATTTAAATCTAAGATTTCTTTGCTCAGCTTCTTACTGGAGGATTGATCCAACACTGCCGAAGGAGTGTTGAAATCTCTGACAATTATGGAGATGGATGAAATCAAGTTGCTCATGTCTTTTAGAGTGTCTATGATAACTTGAGGTGCATTCTTGTTGGGTGCATAGATATTAATAATTGAAATCTCATCATATTGAGTATTACCCTTAACAAATATTAAGTGACCATTCTTATCCTTCCTTAGTTTTTTTTGGTTTAAAGCCTATTGTATCTGCAAATAGAATTGCAACACCTGCTTTTTTGTCATTACCATTTGCCTGAAATATGGATGACCATCCTTTCACCCTGAGTCTATATTTGTCTTTTAAGTTAAGACATGATTCTTGTATGCAACAAATATCTGGCCTTTGTTTTTGTGTCCAATCAGCTAACCTATGCCCCTTGATAGGACAGTTTAAGCCATTCACATTAATGGAGAATATTGATAAGTCTAATAAAATTTTGGGTATCGAGTTTTTCAAAAGTGCAGTGGACATTTTTATTCCTTTCGCCAGTGTGGAAGTTGGCATTTGATCAAAAGTTTCTGAGTGAGTTTATATTTTTGGTAGAGGATTGGTTTGGTCATTATGAAGGATAGGTCTGAGGACTTCCTGAAGAGCTGGTTTGGTTATGTCAAATTTCTTGAAAATATGAATGTCATTAAATTATTTAATTTTTCCATCATAAATGAAACTCAGTTTAGCTGGATACAGGATCCGGGGTTGAAAGTTATTTTGGTTTAGGAGATTTAAAGTCGATGAGCACCCTCTTCTGGCTTGAAAATTTTCAGCAGAGAGATCTGCAGTCATTCTAATATTCTTCCCTTTTTAGGTTATGGCTTTCTTTCGTTTGGCTGCTGTAAGAATTTTCTCCTTCATATCAACTTTAGTAAAGTTGATTATGATATGACTGGGGGATGTCTAATAGGGATTGAGTCTTGCTGGGGTTCTGAAACTGTCTGCTATCTGAATTTCAGAATCTCTAGGCATGTCTGGAAAATTCTCTTGCATAATTTCATGGAGAAGGCCCTCTGTGCTAGCAAGGCAACTTCATCAGTTTCAGGGACTCCAATGAGTCAGATATTAGCCTTCTTCGAATTATCCCAGAGCTCTCTGAGAGAATGATCCATTTTTGCTCTTCATTTATCTCCCTCTTTGAGAGTTTGAGAGCGTTGAAAGGCTTTGTCTTCAATGTCAGAGATCTTTTGTTCTGTTTGCTCCACTCTGTTACTGAGGGATTCTACTGTATTTTTCAGATCTTTGAGTGCTGCAAATTCTTGCTTCAGTGTGTCTAAGTCTGTGGTGGGTTTGTCTTTAAATTTGTTGAATTCTTGTGACAACTTTTGAATTTCTTGTCGAATTCCTAATTCCGACTTTTGAATTGCTGCTTGAAGTTTTAATTCCAAATTTTCCTCCACTTTAGTAATCTTGTTTGCAGTCCAAAATCTGAATTCTATTTCTGACTTCTCAGCCAGTTGTTTATGAATTTGATCTTCAATTATATCTGCCATTTCTTTCCTTGGGGGTGTTGATGTAATCTGGTTATTGATGTTACCAAAGTTTTTCTGGTGATTCTGTCCCATGATTGTTTTAGTCCCTTTGATTTTTCCTCTGGGCCTTTTTTGAGGGCCCGTACAGTGTTGTTGCCTGAGAAACTGGCTCCCTGTCTGGTGTGGTGTGGCTCAGTGTTTCTGTCTTATTTTCATCTGGTTTCTGTTCGACCCTACTGAAACAGATACTCTGGATTGAAGTCTTAGCTTTTGAGAAATATTAGCAATTATGTCACCCCACTCACCACAGGCAACAATTGAAAAAGGAAAATCAAATTTTCTTACAACTGTGCACCCAGGGCACCACCTGATTTGTCCTAAGGCGATTGGCTCAGTTGAAAAGGTCCAAATCGATTGTCTCAGTCTGCACCTGTCTTGGGTGAGAGAGTTTAAGAGGTCTCTGGGAACTGGATCACAGGGGTCTGATGACTAGTCTGATGTGGCTTGCTTGCTCCAGTTCTGCATGGAGTCAGGAAGAGCCACCCAGCCAATAGATCAGTCTGGGATGTTTGATGCCTCCTTTTCCACCATGCACCACTGTCACACCCACTCACTGATAGTCCTGCAGTTGGCTGACCCTGATGCCTGTAGTGAATGGATTCTCCAGAAGTTTGCACCTGTCTGAATCACAAGGAAGTCTGCCAGGCTGCTGCACTCTGCCTCTGTCTAGCAGGAGGATGTGAGGCCTTAGTGCCTCGGGTGCTTGATGAAGTTTGGGGGGGTGTTCATTCAGGTCCAGTCCTGCCCCTGATTAATGCAACTGATAGAAAAGTACAGAACAACTTTGCGGTTCCCCTGCAGAAGAGAAGCTGATTTGAGTTCCAAATCAGCTTGTCTTTGCTCTTGCAGGTTTGTATTCAGTTAGCTTTCAGTTTTGTCCTGCTGTGTTCCTTTGTCTATAGGCTGACAATCCCTTGAGGGCTAGGTGCGTCTTAGGCTCAGTGAAGTTGTCCTCTGGGTCAGCCCCTGTTTGCAAGCCAATGCTGCCTCATGCAAATCCTTTACTCATGGTCTCTGGTTGCCCAGGGATATATGGGTGTGGCTTCAGAGTATCGGGGGTGAGCCGTATTGCTGCTAAAAGAGGGCTGCTGTTTTATGCCTCAGGGAGCCGCTGCTCTGGTGTGTTTCCCTTTCAACCGACAGTCCTCTCCTCGCTCCCACGCCCCAGAGTCTGCACCGACCAGCTGTAGCCCAGGCACTGTCCACACTGCTCAAGCAATCGCCCAAGAGTCTGAGCTCCTGGGGGACAGGCGTCCAGATCCCAGAATGAGAGTGGAGGGGAGCACTGGGAGCTCAGGTTTGCAGGTAGATAACACATACAGTTTTACACAGTGTTTTGCCTGTACTTATTGTCGCCAAAAGATGGATACCCCACTGTGCCTTAGGGAATTGCCACTCCGGTATGGTTCCCTCTCAGCTGACCATCCTCTCCTGTTCCTGTGCCCCAGATTCAGTGCCTACCAGCTGCAGCCCAGGCACTGGCCACACCCTTTGAGAAATCACCCAAGAATCTGAACTCCTGTGGGACAGGCCTCCAGAACCCAGAGTGAGAGTGGAGGGGAGTGCTGGGAGCTCAGAATTTCAGGCAGAAAACATACACAGTTCTACACAGTTTTATGCCTGGCAGGAGAACACCATGGCACCCTAGTAGGGGAGGTAGGTCCAGTTTTAGAGGATCTCTCCTATGGAGTGTAGTGGGAGGACCTTTGAACTCTGCCTGATTGTTTGTGGGGCACTCCAAGCCGTTTCATGGGGGAGAGGCCTCCTGCCCGCTTGGTGATGGATTTTGTACCTTTTGTTTGTATACTTGTGGTCGCAGCTTACCTCAGCGGGATTGATGTGCGTTCTTCAACCTTATCTCTTAGTGCAGCTCAAATCCATCAGGTTACTTGCTAAATTTTTGTCCTTTAACTCTCCTTCTGGACAGGATCCTCTGTGGAAAGCTGGTTTCAGTCAGCCATCTTTTCTCGTTCCCCCCAGAGCTCTTGCTCTTAATGAATGTAAAGATGGAAGTTAGGAAAAGAACCAAACAACTTATCAAAAACCAAAACACAAAAAAACAAAATAATAAAAGTTCAAATAGCCTGATGTAAGCAACCTTGGCAACCAATCGAGGAAAGAAAGAAAAAATTAACAATGACGACTACAAGAAAGAAAAAAAGAAAAAACCACTACCACAACAAAATATATATAACACACACACACACACGATATAGGGATACAACTTGGGTAGGAATATATTTATGTTGCAATATACTGACTGGACACTACGTGATGCTGTGAATTTAGAGAATGGACAATACAGCTGTTAACCTCTCTCTGTTCCCAGGCTTATACCTGTTTCCCAGCTTAAATGTTTCTAGTGATCACCTGATTACTAGCTCAGTACTCATACCCTGTGATCTGGGATCTCAGAGCTCTTCAAAATTCTTCAGAGGCAGGTCTCATTGTTTCCCCTGACAACAGTTCCCGTGGAGTGCTGGAGTCCCCAGGCCTGTCATGACTGGAAGTCTGCATCTAGCAGGCAGAGCTCAGACCACTGTGCCTTAGGACCACAGCAAGAGGCCTAACCTCATGACATTCTGGCAACCTTTAGGGCAATGCCTTCCCCCTGTCTACAGGACCCTTCCAAGTATGGGTTTCTCACCTGTTTCTGAACCATGGCAGAACCACTCCAGACAGAACTGCAATCTTGCCACCAAACACCACTTGGGAGTGCACACTCCTCCAATCTTTCTACTCAATGTTTAGCTTCCCCCAAGAACCAAAAACTGCCAAAGGCTTCTTCTGAATCCTCTTTGGGGGGAGGGAAGGGCTGGAAGCTACCACTGCCCTTGCTTCTGCTGCCACGGGGTCCATGGCAGGCTCACAGAAACTAACCTAGTGTCTCAGGTCTCTGCAACTCTGGCTTTCATACTGAGTCCAGTAGTTCACCACTTTGCTGCACACCCAGAGCCACAACTCCATGCCAATTCTCCATACCAGGTATGATCCAGCCCTCTCCCCAGTTGCTCCAGGAGAGCTTTGGTAAACATCTTTCCTGTCTGCCATCATGCTCCACTGCCTTACAAATACAGTTCTAAATAATAAAAACCAAGTTAGAGGCATCACTCCACCAGAGTTCAGGTTATATTGCAAGTCTAAAGTGATAAAAACAGCATGGCATTGGAACAAAAATAGAGATATAGACATATGGAACAGAATAGAAAATCTAGAGATGAACCCAGCCTCTTATCACCATCTGATCTTTAATAAACCAAACAAAAGTATACACTGGGAAAACTATTTCCTATTCAATAAATGGTGCTCAGAGAACTAGATAACCACAATAAAAAGATTCAAACTTGACTAGAACCTTTCATCACTTACATAAATTAACTCACAATGGATAAAAGATTTAAATCTAAGACATGATACAATAAAAATTCTAGAAGAAAGCATGGGTAAAACTCTTGATTATGTCAATCTGGGGAAAGATTTTATGAAGAAGACTCCATAAGCAATTGCAACAACAACAAAAATAAACAAATTGATTACATGGATGGAGCTGGAACATATTCTTCTTAGTAAAGTATCCCAAGAATGGAAGAAAAAGTCCCCAATGTACACAGCCCTACTATGAAACTAATTTGGGACTCTCACATGAAAGCTATAACCCAGCTACAACTTAACAATAGGGGGAAGTGGGAAGGGGGGGTGGGTAGAGGGAGGGGGATCGGTGGGATCACACCTGTGGTGCATCTTACAGGGGTATTTGCGAAACTTGGTAAATGTAGAATGTAAATGTTTTGGCACAGTAACTGAGATAACGCCTAAAAGGCTATGTTAACCACTGTGATAAAAATGTGTCAAATGGTTTATGAAGCGAGTGTATGATGCCCCATGATCATATCAATGTATACAGTTATGATTTAATAAAAAAAAAGAAAACATCTTAAATAACCAAGAAAATATCAAAAAAAAATAAATAAATAAACAAATTGAACTTAATAAATTGGAAAGCTTCACAGAAAAGGGAAGTATAATTAAAGCAAATAGACAACCTTTCAAATGGGGGAAAAGATGTTTGCACATTTTGAATCTAATAAACAGTTAATATCTACAACATACAAAGAACTCAACCTAATCAACAATAAAAGAACAAACAATCTATTTATCTATCACCAGACAAGAGACATGAACAAAAACTTTTCTGAAGGAAAAAGACAAATGGCCAAGAAACATGAAAAAATTCTCAGTGTTTCTAATCATCAGAGAAATGAAAATCAAAACCAGTCTAAGATATCACCTAACCCCAGTGAGAATAACCCACATCACAATGTCCCAAAGCTGCAGATGCTATTGAGGATATGGAGAGAAGGGATTGCAAACTAATACATTTTCCTTAGAAAAGTATGGCATATCATCAAAGAACTTAATATAGACCTTATATTTGATCTCGTAATCCTATTACTTGCCATCTGTTCATAAGAAAACATTATTTTATGATGAGGACATTTTTACTAGATTGTTTATCACAGCTCAATTTACCATCTCCAAGATGTGGAAATAACCCAAATACCCTTCATTAATAAAATGTGTTATGTGTATACCATGGGATACTATTCAGTCACAAAAAGATGGATACTTTACATATTTTCTATTTACCTGAATATACTCAAAGAATATTCTGTTTAGTAAAGTATCACAAGAATGGAAAGGCAAGTACCCAATGTACTTAATACCAGTATGAATCCATTAGATGAACTAATACATAGCTACATAAAAGTAAAATTTAATTTAATTTAAGTTGGGTGAGAGCAGAAGAGGAATGGGGATTGGTGTGCTCTCATCTAATGGCCACAATGTAAGAATATATGGCACACTTCCAGGGTGTGGAACACAACTAAAACAGGAAGTCATGTAACACATGCAAACATTATAACTTTATCATGTGTATCCCCATATTGATATGAAATTTAAGAAAATAATGAAAACACACAGAAGATAGTACCTCACACCTATTAGACTGGTTATTATACTAAAAAGACAAAATGAGAGACTGAGCATGATAGTGGATAGGATAGACATTTAGCTCAGCTCTCCTGGAACAACAGGTCAGAATGAGTGGGTTAGATCATCCTCAGTGTGCAATATTGGTGTGGAGTGGCAGTTTGGGGTGCACAGAAAAGTGGCAGATTACTGGACTTGGAGTGTAATCCAGACCTGCGGAGACTGCCAGGAAGTTTCTGTGATGTGGCTGCAGCGGTGTCTGTCGTTGACAACAACCAGCTCCCACCCCCCAACAAGGATTACAGTTCCCAGTTCCTGGTGAAACTAGGTGTTGTATGGAAAGATTGGTTAAGTGTGGACTCCCAAATGGAATTTGGCGGCCAGAGTGGGGTGCCATCGGGAGCAGCACCACTGCGGTTAGGCAGCAGGAGAGACATTCAAACGGGAAAGATCCTGGATAGGAAGTGGACCCTGTTTTAAAATTTGTGAAATTTTAGTTGTCACAGGCATCTTTCTGCATGGGTCAAGTGCAGTGATTTGAGTCTCACCTTCAGGCAGTCATCCAAGTGCCAAGCAGGTAGCCAGGGAACCACCAATAACAATCTAAGCTGGGAATCAAATATAAGCCTGTGAACCACTCACGGCGCTAACTGGTGTCCAGAAGGTATATTGCAACATAAATGTATTCCTACTAAAGTTGATCTCTACGGCATATATACAGTCAAATATTTTTAAGTATATACATCACAATAATTTTTTTATTGTTGTTGTCTTTTTTTGTTGCTTGTTCTTGCATTTTTTCGTTCTTTTCTTTCTTACAGGAGTTACTGTTAATTTAAAAAATTATTATTAATATTATTTTTTTCTCTGTTTTCCTTCTTATTGTTGCTGAGAGTGCTAACATCAGGCTATTTAAGTTTTTTTTTGTTTGTTTGTTTTGTTTGTTTATCTCTTTGTCTCTAATTCTCTGTGCATCTGTTTGTGTCTGCTTGCTTTTTTGTTTGTTTACTTGTTCATTTTGTTTCAATATGTCTTCTGTTCTGCTAAATCTTTGGGTTGTCTATTTTCCCTAACTCCAATTTTTACATTCAACAAGAATAAGGTGGAGTGGAGGATGATGGCTGACTGGAGCCAGCTATTAACAGAAGCTTCTGTCCAGAGGGAGAGATAATGGCCAGAAAGAACCCAACAAAGCTGAAGGGTGGGAGCTGAGTGAGAGAAGAGATAGATAATTGCACATCTCTGCTGAGGCAAGCTGCAACTTTAAGGAAACACATTTCAGCTACAGAACTCATCCCAAGGAGGACATGTGTCCATACCCTCCCCCAAGAGAGTTTCTTGCTTGCTGTGGGATCTCTGCTACTGAATGGTGAACTGAGGTTCTTTTCTCTCACCCCATGGGAGTGAGTTCCTGGAAGCTGGGACTCCTTCTCCAGAGAGTCCCTCCTGTAAGCCTGGGAATTCTTTTATCAGGCAGGAAGGTTGAACAAATATTTTCCCTGACACTTTGAACTTCCAGTCCACTTCTAGTCCTGGGGTCTAGAAGTCCAACCCCTGCAGAGACAAGAATGTCCACAGTTCTTTGCTAGGCCTGGGCATTGCATGGAGTGTGGCAGTGCAGCTACACTGTGAGTGTGAATCCAGTAGCAGTACAGAAATGCACTGGGTGAAGGTGTCTTGCCTGGCTCTGAGAAAGTGCAACTCAGCAGTGGGTGGAGTCTTAGGCCTCCATGCGCTGGGTGGAGACTTGGGAACTGCTGAGGCACAGGAACATGAGGGGAGACACCTCCCACCAAGCATCAGCGTTAATAGAGCAATCCCACTAGGGAAAAATTTTGGACAGACACTTCCCCTATTCTGTGGGCTGGAAGAGGGAGCTAGACCTTGCATTGCAGGGATACCAGAGGAGCAGAGTGGCTGGGGCAGATGTATGGTCTCTGACGGTGAAAAACATTTGCTTATTTGTTAACCTCTGGTTTGGAAAGAGCTCATGTGGAACACTCCAGTTTCCATTGAGCACCCAAGATAGTCAGACTTCAGCTACCCCAGCTGGCAGGTGGCAGTGTGTGGTCACTTGGCTGATGAGGCATTGTCTTTCCTCTGACACTCGAAGGCCCAAATCCCTGTTGCATTTTCTCATTGGAGGGAACTGGAGCACAGCCCTGTGGGGCTACAAGTGCCTGGGTGTGACGGAGGTGCAAGGTGGGGAAGGAGACACCAGCCTCTCTGGACTATTTTGCTGGGTGGGCCTCTCTGACTCCACAGAGCACCGGAATGTGTTACACTTGGGCTGCCAGTGGAACCCTGCTGTATAGCTGCTGGAGACCTTTGGAACTCTCTCACTTGATCTGTGTTTTTGTTGACCAGAAAAATGGGTTTGGAACCCTTGACCTGGACCAAATGCCTGGGGACCCACTAAGGGTGTACCCTGGTTGTGTGATTCCCTTATTCCAGTTGTTGCCTGTGGGGAGTAGGGTGTCTTAGTTGCTTATATATCTCCACAGCTGAGATTTCAGCCGAAAGCCACTGATTCACTAGGATTGGAACAAGTCTAGCTGAATTCAGGACAGAGCCACCCAGCCCCATCACACCAAGCAGGTCCCCAGAGTTTCAAGCTATAGTACTGATTGGGACCTTTGTAAATTCTAGGTGAAAATTGCAATCACCAATTCCAGTTCTTTTGTAAAGGGCTGGTTAATTAAAATTCCAGGAGCCCTCAATTCAATTTCACCTTACCAGCTTCCCTAGCCAAACAGTGAAAAATAATCATGGTTTGGAATCAGTGGAAAAACACTGGCAACATTAATAATCAGAGTAGATAAACTCCACCCAGGGATGACAAAGGAGACACAACAGAAGATCCCATTCATAAACAAATGGTCGAGATGTCAGAAAATGAATTCAGAATTTGGATCGCAAATAAGATTAACAGGATGGACCTCAAGTTGAAATTAGAAATTAAGGAGTAATTCAAAAGTTGCCTCAAGAATTCAATGAATTCAAAGACAAAATCACCAAAGATTTTGACACATTGAGGCAAGAACTCGCAGCCCTCAAAGATCTGAGAAATACAGTGGAATCCCTCAACAACAGAATGGAGCAGGAAGAAGAAAGGATCTCTGACATCGAAGACAAAGCTTTTGAATGCTCCCAAATGTTCAAAGAGGAAGAGAAGTGGACAGCAAAAATGGATCATTCCCTGAGAGAATTGTGGGACCACTCCAAAAGAGCAAACATTCACCTTATTGGAATCCCTAAAGGTGAAAAGGATGTTTCAAAAGGCACATATACTCCATTTCAAGAGATAATTGAGAAGAACTTCCCAAGCATGGCAAGAAATACTGAAATTCAGATAGCAGACAATTTCAGAACACTAGCATGACTGAATCCAAATAAAGCATCTCCTAACCACATTATAATTAACTTCACCAAAGTTAATATGAAGAAGAAAATCCTACAAACATCCAAATGTAAGAAAATCATAACCTACAAGGGGAAGAATACTACAACGACTGCACATCTCCCTGATGAAAGTGTTTAAGTCAGAAAAGGATGGTCATCAATCTTTAATCTCCTAAAACAAAACAACTTTCAGGCCAGGATTCTGCATCCAGCTAAATTGAGTTTCATTTATGATGTAGAATTTAAGTACTTTAATGACATACACACATTGCAGACATTTTCCATAACCGAACCAGCTCTTCAGGATATCCTCAGATCCATCCTCCATAATGACCAGCAGAATGCCCTACCACTAAAGTAAACTCACTCTGAAATTCTTGATCAAAACCCAACTTCCACATTGGTGAAAGGATTAAAAATTTCAACTGGACTTTCAATAAACATGACACCCAAAATACTACCAGATTTATCAATACTCTCAATTAATGTAAATGGCTTAAATTGTCCTCTTACAAGGCACAGGTTTGCTGACTGGATACAAAAACTCAGGCCAGATATCTGATGCATACAAGAATCTCATCCTACCTAAAGGCTAAATATAGACTCAGTGAAGGGATGGGTATCTGTAATCCAGGCAAACAGAAATCAGAAAAGAGCAGGGGTTGCAATTTTATTTTCATATACATTAGGCTTTAAGCCAACAAAAAGTAAGGAAAGACAAGGATGGTCACTTCATATTTGTTAAGGGAAACACTCAACATGATAAGATGTAAATTATTAACATTTATGTGCTCAACCAGAATGCTCCTCAATTTATAAGGGAGACCCTAATAGCCATGAACAATTTAACATCTTCCAGCACCACAACAGTTGGATATTTTAACACCACTTTGGCAGTGTTAGATAGATCCCCCAATAAGACACTAAGCAAAGAAATTCTGGACTTAAACTTCACCATACAGCAATTGAATTTAACAGACATCTATAGAACATTTCATCCTAACAGAACTGAATACACGTTCTTCTCATCAGCCCATGGAACATCCTCCAAATTTGATCACATCTTAGGTCACAAGGCTAGCATCAGCAAATTAAAAAATATATATAAATTATTCCTTGTATTTTCTTGGATCATCATGGAATAAAAACTGAACTCACCAATAACAGGAATCTTCACACTCATACAAAGACATGGAAACTAAATAACCTTATGCTGAATGATAGCTGGGTCATAGATGAGACTAAGATGGAAATTGCCAAATTTTTGGAACAAAATAATAATGAAAACACAGATTATTAAAACCTGTGGGATACTGCAAAGGCAGTCCTAAAAGGGAAATTTATAGCATTGCAACCCTTCCTCAAGAGAATGGAAAGAGAGGAAGTAAATAACCTAATGGGACATCTCAAGCAACTGGAAAAGGAAGAACATTCCAACATCAAATCCAGCAGAAAAAAAGAGATAACTAAAATTAGAGGGTAATTGCATGAAATTTATTAATTAAATATTAATTACAGCATAATTAAATTCAAAGATCAATACATCAAAAAGTTGGTTTTTTGAAAAATTTAACAAAATTGATAAACCTTTGGCCAACCTAACTAAAAATAGAAAATTAAATCTATAATATCATCAATGAGAAATGAGAAAGGCAAAATAACAATAAACACCTTATAAATTCAAAGAATTTTTAATGAATAGTACAAAAACTCTATTCTAAGAAATATGAAAATATAAAAGTAATTAACCAGTACTTGGAAGCATGCCACCTTCCTAGACTTAGCCAGAAAGAATTGGAAATGCTGAACAGACCTATATCAAGTACTGAAATAGCATCAACTAAATGAAATCTGCCCAAAAAAGAAGAGTCCAGGTCCAGATGGTTGCACATCAGAACTCTACCAAACCTTTAAAGAGGAACTAGTACCTATATTACTTAACCTTTTCCAGAACATAGAAAAAGAAGGAATGGAATGAACAACACATTCTATGAAGCAAATATCACCCTGATCCCCAAACAGGAAAAGACTCAACAAGAAAAGAAAATTATAGACCAATATCCTTAATGAATATAGATGCAAAAATATTCAATAATATTAGCAAACAGAATTCAGCAACGCAGCAAATTATACAACATTATCAAGTGACTTTTATCCCTGGGTCTAAAGGTTGGTTCAATATACATAAATATATAAATATAATACGTCACATAAACAAAATATGAAACAAAGACCATATGATTCTCTCAGTATATGCAGAAAAATCTCTTGAAAATATCTAGCATTCTTTCATGATCAGAACACTTAAGAAAATAAGTATAGAAGGGACTTTTCTTAAACTGATAGATGCCATCTACAGCAAACCCACAGCCGATATTATATTGAATGGAGTAAAATTAAAAACATTTCCACTTAGATCAGGAATCTGGCAAGGTCGCCCACTGTCTCCACTGCTTTTTAACATTTTAATGGAAGCCTTAGCCATGGCAATCAGACAAGAGAAGGTGATCAAGTGTATCCCAACAGGGTCAGGGGAGATCAAATTTTCACTCTTCGCAGATGATATGATTCTATATGGAAACCCCCAGGGACTCAACTACAAAACTCTTAGAAGTGATCAAGGAATATAGTAGCATCTCAGGAAACAAAATCAATACTCGAAAATTAGTAGCTGTTATATATACGAATAACAGTCAAGCTGAACAAAACAGTCAAGGACTCTATTTCTATTACAGTAGTACCAAAGAAGATGAAATATCTGGGAATTTACCTAACGAATGACATGATTTCTATAAAAAGAACTATGAAACTCTGAGAAAAGAAATAGCCGAAGATGTTAACAAATTAAAAATCATACCATGCTCATGGCTGGGAAGATCAAAATTGGTTAAATGTCCATACTACACAAAGCAATCTACACATTTAATGCAGTCCCTATTAAAGCACCACTGTCACACATTAAAAACCTCAAAAAACTAGTACTTCATTTATATGGAACCAGAAAAAAACTCGAATAGCCAAGATATTACTCAGAAATAAAAACAAATTAGGAGGAATACCGCTACCAGACTTCAATCTATACTATGAATCTATAGTGATCAAAACAGCATGGAACTGGCAAAAAAAAAAAAAAAATAGAGAGGTAGATGTATGGAACAGAATTGAGAACCTAGAGATGAACCCAGGCACTTATCATCATTTGATCTTCGATAAGCCTATAAAAATATAAATTGGGGGAAAGATTCCCTATTTAACAAATTGTGCTGGTAGAATGGCTGGCAACTTGTAGAAGACTGAAACTGGACCCACACCTTTCACCATTAACAAAAATTGACTCTCACTGGATAAAAGATTTAAACTGAAGACATGAAACTATAAAGATTCTTGGAGGGAGTTCATGGGAAACACTTGAAGAAATTGGCCTGGGAGAATACTTTATGAGGAGGCCCTTCTGGGCAATTGGAGCAAAACCAAAAATACATTACTGAGATCTGATCAAACTAAAAAGTTTCTGCACAGCCAAGAGCACAGTAAGTAAAGCAAGCAGACAGCCCACAGAATGGGAGAGAATATTTTCAGTTTATGCTTCTGACAAAGGTTTGATAACAAGAATTTACAGAGAACTCAAACTTATTAATTAGAAAAGAACAAGTAATGCCATTTCATTATGGGCAAGGGACTTGAAGAGAAGCTTCTCTGAAGAAGATAGGCACATGGCCTACAGACACATGAAAAAAATGCTCATCATATTTAATCATTAGAGAAATGCAAACAAAACCACTTTGAGATATCATTTAACTCCAGTAAGAGTTGCTCACATAACAAAATCCCCAAACTACAGATGTTGGCATGGACGTGGAGAAAAGGGTAAACTTCTGCACTGCTCGTGGGAATGCAATCTAATGTGTCCCTTTTGGAAGGAAGTATGGAGAATACTCAGGAATCTAAAAGTAGACCTGCCATTCTATCCTGCACTTCCTCTACTAGGAGTATATCCAAAAGACCAAAAATCACTTTATAACAAAGACATTTGCACCGAATTGTTCATTGCAGCTCAATTCATAATTGCCAAGTCATGGAAGAAGCCCATGTGCCTATCGACCCATGAATGGATTAATAAATTGTGGTGTATGTATACCATGGAATATTATGCATCCTTAAAAAAGACAGAGACTTTACTTCTTTTATCTTTATATGGATGAAGCTGGAACATATCCTACTTAGTAAAGTATCTCAGGAATGGAAGAAACGGTATCCAATGTACTCAGTACTATTATGAAACCAATTTACAATCACTCACACTTTCATATGAAGAATAGATCACAATTATGGGCCAGGATGAAGGAGAGGGGAATGGGAGGGGAGGGAGGAGGTCAGATAAAGGGAAGGCAAATGGTGGGATCATACCTATGCTGTATATTGCAAGGGTACATGTCAAATCTATTAAGTATAGAGTATAAATTTCTTAACACAATAATTAAGTAAATGAGGCAAGAGATATATTAACTAGTAGCATTCCAAATTGCATATGAAATCAGCATATTGTACCCTATAAATGCATTAATGTATACATGATTTACCTGTTTATGTTTTAAGAAAAAGACAAAATGCAAGTATTGTCAAAGAGGTGGAGGAAAGGAATACCTTGCATATTGTTGATGGGAATATAAATCAGTACAGCCATGGAAAATAGGATTGATATTCCTCAAAAAATTTAAAATATAACTTCTATATGATTTAGCAATCTCATATCTGGCTATATATCCAAAAGAATTGAAATCAATATTCCGAACAGATATTTGTGCTCCCATTTTCAATGCAGCATTATTCATAATAGCTAGGATATTAAATTAAACTAAGTGTTTATCAGCAGATAAATGGATAAAGAAAAGGTGATATACTATCTAGTTTTAATAAAGAAGGAAACCCAGTTACAACCTAAGAATAGGGGGAAGGGGGAAAGGGTGGGGAGGGAGGGGGGAGGTGGTTAGAGGGAGGAGCATTGAAAGGATCACACCTGTGGTGCATCTTACAAGGGTATATGTGAGGCTTGGTAAATGTGGAATGTAAATGTCTTAGCAAAGTAACTAAGAAAATGCCAGGAGGGCTATGTCAACTAATGTGATGAAAATGTGTCAAATGGTCTATGAACCAAGTGTATGGTGCCCCATGATCATATTGATGTACACAGCTATGATTTAATTAAAAAAAAAAGAAAAGAAAAAGAAGGAAATCCTGCCATTTGCAACAGCATGAATTAATCTAGAGGACATTATGTTAAGTGAAATACACAGAAAGACAAGTGCAGCATGATCTCAATTATATGAGGAATCTAAAAATGTCCAACTTATAGAAATAAAGAGTAGAACAGTGGTTATCAGGTACTAAGGGTGGGATATTGGTCAACAGAGGAAAAATTTCAGTTAGATAGAAGTAATAAACTCAAGAGTTCTATAATATTATATGGTGACTATGGTTGATAACAATGTATTTATACTTAGAAATCACTAAGAGTAGATTTTAAGCATTCTCACCACAAAAATGTGTATGTGAGGTAACTAATATATTAATTAGTTTGATTTAGCCATTTCATAATGTATACATACTTCAAAACATCATGTTGCACATGATAAATATATACAATTTTTATTTGTCAATTAAAAATGTAACAATTAGAAACAATTCCTTAAATTCTGCAAAAATGAGAGCTTATTGTTATAAAAAGCCTATGATACCATGTTGAGCACTAGTAACATCCACCCAGCCTGGGATAGCTTGTTTGAGGCTATTACCTTACACAGAATCTCATCAAAATCCTCCATTTTTCAAATTCCAAACTGAAAACACCAGAGTGAACTCCCTGTACTTTTAAATTAGATGAAAGTGTTTTTACTTTCTCTAATGTCTGTTCTATCCATTTTCCTCTAGGTAATTAGCTGGTGGCAGAAAATGGAGCGTGGAAGACAACATAGTTCATTAACCAGAAAGCTATTTTGTAAAATTTGGAGCTAACAAAAATTATTCCCATCCAAACAATATTCCAGAAAAACATTAGCTGGCCATGTCTATACCTGCACTCTTCTCTTCTTTATGTATCACAAAATTACACAATTTCTATCCTTTCTTCACATTAAACTTTCAAGTCAATGCTTAGCACACAATAAACCCTCAGCAAATGTTTGCTAATGGACTGGCTCATGCTACTCAAAACTGAATAATTATGTAAATGTGTAACTTAGAACCCACACAAGAGTGGGGTCTAAGAACTTGGCTTCATGTGGCAAGATTTACAAGGTAAGTTGACATGACATGAAAATTGATTTTTTTTATTTGAAAATATTGTCATTAGATTATGTCTTCTTATTGGAGAGGGGAGTTCTTGAAACTATCTCTTAGACACAAATACTTGCTCAAAGAATGGATTTAAAATTTTCTACTAAGTTTTAGTAAAGTTCCAAGGAACCATTTGGCTTGGAAAAAAAGCTTCTAGCCCATGTTGTCTTCCAATTCACATGCTATGAAGACAGAAGAATGTCCTGTTTTCACTAATGCTATTCTCCATATAATCTAAAAACAATTAAAAGCTATGAAAGATTAGAGCTGGCTGATAGTTTGAAGGAAATTTAGAGGCAAAGCTCATTGCTATTATTTGACCTTTTCCCTCCAAAATTCATGTTGAAATTTAATTGTGATTGTGATAGTATTAAGACGTGGGACCTTTAAGATGGACTAATGCTGTTATCATGGCAGTGGGTTAGTTACTGTGGGAGTGAGACCTTGATGAAAGAATAAGTTCAGTCCCCATTTATACCCGTCGCATGCACATTTCCCTCTGTGTGATGTCTTCCACCAGATACTAGTGCCATGCTCTTGGATTTCCCAACGTCTAGAATATTAAGCCAAATAAATCTTTTTTCTTTATAAATTACCCAGTCTATGGTATGCTGTTGTAGTAGCAGAGAAAAGGATCAAGACACTCTCTTTCTCCCCAAAAGTTTGTGAAAACAGGTCTCCTTACCCAGTAGGCTTGCAGGTGAGCTTTACTGCCAATTTGGGGCTTTAGGAAGGCACTGGACAGCATGTGTCTTGTGTGACTGCCTCTTGCAGCCCCTCGGTCAAGTTTTTGGACTACTGAATTGGCCACTCTACCTGTTAGGCTTCTCCCTTGCTAAGAACATTCTCCTCTGTCTAAACTCATCCAATTACCTCATTATTTTTACTACCACTGCTTTTCTGAGGCAAGACTTGCCTGCTAATCAACAAAGGAAGAAAAATTAAAGTAATTAAGATTAGTTGGTAGAGAATAAAAAGAATAAATGAAAGGACATTTAACAGTTTATTGAATTGAGAGCCATTTTTATTTAATACAGAAAACTGTTCTCAGTGAGAACAGAAAAAGAGATAATCTGAACTAAAACTACAACTTCAAATATTTAATTTATATTTAAATAATCATCTTGGAAATTAAACAGGATGATAAGCAAGAGTGGAAAATTATCTATTTGAAGCTCTTTAGGGGATACTAATTGGGGAAAGGTAGAGAGAGGCCTCCTTCTTGATCTTTGATCCTTTTCCCTGCTGCTTTAACAGAATACCACAGACTGGGTAATTTATAAAGACGAGCCATCAGGTTCTTTAATCTTTCTTTTACGGTCTTTCCAATGTCCTTTGTGACTCTCCTTTGGATTTCCTTCCCTCTCTCTTCATCTTCCTCTGATGTAGAGCTTAGAAGTAAAGTCTTCTAGTAAGTATTGAGTGTAATGGAATGTTTCCTTTTCTAGTGGTCAAGCTGTTATGCATATTTAGATTGTTTCAACATTTGTGATAATAACCATGTTTCTGTTATTAGTCAGTGAGATTTTCTTCCACTATTTTATTTATTTATTTACTTTTTGCAGTTTCTGGCCGGGGCTGGGTTTGAACCTACCACCTCCAGCATACGGGGCCGGTGCCCTACTCCTTTGAGCCACAGGTGCCGCCATTCTTCCATTATTTTTACGAAGGAAATTGGTTTAAATCATTGAAATATTATACAGCCATACATGTGCAGAAGAAAATAATATAAAATGTATGTTGTGGATATATGGGTGATTACGGTATAATTCAGGGGTCCTCAAACTATGGCTTATGGGCCACATGAGGCAGTGTGACTGTATTTGTTTCCATTTTGTTTTTATTTAAAAATAAGATATGTGCAGTGTGCATAGGAATTTGTTATAGTTTTTTATTTTTTTTAAACTATAGTCCGGCCCTCCAATGGTCTGAGGGACAGTGAACTAGCCACCTGTTTAAAAAGTTTGAGGACCTCTGGAATTATTTCAATTCCACTGTATGTTTAAAATTGCCTAATACTATCTTCTTAGTAAAGTACAAAAAAAGAAATACACAGCCACTATAAAGGATCATAGTTATCAAGAGTATACAGCAACAGAAGGAGAAAAGGTTTATGTTTGACAGAAGCCTAAGTGGAAAAAGCAAATTACAAAATTATATGGCCTCTTGTGTGGTGGCCCACACAGTAATTTATATACCACTTTATTAGATAACTTAATATGCTATATTTCTGTCATGTTTTTCTGTGCTCATCTTCCCCTATAGCTGGGAACCAGCTTTCTTTTCCCTCAAAAAAGAGCAAGCATAAATGGACCTGTATTGGCTCACCAAAGAGGACTAAGGATTTTTTATTAAGAACTCCTTAGCTAAGAATTTGGTAGACATTGGTTGGCACTGATACAAGGTAGGGTTTTAAATCTTTTGCCTGTGTCAAAGGTTAAAAGAGAGTCTGCCAAAGATGACTGTTGTGTGAGCTGTAGGCAAGGGGAAATTGTTCATACCTATCATAGGGACCTGATCTAATAATGTCTTGGAGCATAAAAACGGATTTCAGCTCTGCAAATTAAATAGACTTCTCTTTTTTTCTGATTCATTTATTTTTTTTTTTTATTAAATCATAGCTGTGTACATTAGTATGATCATGGGGCACCATACACTTGGTTCATAGACCGTTTGACACATTTTCATCACAGTAGTTAACATAGCTTTACTGGCATTTTCTTAGTTATTTTGCCAAGACCTTTACATTCCACATTTACTAAGATTCACATGTACCCTTGTGAGATGCACCGCAGGTGAAATCCCACCAATGCCCTTCCCTCTACCCACCTCCCCCCTCCCTCCCTTCCCTTTCCCCCTTCTCCCTATTCGTAGGTTGTAACTGGGTTATAGCTTTCATGTGAAAACCCTAAATTAGTTTCATAGTAGGGCTGAGTACAGTGGGTACTTTTTCTTCCATTCTTGAGATACTTTACTAAGAAGAATATGTTCCAGCTCCATCCATGTATACATGAAAGAGGTAAAGTTTCCACCTTTTATTTTTTTTTGATGTGTTTCATGACATATATTTATTTTATCTTTCCTCTCCAACTGAAGATCTACTTTGTATAATTATTTTCCTGACCATTTTGCCTTAGGCCATCAAGTCTAAAGGAGGGATTTTTGGTCTCCTAACTTACCAGTGCTGGTGTCAAAGAACTATTGTCCTTCACCCCTTCCTCTCACCCTTTGAAACTAAGTCCAAAATAAATGAATGGTAACAAGTTTTCTTCACTGCTGTTTAGGGTAGAGTTTCAGTTCAGGGAAAGTTCTGTTCAAGAATGAATTCCAGCAGTGTTCCTGATGCCAGCAGGCAGCATAAAAGTCTTGGAATATGGAAGCAAGCCAGAGAAATTTCTGTTCTATTTGAGTGAAGTCATTTATATATGATAACATGTGATTATGATTCTTTTTTTTTTTAATTAAATCATAGCTGTGTACATCAATATGATCATGGGGCACCATACAATTATTTCATAGAATATTTGACACATTTTCAACTCATTAGTTGACATAGCCCTCCTGGCACTATCCTAGTTATTTTGTCAAGACATTTATATTCCACATTTGCCAAGGCTCACATGTACCCTTGTAAGATGCACCACATGTGTGATCCTTTCAATCCCCCTCCCTCCACCCACCTACTCCCTCCCTCCCCAAGCTCTCCCCCTTCCCCCTGATCTTAGGTTGTAACTTGGTTATAGCTTCTTGTGAAGGTCCTAAGTTAGTTTCATAGAGGGGTGAATACATTGGATATTTTTCTTCCATTCTTGAGACACTTTACTGAGAAGAATATGTTCCAGCTCCATCCATGTAAACATGAAGGAGATGAGGTCTCCATCTTTCTTCAAGACTGCATAGTATTCCATGGTGTACATATACCACAATTTGTTAATCCATTCGTGAATCGTTGGGCACTTGGGTTTCTTCCATGACTTAGCAATTATGAATTGGGCTGCAATAAAGATTCTGGTACAAATATCTTTGTTATGGTGTGGTTTTTGGTCTTCTGGGCATATGCCCAGCAGAGGAATTACAGGATTGAATGGCAGATCTATTTTTAGATCTCTAAGTGTTCTCCATATATCTTTCCAAAAGGAATGTATTAGTTTGCATTCCCACCAGCAGTGCAAAAGTGTTCCCTTTTCTCCGCATCCACGCCAACATCTCTGGTCTTGAGATTTTGTGATATAGGCTAGTCTCACTGGAGTTAGATGATATCTCAAAGTAGTTTTGATTTGCATTTCTCTGATGATTAAAGATGATGAGCATTTTTTCATATGTCTGAAGGCCGCTCGCCTGTCTTCTTCGGAGAAGTTTCTTTTCAATTCTCTCGCCCAGCCTGTGATGGTATTCCTTGTTCTTTTCGTGCTAATGCGTTTGAGTTCTCTGTGGATTCTGGTTATTAAACCTTTGTCAGAGACATAATCAGCAAATATCTTCTCCAATTCTGATGGCTGTTTGCTTGCTTTACTTACTGTGTTCTTGGCTGTGCAGAAACTTTTTAGTTTGATCAAGTCCCAAAAGTGTATTTTTGAAGCTGCTTCAATCGCCCGGGGGGTCCTTCTCATACAAAAATCACCCAACCCAATTTCTTCAAGGGTTTTCCCTGCACTCTCTTCTAGTATTTTTATAGTTTCATGTATTAAGTTTAGGTCTTTAATCCAGTAAGAGTCTATCTTGGTTAGTGGTGAAAGGTGTGGATCCAGTTTCAGTCTTCTACAGATTGCCAGCCAGTTCACCCAGCACCATTTGTTAAATAGGGAATCTTTTCCCCACTGGATGTTTTTAATTGGCTTGTCAAAGATTAAATAACGGTAAGTAGCTGGGTTCATCTCTTGGTTCTCTATTCTGTTCCAGACATCTACTTTTCTGTTTTTCTGCCAATACCATGCTGTTTTGATCACTATCGATTTGTAGCATAGTCTGAGGTCTGGTAGTGTGATTCCTCCTGCTTTGTTTTTATTTTTGAGTAATGTCTTGGCTATTCGAGGTTTTTTCTGATTCCATATAAAATGAAGTATTGTTTTTTCAAGATCTTTAAAGTATGACAGTGGAATTTTAATAGGGATTGCATTGAAGGTATATATTGCTTTGGGTAGTATGGACATTTTAACAATGTTGATTCTTCCCAGCCATGAGCATGGTATGTTTTTCCATTTATTATAATTCTCAGCTATTTCTTTTCTTAGAGTTTCATAGTTCTCTTTATATATATCTTTCACATCCTTTGTTAGATAAACTCCCAAATATTTCATCTTCTTTGGCATTACTGTGAATGGGATAGAGTCTTTAATTGTTTTTTCAACTTGACTATTGTTGGTATATATAAAGGCTACTGATTTATGAATGTTGATTTTGTAACCTGAGACATTGCTGTATTCCTTGATCACTGCTAAGAGTTTTGTAGTAGAGTCCCTGGTGTTTTCCAGATATACAATCATATCATCTGCGAAGAGCGGAAGTTTGATATCTTCTGACCCTATGTGGATTCCCTTGATTGCCTTTTCTTCCCTAATTGTGGTGGCTAAAACTTCCATTGCAATGTTAAAAAGCAATGGAGACAATGGGCAGCCTTGTCTGGTTCCAGATCTAAGTGGAAATGATTCCAATTTAACTCCGTTCAATATGATATTGGCTGTCGGTTTCCTGTATATGGCCTCTATCAGTTTAAGAAATGTCCCTTCTATACCAATTTTCTTAAGTGTTCTGTTCATGAAGGGATGTTAGATGTTATCAAAAGCTTTTTCTGCATCGATTGAGAGGATCATATGGTCTTTGTTTTTTATTTGTTTATGTGCAGAAATTACATTTATAGATTTTACGTATATTGAACCAGCCTTGAGACCCTGGGATAAAGCCAACTTGATCATGATGTATGATTTGTTTGATATGTTGCTGGATTCTCTTTGTTAGGATCTTGTTGAATATATTTGGGTCTATATTCATTAGTGATATTGGTCTATAATTTTCTTTTTTGTTGGTTCTTTTCCTGGTTTGTTTATCAGGGTGATGTTTGCTTCATAGAACGTGTTGGGGAGTCTTCCTTCTTTTTCTACATTTTGGAAGAGTTTGAGTAATATAGGTATTACTTCCTCTTTAAAGATTTGGTAGAATTCTGATTGGAAACCATCTGGTCCTGGGCTTTTCTTTTTGGGGAGGTTTTGTATGGTTGATGTTATTTCCGAACTTGAAATGGGCCTGTTCAACATTTCCAGTTGATTCTGGTTAAGTCTTGGAAGGTGACGAACTTCCAAGTATCTGTCCATTTCCTTTAGGTTTTAATATTTCTGAGAGTAAAGTTTCTTTTAATATTCATTAAGGATTTTTTTGATTTCTGAGGAGTCTGTTGTTATTTTGTTTTTGTCATTTCTGATTGATGAGATTAGAGATTTTACTCTTTTTTGCCTGATTAGGTTGGCCAATGGTTTATCTATTTTGCTGACCTTTTAAAAAAACCAGCTTTTTGATTTATTGATCTGTTGTATTGTTCTTTTGTTTTCAATTTCATTTAGTTCTGCTCTGATTTTGGTTATTTCTTTTCTTCTACTGGGTTTGGGGTTGGAGTGTTCTTCCTTTTCCATTTGCTTGAGATGTCCCATTAAGTTGTTAACTTCCTCTCTTTCCGTTTTCCTGAGGAAGGCTTGCAGCGCTATAAATTTCCCTCTTAGGACTGCCTTTGCGGTGTCACAGAGGTTCTGATAGTTCGTGTCTTCATTGTCGTTCAGTTCCAAAAATTTGGCAATTTCCTTCTTGATCTCATCTCTGACCCAGCTATCGTTCAGCATAAGGTTATTTAACTTCCATGTTTTTGTATGAGTATGTAGATTCCTGTTGTTACTCAGCTCAAGTTTTATTCCATGATGGTCCGAGAAGATGCATGCAATAACTTCTATTCCTTTAAATTTACTGAGGTTACATTTGTGACCTAAGATGTGATCAATTTTGGAGTAAGTTCCGTGGGCTGATGAGAAGTATGTGTATTCAGTTTTGTTAGGGTGAAATGTTCCGTAGATGTCTGCTAGATCCAAATGCTGGATGGTTAGATTTAAATCTAAAATTTCTTTATTCAGCTTTTTGTTGGAGGATCGATCCCTCACTGCCAAAGGAGTGTTAAAATCCCCAACTATTATGGAGCTGGAATAAATCAAGTTGCTCATGTCTGTTAGAGTTTCTCTTCTGAATTGAGGTGCATTCTGATTGGGTGCATAGATATTACTAATTGAAATCTCATCATATTGAGTATTACCCTTAACAAATATGAAGTGACCATTCTTGTCCTTCCTTACTTTTGTTTGTTTAAAACCTATTGAGTCTGCAAATAAAATTGCAACACCTGCTTTTTTCTGGTTACCATTTGCCTGAAATATGGATGACCATCCTTGGACCCTGAGTCTGTATTTGTCTTTTAAGTTAAGATGTGACTCTTTTAAGCAACACATATCTGGTCTGAGTTTTTGTATCCAGTCAGCTAACCTATGTCTCTTTAGAGGACAGTTTAAGCCATTCACATCAATGGAGATTATTGATAAATTTGGTGAAATTTTGGTTATTGAGTTTTTCAAAAGTCTGGTGGATGAATTTAATCTTTTCGCCATTGTGGAACTTGGAGTTTGATCAGGAGTTTCTGAGTGAGTTTACGTTTGTAGTAGAGGATTGGGTTGGTCATTACGGAGGATAGGTCTGAGAATATCCTGAAGAGCTGGTTTGGTTGTGGCAAATTTCTTCAACATATGAATGTCGTTAAAGTATTTAATTTCTCCATCATAGATGAAACTCAGTTTAGCTGGGTACAAGATCCGGGGTTGAAAGTTATTTTGCTTTAGGAGATTAAAAGTCGGTGACCACCATCTTCTGGCTTGAAAAGTTTCAGTAGAGAGTTCTGCAGTCATTCTAATGTTCTTACCTTTGTAGGTAATGGCTTTCTTTCGCCTGATAACCTTGAGAATTCTCTCCTTCATGTTGACTTTATTGAAGCTAATTATGATATGTCTGGGGGATGACTTATTGGGGTTGAATCGTGCTGGAGTTCTGAAACTGTCTGATATCTGAATTTCAGAATCTCTAGGCATGTCTGGAAAATTTACTTTCATAATTTCATGCAGAAGGGCCTCTGTGCCCCTCGATGCCACTTCATCGTTTTCCAGAACTCCTATTATTCGTATGTTTGCCTTCTTTGAATTATCCGAGAGCTCTCTAAGAGAAAGATCCGTTTTTGCTCTCCATTTCTCTTCCTTTTTGAGAGTTTGGGAGCGTTCGAAGGCTTTATCTTCGGTGTCAGAAATCCTTTCTTCTGCTTGTTCCATTCTGTTGCTGAGAGATTCTACTGTATTTTTCAAATCTTTAAGGGCTGCAAGTTCTTGTTTCAGTGTGTCTAAGTCTTTGGTGGTTTTGTCTTTAAATTCGTTAAATTCTTGAGACAACTTTTGAATTTCTCCTTGGATTCCTAATTCCATTTTATCGATCTTGTATGCAATCCAAATTCTGAATTCGATTTCTGACATGTCTGCCAGTTGTTTATGAATGGGATCTTCAATTGCATCTGCCATTTCTTTTCTTTGGGGGGTTGATCTATTCTGGTTATTTGTGTTACCGGAGTTTTTCCGCTGATTCTGCCCCTTGTTTGTTTTACTCCCTTTGATTTTTCCCCTAGGGTTTTGTTGAGGGCCCATTCAGTGTTGTAGAATGAGAGACTGGGGCCCTGTCTGATGTGGTGGGGCTGAGTGGCTCTGACTTCTTGTCAGCTGGCTTCTGTTTGACCTCAGTGAAGCATTTACTCTGGTTTGAAGTCTCAGTTCTCTGAGTCGTCCCTACCCTGGATGTTTCCGGGGTCTTTGAGTCACCTCAGGCAAATCCTATACTCATGGGTGGCCTCCTCTGGTTGGCCAGGGAGGCAGGGGGTATAGCTTCAGCCGCCTCAGGTAACTGCTGCTCTGATGTGGGTCACCCCCAGCCTCACTCCTGTGTCCCAGAGTCATAATCGACAAGCTGCAGTTCGGGTACTGTCCATGCCCCGACAAATCCCTCAAGAATCTGGACTCCCGGGGGGACAGGCCTCCAGATCCCAGAGTGTGGGTGGGGTGGAGTGCTGGGAACTCAGAGCCACAGGCAGCAAGCTCACTCCTTTTCTCCCAATCTTTGGCTCCACTGCACCGCCACAGCCCAAGCCTCCAGACTTCAGAGTGAGGGGGGGCTGGGGGAGCAGCTGGAGCCCAGGACCGCCGAGCAGCAAACAGACTCAGCTCCTCTCAGTTTCCTGCCCGGCCACAGGCAAACACTCAGGTCTCCAGAGCACAGAGCAAGGGTGGGGAGAGCTCCAGGAGCCCATAGCCAGCAGGGGCTCCGATCCGCAGGGAGCCCGGTCGGTCGGCAGGGAGCAAATTTTGTTCCTCCCAGACTCTCGCCCGGTTTTACCGCCGCAGCTCAAACATTCAGGCTTCAGAGTGGGGGCGGAGTGGAGGGAGCGGCTGGAGCCCAGAACCACCAGGCAGCGAACAGACTCGGCTACTCCCAGTTCCCTGTCAAGCCACATGGCAGGTGTTCAGGTCTCCAGACTACAGAGTGAGGGCAGGGGAGTGCCTGGAGCTCAGAGCCAGGAGTGACTCCGAGCCGTAGGGAACGTGGTTGACAGTGAGCAGATTCAGTTTCTCCCGGTCTCTCGCCCAGTTATATTGCCGCAGCTCAAGCCTTCAGGCTTCAGAGTGGGGGCGGGGTGGTGGGAGCGGCTGGAGCCCTGAACTGCGCAGGCATTCAGGTCTCCGCACCACAGAGCGAGGGCGGGGTTAGCGCTGGGAGCCCGGAGCCAGAGACCAGTCAGCAGAGAGCAAATTCAGCCTCTTCCAATCTGTCGCCTTATTATACCGCCGCAGCTCAAGCCTTCAGGCTTCAGAGTTGGGGCGGGGTGGGAGGGAGCGGCTGGAGCCCAGAACCACTGGGCAGCGAACAGACTCGGCTATCCCCAGTTCCCTGTCCAGCCACAAGGCAGGCATTCAGGTCTCCAGACCACAGAGTGAGGGCGGGGGGAGCGCCTGGAGCTCAGAGCCAGCAGGGGCTCTGAGCTGTAGGGAGCCCGGTTGACAGCGAGCAGATTCAGCTTCTCCCGGTTTCTCGCCCGGTTGTACCGCCGCAGCTCAAGCCTTCAGACTTCAGAGTGGGGGCGGGGTGGAGGGAGCGGCTGGAGCCCAGAACCGCGCAGGCATTCAGGTCTCCAGACCACTGAGCGAGGGCGGGGTGAGAGCCGGGAGCCCAGAGCCAGAGCCCAGTCGGCAGCGAGCAAATTCAGCCTCTTCCAGACTCTCACCTGGTTATACCACCGCAGCTCAAGAATTGAGGGTTCAGAGTGGGGGCGGGGTGGGAGGGAATGGCTGGAGCCCAGAACTGCTGGGCAGCGAACAGACTCGGCTATCCCCAGTTCCCTACCCGGCCACACGGCAGGCGTTCAGGTCTCCGGACCACAGAGTGAGGGCGGGGGGAGCTCCAGGCACTCAGAGGAGCTGGTAGCAAGTTCGACTCAGCTACATGCCTGGTTGTATTGTTGCCCAAGGAGGGTTGCTGCACCTCGCCTCAGGAAAGTGCCACCCTGGTGAAGGTCTCCCTCCGCTGACTGTCTTGACCTCTCTCCCGTGCCCCAGAATCAGCTCTGACCAGCCGCAGCTCGGGGACTGTCCTCTCCCCTTTAGGAGTCACCCACGAATCCAAACTACTGGGGGATAGGCTTTCAGACCTCAGAGAGAGTGGAAGGAAGTGCTGGGTGCTCAGAGTTGCCGGCAAAGGATATTTACAGATTTATACAGTTTTGTGCCTGGCAGGATAACGTCTAGGCGTCCTAGTAAGGGAGGTAGGTACAGTTTGTAGTATGTCTCTCCCGTGAAGTGTAGTGGGATGGCCTTTGATTTCTGCCCTTTTGTTTGTGGGGCCCTTAAGCCGATCAGGTTGGGGAGGGGGGACTCCTGTCTGCTTGGTGTGGGTTTTGTACCTTTTGTTTGCTTCCTTGTGGTCGCAGCTCTCCTCAGCAGGATTGATGTGTGTTCTTCAACTTTCTCGCTTGGTGTTGCTGGAATCCATCAGGTTACTTGCTAAATTTTCATCCCCTAACTCTCCTTCAGGACGGGAGCCTCTGTGGAAAGCTGGCTTCAGTCCGCCATCTTCACATCATCCTCCCATCTTTCTTTAAGGCTGCATAATATTCCATGGTGTACATATACCACAATTTATTAATCCATTCGTGGATAAATGAGCACTTGGGCTTCTTCCATGACTTAGCAATTATGAATTGGGCTGCAATAAACATTCTGGTACAAATATCCTTGTTATGATGTGATTTTTGGTCTTCTGGGTATGTGCCCAGTAGAGGGATTACAGGATTGAATGGCAGGTCTATTTTTAGATCTCTAAGTGTTCTCCATATCTCCTTCCAAAAGGAATGTATTAATTTGAATTCCCACCAGAAGTGCAAAAGTGTTCCCTTTTCTCCACATCCGCGCCAACATCTCTGGTCTTGGGATTTTGTGATGTAGGCTAGTCTCACTGGAGTTAGATGATAATTCAAAGTACTTTGTTTTTTATTAAATCATAGCTGTGTACATTAGTATGATCATGGGGCACCATACACTTGGTTAATAGACCACTTGACACATTTTCATCACAGTAGTTAACATAGCTTTTGTGGCATTTTCTTAGTTATTTTGCTAAGACCTTTACATTCCACATTTACTAGGATTCACATATACCCTTGTAAGATGCACCACAGGTGTAATCCCATTAATCCCCCTCCCTCCACCTACCTCCCCACTCCCTCCCCTCCCTTTCCCCCTTCTCCCTATTCTTAGGTTGTAACTGGGTTATAGCTTTCATGTGGAGGTCCTACATTGGTTTCATAATAAGGGTGAGTACGCTGGGTACTTTTTCTTCCATTCTTGAGACACTTTACTCCAGCTCCGTCCATGTAAACATGAAAGAGATAAAATCTCCATCTTTTTTTAAGGCTGCATATTATTCCATGGGGTACATATACCACAATTTATTAATCCATTTGTGGATCGATGGGCACTTGGGCTTTTTCCATGACTTAGCAATTTTGAATTGGGCTGCAATAAACATTGTGATACAAATATCTTTGTTATGATGTGATTTTTCGTCTTCTGGGTATATGCCCTGTAGAGGGATTACAGGATTGAATGGCAGATCTATTTTTAGATAGCTAAGTGTTCTCCATATCTCTTTCAAAAAGGAAAGTATTAATTTGCATTCCCACCAGCAGTGCAAAAGTGTTCCATTTTCTCCACATCCGCGCCAACATCCCTGGTCTTGGGATTTTGTAATGTAGGCTACTCTCACTGGAGTTAGATGATATTTCAAAGTAGTTCTGATTTGCATTTCTCTGATGATTAAATATGATGAGCATTTTTTCATATGTCTGAAGGCCGTACACCTGTCTTCTTCAGAGAAGTTTCTCTTCAAGTCCCTTGCCTAGCCTGCGATGGGATCCCTTGTTCTTTTCTTGCTAATGTGTTTGAGTTCTCTGTGAATTCTGGTTATTAAACCTTTGTCGGAGACATAACCTGCAAATATCTTTTCCCATTCAGAGGGCTCTTTGCTTGCTTTACTTACTGTGTTCTTGGCTGTGCAGAAGGTTTTTAGTTTGATCAAGTCCCTAAAGTTTATTTTTGAAGCAGCTTCAATTGCCCAGGGGGTCCTTCTCATAAAAAACTTGCCCAACCCAATTTCTTCAAGGGTTTTCCCTGCACTCTCTTCTAGTATTTTTATAGTTTCATAGCTTAGGTTTAAATCTTTAATCCAGTGAGAGTCTATCTTGGTTAATGGTGAGAGGTGTGGGTCCAGTTTCAGTCTTTTACAGGTTGCCAGCCAGTTCACACAGCACAATTTGTTAAATAGGGAATCTTTGCCCCACTGGATGTTTTTAATTGGCTTGTCAAAGATTAAATAACGGTAATTAGCTGGATTCATCTCTTGGTTCTCTATTCTGTTCCAGACATCTACTTCTCTTTTTTTGTGCCAGTACCACGCTGTTTTGATCACTATCGATTTGTAGTATAGTCTGAAGTTTGGTAGTGTGATTCCTCCTGCTTTGTTTTTATTTTTGAGTAATGTCTTGGCTTTTCGAGTTTTTTTCTGATTCCATATAAAATGAAATATTGTTTTTTCAAGATCTTTAAAGTATGACAGTGGAGCTTTAATGGGGATTGCATTGAAATTATATATTGCTTTGGGTAGTATGGACATTTTAACAATGTTGATTCTTCCCAACCATGAGCATGGTATATTTTTCCATTTGTTAACATTCTCAGCTGTCTCTTTTCTTAGAGTTTCATAGTCCTCTTTATATAGATCTTTCACGTCCTTTGTTAGGAACCTCCCAAATATTTCATCTTCTTTGCCAGTACTGTGAATGGGATAGAGTCCATAATTGGTTTTTCAACATGACTATTGTTGGTATACCTAAAGGCTATTGATTTATGAATGTTGATTTTGTAACCTGAGATTCTTCTGTATTCCTTGATCACTTCTAAGAGTTTTGTAGTAGAGTCCCTAGTGTTTTCCAGATACACAATCATATCATCTGCGAAGAGCAAAAGTTTGGTCTCTTCTGACCCTATATGGATACCCTTGATCACCTTTTCTTCCCTAATTGCGGTGGCTAAAACTTCAATTACATTGTTAAAAGAGCAATGGAGACAATGGGCAGCCTTGTCTGGTTCCTGATCTGAGTGGAAATGATTTCAATTTAACTCCATTCAGTATGATATTGGCCGTGGGTTTGCTGTAGATGGCCTCTATCACTTCAAGAAATGTCCCTTCTATACCGATTTTCTTAGGTGTTCTTATCATGAAGAGATGTTGGATGCTATCAAAAGCTTTTTCTGCATCGATTGAGAGAATCATATTATCTTTTTTTTTTTTTTTTTTTTTTTGTAGAGACAGAGTCTCACTTTATGGCCCTCAATAGAGTGCCGTGGCCTCACACAGCTCACAGCAACCTCCAACTCCTGGGCTTAAGCGATTCTCTTGCCTCAGCCTCCCGAGTAGCTGGGACTACAGGCGCCTGCTACAACGCCCGGCTATTTTTTTGGTTGCGGTTTGGCCGGGGCCGGGTTTGAACCCGCCACCCTTGGTATATGGGGCTGGTGCCCTACCGACTGAGCCACAGGCGCCGCCCCATATTATCTTTATTTTTAAATTTGTTTATGTGCTGAATTACATTTATGGATTTACGTATAGTGAACCAGCTGGAGACCCTGGGATAAAACCGACTTGATATCGGTCTATAATTTTCTTTTCTTGTTGGGTCTTTTCCTGGTTTGGGGATCAGGGTGATGTTTGCTTCATAGAACGTGTTGGGTAGTCTTTCTTCTTTTTCTACCTTTTGGAACAGGTTGAGTTATATAGGTACTAATTCCTCTTTAAAGGTTTGGTAGAATTCTGACATAAAACCGTCTGGTACCAGGCTTTAGTTTTTGGGAATATTTTGTATTGTTGATGTTATTTCCGAACTTGATATGGGCCTGTTCAACATTTCCACTTGATTTTGGGTAAGTCTTGGCAGGTGACGTGCTTCCAAGTATTAGTCAATTACCCTCAGATTTTCATATTTCTGAGAGTAAACTTTCTTGCAACATTCATTAAGGATTTTTTGGATTTCTGAGGAGTCTGTTGTTATTTCATCTTTGTTATTTCTGATTGATGAGATTAGAGATTTTACTCGTTTTTTCCTGATTAGTTTGGCCAATGGTTTATCTACTTTATTGACCTGTTCAAAAAACCAACTTTTTCATTTATTGATCTGTTGTATTATTCTTTTGTTTTCAATTTCATTTAGTTCTGCTCTAATATTGGTTATTTCTTTTCTTCTACTGTATTTGGGGTTGGAGTGTTCTTCCATTTCCAGTCGCTTGAGGTGTACCATTAATTTTCTTACTTCCTCTCTTTCCGTTTTCCTGAGGAAGGCTTGCAGTGCTATAAATTTCCCTCTTAGAACTGCATTTGCAGTGTCCCAGAGGTTCTGATAGTTTGTGTCTTCATCGTCATTTCATTCCAAAAAATTGGCAATTTCCTTCTTGATCTCATCTCTGACCCAGGTATCATTCAGCATAAGGTTATTTAACTTCCATGTTTTTGTATGTGTATGCAGTTTCCTGTTGTTACTCCTCTCAAGCTTTATTCAATGATGGTCCGAGAAGATGCATGAAATAATTTCTATTCCTTTAAATTTACTGAGGTTAGACTTGTGACCTAAGATGTGATCAATTTTGGAGTAAGTTCCATGGGCTGATAAGAACTATGTGTATTCAGTTTTGTTGGGATAAAATGTTTTGTAGATGTCTGCTAAATCTAAATGCTGGATGGTTAGATTTAAATCTAGAATTTCTTTACTCAGCTTTTTGTTGGAGTATTGATCCATCACTGCCAAAGGAGTGTTAAAATCTCCGACTATTATGGAGTTGGAGGAAATCAAGTTGTTCATGTCTGTTAGAGTTTCTCTTTTAAATTGCGGTGCATTCTGGTTGGGTGCATAGATGTTAATAATTGAAATCTCATCATATTGAGTCTTAACCTTAAACAAATATGAAGTGACCATTCTTGTCCTTCCTTACTTTTGTTGCTTTAAATCCTATTGTGCCTGCAAATAAAGTTGCAACACCTGCTTTTTTCTGATTACCATTTGCCTGAAATATGGATGACCATCCTTTCACCCTGAGTCCGTATTTGTCTTTTAAGTTAAGATGTGACTCTTGTATGCAACAAATATCTGGCCTGAGTTTTTGTATCCAGTGAGCTAACCTATTTCTCTTTAGAGGGCAATTTAAGCCATTCACATTAATGGAGATTATTGATAAGTTTGGTGAAATTTTGCGTATTGAGTTTTTCAAAAGTCCAGTGGACATTTTTAATCCTTTTGCCATTGTGGAAGTTGGAGTTTGATCAGAAGTTTCTGAGTGAGTTTACTTTTGAAGTAGAAGATTGGGTTGGTCATTATGGAGGATAGGTCTGAGAATATCCTGAAGAGCTGGTTTGGTTATGTGAAATTTCTTCAGCATATGAATATCATTAAAGTATTTAATTTTTCCATCATAAATGAAATTCAATTTAGCTGGGTACAATATCTGGGGTTGAAAGTTATTTTGCTTCAGGAGATTAAAAGTTGATGACCACCCTCTTCTGGCTTGAAAAGTTTCAGCAGAGAGATCTGCAGTGACTCTTATGGTCTTCCCTTTGAAGGTAATAGTTTTCTTTCGCCTGGCAGCTTTGAGAATTTTCTCCTTCATATTAACTTTAGTGAAGTTAATTATGATATGCCTGGGGGATGTCTTATTGGGGTTCAGTCGTGCTGGGGTTCTGAAGCTATCTGCTATCTGAATTTCAGGTTCTCTAGGCATGTCTGGAAAATTGTGTTTCATAATTTCCTGCAGAAGGGCCTCTGTGCCCAGTGAGGCCCCTTCATGTGTTTCAGGAATTCCTATGAGTCAGATATTTGCCTTCTTCAAGTTATCGCAGAGCTCTCTGAGGCCCCTTTATGTGTTTCCGGAATTTCTATGAGTCAGATATTTGCCTTCTTCAAGTTATCACAGAGCTCTCTGAGAGAATGATCTGCTTTTTCTCTCCATTTCTCTTCCTCTTTGAGTGTTTGGGAGCATTCAAAGTAATTATCTTCATTTTCAGAAATCCGTTCCTCTGCTTGGTCCATTCCGTTGCTAAGGGATTCTACTGTATTTTTCATATCTTTGAGGGCTGAAAATTCTTGCTTCAGTGTGTCTAAATCTTTGGTGGTTTTGTCTTTAAATTTGTTAAATTTTTGAGACAGCTTTTGAATTTCTCCACGAATTCCTAGTTCCATTTTGTTAATCTTGTTTGTCATCCAAATTCTGAATTCGATTTCTGACATCTCAGCCATTTGTTTGAGAATGGGATCTTCAATTACTTCTGCCATATATTTCCTTGGGGGGGTTGATCTATTCTGGTAATTCATGTTACCAGAGTTTTTTGGCTGATTCTGCCCCATGATTGTTTTACTCCCTTTGATTTCTCCCCTTTGTTTTGTTGAGGACCTATACAATGCTGTGGCCTGAGAAACTGGGGCCCTGTTTGGTGTGGAGGGGTAACTGGTTCTGCCTTGTTTTCAGTTGGTTTATATTTGACCCTAGGGAAACAGTTACTCTTGGTTGAAGTCTCAGCTGTGGATAAATACCAGCAATTAAGTCACCCCACGCACCACAGGCAACAATTTGAAAAGGAAAATCAAACCTTCCTACAACTGCTCACCCAGGGCACCACCTGGATTGTCCGTTCCCAGGTGCGTGGCTCAGTTCAAAAGGTCCAAATCAATTGTCTCAGTCAGCAGCTGCCTTGTGTGAGAGAGTTCAAGAGGTCCCTGGGAACTGGATCACAGGGGTCTGGTGACTGCTCTAACATGACTTGCTCCAGTGCTGTGTGGAGTCAAGAGGAGCCACCCTGTAAATAGATCAGTATGGGAAGATTGATGCCTCCTTCTTCACCTTGCAGCTCTGTCACACCCAGTCACTTCTAGCCCCACAGAGCTGTGATCCAGTCAGTTGTCTACAGTAAGCAGATACTCTAGGGATTTGCACCTGCCTAAGTCATAGGGTAGTCAGTGTCTGCTCGTCTAGGCTGCTACTCTCTGTCTTTATCCAGCAGGGGGTTTTGTGGCCTGTCAACCTTGGGCACTTGATGGAAGCTTGATGTGTTCACTCAGTTCCATCCCCACCCTTAGTTTATGTTACTGGGTGAATGGTCCAACCCTGTGGGAGTTTGTTTCTGACCCTGCTAGATTCCTCTGCAGAGGAGAGACTGATTTGAGTTCCCAGAACCTGTGTATCAGGCCCTGTCTTTAGTCCTGCAGGTTTGTATTCACAGCAGGATTAGTTGTCAGCTGTAGCCTCTTGGCCTCCTTTGTCTATAGGCTGGTGGTTCACTGAGGGCCCTGTGCATCTTAGGCTCAGTAAAGCGGTCCTCTGCATCAGCCCCACCCTTGTAGTTTCCCGGCTCTGTGAGTCTGTTTTCTAGTCCCCGTGTTCCACCCAGATCAGTGCCGCCTCAGGCAAACCCTTTACTCATGGGGCCTGTGTTTTAGTCCCAGGTTTGTTCCGTGTTGGTTGCCATCTGAGAAGATGCTTGGCCTCATCTGGTTGCCCAGGAAGACAGGAGGAGAGGCTGTGATATCTGTTTGTGGGACTTTTTATTGCTGAAGTTGGCTGTTTCTCTGCACCTTGTGGCACCACTGCTCCAGTGTGATTCCCTCTTAGCTGACCATCGTCTTCTCGCTCATTTGCTGCAGAGTCAGCACTGGCCAGCTGCAATCAAGGTCCTGTCTACACCTCTCAAGAGTTCACCCAAGAATCTGGACTCCTGGTGGGGCAGGTCTCCAGATCATGGAGTGAGAGTGGAGGGGAGTGCTAGGAGCTCAGAATTGTGGGTCATAACACCAAGCTCATTGATACCAAATGAACAAATAAACAGATACAAAGGTTACCAGGCACACAGGCCCATAGATACAGAAACAGATGGAAACACATAGACAAAAAGACAACACCCTCGACAACAGCAATATAAGAACCACTGCAATAAAAATAGTGATCATTGTAAAATAATTGTAAGAAAGGAAAAAAAGAGAGAAAAAAGTGGTGTTAGTAGAAATGTTAAAAGAGAAGAAAGAAGAAGTTAAAATTAGAAAACATAGAAATAAAAACTATATCTATATAAAAAGTAATAATAAAAAAATATCGAAATCTCCTCCAAGAAAATGGTGAGGAAAAAACAGACCAAAACAAAACAAAACAAACCAAGAAAACCAAAAAAAAAAAAAAAGAAAACAAAACAAAAAAGGGCACCAACTACAAAAATATTCTTGCGTGTAGAAATATACCTGTATATATCTATATGTCTGCTTTAGGGATCAACTTTCATAGGAATATATTCATACTGCAATATACTTTCTGGACACCAGGTGGCGCTGTGAGTGGTTCCGAGGCTTATACCTGATTTACATTTTATACTGTTACCATGGTAACCACCTTCCATGGCTGATAACCATTTTGGAATTTCTGTAAATGTTTGTCGCCTAAGAATTGTGTAACCTCGGCTGTTCTTTTCCAGACAGCACTTGCGACCTACCTTCCCACTCGGTGCAGGTGTCCATGCTTCTTAAGTCTTTCCACTCTGTTCCCAGGTTCTCCTTCAAACTGGCGACTGCAATCGGCTGTAGGGGGAGTGGTGCTGAGTTTGCGCGGTTGCTGGCGGGTTTGCGGTTTTAGCTGCTGTAGCTGGTTCCCGGGGCTGAAGCCCAGTTCGTGGCTTTAGCAGCTGAAGCCGGGTCCTCGACTTCAGTAGCTGTAGCCAGTTCCTGTGGTTGAAGCATTCGGGGAACTTATTCTGAGTTTTATGGTTCAGAGTTTCCCTTTTGGATCGGCACCTGCCAGATGGCCGTGCAGCCTGAACCACCAGCCCCCTCCAACTCCTGGGGAAATTTGCCCACTTTTTGGGTAGTTCAAAATGTTTGTTTCCTGGGCAGGATCCCTTCCCTTCAGTTGTCCAACAGTTTGCCCATTTCCCCGTGGTTCTGAGTAGCTGTCCTTTCGGATGCCTCCCTCAGTTCAGGAATAAATATTTGTCAATTGGGTTTTGTCAGCATTTACAAGCTACTGACCTCCGTACGGGAGGGGCCTGCTGCCCGGCATGGCAGAGCAGGTAAGAATCTCTACAACTGAGTCTGTGGTTTTAAATTACCCCTCATATATACTGGCAATCTGCCAGGTCCCTTGGCATCTCCAGCTGTCTGTCCACTCCAATAATCCACACACAGGGAAGGTCCAGACCCCCTTTCCTCTCACCTGATGGCTTGGGAGAGGTGGGCTACACGTTCGTCCTGTCTGCCATCATGCTCCGCCTCTCTAAATAGACTTCTTAAATAAAGGCTATAAGTTAGGCAATATGAGTTCAATGGACACTGAGCATGGTGAAACACTGCCCACTGAAAGTTATTGTCAGGAATAACAAGGAATATGCCAACTATAGTCATGTTTATTTGGCATCACTGAAAACTTACATATAACTTTCAACCTGTTTTTGGAAGAAAACATGAAAATAATTATTTTGATTATTAGTTAGCAGAATTATCTTATTCAGCTCTTCTACAGAAAATACTGTTCAGAACAAAAACTCAAAAAAAAAAAAAACACCCAAAAGGGAGTTTTGACATCTCTTCCCTTATCCTCAGAACCAATATATTGCAGTCTCTCTCTCCCCCTCCATTTCAGTTTCTCTCTCATATACACCCCTAGTTTTTCCTCCAGTTTATCTTGATAGATATATATTTATGCTTCTTCATGAAATATCAGTCCAACCATTTGCTAGCTATGTGACCTGTATTAAGTTACTCAACCAGTCAAAACTTTGTTTTTTCCATCAGTAAAATGCAGATATCAGAAACTGTCATAAACAGAGTCTGGAACATAGTAAGGGTGTATGAATACTGGAAGCTGAGTAAGAATTAGTCATACCTGCTGGATGGTAGGGAGAGAGTGTCTCAGCATGGAGAGATATGAGTTGAAAAGTATTGGTTTTGCTAGGAGGTGAAGAGGATGAGATGGGCTAATTCCTTAGGCCTTCTGCTTGCATTAGGCAGTATCAGCAATCTTGATGCAGGCTATTATATAAGTTACAAGACAAAACAACTATTCTATTGTGTCAAAACTTAGTTAGCCATCAAGACTGTTATAAAAGCAAGATTTCAAATCCTCACCTCCTTTCTGCCTACTTTGACCACACCAATTCCATGGCTTTTCGCTCATTGGCCCATGCCCACCACCCACAGCAAAATGCTGAGCCCATTTTGCCACTCACTCACAATCCATTCTCTCCCAATAAAAACAACATATGTTTCATCAATTTTTCCCACCTCCTACTTATAGATAACAAGTGTGGGCAGTTGTAGCAATAGATTCTCTAGACAGGGCTTCAAAATAATCCAGGGGATTAAAGACAACATATATGGAGTGTTAGAATATGCTAACAATATGTTCAATAAATCTAACATGCTAATATGCTAACATCTATGTTCAATGAAATTTATAAAAAATGAACTGTTATGCACCAGACACAGTAGTGATGCTGCTGTGTTTTTTCATTACAATATTTATCTTCTGGCCATGTGATGAGAGTACTTGTGCTTCCTATGACAAGTCAACAACTTCCCATCATACTCTCTTTCCCTATGGGCCAATTGTGGGCAGAATTTTCAGCAGGGTCAGCTCTCTGAGCAGACTGCATCAGCAGCAGCCTGGCAGAGCAGAAGCATCAATGCAAAGGCTCCTCAAAAATACACTGCTCTATAACTTTATCTGGTCACTGAAACAGAGGGAGACATGAAGACAAAACAGATTCTGGGGGAAGGAGAGACTCAGAGAGATATTCAGAAGAACACTCAAGGGCTAGAGAACAAGTGGAAGAGAAAAATAAAGCAAAGGTGGAAAGGTCAAGCAGGGAGAGAGAAAAACAGCAAGTGAGCATTCAGAAAAAGAATAAGAAAAGACTGAGCAGGAGAATGTGAGAACAAGATAAAGAGAAAAACAGGATAAAGGCAAATAAAAAAAGATAAAATTAGGAAAAGAGTTTTGCAAACAGGGAAAATGAGACTCAAAGATGAAAAGAAAAACAAAATAATGACAGTTAAATGGGTTTATGTCATTCTATCTGACCATCTACATGTTCTCTGTAATCAACGCTTGCATCAAGACAAACAGATTTTGTCTACTTCTTCCTGTTTTATGATAATAAATATGGACTTGAGGTTTACTCTGGAGTGCTCCTCCTAGAGTTTGTCACTCCCCTGACACAGACTCTGTGTCAAGCCTCTTCATTCCTCACATCAAGATCTCCTCATCTGGTGACCCCAAACACCTTTACCCAAGAGTTTGAGGTCACTGTGAGCTATGATGCTACAGCACTATACTCTACCCAGGGCAACAGAGTGAGACTCTGTCTCAAAAAAAAAAAAAAAAAAAAAAAAGTCAAAGACAAAGAGGATTTAAAAATAGACTCAAAACTATAAAACTACTATAAGAAATCATAGGAGAAACACTTCAGGACATCATTGTAGGAAATGATTTTTTGGGAACAACATGAAAAAAATCAGGCAACAAAAACAAAGAGTAGACAAGTGGAAATTGCTGTCTGCACAGCAAAGGAAATAATCAACAGAGTGAAGAGACAACCTCTTGAATGAAAGTATTTGAATATTATTCATCGGACAAATGACCAATATCCAAATATACAAGGAATGAAACAACTCAGTAGTTAAGAAAATAATCCCATTGAAAAGTGAGCAAAGGGCACAAATAAACATTTCTCAAAAGAATACATAAAAATGTCCATCATGTATATGAAAATATGTTCAACATCACTAATCATCAGTGAAATGCAAATAAAAACCACAAAGAGATATTATCTTACCCTAATTAGAATAGCTGTTATTAAAAAGATAAGATGATGCTAGCAAGGAAGCAGAGAAAAGGGAACTCTTACAAAATATTTATGGAAACTTAAATTAATACAGTGACTACAGAAAACACTATGGGGATATATCAAAAACCAAAAACAGAACTACCATGTGATTCAGCAATTTCACTACTGGGTATTTATCCAAAAAATAGGAAATCAATATATCAAAGGGATACCAGTACCACCATATTTATTGCAGTACTATTCACAACAGCAAAAATATAGGACTAACCCAAGTATCCCTCAATAGAAGAATGCATAAAAAAATGTGGGCTGTTCATGCCTATAATTCTAGACTCTGGAAGGCTGAAGTGGGAGGATTGCTTGAGCTCAGGAGTTGGAGACCAGCCTGAGCACGAGCAAATTTATGGTATATACACACAATGGAACAGAATTCTGCCATGAAAAGGAATGAAATAATGCCATTTTAAGGCAACACTGATGGAACTGAAGGTCATTATGTTAAGTGAAATAAGGTAGACAAAAAAAAAAGACGGACATCACAAGTTCTCAAGTATATGTGGGGGTTATAAAATTTATCTCATAAAGGTATAGAGTAGAACGATAACAGGGTATGGTTAGGATATGTATGTATGTGTGAGGGGATAAACAGAGGTTGCTTAATGGATATAAAACATATAGTTAGAAGAGATATGTTCTAATGTTCGATAGCAGAGTAGTGTTAGTGAAGAGAAATAGGAAAATGAAGTTGGTTGGGCTAAAGCAGGAATAGTTTAAAATTAAAAGACAATGTGCACCACCACCAAACTCAGGTCATAGAGATACATGTCTTAAGGAACTGAACAAAGAATCTAGGGAGTACCGGTACCAAGAGGAAAAAGATAGTCTTCCATTGTCAGAATAAAGATTACTTTGATGTTGTAAATTAAATTTCTGATTAAGTTGTAATTCACTAGATGCTTTTTTCTTTGTAACTTTCTATAAAAACTGCTGTGTTCATAACCAAAGCAAAACATATTTGAGAGACAACTCTTGCTGTTCTCCAGATTTATTGGCTTTTCTATCATTAAAGCTTTCTTGGATCCTTCCCCATCTCTTTTTGGACCTCAGTGACAGGCAGAAAAGCCCCTTTCAGTTTGGCAACAGTAAAGTGACTTTAGTTAACAGTGGTGTATTATGTGTTTAAAAATAGTTAGAAGAGAGGACTTGAACACTTAAAATGTTCCCAACACATGGAAATGATGTATCCTCAAGGTGGTGGATCCCCTAAATACCCTAATTTGATCACTACACATTTTACACATCTGACAGTATATCACATGTACCCCATAAATATATTCAAATATTATGTATCAATAAAAAATTTAAGTAGCTAAAAGAAGAAAAAAGTCTCTATTTGTAGATGATATAATTACCTCTGTAGAAAATCTTGAGATATCTACAAAACAATTCATATTCCTAATAAGTAAGTTCAACAAGGTCATAGAATCCAGAATTAACACACACAAAAAAATCATATTTCTATATATTAACAATGAACGTGTGGCAGTAAAAAATAGTACTATTTACAGCTGATTGAGAGGAAATGAAATACTCCAGTATACATTTAACAAAATATGTACTGGATCTGCATTCTCAATTTTTTTTTTAATGCTGATAAAAAAGCCAAAGAAGACTTAAATAGAAAGCCATACAACGTTTCTGGATTTGAAGACCTATCATAGTGAAGATGACAATTGTTCCCAAATTGATCTATAGGTTTAATGCAATTCCAAACAAGGATTTTTTGTTTGTTTGTTTTTGTAGACATAGACATGTTTACTCTATAATATGTATGGCAAGGCTCAAATTCTAAAACAGCCAAAACAAAACCTTGAAAAAAAGAAGAAAGGGAGAAATCACTCTACCCAATAATAATATATAGCCACAGTAATCAAGATAGTGTAGTATTGTTAAAGGAATAAACACACAGATTATTGGAACATAATAGAAAACCCTGAAGTAGATCTAAATAAATATAACCAACAGAATTTTGACAAAGGTGCGAAAGCAATTCAATGGAGGAAAAATACACTTTTCAACAAATGGTGCCAAAGTAACAAGATATCCATGAGTATTAAAAAAAAGAAATGAATCTAAACCTTACGTGCTAATAGAAAAAAAAAACACAAAAGGAATAATGGACTTTAATGGAAATTATAAACCATAAACATTTTAGAAAAAAATAGAGGGAAAGCTTACAGATCTAGAGCTTGTGAAAGCTTTCTTAACATTTGACATTAAAAGCATGATTCAACTTGGCATGGTGTCTCACATATGTAATTCCCAAAACTTGGGTGAGGCTAAGGCAGGAGGATCATTCAAGCCCAAGAATATTTTTTTTTTAGGATTTTATTTATTTACTTATTTTTATTATTTTTTGAAATTAAATAACAGCTGTGTACATTGATATGATCATAGGGCATCATTCACTAGCTTCACAGACCGTTTGACACACTTTCATCCCACTGGTTAACATAGCCCTCCTGGCATTCCCTCAGTTACTGTGCCAAGACACTTACATTCCACATTTACCAAGTTTCACATATACCCTTGTAAGACGCACCGCAGGTGTGTAATCCCACCAATCCCGTTCCCTCTACCCACCTCCCCCCACCCTCCCCTCTCTTTCACCCTTCCCCCTATTCTTAGCTTGTAACTGGGTTATAGCTTTCATGTGAAAACCCTAAATTAGTTTCATAGTAGTGCTGAGTACATTGGGTACTTTTTCTTCCATTCTTGAGACACTTTACTAAGAAGAATATGTTCCAGCTCCATCCATGTAAACATGAAAGAGATAAAGTCTCCATCTTTCTTTAAGGCTGCATAATATTCCATGGTGTACATATACCACAGTTTATTAAACCACTTGTGGATAAATGAGCACTTGGGCTTTTTCCATGACTTAGCAATTATGAATTGGGCTGCAATAAACATTCTGGTACAAATATCTTTGTTATGATGTGACTTTGGTCTTCTGGGTATATGCCCAGTAGAGGGATTACAGGATTGAATGGCAGATCTATTTTTAGATCTCTGAGTGTTCTCCATATCTCTTTCCAAAAGGAATGTATTAATTTGCATTCCCACCAGCAGTGCATAAGGGTTCCCTTTTCTCCACATCCACGCCAAAATCTCCGGTCTTGAGATTTTGTGATATAGGCTAGTCTCACTGGAGTTAGATGATATCTCAAAATAATTTTGATTTGTATTTCTCTGATGATTAAAGATGATGAGCATTTTTTCATATGTCTGAAGGCCATGCACCTGTCTTCTTCAGAGAAGTTTCTCTTCAAATCCCTTGCCCAGCCTGCAATGGGATCCCTTGTTTTTTTCTTGCTGATGGGTTTGAGTTCTCTGTGGATTCTGGTTATTAAATCTTTGTCAGAGATATACCCTGCAAATATCTTCTCCCATTCTGAGGGCTGTTTGCTTGCTTTACTTACTGTGTTCTTGACTGTGCAGAAGCTTTTTATTTTGATCACGTCCCAGTAGTATATTTTTGAAGCTGCTTCAATTCCCCGGGGTATCATCTTTATAAAATACTCGCCCAGACCAATTTCTTCAAGGGTTTTCCCTGCACTCTCCTCTAGTATTTTTATACTTTCATGTCTTAAGTTTAAATCTTTAGTCCAATGAGAGTCTATCTTAGTTAATGGTGAAAGGTGTGGGTACAATTTTAGTCTTCTGCAGGTTGCTAGCCAGTTCACCCAGCATCATTTGTTAAATAGGGAATCTTTTCCCCACTGAATGTTTTCAACTGGGTGAAAGATCAAATAGTGGTAAGTAGCTGGATTCATCTCTTGGTTCTCTATTCTTTTCCAGATATCTACCTCTCTGTTTCTGTGCCAGTACCATGCTGTTTTTGTCACTATTGATTTGTAGTAACGTCTGAGATCTGGTAGTGTGATTCCTCCTGTTTTGTTTTTATTTCTGACTAATGCCTTTGCTATTAGAGGTTTTTTCTGATTCCATATAAAACGAAGTATTGTTTCTTCAAGATCTTTAAAATATGACAGTGGAGCTTTACTGGGGAGTGCGTTGAAATTATATACTGCTTTGGGTAGTATGGACATTTTAATAATGTTGATTCTTCCCAGCCATGAGCATGGTATGTTTTTCCATTTGTTAACATTTTCAGCTATTTCTTTCCTTAGAGTTTCATAGTTCTCTTTATAGAGATCTTTCACATCTTTCGTTAGGTAAATTCCCAAATATTTCATCTTCTTTGGCACTACTGTGAATGGCATAGAGTCCTTAACTGCTTTTTCAACTTGACTGTTGGTGTATATAAAGGCTACCGATTTATGAATGTTGATTATGTAACCTGAGATGCTGTTGTATTCCTTGATTACTTCTAGGAGCTTTGTAGTAGAGTCCCCAGTGTTTTCCAGATACACAATCATATCATCTGCGAAGAGCGAAAGTTTGATCTTTTCTGACCCTATCTGGATACACTTGATCGCCTTTTATTCCCTAATTGCGGTGGGTAAAACTTCCATTACCATGTTGAAAAGCAATGGAGACAACGGGCAGCCTTGTCTGGTTACTGGTCTGAGTGGAAATGATTATAATTTAACTCCATTCAATATGATATTGGCTGTGTGTTTGCTGTAGATGGCCTCTATCAGTTTAAGAAAAGTCCCTTCTAGACCAATTTTCTTGAGTGTTCTGATCATGAAGGGATGCTGGATACTATCAAAAGCTTTTTCTGCATCAATTGAGAGAATCATATGGTCTTTGTTTTTTAATTTGTTTATGTGCTGAATTATATTTATAGATTTATGTGTATTGAACCATCCTTGAGACCCTGGTATAAAACCAACTTGGTCATGATGTATAATTTGTTTGATGTTTTGCTGGATTCTGTTTGTTAGGATCATGTTGAATATTTTTGCATCTATATTCATTAGTGATATTGGTCTATAATTTTCTTTTCTTGTTGGGTCTTTTCCTGGTTTGGGGATCAGGGTGATGTTTGCTTCATAGAACGTGTTGGGTAGTCTTCCTTCTTTTTCTACCTTTTGGAACAGGTTCAGTAATATAGGTACTAATTCCACTTTAAAGGTTTGGTAGAATTCTGACGTGAAACCATTTGGTCCTGGGCTTTTCTTTTTAGGGAGGTTTTGTATAGTTGATGCTATTTCTGAACTTGATATGGGTCTGTTCAACATTTCCACTTGATTCTGGCTAAGTCTTGGAAGGTGGCATTCTTCCAACTATTGGTCAATTTCCTTCAGATTTTCATATTTCTGAGAATAAAGTTTCTTGTAATATTCATTAAGGATTTTTTGGATTTCTGACAAGTCTTTTGTTATTTCGTCTTTGTTGTTTCTGATTGATGAGATTAGAGATTTTACTCTTTTTTTCTGATTACGTTGGCCAGAGGTTTATCTATTTTATTGACCTTTTCAAAAAAACAGCTTTTTGATTTATTGATCTGTTGTATTATTCTTTTCTTTTCAATTTCATTTAATTCTGCTCTAATTTTGGTTATTTCTTTTCTTCTACTGGGTTTGGGGTTGGAATGTTCTTCATTTTCCAGTTGCTTGAGATGTCTCATTAAGTTGTTAACTTCCTCTCTTTCTGTTCTCTTGAGGAAGGCTTGCAGTGCTATAAATTTCCCTCTTAGAACTGCCTTTGCGGTGTCCCAGAAGTTCTGGTAGTTTGTGTCTTCATTGTTGTTTTGTTCCAAAAAATTGGCGATTTCTTTTTTAATCTCATCTCTGACCCAGCTATCGTTCAGCATAAGGTTATTTAACTTCCATGTTTTTGTATGAGTTTGCAAATTCCTGTAGTTACTCAGTTGAAGTTTTATTCCATGATGGTCCGAGAAGAAGCAAGGAATAACTTCTCTTCCTTTAAATTTACTGAGATTAGACTTTTGACCTAAGATGTGATCAATTTTGCAGTAAGTTCTCTGGGCTGATGAGAAGTATGTGTATTCAGTTTTGTTGGGATGAAATGTTGTGTAGATGTCTGCTAAATCTAAATATTGGATGGTTAGGTTTAAATATAAAATTTCTGTGCTCAGGTTCTTGTTGGAGGATCGATTAAACACTGCTAAAGGAGTGTTGAAATCTCCGATTATTATGGAGCTGGAGGAAATCAAGTTGCTCATGTCTGTTAGAGTTTCTCTTATAAATTGAGGTGCATTGTGGTTGGGTGCATAGATATTAATAATTGAAATCTCATCATATTGAGTATTACCCTTAACAAATATGAAGTGACCATTCTTGTCCTTATTACTTTTGTTGGTTTTAAAGCCTATTTTATCTGCAAGTAAAATTGCAACACCTGCTTTTTTCTGAGTACCATTTGCCTGAAATATGGATGACCGTCCTTTCACCCTGAGTCTGTATTTGTCTTTTAAGTTAAGATGTGACTCTTGTATGCAACAAATATCTACCCTGAGTTTTTGTATCCAGTCAGCTAACCTATGCCTCTTTAGTGGACAGTTTAAGCCATTTACATTAATAGAAAATATTGATAAGTTTGGTGAAATTTTGGACATCGAGTTTTTCAAAAGTCCTGTGGACATTTTTAATCCGTTTGCCAGTGTGGAAATTGGAGTTTGATCTGAAGTTTCTGAGTGTGTTTACTTTTATTGTATAGGAATGTGTTGGTCAATGTGGACGATTTGTCTGAGAATATCCTGAAGAGCTGGTTTGGTTATGGCAAATTTCTTCAACATATGAATGTCATTAAAGTATTTAATTTCACCATCATAAATGAAACTCAGTTTTGCAGGATACAAGATCCGGAGTTGAAATTCATTTTGCTTTAGGAGATTAAAATTCGATGACCACCCTCTTCTGGCTTGAAAACTTCCACCAGAGAGATCTGCAGTCATTCTAACATTCTCTCCTTTGAAGGTAATGGTTTTCTTTCTCTCTGCATCTTTGCGAATTTTCTCCTTCATATTAACTTAATGAAGTTAATTATGATATGGCTGGGGGATGTCTTCTTGTGGTTGAGTCGTGCTAGGTTTCTGAAGCTGTCTGCTATCTGAATCTCAGAATCTCTAGGCATGTCTGGAAAACTCTCTTTTATAATTTCATGCAGAAGGGTCTCTGTGCCCAGCGAGGCCACTTCATCTCTTTCAGGAATTCCTATGAGTCGGATATTTGCATTCTTCGAGTTATCCCAGAGCTCTCTGAGAGAATGATCCGTATTTGCTCTCCATTTCTCTTCCTCTTTGAGAGTTTGGGAGCGTTCAAAGGCTTTGTCTTCATTGTCAGAAATCCTTTCTTTTGCTTGCTCCATTCTGTTGTTGAGGGATTCTACTGTATTTTTCATATCTTTGAGGGCTGCAAATTCTTGCTTCAGTGTGTCTAAGTCTTTGGTGGATTTGTCTGTAAATTTGTTAAATTTTTGAGACAACTTTTGAATTTCTCCTTGAATTCCTAATTCCACTTTATTAATCTTGTCTGCAATCCAAAGTCTGAATTCAATTTCTTTTTTTTTTTTTTTTAATTTTTTTCATAAGTGTATACAATGATATGATTATGGGGCATCATACACTCACTTCATAAACCATTTGACACATTTTTATCCCAGTGGTTAACATAGCCTTTCCGGCATTATCTCAGTTACAGGGGTATTTGCGAAACTTGGTAAATGTAGAATATAAATGTTTTGGCACAGTAACTGAATTCAATTTCTGACATCTCAGCCTGTTGTTTGTGAATGGGATCTTCAATTACATCTTCCATATCTTTCCTTGGGCGGTTGATCTATTCTGGTTATTCATGTTACCAGAGCTTTTACGCTGATTCCACCCCATGGTTGTTTTACTCCCTTTGATTTTTTTCCCCTGGGGCTTTGTCAAGGGCCTGTATAGTGTCGTGGCCTGAGAAACTGGGGCCCTGTCTGGTGTGGTGGGGCTAAGTGGTTGTGTCTTATTTTCAGCTGGTTTCTGTTCCACCTTAGTGAAACAGATACTCTGGATTGAAGTCTCAGTTTTGGAGAAATATCAGGAATTAAGTCACCCCACTCCCCACAGGCAAACAATTGGAAAAGGAAAATCAATCTTCTCTGCCACCATGCACCCAGGGCACCACCTGATTTTTTGTCAGGCAATTGGTTCATTTCAAAAGGTTCTAATCAATTGTCTCAGTCTACAGCTGTCTCAAGTGCAAAAGTTTAAGTGGTCTCTGCAAACTGGATCACAGGGGTCCTGTGACAACTCTTGTGTGGCTAGCTCCAGTGCTGCGTGGATTCAGGAGGAGCCAGCCAGCCAATAGATCAGTCTGGGAAGGTTGCTGCCTCCTTCCCCACCTTGCACCACTGTCACACCCAGTCACTGATAGCCCTGCAGTTGGCTGACCCAGTTGTCTGTAGTGAACCTGTACTCCAGGAGTTTGCACCTGCCTGAATCACAAGGAAGTCTGCCAGGCCACTGCTCTGTGCCTCTCTCTAGCAGGAGGAGGTGAGGCCTGACAACCTCGGGCACTTGATGAAGGTTGGGGGGTTTTCACTCAGGTCCACTCTCGCCCCTGATTGTTGTTACTGACAGAACAGAACAGAACAACTTTGCAGTTTCCCTGCAGAAGAGAAGCTGAATTGAGTTCCAAATCAGCTTGTCTTTGCTCTTGTATTGTCTATAGGCTGACGATCCCCTGAGGGCCACGTGCGTCTTAGGTTCAGTAAAGCAGACCTCTGGGTCAGCCCTGCCCTGGGAGTTTTCCCAGTTTGCAAGTTGGAGTTGTCTCAGGCAAATCCTATACTCAGAGTCTCTGGTTGTCCAGGAAGACAGGGGGTGTGGCTTCAGAATATTCGGTAGTGAGCTGTATTGCTAGCAAAAGAGGACTGCTGTTTTATGCCTCAGGGAATCGCTGCTCTGTCCTCTCTCCGCTCCCACACCCCAGAGTCTGCACCAACTGGCTGCAGCCCGGGCACTGTCTACACCCCTGGAGCAATCACCCAAGTGTCTGGACTCCTGGGGGATAGGCCTCCAGACCTTATAGAGAGAGAGGAGGAGAGCACTGGGTGCCCAGGTTTGCGGGTAGAGTACACACACAGTTTTACATCATTTTATGCCTGGCCGTATTGTTGCCAAAAGACGGTTGTCGCACTTTGCCTCAGGGAACCACTGCTCTGGTGCGTTCTTCTCTCTGCCGACAGTCCTCTCCTCACTCCCATGCCCCGGAGCCAGCACTGACCAGTTGCAGTCCAGGCACGGTCCACACCCCTTGAGAAATCACCCAAGAATCTGAACTCCTGGGTGACTGGCCTCCAGACTTCTGTGTGAGGGGAGAGTAGTGCTGGCAGCAAAGAATTCCAGGTAGAAACTATATACAGTTTTATACAGTTTTATGCCTGGAAGGAGGATGCCAATGCACCCTAGTAAGGGAGGTAGGTCCAGTTTTTACAAGGTCTCTCTTTTGGAGTATAGTGGGAATGCCTTTGAACTTTGCCCGATTGTTTCTTGGGCACTCCAAGCCGTTCTCATGGGGCAGGGGGACTCCTGTCGGTTTGGTGATGGATTTTGTACCTTTTGTTTGTATCCTTGTGGTCGCAGCTCGCCTCAGCGGGGTTGACGTACGTTCTTCAACCTTCTATCTTATGCAGCTCAAATCCACCAGGTTACTTGCTGCATTTTTGTCCTTTAACTCTCCTTCTGGATGGGAGCCTCTGTGGGAAGCTGGCTTCAGTCAGCCATCTTGTCTCCTCCCCTCAAACCCAAGAATTTGAGACCAGGCTGGGCAATATAGTAAGACTCTGTCTCTAAGAAAGAAAGAAAGAAGGAAAGAAAGAAAGAAAAGGAAATTAAGAAAAGTATAATATTAAGCTGGATGTGATGGCACACACCTGTAGTACTAGCCACTTGGGAGCCTGAGGCAAGAAGACCACATAAGCCAATCAACAAATTGGACCTCATTCAAATTTAAAACTTTCTCTATGAAAGCCCATATGAATAAAGGAAAAGAAAATATTTGTAAACCTTATATCTGCTGACAAATGGGTAGTATTCACAATCTATAAAAAATACTCAAAACAGCAAAAAAAAAACTAATAAGAAAATAAACAAAATGTGTGAATGTACATTTCACCAAAGAGAATATCCAGATGGCCAATAAGCACATGTGAAGACATTCAATATCATCAGGCATCAGAGAAATTCAAATTAAAACCACAATGATATCTGACACCCCTATCAGAATGGCTAAAATAATGTGACATCAATGTTGGTAAGTATGCTTAGAAACTGGATCATTGAAAATGGATGGTCATAATTTTCTGATTGGAAAGTAAATGATAAACACTGAGGAACACTTTGGCAGTTTCCTACAAAATTAAACATATAATTATTATACTACTCAGCCATTGTATTCTTGACCATTTACTACTGAAAAAGTAAAACTTATGTTCATACAAAACCCATACACACATGTATATAATAGCTTTATTTGCCAAAAAAAAAAATATGAAAATACACCTATCCTAAAAAGGGGAATAGTTAGGTTATCTATAGTTATTCTAGTTTGGTATATCTATACCATGAAACATTATTTAATAATAAAAAAGAATGAACACATGCAATGACTTAAATGGATCTCAAGGGAATTATGCTTACTAGAAAAAGGTAATTCCAAAAAGTTACATACAAATTCTAGGAACTTAAAACAGATTAATGGTCACCAAGGGTTGTGAGAATTTTTGAGAAAGAGGTTAGTGGTTATAAAAAAGCAACAAACGGTGTGCATCCTTGTGATGATGCAACTGTTCAGTATCTTGACTGAGGTAGAGGATACATAAACTTAGTGTCTTAAAACTCTATAGAACTAAATACATACACAAATATGAGTATTAATAAGACAGTGCAAAATAAATTAGATTATTGGATTGTATTAAAGTAACATACTGGTTGTCACTTTGTATTACAGTTTTATAAAATGTTATCTTTGAGAAAACTGGGTAAAGGATCCATGGAACATCTTTACATTATTATAAGGGCATTTGAACCTACAATTGCCTCAATTAAAATTTTCAACTACAAAAATGGATAAAAAAGATAATATTAGTGTTATCATGAGCCAGGTAGGAGTGGATCCCACTATGTATGGAGATAAGCCTGAATAGGTTATGAATGACATTCATTTTCTTTTGCACTGAGACCTGGCCACAGCGTAACCTTCCAGCTGGTAAGCAGTGGACACCAGAGGGGAGCCTAAATTATAATACCATTCTGCAGTTAGATCTGTTCTGCAGAAGAGTGAGGATATAGTCTGAGATGTCTATGTCCAAGTCTTATTTGCCCTGTGTGATAATCTTCAATTACGTAAAACTTGCCATCTTGATCATGTTCTGTAGGTGGTGATTGCCAGCCAGGAGGTCTCTAGGGAACCCCAAATGTCTGACCCAAATTATCTGCCCTATCTGAGGCCACTTCCTCTGGCCCCAGGTCAGAGCAACCCAATTAGGTAAAGGGTGCCCCTCCAGTTTTATATTTCTCACTTCTGGGTGCCTCTCCAATTTTATATTCAGTAGTATGTCCCTTGCAGGAAGTGGTTAGGCTAGGAGATACTGCTTCTATACAGGAGGACATTCCTTTCTGTATTTCAGATCTGAAACAAATCAAAATGGGCTTGGGCAAGTTTTTGGATGACCAAGAAAGATATACTGATGTCTTCCAGGATCTGAGATAGTTATTTAATTTATTGTGGAGAGATGCTATGCTTTTGCTAGGTCAAACCCTAAAAGGTTCCAAGAGATTGGCAGTTCTTGAGGCTGCCAGGGCTTGCGGAAATTACTGATAGTTAGGATAATACGACCTTGGAGGAGAAAAATCTAATACCCACGGCTATAAAAGCAGTCCCACCTCAAGAGCCTGGGTAGGACACAGGTAGGATGGGGATTGGGCATGAAAACATTTCCTTACTTATGTGTTAGAGGGGCTATGCAGGTCCTGGAAAAATATTATAAGTTACTCCAAATTATCCCCCATTATTCAAAAGAATAAAAACCCTCAGCTTTTCTGGAGGGACATAGGGATGACCTGAGTAAAACATACTCTCCTGTCACTTGATACTTTTGAGGACCAGCTTATTTAAAAAGACAAATTTATTACCCAATTGGCCCCAGATATCAGGAGAAAAATGCAAAAATTGGCTTTTATCTCTGTTCAGAACATAGAGTATTTCCTGAAGATCACTACCTTAGTGTTTTATAATTGTGACAAAAGAGAAGAGGAGGGGGAATGGAGAGACAAGAAAAAGGTGACTGCTCTGGTTATAGCCCTCCAGAAAATTACCTTTAGCAGCTATGACCCAGGAAAATTGAAACAGCTTTCTAAGGGATGTTGCCAATGTGGCAGGCACAGCCACTATAAGAAGGATTGCCCTGAAAGACTCCTCAGTCCTTTCCCACTTTGTGAGGGAGACCATTGGAAGGCAGATTGTCCCAGGGATGAAGGTCAACTGAGTCATAATCTCCACTCAGATAGTTGAACAGTAGGACTGATGGGGCCAGGGGCTGCCTTCAATGGCTCCCACCCATGTCCTCTCTGCCCATGAACCCCAGACATGCTTGACTGTGTAGGACAGGGAAGTAAATTTCTACTGCCATATGGGCACCACTTTCTGTGTTTTCATCTCTAACCCTGGCCTCCTAACTCCTCAACACATAACTACAAAGGGAGTGTCTGGGAAGCCTGAAACTCAATACTTGTCTCAACCTTTGATCTGTGACTGAGGAAATTTGCTTTTTACTCCTGCATTTCTAATTATGCCTGAGAGTCCTCCCCTTTTGGGAAGAGAACTTTCAGCCTAAAGTAGGAACCACTATCTACAAAAACATCCCCAAAGAACCAGTCATTTGTCTGCCCTTATTAGAAGCAGACATAAACTCTGATGTTTGGGTTATGCAGGGACAGATTGAGAGAGTGGTTCACACTCACTCAGTAAGTACAAATCAGGCTTAGGAACCCTGCTTCTTTCCCGTACCAGAAACAATATCTACTTAGACCTGAGGCCTTAGAGAAGGCTTAATTGGAATAATCAAAAGCCTCAACTCCAGTTTTTAATACCCCCATATTAGGTGTACAAAAACCAAGGGAACAGTGAATGAAGCAGTATTCCCCCTCCACCCAGTGGTTCCTAACCCCTATACTTTACTCTCCCAAATACCTGAGGAAATTGAGTAGTTCTCAGTTTGGGACTTTAAGGACACCTTTTGTATACTCCTTCATTAGGACTCTCAGCACCTCTTTGCCTTTGAAGACCCTTTAGATATGTGCACTCAATTAATTTGGACAGTGTTACCCCAAAGGTTCCAAGATAGTCTTTACCTATTTAGCCAAGCCTTGGCATAGGACCTTAGCCACTTTAAACACCCAGTAGCAATTTTCCCTCAATCTGTAGATTATATCCTCCTTGGGACAATATCCAAAGAGCAGTGTCAGGAAGCCACACGGGCTGTACTTGACTTCTTGGCTGATTGTGGTTACAAGGTCTCCAAGATAAAAGCATAGCTATGCTAACAGAAAGTTCAATACCTGGGGTTAATCTTATCCAAAGTACCCTGAAGCCTGGGTGAGGAGTGGATGCGGCCTATACTTGCCCATCCCCAACCCAAGATGTCAGACAACTGAGAGATTTTTGGTTATTACTGGGTTTTGCCAGCTTTGGATTCCTGGCTATAGTGAAATTGCTTGGCCACTATATTCTCTTATTAAGACAGCTCAGAAAACTGGTACCACTAAGATAAAATGGGAACATGAGGCCAAGTTGTCTTTTAGGTGCCTAAAACAGGCTATGACACAAGCTCTAGCCTTGACTCTTCTCACAGGGCTTGCATATAACCTGTATGTGACAGAAACATCTGGAGTGGCACTGGGGGCCCTCACCCAGGCCTGCAGACTAATTCAACACCTCATAACTTACCTCAGTATGGAAATTGACTTGGTAGCCAATAAGTGACCACATTGCTTAAGAGTGGTGATAGCAGTAGCCTTCCTATTCCATAAAGCTATAAAAATTACCCAAGGGAGGGACCTCAGTGTTTATACCTCCCATGATGTTGCTCAGATCCTTACAGCTAAAGGAAGCCTATGGATCTCAGATATCTGCCTTCTAAAATACCAGGCCTGGTACTTCAGCTGCATATATGTGCACCCGAAAATCCAGATACCTTCCTACCTAAGGCTAAGGGACAGCCAAAACACAACTGCCTGCAGGTTGTGGCACAGAACTTTGCTGCATGGGAAGATCTATATGAGACCCCTTGAACAATCTAGACATGACTTTGTATACTGATGATAGTTCTTTTTGTGGGATCACGAAATTCAAAGGGAAGGATATGCAGTAGTTACTAGGTATTTTGTTTTAGAAAGCAGTCCTCTCCCTCCTGGAACAAGACCCCAGTTAGCTGAACTGGTTGTCCTCACACAACCATTAGAACTTAGTAAAGGAAAAAGGTCAACATTTATACCAACTCCAAATATGCTTTCCTGGTCCTCCATGTTCACACTGCTGTATGGGAAGAGAGACAATTCTTGATGAATGAAAAGTCTCCAATTTAAATACCATAAGAGATTGACAAGGTCTTGCAGGTGGTGCATATTCCCCAAGAGGTAGCAGTTATTCATTGCCAAGGCCACAAAAGGAAGACGTGGGGATGAAATATCAGAGCATAACTGGCTAGCTGATGTAAAAGCAAAGCTAGAAGCTAACTAAAAACTTTTACTCTGTTTGGAGGCTACCTTGTCTGGGAAAACCCGCTAGGAGAAATAAGATCACAGCATTCCTGTGAGGAGAAAAAAAGGGCCCTTTTCCAGGGGTATACACCCCCAAACGCAGGTGGTTTTATAAACTCTATTTATTTGCAGGCATCCTCAAACTTTTTGAACAGGGGGCCAATTCACTGTCCCTAAGACTGTTGGAGGGCCAGACTATAGTTTAAAACAAACAAACAAAAAAAACTATGAACAAATTCCTATGCACACTGCACATATCTTATTTTGAAGTAAAAAACAAAACGGGAACAAATACAATTCACACCGCTTCATGTGGCCCGCGGACCACAGTTTGAGAATGCCTGATATAGAGAAAGGTAAAATATTATTACCTGCTACCAATCAGTGGGAAACAATTAAGACCCTTCACCAGACCTTTCATTTAGATATTGACAACATCTGCTAGATGGTAAATACCCTGTTCACAGGACATGTTCTTCTCAAAACTATACAACAGATAGTGAATGTGTATGAAGTTTGTCTAAGGCAGGCGTCCTCAAACTGCGACCCATGGGCCACATGAAGCAGCGTGAATTGTATTTGTTCCCGTTTTATTTTTTACTTCAAAATAAGATATGTGCAGTGTGCATAGGAATTTGCTCATAGTTTTTTTTTTTTTTAAACTATAGTCCTGCCCTCCAGCCATCTGAGGGACAGTGAATTGACCCCCTGTTTAAAGTTTGAGGATGCCTGGTCTAAGGAATACTTCCCCCTGATTCACTGCCAGGCTCCCACAGGGCTACAAAGAACAGGTTGGTACCTGGGTGAGGATTAGCATCTTGATTTTTTTTTTTTTTTCAGTTTTTGTCCGGGGCTGGGCTTGAACCTTCCACCTCCAGCATAAGGGGCAGGCGCCCTACTCCTTTGAGTCACAGGCACCGCCCAGCATCTTGATTTTGCTCACATAACCAAGAACCGAGGGCTTCAATTCTTACTAGTTTGTGTAGATACTTTCACTAACTGGATGAAAGTATTTCCTTGCAGGATGGAGAAAGCTCAGGAGGTAGTTGGTTAAAACCTGGTTTCATGAAATCATTCCCAGATTCAGCTTCCCTAGGAGTTTACAGAGTAATAACAGCCCAGACTTTAAGGCTGCTATAATTCGGGGCATATCAAAAGCCCTGGGAATTGAATATCATCTCTTCTGGGCATGGAGACACAGACCATCTGGCAATATTGAAAAGATAAATGACACCTCAGAGAGATAAAAGAGATACCTCCAAAAGCTTTCCCAGGAAACCCACCTCCCATGGCCCAGCCTGGTTCCTGTAGCTTTGTTACAAATAAGAAACTCCCCTCAGAAAGTTTGACTTAGTACTTATGAAATGTTTTATAGATGCTTCCCTTTAACTAATGGCCTCTTGTTAAAACAGGAGATATCAGATCTAATTAAGGACATCATGTCCCTGGCCAAATTTCAACAGATCATAAGGACTTTACTGGAGGGGACATGTGTTAAAGAGGGGAGAAAGTCTTTTTGCTCCTGTATATATTAGTCAAATCCTTTCCATCATCCTCCCCTCCTCTCAAACCAGACTGGTAGGCCCCCATCCACTGGTAATTCTTTCCACTTCTATTATTATTAAGGTAAAATCTTAGATCACCCCACAGGAGCTGCTCCAGATGGAAAACTATTCATATACTTATGAACCAGTGGAAGTCCTCAAAGGCACCTCATGAGGGTAATGTTTTCTTTGTGAACATGGCCCTTAATTAGATATAACTTTTGTGATTAGTCTAATAATATTTTTATGGTTACTCCTCTCGTATCTCCCCATTGGACTATTTAGTGCCACAAATTTTAGGGACACAAAGCTCTTTGCCCTTTTTATTTCATATGTGGGCATTGTCATTTGAGTGTCCATTAACAATACTTTTGTTAAGCTAGCCACTGCTTATGTAGGGAATTATCCTTTTAAACAATTGTTGATTATGTTGCCCTTAGCCTGATGCAGAGAACCCTCTTTCATTGATAGCTTTTCCCCTTTCCACTGATAGGTGTTCAGACTTCTTAACTTATCACTTTCCCCATAATGTTTCCAACCCTCTTTTATTTTTGTCATTCGTGCACAAGAAGCATGATTCTCAATGTTCTGAACCCCCTATGACTCTTTGATATACTATCTTAGATCTCAATTACACCTTCCTGGGCACATTCCCTTGTGACTCCAACTATGTCATATCCACCTTTCTTCAAGAATGGAAGTTTGATTCTTGTAATAAGACAGAGGAGGCTCATGGAAATTTATGGACTGGGATATGAAATAGTTCTGATACTTCCATTGAGCCTTTTGCCAATCAGTGTATTACTTCCTTTCCTTCAGGTCCCTGCACTTGTAACAGTTCATGCATTTCAAAGGCATCAATAAGTGGAAATGTGCTTTTCTTTTAGAGAAAAGGACCTGCACCAAAGTATGTTACGAGGCTGATATCTTCAATTTTTTTTGTTTTGTTTTGTTCTTTCTTTCTTTCTTTCTTTTTTATTGTTGGGGATACATTGAGGGTATAATAAGCCACGTTACACTGATTCCATGTTTTAGGTAAAGTCCCTCTTGCAATCCTGTCTTGCCTCCAGAAGGTGTGGCACACACCAAAGCCACACACCCTCCCTCCTTCCCTCTCTCTGCTCTTCTTTTCCCCACCCCTCCCTCCATCTTTCACTCTCTGCTTTCCCCTTCCACCCCACCACCATGACCTTAATTGTCATAAATTGTCCTCATATCAAAATTGAGTACATAGGATTCATGCTTCTCCATTCTCGTGATGCTTTACTAAGAATAAGGTCTTCAACTTCCATCCAGGTTAATACAAAGGATGTAAACTCTCCATTTTTTTAAATAGCTGAATAGTATTTCATGGTATCCATATACCACAGCTTATTAATCCATTCCTGGGTTGGTGGGCATTTGGGCTGTTTCCACATTTTGGCCATTGTAAAATGAGCTGCAATAAACAGTCTAGTACAAGTGCTCGTATGATAAAAGGATTTTTTTCCCTTCTGGGTAGATGCCCAGTAACGGGATTGCAGAATCAAATGGGAGATCTAGCTTCAGTGCTTTGAGGTTTCTCCATACTTCCTTTCAGAAAGATTGTACTAGTTTGCAGTCCCACCAGCAGTGTAAAAGTGTTCTCTTCTCTCCACATCCATGCCAGCATCTGCAGTTTTGAGATTTTGTGATGTGGGCATTTCTCGCTGGGGTTAGATGGTATCTCAGGGTGGTTTTGATTTGCATTTCTCTAATAGATAGGTATGATGAACATTTTTCATATCTTTATTATCCATTTGTCTGTCTTCTTTAGAGAAGGTTCTATTCATGTCTCTTGCCCATTGATATATGGGATTATTGGCTTTTTTCATGTGGATTAATTTGAGTTCTCTATAGATCCTAGTTATCAAGCTTTTGTGTGATTCAAAATATGCAAATATCCTTTCCCATTGAGTAGGTTGTCTATTTCCTTTGGTTATTGTCTCCTTAGCTGCACAGAAGCTTTTAAGTTTAATGAAGTCCCATTTGTTTATTTTTGTTGTTGTTGCAATTGCCATGGCAGTCTTCTTCATGAAGTCTTTTCCCAGGCCAATATCTTTCAGTGTTTTTCCTATGCTTTCTTTGAGGATTTTTACTATTTCATGCCTTAAATTTAAGTCCTTTATACATCTTGAATCGATTTTTGTGAGTGGGGAAAGGTGTGGGTCCAGTTTCAGTCTTTTACATGTGGATATCCAGTTCTCCCAACACCATTTATTGAATAAAGAGTCTTTTACTCAAAGTATATTCTTGTTTGGTTTATGAAAGATTAGGTGGTTGTAAGATGTTAGTTTCATTTCTTGGTTTTCTATTCAATTCCAAGTCTATGTGTCTATTTTTGTGCCAGTACCATGCTGTCTTGACCACTATGGCTTGTAGTACAGCTCAAAATCTGGTATGGTGATGCCACCGGCTTTATTTTTATTACTAAGAGCTGCCTTAGCTTTACATGGTTTTTTATGGTTCCATACAAAACGCAGAATTATTTCTTCCAAATCTTGAAAGTACGATGTTGATATTTTAATAGGAATGGCATTGAATAAGTATATTGCTTTGAAAAGTATAGACATTTTAACAATGTTGATTCTTCCCATCCATGATCATGGTATGTTCTTCTATTTGTTAATATCCTCTGCTATTTCCTTTCGGAGGAATTCATAATTTTCTTTTTTTTTATTTTTTTATTTAATATTCTTTTTTTTTTTATTGTTGGGGATTCATTGAGGATACAATAAGCCAGGTTACACTGATTGAAATTGTTAGGTAAAGTCCCTCTTGCAATCATGTCTTGCCCCCATAAACTGTGACACACACCAAGGCCCCACCCCCCTCCCTCCTTCCCTCTTTCTGTTTCCCCCCATCACCATAATTGTCATTAATTGTCCTCATATCAAAATTGAGTACATAGGATCCATGCTTCTCCATTCTTGTGATGCTTTACTAAGAATAATGTCTTCCACGTCCATCCAGGTTAATACGAAGGATGTAAAGTCTCAATTTTTTTTTTAATAGCTCAATAGTATTCCATGGTATACATATACCACAGCTTGTTAATCCATTCTTGGGTTGGTGGGCATTTAGGCTGTTTCCACATTTTGGCGATTGTAAATTGAGCTGCAATAAACAGTCTAGTACAAGTGTCCTTATGATAAAAGGATTTCTTTCTTTCTGGGTAGATGCCCAGTAATGGGATTGCAGGATCAAATGGGAGGTCTAGCTTGAGTGCTATGAGGTTTCTCCATACTGCCTTCCAGAAAGGTTGTACTAGTTTGCAGTCCCACCAGCAGTGTAAAAGTGTTCCCTTCTCTCCACATCCACGCCAGCATCTGCAGTTTTGAGATTTTGTGATGAGGGCCATTCTCACAGGGGTTAGTTGATATCTCAGGGTTGTTTCGATTTGCATTTATCTAATATATAGAGATGATGAACATTTTTTCATGTGTTTGTTAGCCATTCGTCTGTCATCTTTAGAGAAGGTTCTATTCATGTCTCTTGCCCATTGATATATGGGATTGTTGGCTTTTTTCATGTGGATTAATTTGAGTTCTCTATAGCTCTAGTTACCAAGCTTTTGTCTGATTGAAAATATGCAAATATCCTTTCCCATTGTGTAGGTTGTCTCTTTGCTTTGGTTATTGTCTCCTTAGCTGGACAGAAGCTTTTCAGTTTCATGAAGTCCCATTTGTTTATTTGTTTGGCCAATATCTTCCAGTGTCTTTCCTATGCTTTCTTGGAGGATTTTTATTGTTTCATGCCTTAAATTTAAGTCCTTTATCCATCTTGAATCAATTTTTGTGAGTGGGGAAAGGTGTGGGTCCGGTTTCAGTCTTTCACATGTAGACATCCAGTTCTCCCAACACCATTTATTGAATAGGGAGTCTTTCCCCCAAGGTATGTTCTTGTTTGGTTTATCAAAGATTAGGTGGTTGTAAAAAGTGAGTTTCATTTCTTGGTTTTCAATTTGATTCCAAGTGTCCATGTCTCTGTTTTTGTGCCAGTACCATGCTGTCTTGAGCACTACGGCTTTGTCGTACAGACTAAAATCTGGTATGCTGATGCCCCCAGCTTTATTTTTGTTACAGAGAACTGCCTTAGCTATACGGGTTTTTTTCCGGTTCCATACAAAACGCAGAATCATTTTTTCCAAATCTTGAAAGTACGATGACGGTATTTTGATAGGAATGGCATGGAATAGGTATATTGCTTTGGGAAGTATAGACATTTTAACAATGTTGATTCTTCCCATCCATGAGCATGGTATGTTCTTCCATTTGTTAATATCCTCTGCTATTTCCTTTCTGAGGATTTCATAGTTTTATTTATAGAGGTCCTTCACCTCCTTCGTTAGGTATATTCCTAGGTATTTCATTTTCTTTGAAACTATGGTGAAGGGAGTTGTTTCCCTAATTAGCTTCTCATCTTGACTGTTATTGGTGTACACAAAGGCTACTGACTTGGGGACATTGATTTTATATCCTGAAATATTACTGTATTTTTTGATGACTTCTAGGATTCTTGTGGTTGAGTCTTTGGGGTTCTCTAAGTATAAGATCATGTCGTCAGCAAAGAGGGAGAGTTTGACCTCCTCTGTTCCCATATGGATTCCCTTTATTTCCTTGTCTTGCCTAATTGTATTGGCTAGAACTTCCAGCACTAGGTTGAATAGTAAAGGTGACAGAGGACAACATTGTCCTCTTCCAGTTCTAAGAGGAAAAGCTTTCAGTTTTACTCCATTCAGTAAAATATTGGCTGTGGGTTTGTCATAGATAGCTTCAATCAGTTTTAGAAATATGCCACCTATGCCTATACTCTTCAGTGTTCTAATAAGAAAAGGATGCTGGATTTTATTAAATGCTTTTTCTACATCTATTGAGAGGATCATGTGATCTTTATTTTTGCCTCTGTTAATATGGTGGATAACGTTCATGGACTTGTGTATGTTAAACCAGCCTTGCATCCCTGGGATGAAGCCTACTTGATCATGATGAATGACTTTTTTGATGATAAGCTGTAATCTATTGGCTAGGATTTTGTTGAGCATTTTTGCATCTATATTCATGAGTGAGATTGGTCTGAAATTCTCCTTTTTGTTTGGGTTTTTTCCTGGTTTTGGTATCAGGGTGATGTTTGCTTCATAGAATGTGTTGGGGAACATTCCTTCTTCCTCAATTTTTTGGAATAATTTCTGCAGTACAGGAATAAGCTCTTCCTTGAAGGTTTGATAGAATTCTGGAGTGAAGAAATCTGGACCAGGGCATTTTTTGGTTGGAAGGTTTTTTTATTGTTTCTTTGATCTCAGTGCTTGAAATTGGTCTATTCAGGAGCTCTGTTTCTTCCTGGCTGAGTCTAGGGAGAGGGTGTGATTCCAAATATTGATCCATTTCTTTCACATTGTCAAATTTCTGGGCATAGAGTTTCTGGTAGTATTCAGAGATGATCTCTTGTATCTCTCTGGGATCAGTGGTTATTTCCCCTTTATCATTTCTGATTGAGGTTACTAGAGATTTTCTTTTCTCTTCCTTGTTAGTATGGCCAATGGTTTATCTATTTTATTTATTTTTTCAAAAAACCAACTCCTTGTTTCATTAATTTTCTGAATGGTTCTTTTGTTTTCAATTTCATCGATCTCTGATTTGATTTTGGATATTTCTTTTCTTCTTCTGAGTTTAGGCTTAGATTGTTCTTCTTTTTCTAATTCCATAAGATCTCTTGTGAGATTGTTGATGTGCTCTCTTTCTGTTTTTCGAATGTAGGCATCTAAAGCGATGAATTTTCCTCTGTAAACTGCTTTTGCAGTATCCAGCATGTTTATGTAGCTTGTGTCTTTATTCTTGTTATTCTCATGGAAGTTAATGATTTCCTGTTTTATTTCTTCCTGTACCCATCTGTTATTCAATAGAAGATTGTTTAATTTCCATGCCTTTGGGTGGGGTCGAGCATTTTTGTTAGAGTTGAGTTCCACCTTTAGTGCCTTATGGTCTGAGAAGATACAAGGTAAAATTTCAATTCTTTTGATTCTGTTGATATTTGTTTTGTGTCCCAGGATATGATCAATTTTGGAGAATGTTCCATGGGGTGATAAGAAGAATGTATATTCTTTATCTTTGGGGTGGAGTGTTCTATATGCGTCTATCAAGCAAAGTTGTTCTAGGGTCTCATTTAAATCTCTTATATCCTTGTTTAATTTTTGTTTAGAGGATCTGTCTAGCTCTGTAAGAGGAGTGTTAAAGTCCCCTGTTAGTATGGTATTATCAGATATCATATTGCTCAGACTGAGTAAGGTCTGTTTCAAGAATCTGGGAGCATTTAAATTGGGTGCATAAATATTTAGAATTGAAATGTCTTCTTGTTGTATTTTTCCCTTTACCAATATAAAGTGACCATCTTTGTCTTTTTTGACTTTTGTTGCTTTAAATCCACATGTATCTGAAAATAAGATTGCAACTCCTCTTTTCTTCTGAATTCCATTTCCCTGAAAATTGTCTTCCAATCCTTGACTCAGAGCTTTAATTTGTCTTTTGAAGTCAGGTGTGTTTCTTGCAGACAGCAAATGGATGGCTTGTGTTTTTTAATCCAGTCAACCAATCTATGTCTCTTCAGTGGGGAATTCAAGCCATTAACATTTATTGAGATAATTGATAAGTGTGGTAGTATTCTATTCGTCTTATTTTGTGAGAGTCCATTGCTTAGTTTTATCTTTTGCATCAGTGTGGGGGTTAGGTTCTGTCCTTTAATTTCTGAGTTCTTCCTTTGCTGCTGATCCATTGTGGTGGTCAGTGTGCAGAACAGGTTGAAGTATTTCCTGTAGAGCTGGTCTTGTTGTGACGAATTTCCTCAATGCTTGTATATCCGTAAATGATTTGATTTCTCCGTCAATTTTGAAGCTTAGTTTAGCAGGGTATAGAATTCTGGGCTGGAAATTGTTCTGTTTAAGTAGATTAAAGGTAGATGACCGTTGTCTTCTTGCTTGGAAATTTTCATTAGAGAAGTCTGCGGTCACTCTGATGGATTTGCCCCTGTAGGTCAACTGGCGCTTACTCCTGGCAGCTTGCAGAATCTTTTCTTTTGTCTTGATTTGGACAGGTTCATCACAATGTGTCTTGGAGAATCTCGGTTAGAGTTGAGGCGACCTGGGGTCCGATAGCCCTCTAAAAGTAGTGTGTCAGAATCTTTGGTGATATTTGGGAAATTTTCTTTTATAATATTCTCTAATATGGCTTCCATTCCTCTGGGGCATTCTTCTTCCCCTTCTGGAATTCCTATAACTCGTATGTTGGAATGCTTCATAAAGTCCCATAATTCTGACAGTGAACATTCTGCTTTCTCTCTCTTCTTTTCTGCCTCTTTTACTATCTGAGTTATCTCAAAAACTTTGTCTTCTACCTCTGAAATTCTTCTGCATGGTCTAATCTGTTGCTGATACTTTCCATTGCATCTTTAAGTTCCCTAATTGACTGTTTCAGTTCCTTCAGCTGTACTATATCCTTTTTATATTCTTCATATCGTTCATCTCTTATTTGATTCTGTTTTTGAATTTCCTTTTGGTTATTTTCCACTTTATTAGCAGTTTCCTTCAATTTTTCCATCATTTCTTTCATTGTTTTCAACATGTGTATTCTAATTTCCCTTTCTGTCATTCCTAACATTTCTTTATAGGTTGAATCCTCTGCAGTAGCTACCTCATGGTCCCTTGGCGGGTTTGTTCTGGACTGGTTCTTCATGTTGCCTGGAGTTTTCTGCTGATCCTTCCTCATGAGTCATTTCTTTTATCTGTTTCTTTGCCCTAATTTTCCTTTCACTTCCTCTTGCTCTTTAAATTCTCGTGCCTGTGGACTAAGGGTTACAGGACCAGAAGGGTGAGAAGGTTGAAGAGCAAAAAAGGGATAAAAGAAAGGAGGACCGAGTGATAAGAAAAATAGAGAAAGGAGAGGGGGTGGGTAAAAGGAATATTGACAAAAAGAAGAGAGGCACAGAAAGAGGGAGACAGAACAATATAGGTGTACAGTAGGGTACTTTGATACAACCTTAAAAGAAAAAAACACCTTCTGGGGGTGCCCAGTTTGGTGGTTCCCTTGAGGTCAGCAGCTATTTGCTAACCTGATCAGACACAGTACCCCATCTCCACCAATTAGAGAGGAAAGACAAAAATGTTATAAATCAAACCAAAACAAGCAAACAGAAATCTTTACGGGATAAAATTGGGTGGAATACCAAATAATTGCGGTAGAAACACTAACAAAAATGAAGTTGTAATTATTGAAATAGGCAGAATGGGAAATTATAATTAGACTAGAAAAATTGAGAAAGAAAAAGGATCTGTATGGAAAAGGTTGAACTTAAAAAACAAAACCACAATCAACAACATCAAAATAAACAGAAAATACAACCAAATCAAAAAAAAAAAAAAAACACAACCAAAACCAAAGCAGTTTGTATATGTCATTGAATATTGTCTGGGCTGCCGCACCCTCGGCATCAAGCCACAGCGAGGTGGCGCTGTCCGCGTTGTAAAACGCATGGGTAGGTGGTCTGTGCTCCCCGGAGCGAAGCCCCCAGCACCCCTAGTATGCGACAGCAGCGCAGAAGTTGCCTAGCATACTTTTTGTTGAACGTAATGACTCACGAGGTGCGGCATAAAAGCCTAAGAAACCTTTGCTCTGAAACCTGTTTGTTGAGTTGAATGCCTGCTTGTCTTGAGAAACTAAGAATAAACATAATGACTTACTGATCCATAATTAAACAGAGAAAGAATGCCTGAAGAGACTCAATGTCTCCAGGGGAACGGTGCAATAGCACGTTCCTATCATCAAATGTCAGTGAATTGAGACAGTGCATTGAGACAATGCAGGCACAGCAAACAAGATGTTCCAACATGACATACACTATCACCACCTGCAGTAAAACTTTACTTAGAAAAACATCTTGCTTCACTAATTTTCATATGTAATACAAATCTATAGAGTAGTTTAATGTTTGACAAACAATTAATTATGAATCAAAGTATAGTTACTAATAAGAGTAAAAATATATAGAAAATATATATAAAAGTAGTCAAGCATTATACGTAAAAAAATATATTCAACTATTTTTAAAAGAAATTATAAGAAACTGAGAACAATTACAGAGCTAAGAGAAGTCACAAGCCTTGACATTCCTAGATAAGGGGAAGTAACCAGGTGTTACTGATAAAACCACCTCCCTAGAGCAAAAACCTTGAAAAGATAAACCACCTCCCCAAAACAAAAACCTTGAAAACATGTAATGCATGATAAACCACATATACAGACACAAAGATAATTTACAAGCATAAGCAAAATAAAGATTGCATTGTTTGAACCTTAGAAAGAAAATGTATAAATACCAACTTCTAAACTCAGTAAAATTTACAGCTGCTTACTTCACCAAGTGCTGTGTGCAGTCTGTCATTTTTTCCTGCGTCGACCTCTCAACCAACCTGTACCGTTCACCCTGAGCACCCTCGGACTGAGGCCCATCGACCGGCGGTCCGCGGCACTGGGCAACACATGGTCTTCTGGGGTACGAGATGTTAATCACAGTTCTGATACGACTGGCAGCTGCTAGTTTCTCAAACCCAGCAGGTAAACACCCTAAATCTCTCTTCAGCCCACTTAAAAGGCATTTTGAACTTGTTCACTTGCTGAGCAGAAGCTTTCTCAGGGAAGTGCTTGTCGCTGGAATCACTGCTGAAGTGGCTATCCACTTACCCTGTGTGCCAAAACTGGTCTCCCTCTGCCCCCGAGTGTTAGGGCTGCAAGGTGGCTCAAACCCCGCCCTTAGGCTACTTGGTTCCTGGGTTACCAGCTCCCACCCGATTATAGCTCTGTGACCCTGAGGGCGGAGCTTGCCGGGGCAGATCGCTCACAATGGCTGCCTGTGACCCAGAGCCAAACACTATTAGCTCCGTCTGTCTCAGCGGCTCAGACTGGGGCCCTAGACAAAGGCCAAAATTCTCCTCACTCCCGCTCAGGCTCTCCCCAAGGCAGTTCAGCTGAGTGCCAAGTCCAAAGACACCAAAACAGTTCACAGGTAAGGTCTTTCTGGTTTGCAGTCTCGCTGCTACTGAACTTACAGTTGCGGGCGGGTTTAGACGGATTGAACACACGCGACCACTTGCCGGTTTTCCACTGTTTTAGTCCTCCTCTTGGGGTCCAGAAGTCTCTCTCTGACTCTGTGTATCCTCTCATGGGTGATGATAGGCAGATCCCACCAGCCAGACATGCCTGGAGTCCTATGTCTCCAGACTCACGGTTCCCAGATGCAAGGAAGCTGTTACTCGGCTGCCATCTTGCTCTGCCTCCTCATAATTTTATTTATAGAGTTCATTCACCTCCTCCGTTAGGTATATTCCTAAGTATTTCATTTTCTTTGAAACTATGGTGAAGAAAGTTGTGTCCTTAATTACCTTCTCATCTTGACTGTTATTGGCGCATACAAAGGCTACTGACTTTTGGACATTGATTATATATCCTGAAACATTACTCTATTTTTTTTTTATGACTTATAGAGGTCTTGTGGTTTAGTCTTTGGGATTCTCTTAGTATAAGATCATGTCATCAGCAAAGAGGGAGTGTTTGATCTCCTCTACTCCCATTTGGATTCCCTTTATTTACTTGTCTTGCCTAATTGCATTGGCCAGAACTTCGAGCACTATGTTGAATAGTAAAGGTGACAGAGGACAACCATATGTGGTTCCAGTTCTAAGAGGAAAATATTTCAGTTTTATTCCATTCAGTAAAATATTAGCTGTGGGTTTGTCATAGATAGCTTCAATCAGTTTTAGAAATATGCCACCTATGCCTATATTCTTCAGTGTTCTAATTAGAAAAGGAAGCTGGATTTTACTGAATGCTTTTTCTGAATCTATTGAGAGGATCATATGATCTTTATTTTTGCTGTTAATATGGTGGATAACGTTTATGGACTCGTGTGTGTTAAACCAGCCTTGCCCCCCTGGGATGAAACCTACTTGATCATGATGTATGACTTTTTTTATGATAAGCTGTAATCTATTGGCTAGGATTTTGTTGAGAATGTTTGAATCTATATTCATGAGTGAAATTGGTCTGAAATTCTCCATTTTGGTTGGGTCTTTTTCTGGTTTTGGTATCAGGGTGATGTTTGCTTCATAGAACGTGTTGGGGAAGACTCCTTCTTCCAAGATTTTTTGGAATAATTTCTGCAGTATGGGAAAAAGTTCTTCCTTGAATGTTTGATAGAATTCTGGGGTGAAGCCATCTGGACCAGGGCATTTTTTGGTTGGAAGTTATTTTATTTTCTTTAATCTCAGTGCTTGAAATTGTTCTGTACAGGAGCTCTATTTCTTCATGGCTAAGTCTAGGGAGAGGGTGTGATTCCAAATATTTATCCATTTCCTTCACATTGTCAAATTTCTGGGCATAGAGTTTCTGGTAGTATTCAGAGATGATCTCTTGTATCTCTGTGGGATCAGTTATTATTTTCCCTTTATCATTTCTGATTGAGGTTACTAGAGATTTTACTTTTCTATTTCTCATTAATCTGGGCAATGGTTTATCTATTTTATTTATTTTTTCAAAAACCAACTCCATGTTTCATTAATTTTCTGAATGATTCTTTTCTTTTCAATTTCATTGATCTCTGATTTGATTTTGGATATTTGTTTTCTTCTACTGGGTTTAGGCTTAGATTGTTCTTCTTTTTCTAATTCCATAAGATGGCTTGTGAGTTTGTTGATGCATTCTTTTTCTGTTTTTTGAATGTAGGCATTTAAAATGATAAATTTTCCTCTCAAAACTGCTTTCGTAGTATCTGACAGGTTTTGGTAGCTTGTGTCTTCATTGTTGTTATGCTCAAGGAAGTTAATGATTTCCTGTTTTATTTCTTCCTGCACCCATCTGTTAATCAACAGAAGGTTATTTAATTTCCATGCCTTTGTGTGGGTTGAAGGTTTTTGTTAGAGTTTAGTACCACCTTTAGTGCCTTATGGTCTGAGAAGATACAAGGTAAAATTTCAATTCTTTTGATTCTGTTGATATTTTTTGTGTGTCCCAGGATGTGACCAATTTTGGAGAATGTTCCATGGGGTGATGAGAACGACTTATATTCTTTATCTTTTTGATGGAATGTTCTATTTGTGTCTATCTAGCACAGTTGTTCTAGGATCTCATTTAAATCTCTTATATCTTTGTTTAATTTCTGTTTAGAGGATCTGTCCAGCTGTGTAAAAGGAGTGTTAAAGTCCCCTGTTCTTATGGTATTGTCAGATATTAAATTGGTCAGACTGAGTAAGGTCTGTTTCATGAATCTGGGAGCATTTAAATTGGGTGCATAGATATTTAGAATTGAAATATCTTCTTGTTGTATTTTTACCTTGACCAATATAAAGTGACCATCTTTATCTTTTTTAACTTTAGTTGCTTTAAATCCACATGTATCTGAAAAGAAGATCACAACTCCTCTTTTCTTATGAATTCCATTTGCCTTAAAAATTGTCTTCCAAACCTTGACTCAGTGTTTAAATTTGTCTTTGAAGCCAGGTGTGTTTCTTGCAGACAGCAAATGTATGGCTTCTGTTTTTTAATGCAGTCAGCTAATCTATGTCTCTTCAGTGAGGAATTCAAGCCATTAACATTTATTGAGATAATCGATAAGTGTGGTAGTATTCTATTCATCTTATTTTTGTGAGAGTCCATTGCTTAGTTTTATCTTTTGCATCATTGTGGAATTTGGTTCTGTCCTTTAATTTCTGAGTTCTTACTTTGCTGGTGATGCATTGTGATGGTCAGTGTTTAGAACAGGTTGAAGTATGTCATGTAGAGCTAGTCTTGTTGTGGTGAATTTCCTCAATGTGTATATATCTGTAAGTGATTTTATTTCTCCGTCAATTTTAAAGCTTAGCTTAGCAGGGTACAGAATTCTGGGCTGGAAATTGTTCTGTTTAAGTAGATTAAAGGTAGATGACCATTGTCTTCTTGCTTGGAAAGTTTCAATAGAGAAGTCTGCAGTCACTCTTATGTATATTCCCCTGTAGGTCAACTGGCACTTACTCCTGGCAGCTTGCAGAATCTTTTCTTTTGTCTTGACTTTGGACAGGTTCACCACAATGTGTCTTGGAGAAGCTCGGTTAGAGTTGAGGCAACCTGGGATCCGATATCCCTCTGAAAGCAGTGTGCCAGAATCTTTGGTGATATTTGGGAAATTTTCATTTATAATGTTCTCTAGTATGGCTTCTATTCCTCTGGGGTATTCTTCTTTCCTTTCTGGCATTCCTATAACTCATATTTTGGAACGTTTCATACGCTCCCATAATTCTGACAGTGAACCTTCTGCTTTCTCTCTCTTCTTTTGTGCCTCTTTAACTATTTGAATTATCTCTAGAACTTTGTCCTCTACATCTGAAATTCTTTCTTCTGCATGCTCTATCCTGTTGCTGATACTTTCCATTGCATCTTTAAGTTCCCTAATTGACTGCTTCAGTTCCTTCCGCTCTGCTATATCCTTTCTATATTCTTCATATCATTCATCTCTTATTTGATTCTGTTTTTAGATGTTCTTTTGGTTATTTTCCACTTTATTAGCAGTTTACTTCATTGTTTCCATCATTTTCTTCATTGTTTTCATCATGTGTATTCTAAATTCCCTTTCTATCATTCCTAACATTTCTTTGTAAGTAGAATACTCTGCAGTAGCTACCTCATGGTCCCTTAGAGGGGTTTCTCTGGACTGGTTCTTCATGTTGCCTGGAGTTTTCTGCTGATTCTTCCTCATGTGTGATTTCTTTTATCACAGAAAAAGATAGGGTTTCCTTGCCCTAATTTTCCTTTCACTTCCTCTTGCTCTTTACATTCCCATGCCTGTCTACTAAGGTTTTGATGAGTCCTTTTGGTGCAGGACCAGAAGGATGAGAAGGTTGAAAAGTAAGAAGGGATAGAAGAAAGAAAAAGAAAGAAAGAAAATATAGTGAAAGGAGAGGGGATGGGTAAAAGGGAATATTGACAAAAAGAAGAGAGGCACAGATAGAGGGAGACAGAGTAATATACGTGTACAGGGGGTACTTTGACACAATCTTAAAAAAAAAAAAAACCCAGCCTCTGGGGTTGCCCGGTGGGTGGTTCCCTTGAGTTCAGCATGTCTTTGGTAACCTGATCGTACACAGTGTCCCACCTCCACCAAGTAGAGAGGAAAGACAAAAATGCTAGAAATCAAACCAAAAGAAGCAAACAGAAAACTTTATGGGATAAAATTGGATGAAAACCAAATAATAGGGGTAGAAAGACTAGCAAAAAACTAAGTCGTAATAATTGAAAAAGGCAGCAATAGAAAATTGTATTTAAACTAGAAAAATGGAGAAAGAAAAGAAAGATAAAAAGTAAAAAGTCCGTATGGAAAAGGTTGAAATTAAAAAACAAAACAACAACATAAACAGAAAACAAACAACAACAAAAACATAAACAACCAAAAACAAAGCAGTATATATATCTTGTTGTATATTGTCTGGGCAACAGGTGGTCTTCTGGGGTATGAGATGTTAATCACAATGCTGATACCACTGGAGGCCTCCACTGATTTCTCAAACTCCACAGGATGGACACCCTAAATCTCTCTTCAGCCCTCTTAAAAGGCACTTTAAACTTCCAAACTTGCTAAGCAGAAGCTTCCCCAGGAATGTGCTTGTCGCTGGGATCACTGCTGACGTGGCTATCCAGTTACTCTGTGTGCCCAAACCGGTCTTACTCTGCCCCTGAGGGTTAAGGCTGTAAGGTGGCTCAGTTCCTGCCTTTAGGCTGCTTAGTCACTAGGTTACCAGCTCCTGCCCAATCCTTGTTTTGCAACCCTGAGGGGGGAGCTTGCTGGGGCAGTTCTCTCACAATGGCTCCCTGAGGCCCACAGCCAATCACTATTAGCTCCGTCTGGCTCAGCGGCTCAGTCTGGGGCCCTAGACAATGCCCAAAGTTCTCTGCACTCCTGCTCAAGCTCTCCCCAAGGCAGTTCAACTGAGTGCCAAGTCCAAAAACACCAAAACAGTTCACAGGTAAGGCCTTTCTGGTTTGCAGTCTTGCTGTTGCTGTACTTACAGCTGCCGGCAGGATTAGACCAATCGAACACACGTGACCACTTGCCAGTTTTCTACTGTTTTTGTCCTCTTCTTAGGTCCAGAAGTCTCTCACTGACTCCCTGTATACTCAAAGGGATGATTATAGACAGATCCCACTAATCAGAGATTCCTGGAGTCTTATCTCCCCAGATTCATGGGTACCAGTTGCAGGGAAGATGTTACTTGGCCGCAATCTTGCTCTCATGATCTTCAATTTTTAAATACTGTTGATCTCCATTAGTTGTTCCAGGACTGTTCTTTAAGCTCCTTGAGTCCATATCCCAACCTTGTACTATTATGTTTACAATGCAAGGCTATGTTTTTAGGAAAATGGAATGGCCAATTATTGGCCTTACAAATGCTTGAATCCCTGGAATTCTGACCAGTGGTCAGGGGGACACGTCATTCTTTCAGATTCTTCCCTTCATATTTTTAATGGTTCCCTAGTCACCTTTATCCTGTCTATCTGTGTCACCAATGCAGAGGTCCCATATTATTGGCTGTGAGGATTATTGCTTTAATCAGTTCCTTTTAGGATTAACTGCCAGTCTTTTACACACTTATGCTGTGGTAAGTAATACTACTGCCATATTAAGTTCCCTAGCCCAGTACTCTGGAAAGACCTTGCAACTCGCCCAACAGTCCCTGGCTAAACAAGTCCTGGATCACTGATTTTGATTATACTACTTGCTGGCCAAGCAAGGAGGAGTATGCACCCTAGCCAATACCTCCTGCTACTTCTATGTGAATCCCTCTGGACAGGTAGAAGCAAATATCCAACATATCCTTCCCTTAATCTGGCCTCTAGCTCCTCTCCTTCTCATGTTGATATTTGGCCCCTGCTTATTTAACTTGCTTGTAAGGTTCAAGTCTTCCAGACAGGAAGCCATCAAGTGACAGATGGTGTTAGACTTGCCACCATCAACATCGAACCACATCTATAGAGGGCCCCTTGCAGGATGCTGTGTGATGGGCCTCTGTACAGAAAGAAGCAGTTAGCAGACACCCCTCACTCTAAGAGAAGTTAGAGCAGCGATTTCCAACCTGTGGGTTGCAACCCCTTTGTAACAATGAAAATACATCCTGCATATCAGATATTTACATTACGATTCATAACAGTTGTAAAATCACAGTTATGAAGTAGCAATGAAAATAATTTTATGGTTGGGGTCACCACAATATGAGGAACTGTATTAAAGGGTCATGGCATTAGGAAGGTTGAGAATCACTGAGTTAGGATCACCTGTCTAGAGGGAGGAGTGAAGGGGGACCTGTATAGAGCAAGCAAGAATGAGGAACTGGAAAATGGCCCCTGGTGAGATGGAACAACAGGAGGACCACAGTCTCACAACTTGTTCAATCAGCATGCCACAGTCCCTGGTAGGGAAAATGGAACCTTGCATCATAAACTTTATGGCACCATGGATATGGGTGATGGTTCAACTGAAAACAATGCACTCCTATATCACATATGTTAGAAGCAAGCATGGTGATTGGTACAATATAGAATTCTTACTTTGCATATAGAAAAAAACAATCAGGAAAAGGGAACATATAGGAAAATATACAAGTCCCTAGATAAAGGAGTTCATGCAGCAACCCCCTCAGGACCCCTGAGATATGCTGGAGATGTTGCTTTCCTTTTTTCTCAATAAACTGGCTTGATTTCTCTTACTTACAGTCTGAATTGTTTCTTTGATTCCCGAGACCAAGGAACAGGCAGAAAAATTCTGATATCAGTAGAAATTTCTAGGCATGAATATCAGGGCTAGGAGAATGCAGGAACTAGAAATGAGTTACTTTAGACTGGGGTTGGGGAAAGGAATTTAGACTACAAGGCAGTAAATGGGGAAATATTTCAGACCCACACAAGCTATTATAGGATTGACTTTAGTCAGTGTAAGGATGGCTGTGTTTATAGTGAAATAATAGAAGAATGATTAATTCATAGTTTTTCAATAAGGACCAGATCTATCTCTCTGCCTGTTTTCTCTTGCTAGCAGCCTCTTCCCTCCAGCCCTATGGATTTCTGTTTTCACAAACCATTGAGGAACCCAATAGACCAAAAGGAAATGTAAATTCTTTTTCTTTACATTTCCCTAGCTCTTTGCCTTTTAGAATCTGTACCTTGAAGCATCACGTGATTCCTGAGTGTGAATAATCAGACCTCAGAATTGGGAACACCAGGAAAAATGTCTGCCTTCATTCTTCCCAGAGGAGAAGAATGAACACAGCATTCACATCGTCAATACATTATGAGTTTGACTACAATTAACTTTTGGACCCTGTTAAATTCAGCTACCCACTGGACCTCAGCATGGGCAATCTTCCCTTCTTTCTTTGGGATACCATGCCAGTTTTCTCACTCCTATATTCTCTCTCACCCCTACATTCCCCTCTCTCATTTCCCACTCTCTGCTCTCTTCTCTTTATTTTTCCCATCTCTTTATCTCCCACTGTCTTCTCTCTCTCTAATATAAAATAAACTTGTACTTTTATATCCCAGTCTTGACCTAGAGAAATTCTTTTTTCATGCAGCACAAATGAGCATTTCTAAACTGTCAATCAGACCACAACCAGGAACTGTGACAATATTCCCTTGATAAGAGCAAAAGATGTGACACACCAGTTAGCAATAGTTATGTATAAGAGCTGAGATGGTCTACATATATTATGATGGTCTACATATATTTTAATGGTCTATCTATCCCAGGGTTATGAAATACACTCTCTACCTGCCTTTTGTCTTGAGCCAAACCTCAGCACTTTGCATCTTTCCTCACTCTCTAAAGGTTTTGACTCAAATGGAAATTTTGCGATAATAATAATTATCCTATTGAGTGTAATAATTTCCTATTACTGTTGTAACAAATTTTCAAATCTTAATGGCTAAAAACACCTCAAATTTATGATCTTACAGTTATGGCGGTCAGAAACCCAAAATGGGTCTTACAGGGCTAAAATCAAGGAGTTTTTCCTTCTGGAACACAGGGCTACACTCCTTCTGATAGACCTAGGGAAGAATCTATTCCCTTATGTTTAGCACTTTCTAAAAACCGCTTGAATTCCTTTTTTAAGGCCTCTTTCTGTCTCTCTGATTCAGACCCTCAAACCTCTCTGACTCTCCTACCTTGGATATTAAGTCAAACATTATTCTGATTGTTTTTGGAAGGAGTGTTTAGGAATGATATTAACATTTTAATTGGTAAAATAGATTGCCCTCCATAATGTGGATAGGCCTCATCCAATAAACTGAAGATCAGAATAAAGGTCGGACCCCTTCTTGCATTAAAAGGAAATTCTCCAGAAGTTTGCCTTTGGGCTTCATCTGGAACATCATTCTTCTTGCTTCACATCAGCTCTCCTTGCTAGTCCACCCTGTGGATTAGACTTTCCAGTGTTCATAATCATATGAGCCAATTCATAACTCACACACACACACATATACAGCCAGAAAATTAAATTTGCAACTCATCCTAGAAAAACTGCTACATACCTCATTACTAAATATCACTATGGTCACCTTCAAAGTCACCTTAGAAATACTCCCCTTGGGAAGCTATGCAGCCATGCTAATATAGTCTATCTTTCAAAGCAATTTTGGAACTCTTTCGGGAATGTCCATCAGAACATTTGTCATATGAGGCCTGACAATTAAGTTCACAAACTCATCCTAAAAAAATTCTATACACCTCATTGCTGAATATCAATCAGTATGCTTGCTTGTTTTAAAGTACTTTCCTTGGGAAGCTATGTACCGACTCCAGCAACTTGTCCATACTACATACCTCATTGCTGAATATCACTGTGCTTACCTTCAAAGTACTCCCATTGGGAAGCTATGTACCAATTCCAGTGCCCAGTCCACTCTTCATAGCACTTTTTCTAGGACGAGTTCGCAAACTTAATTGTTATACCTCATATGATAAAAGCTATAATGACCATTCCAGAAAAAGCATTGCAAAGTAGGTTACGGTGGCTCACAGCTGTAATCCAAGCACTCTGGGAGGCCAAGGCTGGTAAATTGCCTGAGCGCACAGCTTCGAGTTCAGCCTGAGCCAGAGTGTGACCTTGTCTCTACAAATAGCCGGGCATTGTGGTGGGTGCCTGTAGTCCCATCTATTTTGGAGGTGGAGGCAAGAGAATCACTTGAGCCTAAGAGTTTGAGGTTGCTATGAGCTATTATGGCATGGCACTTTACCAAGTGTGACAAAGTGAGACTCTGTCTCTAAAAAAAAAGGAAAAGAAAAAGCATTGTAAAATTGCTTTGAAGGGTGGACTAGGCTCTGCTATAGGTGCATAGCCTCCCAAGGAGAATACTTCGAAGGTGACCATAGTGATATTCAGCAGTGAGGTATGTAGCACTTTTTCTAGGATGAGTCTGTGACTAATTGCTGTCATACAGTTAGAAATTTATGAACATACATAAATTTCTGATTAGGTAGAAGCTTATCATTTGTTCTCTGAGTAAAAAAAGACCAGATTAGAGAGCAGGTTGAAATGAAAACAGACATTCAGACCTGTCTGTTGGTACTCTATGTCTGAGGAGGGATGGACCAAACTGAATCTGTACAAAGGAAACCATGCGAAGGAAAGATGGTAAGAGGACAACTGAGAAAGAGGTAGTAAACAAGAGAAAACAATCCAAGTGCCATTGAACTTTTCCTGTGGACTTAACTTTGTAACTCCCAAACTTAAAAACAAAAATAAAAACAAAAAAATCTCAACTTCATGATATATCTCCTGGCCAAGAATCTCTAAGTAGCAGCTATAAAAAAACAGGCCTAAACTACTATGATTAGAAATATATTTTTGGGCAGTTCCTGTGGCTCAAAGAAGTAGGGCATCTGCCCCATATGCCGGAGGTGGTGGGTTCAAACCCAGTCCTGGCCAAAAAAGAAAAAAAAATAAACCTGCAACAACAACAACAACAAAGAAATATATTTATGAGTGGGAATATTCATATTGGAGGTTGTTGTAGTAAAAGCTAGGAGTTGAATTCTCAGCTGTCATTGCTCACCAGGGTTTAGCTACAGAGCTTTAGTTTCATATGTCCAAACATATTTGCTCCCAGATAAACTCTGCATAAACACAGACCTACTGAAAATACCTACATAGACCTACATCTATAAACATCCTTAAGCAAAATGATGAAAATAGACCCATACACCCCCACATATACAATGAAAGCACCAGATGTCAAAATACCCAAAGATACACTCAGATGAAAGGGTATATATATGGACAGAAGCACATACAAGCAGAAAGTTAAGTTAAAAAAATATATTATATTATTGCCCAGGGACATACATAAATGTACCAAAGAAGTACCTTAACAACAATGTAGTGGGCATAGATGCATAGATAGGCATGTATGCACAGGCATGCTTATGTCCAGAGATATAGCAAGAAAACTTCACTTACAGATATAAGTACCCAATGAACATGAATGTAAAGACAACAGGTAAAGAAAGCTGCTAACCCTGAACTCCTAAGCATCAGATTTTTTGTCTACATTTATTAAACAATTTCTCCAAGGGCATGCACATAAATATGTTACCAGTTAGCTCAGAGGATGATCATGAACCCAAAGGATGTAATAAAAGTGAATCAAAGTACTCACTCTTTCATGTGCCATGGTAAAGCCAGCCAAAGACAAAAACATTAGCAAGCTGCATGAAAACCACAGAAGTCTTTGGGTTATCTTATTAACCTCCTGGAAAACAGGTGAATTCTCCCAACTTTTATATAGTCATAAAATAGCTCAGCAACCCATTTAAAAAATTACTTTCATTCCACATGCTGAAGCTCCCAACACTTGCAATATGTCTAGAAAAAGAGAAATTTAGAGGAAATAAATAGTGCTGGAGGCCTGGAAAGTTGCAAAGGAACTAAAAAAGGGGAATTCATTAACTGGCTTGTTTCCTGATTCTGATTACTTCCAGTATACACAATGTACATGTGAGTTTCTAGTGTTGGAGATATGGTCCAAATTATAGTGGTGAGACAATATTCTTTAGGCTAAGTCAAGACCTCAGCTCCTTGAGGAGAGGCCTTGTTGCTAGTACCTTGGCCAACCTTTCAGAACCCCCAGAACTGGGCTTTGGTGGGGTATGGAAGGGAAGGGTATACTCACATAAGGCCAGTAATAGAGAAAAAGATGGTTTAAATTAGTCAAGACGAAATCCAAAACCAGTAGCTAAAATATACTGCACCTTCTTACATTGTTCAGGAAATATGTTAGGAAACGAAAAATCTCAGACTTTTATCTGAAATTATTAAGTAAGAATTCCGGGTCTGGTCAATTCTCTAGTACTGTGGTCCATAGTCAAGCTGCAGCCTGTTAGAAATCAAGCCACAAACAGCATCACCATCTGAACACTGCCTCATGTCTTATCCACATATTCCTTGTCAATGGAAAAACTGTCTTTAATGAAACCAGTCCCTGGGGCCAAAAATGTTGGGAACTGCTGCTTTAATACGTGAAGCCTTAGATGACATGAACAACCTGGCAATAAAAAATAAACGTTGTTGGGGGGTGGTGGCAAGATGGCTGGCTGAAGCCAGTTTCCACAGAGGCTCCTGTCCAGAAGAAGAGTTAAAGGACAGAAGTTTAGCGAGTAACCTGGTGGATTAGAGCTGTGCCAAGAGAGAAGGTTCAAGAATGCACATCAACCCTGCTGAGGCGAGCTGTGACCCAAAGGATACAAACAAAAGGTACAAAATCCATCTCCATGCTAATGGGAATCCCCTTCCCGATGAGAACAGCTAAGAGTACTCCATACAAACAAGCGATCAGAGTTCAAAAGTACTCCCATTATATCCCATGGGAGAGACCTTCTAAAAACTGGACCTACTTTCCCTACTAGGGTGCCATGGTACTCTCCTGCCAAGCATAAAACTGTATAAAACTGTGTATATTCTCTACTTGCAATTCTGAACTCCCAGAACTTCCCTCCACTCTCACTCTGAGGTCTGGAAGCCTGTCCCTCAGGAATCCAATTCTAGGGTATTTTCTTAAGAGGTGTGGACAGGGCATGGACTGCTGCTGGTCAGTGCTGATTCTGTGGCACAGGAGTAAGGAGAGGATGGTTGGCTGAGAGGGAACCATACAGGAGCAGTGGTGCCCTGAGGCACAGAGCCGCAGCGGCAACAATAGGGTTCACCCCAGGATATTACACAGTCACAACCCCTGTCTTTCTTGGCAACCAGAGGAGGCCGGGAATCTTCTCTGGTGGTAGCCACTGGCGGAACAGATCTGGAACAGAAACACAGGCCCCATGAGTAAAAGGTTTGCCTGAGGCAGTACTGCCTGGGCAGAGCATGAGGACTACAATATGCAGGCGAAGGGTCGGCAGATTCCCACGGTGAGGCTGACCCAAAGGACTGCTTTACTGAGACTAAGATGCACCTGGACCTAAGGGGATCAGCAGCTGAGAAAAAGGAGGGCAGGCAGAGGATGGAAGTGATAGCTAACCGTGCTGCTCAAATACAGACTGCAGATGAGACTGGGCAGCAACACAGACAGGGACTGAGGAGCAGGTTCTGTGAAATCAAACAGTGTCTCCTCTGCAGGGGAGTATAGTCAGGACAGAAACAAAATCTGCCAAGTTGTTCTGTTCTGTCAGTAATATCAATCAGGGTTGGGGCTGGAACTGAGTGAACAGCCCCAGGCTACATCAAGCACCTGAGGTTGTCAGGCCTCACCTCCCCCCACCGGATGGTGGCAGAGAGCAGTGGCCTGGCTGAGGAGACATAGATCTCCCTATGATTCAGGCAGGTGCAACCCCCTGGAGTATCTGCTCATTGGAGGCAAGTGAGTCACAGCCCCGTGGAGTTATCAATGACTGGGTGTGACAGAAGTGTAAGGCGTGGAAGGAGGCATCAACCGTCCCAGACTAATCTATTTGCTGGGTGTGTCCTCCTGACCTCACAGAGCATCAGAGCAAGTCATATTTGAGTTTTCAGCAGACCCCTGCGATCTAGTTGCCAGGGAATTTTTGAACTCTCCCAACCGAGATGGGTGCTGACTGAGACAATTGATTTGGACCTCTTGAACTGGGCGAATCACCTGAGGACTATTCAAGTAGTACCTTGGGTGTGTGGTTGTGGGAAGGTTTGATATTCCTTTTCCAATTGTTGCCTGTGGGGGGCAGGTAACTTAATTGCTAGTATTTCTCCACAGCTGAGACTTCAACACAGAGTAACTGATTCACTAGGGTAGTACAGAGACTAGCGGAAAATAAGACAGAGCCACATAGCCCCACCACACCAAGCAGGTCCCCAGTTACTCAGGCGATAGCACTATATGGGTCCTTGGCAAAGCTCCAGGGGAAAAGGTACAGATACCAGTCTCAGCGTTTGGGCAAAGGGCTGGTTAATCACTAGTCCTGGAGACCCCAACTCAACTTCTCTTTATCTGCTCATCTAATCAAATGATGTAAAATAATCATGGGGCAGAATCAACAGAAAATCTCTGGTAACATGAATGACCAGAGTAGATCAACCCCTCCCCAAGGAAAGATACAGCAGATGCTACTGAACATTCCATTCACAAACTGATGGCCGAGATTGCAAACAAGATTTATAGAATGAAGGAAAAGTTGGAATTAGAAATTCCAGGAGCAATTCAAAAATTGTCTCAAGAATTCAATGAATTAAAAGACAAAATCACAAAAGATTTTGACACATTGAAACAAGAATTTTCAGCCCTCAAAGACCTGAGAAATACAGTAGAATCCCTCGGTAACAGATTGGAGCAAGCAGAAGAAAGGAATTCTGACATTGAAGACAAAGCTTTTGAATGCTCCAAAACTCTCAAAGAGGAAGATAAATGGAGGGCAAAAATGGAGCATTCTCTCAGAGAGCTCTGGGATAATTCAAAGAAAGCTAATATTTGCCTAATAGGAATCCCTGAAAGCAATGAAGTGGCTTCAAAAGGCGCAGAGGCTCTTCTTCATGAAATTATGAAAGATTATTTTACAGACATGCCAAGAGATTCTGAAATTAAGATAGCCATTTCAGAACCCCAGCATGACTCAACCCAAATAAGACATCTCCCAGGCACATTATAATTAACTTCACTAAAATTAATATGAAGGAGAAAATTTTGAAAGCAGCCAGACATAAGAAAACCATAACCTACAAAGGGAAGAATATTAGAATGACTGCAGATCTCTCTGCTGAAAGCTTTCAAGTCCAAAGTCAGTGGTCATCGACTTTCAATCTTCTAGAACACAATAACTTTCAAACCAGGATCCTGTATCCAGCAAAACAGTTTCTTTTATGATGGAAAAATTAAAGACTTTAATGACATTCATGTTGAAAAAAATTGCCATAAACAAACCAGCTCTCCAGCGTATTCACAGATCTGTCCTCCATTATAACCAGCACAATTCTCTATTACAAAAGTAAACTCACTCAGAAACTTTTGATCAAACTCCAACTTCCACAGTGGTGAAAGGACTAAAAATGTCCACTGTACTTTTGAAAAACTCAATACTCAAAATTTTACCAGGCTTATCAATATTCTTCATTAATGTGAATGGCTTAACTTGTCTTCTAAAGAGGCACAGTTTGGCTGACTGGATAAAATACTCAGGCCAGTTATCTGCTGCATACAAGAATCTCATATTACCTTAAAATATAAATATAGCCTCAGGGTGAAGGGATGGTTATCTATATTTCAGACAAATGGAAATCAGAAAAAAGCAGGTGCTGCAATTCTAGTTGCAGATACAATAGGCTTTAAACCAACAAAAGTAGGGAAAGATAAGAATGGTCACTTCATATTTGTTAAGGGTAATACTCAATATGACGAGATTTCAATTATTAATATTTATGCCCCCAACCAAAATGTGCCTCAATTTATAAGAGAAACTCTAACAAACAAGAGCAACTTGATTTCTTCCATTTCCATAATAGTCGGAGATTTTAAGACTCTTTTGGCAGTGTTGGATACATTCTCAAAATAGAAGCTGACAAAAGAAATTTTAGACTTAAGCTTAACCATTCAACATTTAGATTTAACAGACATCTACAGAATATTTTATTCCAACAAAACAGAATACACATTATTTTCATCAGCCCAAGGAACATACTCCAAAATTGATTACATCTTAGGTCAAAAGACTAACCTTAGTAAATTTAAAGGAATAGAAATTATTCCTTGCATCTTTTCAGACCACCATGGAATAAAAGTTGAACACAGTAACAAAAGGAATCTTCATACACATACAAAAGCATGGAAGATAAATAACCTTATGTTGGGAGACAAGATGGCGGACTGAAGCCAGATTTCAACAAAGGCTCCCGTCCAGAAGGAGAGTTAAGGGACAGGAATTTAGTAAGTATCCTGGTGGACTTGAGCCTCACCAAGAGAGAAGGCTGAAGAACGCACATCAACACCGCTGAGGCAAGTTGTGATCACAAGGATGCAAACAAAAGGTACAAAATCCACCACCAAGCGGACGGGAGTCCCCCTCCCCCATGAGACCGGCTCAAGAGCCCCACAATTGAACAAGCGGGCAGAAATTAAAGGCCCTCCCACTACACTCCACGGGAGAGACCTTCTAAAAACTGGACCTACCTCCCCTACTGGGGTGCCGTGGCGTTCTCCTGCCGGACATAGGGCTGAATAAAACTTTGAGAATCCTTTGCCGGAAACCCTGAATCCCCGGCGCTCCCCTCCCGCCCACTGAGGTCTGGAAGCCTGTCCCCCAGGACTTCGGATCCTTGGGTGATTTCTCAAGGGGAGTGGACAGTCCCCGAGTTGCGACTGGTCAGCATTGACTCTGAGGCGCGCCGAGTGAGGAGAGGGCACCGGGCTGAGGGGGAGTCATGCCTCGCGGCACTTCCCTGCGGTGCAGTGCACCAACCCTCCCCGGGCATACGGGGCCCAAGACTGAATAAGACTCTGGCCTCCCCGCTGAGAGCTGAGAACCCCTACTCTCACTCGGGGTCTGAGGGCCTATCCCCCAGGAGTTCGGCTCCTTGGGTGATTTCTCGAGGGGAGTGCACAGTGCCTGAGCTGCGTCAGGTGAGCGCTGACTCTGGGATACGTGAGCGAGGAGAGGGCACTCTGCTGAGGGGAAATCAAGCCTTGGCGGCACTTCCCAGCGGTGCAGTGCAGGAGCCCTCCCCGGACCATAGTATTACGTGAAACTGAATGAAACTCTAGCTTCCCCCCCACTCCCAATCGGGGTCTGGGGGCCCATCCCCCAAGAGTTCTGATTCTTGGGGGATCTCTTAAGGGGTGTGGACCCAGGACAAACTGCAGCCGCTCAGTGCTGACTCTGGGGTGCGGGACAGAGGAGAAAAGGGTCGCCTGAGTGCCCACACCAGAGCAGCAGTTCCCTGGAGGTAGATCAACAGCCGGTTTTTTCTTTAACGGCAGAACGCTCACTTCTGGTTATTCTGAGGCCAAACTCCCTGTCTCCCTGGGCAACCAGAGGAGGCCACCTGCGACACGGCTCACAAACCCGGGAAGCTTCCAGGGCGGGGCCGACCCAGAGAGGTGTTCAGACGCAATTCTCCAACAGCAAAGACGTTTGAACTCAAAACAGCCCGTCTTCTGTAGGCGACGACAGGAACAGAGACAGAACCTCACAAAGTTGTCTGTTCTGTTCTGTTCTGTTAGCAGCATCCATCAGGGACGGTGCTAAGCCTGAGTGAACACCTCCTTCCCATCACCTGCATCAAACACTCAAAGATGTCAGGCTCCATCTCCTCCTGCTAGATAGTGGCAGTCTGCAGGGGCCTGGCAGACTTCCTTGCGATTCAGGCAGGTGCAAACACCTGGAGTGTCTGTTCACTGCAGGCAACTGGGTTAGCCATCTGCAGAGATAGCAGTGACTGGGTCCGACGGAGAGGCAAAGTGGGGAAGGAGACGTCAACCTTCCCAGACTGCTCTGTTTGCTGGGTGGCTCCTCCTGACTCCACGCTGCACTGGGGTGAGCTGTGTCAGAGGAGTCACCAGGCCCCTGTGATCCAGTTCCCAGAGACCTCTTGAACCCTTCCACCCGAGACAAGTGCCGATTGAGAGAGTTGATTCGGACCTTTTTAACTGGGCTAATAGACTGAGGACTTTTCAGGCGGTGCCCTGGGTGTGCGATTGTAGGAAGGTTTGATTCTCCTTTTCCAACTGGGGCCAGAGGTGGGCAGGCGGGGTGACTTAATTGCTGATTTTTCCACACAGCTGAGACTTCAAGCCAGAAGTAGAAGTTGCAATAGGATCGAACAGAAACCAGCTGAAAACAAGACAGAACCACTTTGCTCCACCACACCAGACAGGGCCCCAGTTTCTCAGACCACAACACTGTACGGGCCCTCGATAAAACCCCAGGGGAAAAACCAAAGGGAGTAAACCATGGGGCGGAATCAGCGGAAAAACTCTGGTAACATGAATAACCAGAATAGATCAACGCCCCCAAGAAAAGATACGGCAGATGTGATTGAAGATCCCATTCATAAACAACTGGCTGAGATGTCAGAAGTCGAATTCAGAATTTGGTTTGCAGACAAGATTAATAAAATGGAATTAGGAATTCGAGGAGAAATTCAAAAATTGTCTCAAGAATTTAACGAATTTAAAGACAAAACCACCAAAGACATAGACACACTGAAGCAAGAACTTACAGCCCTCAAAGATATGAAAAATACAGTAGAATCCCTCAGTAACAGAATGGAGCAAGCAGAAGAAAGGATTTCTGACATTGAAGATAAAGTCTTCGAACGCTCCCAATCTCTCAAAGAGGAAGAGAAATGGAGAGCAAAAACGGATCACTCACTCAGAGAACTCTCAGATAATTCGAAAAAAAACAACATAAGGGTTATAGGAATTTCGGAGAACGATGAAGTGGCTGCCAAAGGCACAGAGGCCCTTCTACATGAAATTATGAAAGAAAATTTTCAAGACATGCCTAGAGAATCTGAAATTCAGATAGCAGACAGCATCAGAACCCCAGCACGATTCAACCCCAATAAGCCATCTCCCAGACATATCATAATTAGCTTCACTAAAGTTAACATGAAAGAGAAGATTCTCAAAGCAGCCCGGCGAAAGAAAACTATAACGTACAAAGGTAAGAATATTAGAATAACTGCAGATCTCTCTGCTGAAACTTTTCAAGCAAGAAGAGGCTGGTCATCAACTTTTAATCTCCTAAAGCCAAAAAACTTTCAACCCAGGATCTTGTATCCAGCTAAACTGAGTTTCATCTATGATGGAGAAATTAAATACTTCAATGACATTCATATGTTGAAAAAATTTGCCATAAGTAAACCAGCTCTTCAGGATGTTCTCAGACCTAACCTCCACAATGACCAACCCAATCCTATACCACAAAAGTAAACTCACTCAGAAACTTCGGATCAAACTCCAACTTCCACACTGGCGAAAAGATTAAAAATGTCCACTGGACCTTTGAAAAACTCGATACCCAAAATTCCACCAGACTTATCCTTACTCTCCATCAATGTGAATGGCTTAAACTGTCCTCTAAAGAGGCATAGGTTAGCTGACTGGATACAAAAACTCAAGCCAGATATTTGTTGCATACAAGAGTCACATCTCAACTTAAAAGACAAATACAGACTCAGGGTGAAAGGATGGTCATCCATATTTCAGGCAAATGGTAATCAGAAAAAAGCAGGTGTTGCAATTTTATTTGCAGATACAGTAGGCTTTAAACCATCAAAAGTAAGGAAGGACAAGAATGGTCACTTCATATTTGTTAAGGGTAATACTCAATATGACGAGATCTCAATTATTAATATCTATGCACCCAACCAGAATGCACCTCAATTTATAAGAGAAACTCTAACAGACATGAGTAACTTGATTTCCTCCAGCTCCATAATCGTTGGAGATTTCAACACTCCCTTGGCAGTGTTGGATCGATCCTCCAGAAAGAAGCTGAGCAAAGAAATCTTAGATTTAAACCTAACCATCCAATATTTAGATTTAGCAGACATCTACAGAACATTTCATCCCAACAAAACTGAATACACATACTTCTCATCAGCCCACGGAACTTACTCCAAAATTGATCACATTTTAGGTCACAAGTCTAACCTCAGTAAATTTAAAGGAATAGAAATTATTCCATGCATCTTCTCGGACCATCATGGAATAAAACTTGAATTGAGTAGCAACAGGAATCTGCATACCCATACAAAAACATGGAAGTTAAATAACCTTATGCTGAATGACAGCTGGGACAGAGATGAGATTAAGAAAGAAATCACTAATTTTTTGGAACAAAACGACAATGAAGACACAAACTATCAGAACCTCTGGGACACTGCAAAGGCAGTTCTAAGAGGGAAATTTATAGCACTGCAAGCCTTCCTCAAGAGAACGGAAAGAGAGGAAGTTAGCAACTTAATGGGAAATCTCACGCAACTGGAAAAGGAAAAACATTCCAACCCCAAACCCAGTAGAAGAAAAGAAATAACCAAAATCAGAGCAGAATTAAATGAAATTGAAAACAAAAGAATAATACAACAGATCAATAAATCAAAAAGCTGGTTTTTTGAAAAGGTCAATAAAATAGATAAACCTCTGGCCAACCTACTCAGGAAAAAAAGAGTAAAATCTCTAATATCATCAATCAGAAACAACAAAGACGAAATAACCACAGACTCATCAGAAATTTAAAAAATCCTTAATGAATATTACAAGAAACTTTATTCTCAGAAATATGAAAATCTGAAGGAAATAGACTGATACTTGGAAGCACGTCACCTTCCAAGAGTTAACCAGAATCAAGTGGAAATGTTGAACAGACCCATATCAATTTCAGAAATAGCATCAACTATACAAAACCTCCCTAAAAAGAAAAGCCCGGGACCAGATGGTTTCACGTCAGATTTCTACCAAAACTTTTAAGAGGAATTAGTACCTATATTACTCAACCTGTTCCAAAATGTAGAAAAAGAAGGAAGACTACCCAACACGTTCTATGAAGCAAACATCACCCTGATCCCCAAACCAGGAAAAGACCCAACAAGAAAAGAAAATTATAGACCAATATCACTAATGAATATAGATGCAAAAATATTCAACAAGATCCTAACAAACAGAATCCAGCAACACATCAAACAAATTATACATCATGACCAAGTTGGTTTTATCCCAGGGTCTCAAGGCTGGTTCAAAACACGTAAATCTATAAATGTAATTCAGCACATAAACAAATTAAAAAACAAAGACCATATGATTCTCTCAATTGATGCAGGAAAAGCTTTTGATAATATCCAGCTTCCCTTCATGATCAGAACACTCAAGAAAATTGGTCTAGAAGGGACTTTTCTTAAACTGAGAGAGGCTATCTACAGCAAACCCACAGCCAATATCATATTGAATGGAGTTCAATTGGAATCATTTCCATTCAGATCAGGAACCAGACAAGGCTGCCCATTGTCTCCATTGCTTTTCAACATTGTAACGGAAGTTTTAGCCACCGCAATTAGGGAAGAAAAGGCGATCAAGGGTATCCATATAGGGGCAGAAGAGATCAAACTTTCGCTCCTCGCAGATCATATGATTGTGTATCTGGAAAACACTAGGGACTCTACTACAAAACTCCTAGAAGTGATCAAGAAATACAGCAGCGTCTCAGGTTACAAAATCAACATTCATAAATCGGTAGCCTTTATATACACCAACAACAGTCAAATTGAAAAAGCAGTTAAGGACTCTATCCCATTCACAGTAGTGCCAAAGAAGATGAAATATTTGGGAATTTACCTAACAAAAGACGTGAATGATCTCTATAAAGAGAACTATGAAACTCTAAGAAAAGAAATAGCTGAAAATGTTAACAAATTGAAAAACATACCATGCTCATGGCTAGGAAGAATCAACGTTATCAAAATGTCCATACTACCCAAAACAATATATAATTTCAACGCACTCCCTATTAAAACTCCACTGTCATATTTTAAAGATCCTGAAAAAGCATTACTTCTTTTTATATGGAATCAGAAAAAACCTCGAATAGCCAAGACATTACTCAGAAATAAAAACAAAACAGGAGGAATCACACTACCAGACCTCAGACTTTACTACAAATCGATAGTGATCAAAACAGCATGGTATTGGCACAAAAACAGAGAAGTAGATATTTGGAACAGAATAGAGAACCAAGAGATGAATCCACCTACTTACCGCTATTTGATTTTTGACAAGCCAATTAAAAACATTCAGTGGGGAAAAGATTCCCTATTTAACAAATGGTGCTGAGTGAACTGGCTGGCAACCTGCAGAAGACTGAAATTGGACCCACACCTTTCACCATTAACTAAGATAGACTCTCATTGGATTAAAGATTTAAACTTAAGACATGAAACTATAAAAATACTAGAGGAGAATGCAGGGAAAACCCTTGAAAAAATTGGTCTCGGTGAGTATTTCATGAGGAGAACCCCCCGGGCAATTGAAGCAGCTTCAAAAATACACTACTAGGACTTGATCAAACTAAAAAGCTTCTGCACAGCTAAGAACACAGTAAGCAGAGCAAGCAGACAGCCCTCAGAATGGGAGAAGATATTTGCAGGGTATATCTCTGACAAAGGTTTAATAACCAGAATCCACAGAGAACTCAAACGCATCAGCAAGAAAAAAACAAGGGATCCCATCGCAGGCTGGGCAAGGGATTTGAAGAGAAACTTCTCTGAAGAAGACAGGCGCACGGCCTTCAGACATATGAAAAAATGCTCATCATCTTTAATCATCAGAGAAATGCAAATCAAAACTACTTTGAGATATCATCTAACTCCAATGAGACTAGCCTATATCACAAAATCTCAAGACCAGAGATGTTGGCGTGGATGCGGAGAAAAGGGAATACTTCTGCACTGCTGGTGGGAATGCAAATTAATACATTCCTTTTGGAAAGATATATGGAGAACACTCAGAGATCTAAAAATAGATCTGCCATTCAATCCTGTAATCCCTCTGCTGGGCATATTCCCAGAAGACCAAAAATCACAACATAACAGGGATATTTGTACCAGAATGTTTATTACAGCCCAATTCATAATAGCTAAGTCATGGAAAAAGCCCAAGTGCCCATCGAGCCACGAATGGATTAATAAATTGTGGTATATGTATACCATGGAATACTATGCAGCCTTAAAGAAAGATGGAGACTTTACCTTTTTCATGTTTACATGGATGGAGCTGGAACATATTCTTCTTAGTAAAGTATCCCAAGAATGGAAGAAAAAATACCCAATGTACACAGCCCTACTATGAAACTAATTTGGGACTCTCACATGAAAGTTATAACCCAGCTACAACTTAACAATAGGGGGAAGTGGGAAAGGGGGGGGTGTGTAGAGGGAGGGGTATCGGTGGGATCACACCTGTGGTGCATATTATAGGGGTATTTGCGAAACCTGGTAAATGTAGAATGTAAATATTTTGGCACAGTAACTGAGATAACGCCGGAAAGGCTATGTTAACCACTGTGATAAAAATGTGTCAAATGGTTTATGAAGTGAGTGTATGATGCCCCATAATCATATCATTGTATACAGTTATGATTTAATAAAAAAAAATAATCTTATGTTGAATGATAGCTGCGTTATAGATGAGATTATGAAGGAAATTGCTAAATTTTGGAACAAAACAACAATGAAGACATGAATTATCAGAACCTCTGGGATACCACAAATGCAGTGCTAAGAGGGAAATTTATACCATTAGAAGTCTTCCTCAAGGGAACAGAAAGAGAGGAAGTTAACAACTTAGTGGGACATCTCAAGCAACTGGAAAAGGAAGAACATTCCAATCTCAAACCCAGTAGAAGAAAAGAAATAACCAAATTAGAGCAGAATTAAATAAAATTGAAAACAAAAAGGATTATGCAACAGATCAATAAATCAAAAAGTTGGTTTATTTAAAAGGTCAATAAAATAAATAACCTTTTGGCTAACTTAACCAGGAAAAAAAGAGTAAAATCTATAATTTTATCAATCAGAAGTGACAAAGATGAAATAACAGACTAATGAGAAATTCAAAAAAATTTTAGTGAATATTACAAGAAATTTTATTATCAGAAATATGAAAATTTGAAGGAAATTAACCAATACTTGGAAGCACATCACCTTTCAAGACCTAGCCAGAATCAAGTGGAAATGTTGAACAGGCATGTATCAAGGTCTGATTTAGCATCAATTATACAAAATCTACCTAAAAAGAAAAGCCTGGGACCAGATGGCTTCACGTCAGAATTCTACCAAACCTTGAAAGAGGAACTAGTACCTATATTACTCAACCTGTTCCAAAATTTAGAAAAATAAGAATACTACCCAACATGTTCTATGAAGTAAACATCACCGTGATCTCCAAACCAGGAAAAGACCCAACAAGAAAAGAAAATTATAGACCAATATCACTAATGAATATGGATGCAAAAATATTCAACAAATCCTAACAAACAGAATCCAGCAACACATCAAAAAAATTATATATCATGACCAAGTGGGTTTTATTCCAGGGTCTCAAGGCTGATTCAATATATGAAAATCTATAAATATAATTCAGCACATAAACAAATTAAAAAACAAAGATCATATGATTCTCTCAATTGGTGCAGAAAAAGCTTTTGATAATATACAGCATCCCTTCATTTTCAGAACACTTAAGAAAATTCGTATTAAAGGGACATTTCTTATACTGATAGAGGCTATCTACAGCAAATCTACAGCCAATATCATATTTAATGGAGTTAAATTGACATCATTTCTACTCAGATCAGGAACCAGGCATGTTGCCCATTTTCTCCACTGCTTTTTAAGACTTTAATGGAAGTTTTAGCCATTGCAATTAGGGAATAAAAGGTGATCAAGAGTATCTACATAGGGTCAGAAGAGATCAAACTTTCACTTTTCGTAGATGATATGATTGTATATGTGGAAAGCAACAGGAATTCTACTAAAGAACTCTTAGAGGTGATCAAGGAATACAGCCGTGCCTCAGGTTACAAAATCAACATTCATAAACCTGTAACCTTTATATATACCAAAAATAGTCAAGCCGAAAAATAAGTCAAGGACTCTATTCCGTTCACAGTAGTGCCAAAGAAGATGAAATATTTGGGAGTTTATCTAACAAAGAATGGGAAATACCTGTATGAAGAGAACTATGAAGCTCTAAGAAATGAAATAGCTGAACATGTTAACAAATGGAAAAACATAACATACTCATGGCTGAGAAGAATCAACTTTGTTAAAATGTCCATAGTAACCCAAAGCAATATACAATTTTAGTGCAATCCCTATTAAAACTCCACTGTCACACTTTAAATATCTCAAAAGAAATATTTTGTTTTATATGGAATCAGGAAAAACCTCAAATAGCCAAGACATTAATCAGAAATAAAAATAAAGCCAGAGGAATCACACTACCAGACCTCAGACTATACTATAAATTGATAGTGATCAAAACTGCATGGTACTGGCACAAAAACAGAGAGATAGATGTATGGAACAGAATAGATGTATGGAACCAAGAGATGAACTCATTATTTACACTTATTTGATCTTTGACAAGCCAATTAAATACATTCAGTGGGGGAAAAGATTCCCTATTTAACAAATAGTGCTGAGTGAACTGGCTGGCGACCTGTAGAAGACTGAATCTTGACCTACACTTTTCACCATTAACTAAGATAGACTCTTAGTGGATTAAAAAAGGCAAGAGAATCGCTTAAGCCCCAGGAGTTGGAGGTTGCTGTGAGCTGTGTGAAGACACGGCACTCTACCGAGGGCCATAAAGTGAGACTCTGTCTCTACAAAAAAAAAAAAAAAAAAAAAATTAAACTTAAGACATGAAACTATAAAAATACTAGAAGAAAGTGCATAGAAAACTCTTGGAGGAATCGGCCTGGGCAAATATTTTATGAGGAGGACAACTCGGGCAATTGAAGCAGCTTCAAAAATACACTACTGGGACCTGATCAAACTAAAAAGCTTCTGCACAGCCAATAACATGATAAGTAAAGCAAGAAGACAGCCCTCAGAATGGGAGAGGATATTTGCAGGTTATGTATCTGACAAAGGTTTAATAACCAGAATCCACAGAGAACTCAAATGTATTAGCAAGAAAAGAACAAGTGATCAGATCTCAGGGTAAGCAAGGGACTTGAAGAGAAACTTCTCTGAAGAAGACAAGCGCACGGCTTACAGACATATTATACAGCCTTAAAGAAAGATGGAGACTTTACCTCTTTCATGTTTACAGGGATGGAGCTGGAACATATTCTTCTTAGTAAAGTATCTCAAGAATGGAAGAAAAAGTATCTAATGTTCAGCCCTAGTATAAAACTAATTTATAGCTTTAATATGAAAGGGAGGGGAGAGGATGGACGGAGGAAGGGTAATTGTGGGAACACACCTACAGTGCATCTTACAAGGGTACATATGAAACTTACTAAATGTAGAATATAAATGTCTTAACACAATCTCTAGGAAAATTCCAGGAAGGTTATGTTAACCAGTGTGATGAAAATATGTCAAATGGTACATAAAACCAATGTGTGGTGCCCCATGATTGTATTAATGTACACGTCTATGATTTAATAATAAATAAATTAAAAAAAACACTGTCAAACCTTATTTCTACCAACAGCTCTAATTTCTTATCCCTCTCAACACTCCTCAAGAGCAACATAGATAGTTCTTTACTTTCAATTCTGTAACCCACTCAGTACAAGGAAATGTGAGCAGCGAGTGTCTACAAAAACCAGGGAGTAGGAAGAAAAAAAAAAAACACAAGGATATATCTAATCAGATCCAATTACCAAGTAAAATCTGTGTTCTGAGAACACCTAAACAGTACTTCCTTCATTTCCAAGCTGAGTATACCAAGGCTTACAGAAGAATGATTGTAACTGACCATCTACAAGCACACACAGAAACCCACCAATGGAAGTCAGATCTTCTGATACCTGACTCATTTATCAAATGCAACTAAATTGTACTGAAGCCAGAAAAGTCACCTGCGAGATGACTGAGAAGCTAAACTGAAGTAGTACAGCTGACCTAGTCTGCCTAGCCTTCCCCCACATACTTTCCATTCAGTTAAGTTTTATCCATGATTATTAGAATGTTTACCTCAGAAGACATGGGTAAGTTGTCACACATAGACAATACATGTTGTGATATTGGTAGAGTAAAAGTTACTTTGATGATATGATGTTTTATTTTTCTTTCTTCCTTTCTTTTTTTTTTTTTTTGCGGTTTTTGGCCAAGGCTGGGTTTGAACCCACCACCTCCAGCATATGAGGCTGGCTCCCTACTCCTTTGAGCCACAGGAGCCACCCCAATATGATGTTTTCTTTGATGATTCTCTTAGATATTTTGTTAAAGTGAAAATTACCTTTCTATTGTTTAAACATTTTGCATCATCAGAATGAAGACTACTTTGATGTTACTTCTTATCAGATAAAATTAAAATTTTCTGGATTAGTTTCTTTGTATTCCCATTAAGCAAACTATTAGAATTGTTACTGAGGCAGAACAGAATTGAGAGGCTACCTCACTGTTTTCCTGAATCACTGGCCTTGTGATAATAAAGCTTGTTTGGACTTAGCCCCCATCTCTGCTATTGGCTGGACAATGACAGACAGCTGGATCCTCTATATCCAGTAACCTTTCCATGACCAGAGAAATACTCAAATACTGGGTAAAAATACATCAGTTCTTCTTACCTTCTCAGAAACTGGTGTCTTGCTCTATATTGCATCCAACTGGCCCAGGGCCATTCAATCTAGTGATGTTAGTTCTTCCAGCTGTACCCTAAAGGACTCTAGATCAATACCAACCCAGAGCCACCCCTATAAGGAGGGATAGGGCCTCATTGAGAAATAATCTGAATGCCATTGCCAAAATAGGCTTCTGAGTCTGCCCACCTCAGATGGGTTGAACAGAGCTCAGCCAATATGTGAGCTGACATGTGTGTGGGTATTCTTTCAGTGAGACTATTTCTGGGATTCTGGTTCTTTCAAGTAGAATACCCCCCACCTGCATTGTGTTTGGAAAGCATATCTCGAATCCTAATATTACCATCAACAGATATTTACAGATTATCAACTATGTACAGGGCATGTATAGGCATAAGACATACTTCTATCTTTAACAGGTTTATTGTTATTGCTATTATCATTTGCGTATAATTATATCACCTCAGAGCTTATAAAGCACTTTCATGTTTCTTAGCCCTTTTGAGCCTTACAATGTTACTGGTGAGGTCCAAATTATTACCTCAAAGTTACAGATAAGAAAAGTGAGGCTCAAAGAGATAAAGTGATGTACTTCTTCCAGGTCACAAAGGTAGTAAGAGTCAGAGCCAAGAATCAAATCCAACCATGTCTAACTTCAAAATTGTTGACCTTATAGTACACAGAGTTGTAAAAGGGCAAAATTCACTGACATTCAAGTTTTGCTCAATAAATGTTTTCTGAGTGAGCAAATAATGAATGAGTAATGAGAAGAAGCAGCTTATATACTAGGGAAGATTCAGGTTGGGACTCATGGTAATGTATGTATGTGTGTATGTGGATGAAGTCCTTGAGCATATTGGAGTTGGTGGGACGCAGTGGGGAAAAGAAGGATCTTCTATCACTGAGCACATGTGTGTCCTGTGTGCTAAAAACTTTTTTGGGGAATATCCATAGATTCTATTTTATTCAATTCTTATAACAATCTTATGAGGCAGATGTTATTTAGCATCTCATTACTAAGTTGCAGAAACTCAGGTCCAAAGACATTGTGCAACTTGTCCAAAGTGGCAGAAAGAACATTTGAACTTGTGTCTATCCAACTCTGAAGTTTAAACTCTTTGTACTATACTAGTCTTCCTTAGAAACCTCCAAATTAAAATCTGAGAAGGAGATGCTTGTAGGAGTATGTGTGAATAAAGTAGGACTATGTGTGAAAAATGGACAATATAAACTGAATTGAAGTCCTTTGGGCCTACAGCAAGATGGAGATACATCAGGTACTTACCATGATTGGAATATGGCTCTTGGATCCTCTCACCAGCGGGGTTAGAGATATAAGAGGAGCTGAATGACAACTGGCTTCCCAAATGGAGTCCCAATATCACCCTCCTTTCCAGGGATATTTTTAGTCCCAAGTGTTTGGTTGAGACCTTGGGAAACAGAACCATTTATATCCCATAGGTAAGAGTAGCTTCTGAGGTGATGGAAAGATCTGAGCCAATCTCAGAGGTTCATTTTACCATTAATGGCCTACATATAAGCCCAGAGAAATCCCTAGATTAATAACAATTAACTCTACCTTGGCTGCTCCTCACCCCACCCTAAGGAGCTGTCATTTGTACCTGACAATTAGAAGGGAACTTTTTGAAGACTTGGCAGTGGGATGGTAGCAACTACTCAAAAGCCACTGAATTGCCGGGGAGAGGGGATACTTCCTAAGAGGAATGGAGAGAGAGGAGGAACAGCTGTAACCAGATTCCCTGCATTAGACTCCCCAGGCTGATTTCCTAGGGTATTATGAGACAATGCCTCATCCCCAGGCAAGGGAATTAGAAAATATGACAGGCATCTGCTGCTACTTTCATGACTTGATTTGTATCCACCATCTGTAGTTTCCTTAGGTGAGAGGGAGATGACTAGCAATCCAACTAAAGCTGAACTTGGATACAACCCGAGGTTTTGCATCCCAAGATTTAAGACATTGGTCTAGGACTAAAGTAAAATCACTTGGTGTCATGATAGAAAGTCAGGAAGTTGAATCCCTTAGTCATAACTCTGGTATAAACTTACATTTGTGGCCTTGGGTAGATTCCTTCCCCTGTATGATTTTTTTTCTCTGTCTGTAAAATAAAAGGATTGTGAGGCCTTTAAGGTCTCTCCTAGTTCTGACAGTGAAGGATTATCTCCCTGTCTTCAGAATTCTTTACACTTTCCTTTTACTGCCTCTCCAGCTTTTGGAGATTTCTGAGGGAAATGATGACACACAGGACCTAAGCCAGTAATTTCTTTGGCTTCTACCTTACTGGAATGCCGGGAAGGAGGCAAAGGGTTGGAGATAAACTCTGAGTTAAAGAACCCCATATGGTCTGTATACATGAAAGCCTTTTGGGAAACTTTGGGTCATGTGGAAGTGGAACTAGTGCTCCCAGACGTTTCAGAGATATTATGAAACTTTAGAAAGGAATGTTGTGAATTCCTGAACATCTTAGCATTCATGCAAATTGTGATCGAATGAAAGGGCTTGGGATATATTAGTACATGGTGCAAGGCCCAGAAAACAAAGAGCATAGATTTCCCCCTGTTGTAGCAGAATACAGAATTTTAGGTATGATAGACAAGGGACTGGCAGACAGGCCTGGTAGGTTGAATCTGAAAAGGCATACTCTGTAAGAATGGCCAGACTGTACAGTGAAATAATAGAGAAATTATTAACTCAGTTTTTTCAATAAAGACTAAAATCTATCTCTCTGCCTGCTTTCTTTGTCTCGTTAGCAGCCTCACTCCATTTCTTTTTTCACAAACTATTGAGGAGCTCAACAGACCAAAAGGAAACGTAAATTCTTTCTCTTTAAATTCATCAGCTTCTTTGTCTTTTAGAATTTTTTTTCCTTTATGCTTCAAGTCATTCCTGAGTGTCCAGGATTAAAAAAAAAAAAAAATAGGGATATGTCTTCAACCTTGCTGGAGGAAGTGCAGATTAATAAATTTTCAGAATATCTTATAAATTTGGCTAACATTACCTTTTTAGTCCCCCTTAAATTTAGCTGCCCACTGTATGTACCTTAAGGAGAGTATAAGGTATAGTTTTACTTTTATTTTCTTTGTCACCTGTTTCTCACTCTTCTTCATCTTCTTCTTCCACTCATCACCCTTCTCTCACTCCCTCTTTCTACTTCTAAAATAAAGTTATATTTTATTTTCATAATTGTAGTCTGGAGAAATTCTTTTCTCGTCCCACATGCAGCACCTACTGAGATTTCCACCCTAACACTCTGAAGCTCTGAGAGTTAACTCTGGTGTTAGGGGAAAGACTCTGGATTTTGAGGGAGTTAAATGAAAATTCCCTTACCCCTAAGGGTCTTTCCATGTTTAGTAGATAGTGAATAAGGGGGAAGGACCCAGGATACAGAAATGATAGATCTAGGTAAGATGCAAAAAAAGCAATGCTAGGATGATAGCACATATAGCAAGAATAAGATGGAGTTAGTCTGACTAGGGCTGAGATGCTACATGACCTTCACCTCATGCCTCCCATGAGGTGAAGGCCATGAGATGCTATATGACCTTCACCTCCTGCCTTCCATTCTTGTTGTTTTGTAAATTTAGCTTTAACCTAAAAATGTGTATCTTGAGTAGTTTAGCACAATGGATTTAAGAGATTAACTTTTGAATTGGAAATGTAATATGTCATCAGTTATGCTGACTATTGTTTATTACTATTTACAATAAGGGTTAATATGGTTTTTGCTTTGAACTTTTATGTGTAAAGCTGTAGTTTTGGAAATAAAGAGGCAGAACGGCCTTGGAAAGGCTACTCTCACTGTTCTCTAAAATTCCTGGCCTACTGATAATAAAGCCTGCTGGACCCAATCCCTGACTCTGCATTTGGTTGACAGTGACAGGCAGCCAGATCCTCTTCATGTGCTAACATTCTGGCAACCATGAAGGTCCTGCCTAAATTGCTGCAGTAAGTGTCATGCCATGGAAGCCTCGTGGTCACCTGAACAGGTGGACCTGGGGGTACAGTGCTTGAACACTCCTAGCAGTGCTTCCAGGAGATTTCTCCTGGATGGTCTTTGGGCTCTTCTCTCAAGCACCTGCCATTACCATCACTAACTAAGGTCTACAAGCAATATTCAGGTTGTTTGCTCAGAAATTCAGTTCTTGTCAGTTTTGGTTTTATTCATAAGAAATCTGGTGTTTCTGTATCTGGTCTATATTACAGTGTCTCAGCCTCTGTCCCTAAAAACAAATAGCCCTTTTTGACAGATTCTGTCTGATTGGTCTCAGTGTGGATACTCACCAATGGCTAAGAAAGAAATGAAGTTTTATTGTTTTCTTTTCTATTTTCTCTATACATATACATGTGTTTATTTTGTTTCCACCACTTTTGGTCTTCACAAAATTAAAAAGGCTTAAAATTTAATAACAATGTTCAAGATAAGGACTAGAAACAAAAACCTCATAAAGAACGGATGAAGATCAATACATTCAGAAAAGAAATCACATGATTGCTGCAATGAAATATTGAGCAATAATAATAATAATGATAATGCAAAAAAGTATCATTCACATTGTCGGATAAGAGTATGTCTATAATAGAATGCTTTGACTCTGAGGTTCAGTATGGAGTCATCAGTTAACTTCTCATTATTTTCTTCCAAAATCTCAAAAAAATAGACAAATAATATTTATAAATAAAAATAAAAGATAATTTCCAAAAACAGATCATGCCAAATCTTATAGACAATAGAAAAAGAAGAAATACTTCAAAATTATTCTACTTCATCTGGATATACCTGATATTAAAATTGGAAAAAATATATTATTGTAAAGGAAAATTACAAACATATTTCACTTATTAATGAAGATTCAATATTCTAAACAACATATTAACAAGTTGAATTAAAGATTAATGTTCAAGAAATGTACTTTGGTCAAAATTAAATCCAATTTATGTGAGAATTAGTCACTATTTTCTTTTATTTTTTTTCTTTTACTTCTCCTCACCCACTCCCCCATCTCTGTCTGCTCTCCCCTTCCTCCATTTCCTCACTGTGTCACTAATTGTCATTAATTGTCCTCATATCAAAGATGAATACATAGGATTCATACTTCTCCATTCCTGTGAGGCTTCACTGAGAATAATGTGTTCCACCTACATCCAGGTTAGTACGAATGCTGCAAAATCTCCATTTTTTCAATGGCTGAATAGTATTCCATGGTATAGATATACCACAGCTTGCCAATCCATTCCTGGGTTGAAGGGCATTTAGGCTGTTTCCACATTTTAGCAATTGTAAATTGAGCTGCGATAAACAGTCTAGTACAAGTGTCTTTATAATAAAAGGGTTTTTCTCCTTTTGGATAAATGCCCAGTAATGGGATTGCAGGATCAAACAGGAGGTCTAGGTTGAGTTCTTTGAGGTTTCTCCATACTTCTTTCAAAAAGATTGCATTAGTTTACAGTCCCACCAGCAGTGTAAAAGTGTTCCTTTCTCTCCATATCCACGACAGCATCAGCATTTTTGAGATTTTGTTATATAGGCCATTCTCGATGGGGTTAGATGATATCTTCTTCATAAAGTGTTTCCCCAGGCCAATATCTGTCAGTGTTTTTTCTATTTTTTCTTTGAGCATTTTTTATCATCAGCAAAGATGGAGAGTTTGACCTTCTCTGATCCCATTTGTATGAACTTTATTTTCTTGTCTTGCCTAATTGAATTGGCTAGAACTTCCAGCACTATGTTGAATAGTAATGGTTACAGAGGACAACCTTGTCTGGTTCCACTTCTAAGTGGAAAAGCTTTCTGTTTAACTCCATTCAGTAAAATATTAGCTGTGACTTTTCATAGATAGCTTCAACCAGTTTAAGAAAGTGACACCTATGCCTAAATTCTTCAGTGTTCTAATTGGAAAAGGATGCTGGATTTTATCAAATGCTTTTTCTGCATCTATTGAGAGGATCATATACACTTTGTTTTTGCTTCTGTTGATATGGTGACTAACAAATATGAATTTATGTATATTAAACCAGCCTTGCATCCCTGGGATGAAACCTACTTCATCACGATGTATGGCTTTTCATGTTAATTGTTAATTTATAGCTGTGTACATTAGTGCAATCAATGGGTACAATGTGCTGGCTTCATATACAACCAGAAATATTCTCTGCAAACTGTTCAATGTAGCCTTCATGGCATTTTCTTAGTTATTGTATGTAGACATTTGTATTCTGCATTTAGTAGGTTTCGCCTGTACCCATTCTAAGATGTACCACAGGTGTGGCCCCACCCTCTACCCTCCCTCCATCCTAACCTCCCCACTCCCTTCTCCTGCCTTGGCCCTTTCCCCATATTCTTGTGCTATAGTTGGGTTATAGCCTTCATATGAAAGCTATAAATTAGCTTCATAGTAGGACTGAGAACATTGGATACTTTTTCTTGCATTCTTGAGATACTTTGCTAAGAAGGATATGTCCCAGCTCTATTCATGTAAACATGAATGAGGTAAAGTCTCCATCTTTCTTTAAGGCTGTATAAAATTTTATGGTATACTTGTACCACAATTTGCTAGTCCATTCGTGGGTTGATGGGCACTTGGGCTTCTTCCATGACTTAGCAATTATGAATTGGGCTGAAACAAACATTCTGGTACAGATGTCTTTGTTATATTGTGATTTTTGGTCTTCTGGGTATATACCTAGTAAAGGATTTATAGGATCGAATGGCAGGTTTATTTTTAGATCTCTAAGTATTCTCCAAAAAATCCTTCCAAAAAGAACGTATTAGTGTGCATTCCCACCAGCAGTGTAGAAATGTTCCCTTTTCTCCACACGAATTCCAATATCTCTGGTTTGGGGATTTTGTTACGTGGGCTACACTTACTGAGGTTAGGTGATATCTCAAAGTAGTTTTGATTTGCATTTCTCTGATGATTAAGGATGATGAGCTTCTTCTCATGTGTTTGTAAATCATGCATCTGTGTTCTTTAGAAAAGTTTCTCTTCAAGTCCTTTGCCCACCCTGAGATGGGATCACTTGTTCTTTTCTAACTAATACGTTTGAGTTCTCTGTGGATTCTGGTTATTAAATCTTTATCGGAGATATAACCTGCAAATATTTTATCCCATTCTGAGGGCTGTCTGCTTGCTTTTCTTACTATGTTCTTGTCTGTGCAGAAGTTTTTAGTTTGATCAGGTAACAGTAATGTATTTTTGATACTGCTTCAATTTCCTGGGGAGTCCTCCTCATAAAGTTTTCAACCAGGCTGATTCCTTCGAGAGTTTTCCCTGCACTTTCTTCAAGTATTTTTATAGTTTCATGTCTTAAGTTTAAATCTTTTATCCAGTAAGAGTCTATCTTAGTTAATGGTGAAAGGTGTGGGTCCAGTTACAGTCTTTTACAGGTCGCCAGCCAGTTCACACAGCACCATTTGTTAAATAGGGGATCTTTTCCCCACTAAATGTTTTTAATTGGCTTGTCAAAAATCAGATAACAGTAAGTAGCTGGATTCATCTTTTTGTTGTAGATTTCTGTTCCAGACAGAATTCTTGCATTCTTGAGATACTTTGAATTCTCTGTTTTTGTGCCAGTACCATGCTGTTTTGAGCACTATCAATTTATATTACAGTCTCAGGTCTGGTAGTGTGATTCTTCCTGCTTTGTTTTTATTTCTGAGTAATGTTTTGGCTATTCGAGGTTTTTTCTGATTCCATATAAAACAAAGTATTATTTTTTCAAGATCTTTAAAATATTATGATGGAGCTTTAATAGGAATTGCATTAAAATTATATATTGCTTTGGGTAGTATACACATTTTAACAATGTTGATTCTTCCCAGCCATGAGCATGGTATGTTTTTTTCATTTGTTAACATCTTCAGCTATTTCTTTTCTTAAAGTTTCATAGTTCTCCTTATAGAGATCTTTCACGTCCTTTGTTAGATAAACTCCCAAATATTTCATCTTCTTTGTCACTACTGTGAAAGGAATAGAGTCCTTGACTGTTTTTTTCGGCTTGGCTATTGTTGGTGTATATAAAGGCTACAGATTCATGAGTGTTGAATTTGTATCCTGTGACATTGATGTATTTCTTGACCACTTCTAAAAGTTTTGTAGTAGAATCTCTAGTGTTTTCCAGATATATAATCATGTCATCTGCAAAGAGTGAAAGTTTGATCTCTACTGACCCTATATAGATACCCTTGATCTCCTTTTCTTTCCTAATTGCAATGGCTAAAACTTCCATTACAATGTTAAGAGCAATGGATACAATGGGAAACCTTGCCTGGTTCCTGATCTAAGTGGAAATGATTTCAATTTAACTCCATTCAATACGATGTTGGCTGTGGGTTTGCTCTAGATGGCCTCTAATAGTTTAAGAAATGTCCCTTCTTTACCAATTTTCTTAAGTGTTCTGTTCATGAAGGGATGCTGGATATTATCAAAAGTTTTTCTGCATCAATTGAGATAATCATATGGTCTTTATTTTTTAGTTTGTTTATGTTCTGAATTACATTTATAGATTTTCGTATATTGAACCAGCCTTGAGATCCTGGGATAAATCCCACTTGGACATGTTGTATAAATTTTTTGACGTGTTGTTGGATTCTGTTTGTGAGTATCTTATTGAGTATTTTTGCATCAATATTCATTAGTGATATTGGTCTATAATTTTCTTTTCTTGTTGGGTCTTTCCCTGTTTTAGGGATCAAGGTGATGTTTGATTTGTAGAATGTGTTGAGTAGTATTCCTTCTTTTTCTATATTTTGGAAGAGGTTTAGTAGCATAGGTACTAGTTCATTAATGGTTTGGTAAAATTCTGACGTAAAGCCATCTGGTCCTGAGATTTCTTTTTAGGGAGATTTTGTATAGTTGATGCTATTTACGAACTTGATATAGGCCTCTTCACCATTTCCATTTCATTCTGGCTAAGTCTTGGTAGGTGGTGTACTTTCAGGTATTGGTCAATTTCTTTCAGATTTTCACATTTCTGAGAATAAAGTTTCTTGTAATATTCATTAATAATTTTTTGAGTTTCTGAGAGGTCTTTTGTTATTTCATCTTTACCTTTTCTGATTGATAAAATCAGAGATTTTGCTCTTTTTTTTTTCCTGGTTAGGTTGGTCAAAGGTTTATCTATTGTATTGATCTTTTCAAAAAGCCCACTTTTGGATTTATTGATCTGTTGTATAATTCTTTTATTTTCAATTTCATTTAATTCTGCTTTGATTTTGCTTATTTCTTTTCTTCTGCTGGGTTTAGGGTTGGAATGTTCTTCCTTGTCCAGTTGCTTGAGTTGTCCCATTAAGTTATTAACTTTATCTCTTTCCGTTTTCTTGAGGAATGCTTGCTATCAATTTCCCTCTTAGGACTGCCTTTGAAGTATCCAAGAAGTTCTGATAATTTGTATATTCATTGTTGTTTTGTTCCAAAAATTTGGTGATTTCCTTATTAATCTCTTCTATAACCCTTCTGCATTTCAGCATAAGGTTATTTAGCTTCCATGTTTTTGTATGGGTATGCAGATTCCTGTATTTATTGAGTTCAACTTTTATTACATGATGGTCTGAGAAGATACAAGGAATAATTTCTATTTTTTTTAATTTGCTGAGGTTAGATTTGTGGCCTAGGATGTCATCGATTTTTGAGTATGTTCTGCAGGCTGATGAGAAGAATGTGTATTCAGTTTTGTTGGGATGAAATGTTCTGTAGATGTCTGTTAAGTCCAGATGTTGAATGGTTAAGTTTAAATCTAAAATTTCTTTGCTTAGCTTCATTTTGGAGGATCTATTCAGCACTGCTAAAGGGGTGTTAAGATCTCCAACTACTATGGAACTGTAGGAAATGAAGTTGCTCATGTCTGTTAGAGTTTCTTTTATAAATTGAGGCGCATTCTCGTTTGGTGCATAAATATTAATAATTGAACTCTCATCATATTGAGTATTACCTTTAACAAATATGAAGGGTCCATCCTTATCTTTCCTTATTTTGGTTTGTTTAAAGCCTATTGCATCTGTAAATAGGATTGAAATGCCTGCTTTTTCTGCTTCCCATTTGCCTGGAGTATAGATGACCATCCCTTCACCTTGAGTCTATATTTGTCTTTTAATGTAAGATGAGATTCTTGTATGCAATAGATATCTGGCCTGAGTTTTTTTATCCGGTCAGCCAACCTGTGCCTTTTTTTATTTTTTATTTTTTGTAGAGACAGCGTCTCACTGTACCGCCCTCAGTAGAGTGCCGTGGCGTCACACGCAGCTCACAGCAACCTGCAGCTCTTGGGCTTATGTGATTCTCTTGCCTCAGCCTCCCAAGCAGCTGGGACTACAGGCGCCCGCCACAACACCTGGCAATTTTTTTGTTGTTGTTGCAGTTTGGCCGGGGCTGGGTCCGAACCCGCCACCCTCGGTATATGGGGCCGGCGCCCCACTCACTGAGCCATAGGTGCCACCCCAACATGTGCCTTTTTAAAGGACAATTTAAACCATTCACATTAATTGAGAATATTGATAAGCTTTCTAGAGTCTGGTGGAAATTTTTAATACTTTTGCAACTGTGGAAGTTGGAATTTGATCAAAATTTTCTGGGTGGGTTTACTTTTGTGGTGGAGGATTATGCTGGTCTTTATGGAGGATAGGTTTGAGAATATCCTGAAGAGCTGGTTTAGTTAAGGCAAATTTCTTCAACATGTGAATGTCATTAAAGTATTTAATTTCTCCATCATAAATGAAACTCATTTTAGCTGGGTATAGGATACTGGGTTCAAAGTTATTTTGTTTTAGGAAATTAAAATTCAATGACCATCCTCTTCTAGTTTGAAAGGTTTCAGCAGAGAGATCTACAGTTATTCTAATATTCTTCCCCATTACCTAATGGTTTTCTTTCATCTGGCTGCTTTCAGAATTTTCTTTTTCATATTAATTTTAGTGAAATTGATTATGTTGTGTCTGGGGTATGTCTTATTCAGGTTGAGTCATGCTGTAGTTCAGAAACTGCTATCTGAATTTCAGTCTCTTGGCATGTCTGGAATGTTCTCTTTCATAATCTCATGGAGAAGAGACTTTGTGCCTTGTGAAGCCACTTCATCACTTTCGGGGACCCCTATAAGACGAATACTGATGTTCTTCAAATTATCACAGAGCTCTCTGAGACAGTGATCTGTTTTTGCCCTCCATTTCTCTTCCTCTTTGAGAGTTTGGAAGCATTTAACAGCTTTGATTTCAATGTCAGAAATCCTTTCTTCTGCTTGTTCCATTCTGTTGCTGAGGGATTATACTGTGTTTCTCAGATCTTTGAGGGCTGCAACTTCTTGTCTCAATGTGTCAAAATCTTTGGTCACTTGGTCTTTAAATTCATTTTATTCTTGAGACATCTTTTGCGTTACTGCTTGGAATTCTAATTCAATCTTATTTGCTCTCCAGATTCTGAATTAGATTTCTTAAATCTCAGCTATTTGTTTGTGCATGGGATCTTGTGCTGTGTGTGCCCCATTGTTACTTGGGGGAGTTGATCTACTATGATTATTTATATTGCAAGAGTATTTTTGTTGATTTCACCTCATGATTGTTCTTTATCATTGCCTCTCATCTTCCTCAGAGTTGGGGAGGTGTTTCTCTGGGATTAGACCCCAGTGGCATCACTCTACTGTTGCTGGATCTTTCTAGGGAATGTAGTTAGCTCCTCTGGGGCTGCCCTAGCCAGGGAGTTATGGTTGTGGGAGAAGCTCCAGAGTGTGACACACCCATATTCAGCAAGAGAGCTGGGGGTGGTGCACACGGTTCTGGGAGTGCCTGGCGCCCAGTGACTTTGGCTCAGAGGTCCCAAGACTCCATCAGTCTCTGGCCAGGAGAAGGGCTCTGTGCAGAGGCAGGGAGGGCTCTGGAGTGCACACGGCTACCAGAGTCCCTGGCCAGATTATCGGGCTGGTGTGGAAGCAGGGAGGGTGCAGGAAGGATGATGCGGGGTTGCGCTGCACCTGGAGTTCCTGGTCAGGGTGTGTAGAGGCTCAGCGGGCACAGGTCGTGGGTTGTGGCACCACTTGTATGGAAGTCCGGGCAGGTGCTGGTCACAGGTCGTGGCACAGCTCTTGCAAAGGTCCGAGCTGGCACTGATTGCGGGTTGGCCGCTGTACAGCTCTTCTGGAGGTCCCGGCAGACTTCGGTCATGGGTCACGGTGCAGGCATGCCTTGTTCACAGGCACAGTGCAGCTCTTGCGGAGTTCCAGGAGGGCGCCCATAGCGGGTGGCACCATAGCTCTTCTGAAAGTCCGACCAGGCACCGATTGCAGGTGCGGGTCGTGGTGCAGTTCTTACAGAGGTATGGGCGGGTGCTAGTAGCAGGTTGTGGCACAGCTCTTCCACAGGTCCGGGCAGTTGCCGATCGCGGGTCATTGGCCATGCTGCAGCTCTTTCAAAAGTGCCAGCAGGTGCCGGTTGTGTGTCCCGGCGCAGCTGTCATGGAGGTCCGGTTGGGCACCGGTCGTGGGCCACAGTGCAGCTCTTTCGGAGGTACTAGTGGGTGCTGATCGCAGGTTGCGTGTCTCAGCACAGCTCTTCTGGAGGTCTGGGTGGGCCAAAACCACAGACTTTTTTGTGTATCTATGTAAGCCTTTTGAACCTTGTCCTTTTGGAAAGACTTCAGACCAGTGTTCAGTTACTGTAATATGGCTGCCTTCTCTGCAAATAGGAAAGGTTACATGCAGCCCCAGTCAACAGGCTAGAGTGGAAGGGAGCAAGGCCTCGCCAAATATGGTTGAAAAAGACTGTGAGCCTCTACCCAGGATCTTGAAGCCAAGGTGGTGTTTTGTTCTTCTCATAATGGTGGCAAATAAGTAAGAAAAGAGTACACTATCTTCAGATAAATTAAGTCTGAAATTCTCCCTGGAGGTGGAAGAAGGGGCTCTCCTCTGGTAACTTACTGGTTTGATGTATGACTTTTTTGATGATAAACTGTAATCTATTGGCTAGGATTTTGTTGAGAATTTTTGCATCTATATTAGTTAGTGAAATTGGTCTAAAGTTATTTTTATTTGGGTCTTTTCCTGGTTTTGATATCAGGGTGATGTTTGCTTCATAGAAAGTGTTAGGGAAGATTCCTTCCTCTTCAATTTTCCTGGAATAATTTCTGCAGTATAGGAATAAGCTCTTCTTTGAAGGTTTGATAGAATTCTAGGGTGAAGCCATCCAGGCCAGGACATTTTTTTGTTAGGAGATTTTTTTATTGTTTCTTTGATCTCAGTGCTTGAAATTGATCTGTTCAGGAGACATATTTCATGTGGGCGATGTCTAGGGAGAGGATATGATTCCAAATATTTATCCATTTCCTTCACATTATCAGATTTCTGGGCATAAAGCTTCTGTTAGTATTCAGAGATAATCTCTTGTATCTTTGTGGAATTAGTTGTTATTTCCCCTTTATCATTTCTATTTGAGGTTACTAGAGATTTTGCTTTTTTTATTTCTAGTTAATCTGGACAAACATTTTTCTATTTTATTTATTTTTTCAAAAAACCAACTCCTTGTTTTATTACTTTTCTGAAATATTCACTTGTTTTCAATTTCATTGATGTCTAATTTAATTTTAGATATTTATTTTCTTCTGCTGGGTTTCAGCTTTGATTGTTCTTCTTTTTCCAATTCCATTAGATGGCTTGTGAGTTTGTTGATGTGCTCTCTTTCTGTTTTTCAAACGTAGGCTTCTAAAGTGATAAATTTCCCTCTCAGGACTGCTTTAGCTGTATCCCACAGCTTTGAAGGTTTCATTGTTGTGTCTTCGTTGTTGTTATACTCGAGGAAGTTAATGATATCCTCTTTTATTTCTTCCTGATCCCAACTGTCATTCAGCATAAGATTGTTTAACTTCCTTGCCTTTGTGTGAGGTTAAGTGTTTTTGTTGGAGTTTAGTTCCACTTTTATTTCCTTGTGGTCTGAGAAGATGCAAGGTAAAATTTCAATTGTTTTGATACTGTTGAAGTTTGTTTTGTGGCCTAGGATATGATCAATTTTCGAGAATGTTCCATGGGACGATGAGAAGAATGTATATCCTTTATCTTTGGGATGGAGTGTTCTATTTATGTCTATCAAGCACAGTTGTTCTGGGGTCTCATTTAAATCTCTAATATATTTGTTTAATTTCTGTTTAGAGGATCTGCTCAGCTCTGAGAGTGGGGTGTTAAAGTCCCCTGTTATGGTGTTTTAGGATATCATATTACTCAGACTATGGAAAGTCTTTCAAGAATCTGGGAGCATTTAAATTGGGTGCATAAATATTGAGAATTGAAACGTCTTCTTGGTGTATTTTTCCCTTGACCAATATGAAGTTACCATCACTGTCTTTTTTGAATTTAGTTGCTTTAAATCCACATATATCTGAAATAAGATTGCAACCCCTCTTTTCTTATGAATGCCATTTGCCTGAAAAATTGACTGCCAACCCTTAACTCTGAGTTTTAATTTGTCTTTTGATGTTTGATGTGTTTCCTGCAAACAGCATATAGATGACTTGTGTTTTTTAATCCAATCTATGCCTCTTCGGTGGAGAATTCAAGCCATTGACATTTATTGAGATAATTGATAAGTGTGGTAGCATTCTATTCATCTTATTTTGTAAAAGTCCATTGCTTAGTTATGTCTTTTGCATCATTGTGGAAGCTAGGTATTGTCTTTTAATTTCTGAGTGTTTACTTGCCTGAAGGTTCATTGTGAAGGTCAGTGTGTAGAACAGGTTGAAATATTTCATGTAATGCTGGTCTTGTTGTGGCAAATTTCCTCAATGTTTGAATATCAGTAAAAGATTTGATTTCTCCATCCATTTTGAAGCTTAGCTTAGTGGGATATAGAATTCTGGGCTGGAAATTGTTCTGTTTAAGAATATTAAAGATAGATTAATATAGTCTTCTGGCTTGAAAAGTCTCATTAGAAAAGTCCACAGTCACCCTGATAGATTTGCCCCTGTAAGTCAGTTGACACTTACTCCTGGAAGCTTGCAAAATCTTTTCTTTTGTCTTGAATTTAGATAGATTAATCACAGTATGTCTTGGATAAGCTCTATTTTTGTTGAGGCGACCAGGGGACTTATATTTCTCTGAAAAGAGTGTCAGAATCTTTGGTGATATTTAGAAAATTTTCAGTTATAATATTCTTTAGTATGGCTTACATTCCTCTGGAGCATTCTTCTTCCCCTTCTGGAATACCTATAACTCATATATTTGAACACTTCATAAAGTCCCATAATTCTGTTAGTGAACATTCTGCTTTCTCACCATTCTTTTCTGCCTCTTTAACTATACGAGCTATCTGAAGAGCTTTACCCTCTACCCTAAGATTCTTTCTTCTGCATGATCTAATCTGTTGTTGATACTTTCTATTGGATCTTTAAGGTCCCTAATTGACTGCTTCAGTTCCTTCAGCTATGCTATATCCTTTCTATATTCTTCATACCATTCATCTCTTATTTGATTCTGTTTTTGGATTTCCTTTTGGTTATTTTCCACTTTCTTAGGAGTTTACTTTATTGTTTTCATCATCTGCATTTTAAATTACCCCTCTATCATTTCTGAAATTTCATTATAGGTGGAATCCTCTGCTGTAGCTACCTCATGGTCCCTTGAAGGGGTTGCTCTGGACTAGTATTTCATGTTGCCAGAATTTTTCTGCTGTTCTTCTTCATGAGTATTTTCTTGTATCTGTTTCATTGCCCTTTCCTTTCACTTCCTCTTGCTCCATAATATACTATTTCTCTGGCCTAAAGTTTTAATAAGTCCTTTTGGTATGGCACCAGAAGGATGAGATTATTGAAGTGCAAGAAGGGAAAAAATATTTTTAAAAGAAAGAAAGAAGATGAAAAAGAAATATTGACAAAAAGAAGAAAGGCTGCAAAAGAGGGAGACAGGAGTAACATGGGTGTATAGAAAGGTACTTTGATCCAACCTTAAAAATCCCCAACCTCTGGGGGTGCTGGGTTGGGTGGTTCCCTTGAGGTCAACAGCTCTTTGCTAGCCTGATCAGACACAGCACTCCACCTCCATCAGGTAGAGAGGAAAGACAAAAATACTATAAATCAAATCAAAACAACCAAACATAAAACCGTACGGAATAAAATTGGGGTGGGGAGGAATACAAATGATAGGGGCAGAAAAAGTGGCAAAAATGAAACTCTAATTGTTAAGGAAGGGATAAATAGAAGATTGTGTTTAAACTAGAATATTGAATTTAAAAAGAGATAAAAAAGAATAACGAAAGAAAAATAGAAAAATGTTGAGGAAAAATGTTGAAAGTCAGAAAAAAACCTCAAAAACCTCAATATATCTTGCTGAATATTGTCCGATCAACTGGTGAGCTGAGCTATGAGATGTTAATCACAATGCTGTACGAGATGGAGACTGGAGACTTCTGCTGATTTCTCTTACCCCGCAGGCTTGGGAGCCCTAATATCTCCTCAGCTCATGAAATCGACCCTCCAAACTGTAAGTCGTGGCTAAGCAGAAGCTTTCTAAGAAAAGCACTTATCACTGGGATCTCTCCTGTTGTGTCTGCCTGCTTATCCAGTGTGCCAAAACTGATCTCACTCTATGCCCCTGAGAGCCAAGGCTCTTAATCTGCCGAATACTTAGATCCTTGCTCTTCCCCAGTGTCTCAGTCACCACTTTTGGACAGCTTAGTCACCAGATTACTCACTCGAGATCACGCTGCAATTCTCAGGGGCAGCTCCCCCACAGTGGCTGTGCGGGCAGCCCACAGCTGAACAATATTAGTTCCTTTCTGGCTCAGCAGCTCAGTCTGGGGCCCAAGACAATGTCCAAATTCTTCAGCACACCTATCCAAGATCTCCCAAGGAAGTTCAATCGAGTGCCTAAGCCCTCACCCCCAAAACAAAACAGCCTGCAAGTAAAGATTTTCCTGCTGAAGTCTCCCTGTTGCTATGGTTACAGCTGCGGGCAGCCTCTGACACAAATAACACACCTACCACTTGCCAGTTTTCCACTGCTTTTGTCCTCCTTTATGGGGTCCAGAAGTCTCTCACTGACTCCACGTGTCACCAAAGGGAAGCCTCTGGGCAGAACCCACCAACCAGCGATGCCTGGAGTTTTCTCTCCCCAATCTCACTGTGCCCAGCTTCAAAGGAGCTGTTAATCAGGCACCATCTTCATCAAAATGAAGTTTTATTGCAACACAGCCTGGCCTGCATACCATCTAGACTCTGGAGAGAAATGGCTGATAAATGAGTCCTTAGCCTTTTATAATGATGTAATATTGTTTAAAATTACAAGTCTCATTAAAATACTTAGGTTTGTTTTTTTCTTGGCAGGATTTATGAGTTTAAAATTAGTAATAAACAATATATTTTAATTTCTGATCTGTGTTATGTAGCTAATTTATAGTATATAAAAGTGGTTAACAGAAAAATAACTTAAATTAACTAAAACCTAGGTAAACTGCTAAGATAAAATGCTATGTACTTAAAAGATTAATAATCTGAATAAAAATATACGTATTAAACCTAGTAAATATAATTTCTGCCTCTGTCTGTGTGTTTACATATGTCATATAATTGTGATATTTCACTACCAAAATATGCAAAAGATCTCTAATTAATTGGCTTTTTTAAAAAAAGAAAAAGTAAGTGCTTAAATAAAATATTTTATCAAGAAAACAGAACTAAAATACTTTTTCATTCTAATGCCTTGATAATCTTTGATAAATAATATTAGTTTTAAAACTGTTTTAAAAGAAGGGGAGAGAACATGGTTGATGAGAGGCAACTTTAGCAAAAGGCTCCTGACCAGAAGGTGAGATTTTGGACAGATGTGGGCCCTGAAACTGAAGTAGGGGAGCTGAGATAGAAAACAAGATAGACAAATACACATCATCTTGGCTGTGGCAACCTGTGACTCTAAGAAAGAGGATCCTAGTAAACAAATTCCAGGTACAAAGCCCATTATCATGAGAACAAGAGACTATTCCCCCCTAGTGTGAGCCTCACTGCAGAGATTTGAGGAGAAGACAAATATTTGAGAAGAAGACAAATAATCTCTTATTTTACCCCATGGATGATAATCTCAAAGTACTGGGCATCCTTCCCCAGAGAGGTCCCCTGTGAGTCTAGGTATCATCCTGCCCAGCATAAAAATCAACAAATACTCTCACTGCAATACTGAACTTTCAGTACACCCATCCCCCTTTGCCCAGTGGTCTGAAAGTCTACCCTCTGAAGAACTCAGAGTTTATGGCTGTCCCCAAGGAAGTCTGGGCATTGTACACATAGAAATGATTTAATAAAAAAAAATTAAAATAAAAAAAAGAAGAAATGCAGAAAGAGTGACTCCAGTGGAGGTGGAGGTTGGTGGAAAGAGAGTGACTTTGGGAGAGAGAAACAAGTGTGATATTGCCTTGTGGGGCAACAACATAGATCCCACACCTTGGGCTTTCAGTACTGGAGCCTCTGATGTCAGGATAGGGTTGCCACAGGCAGGTGAGGTCACCCCATTGGAACATTTAGGGGTGGAGCCACTGACTCCCAGTTTGATGTTAAAGGGCAGAGACTTTGATGCCCAGTTTGGACTTTCGAGGGCAGAACCTCTGACACCCAGTTTGGACTTGCAAGAGCTGGCTGCTGATGCCAGGTTTGGACTTTCAAGGGAAGAAAAACTGAGGCCCAGTTTGGACTTACAGGGGTGGGTGGGCTGATGCCTTTGTCCTGACTGTGGATAGTGATCTTTCCTGAATTAGTGGTCTGCTGGAGGGGACCAGGCTCCATGCCCTTGTGTTTGTTGGTTGGAACTGTCTGTGGATTTCCACTATTGGGATATTGAAGACCCATTGAGCTCTCCAAAGGAACAGTGATTTTACTCTCTGGGTCAATTTGTTTGCCCCTCTAGACTTGGGCTGTCCAACTGGGATCCCTTTGAAGTTGAGTGCCCATTGTTTTAAAGTGGAAAAGGACAGAATATCCTACACCAGCTGTTGTTGGTGGGGAGGAAGGGCACCACAGATGCTTGTATTTCTCCCCAGATAAGATTCCAGCCTAACACCTCGATTCCTTGAGATTGGGTAGAGGTGGCTGATTTCAGGTCAGAGCAATCTTGTGCTCTTTTACTAAGCAGGTCGTCAGAGTCTTAGGCTACAGCTCTGAAAGGTACCTTTGTAAGGCTGTAGGGAAAAATGTACAGTCACAAGCATGAGCTCATTGGTTAAAGGTGGATTAACTCTACTTCTTGGGGCACCTAATCCAGACTTACCCTACCACATTAAATAGCAAAATTGCAGAAAATATTCATGGGAGAAGAACCAGAGGATGATCTCTAGCAACATGAATAATCAGAGTAGATCAAATCCCACAAGGAATGACAAAGGAGATAAAACAGAAGATGCCATTCATAGACAAATGGCTGAAGTATCAGAAATAGAATTCAGAATATGAATGGCAAATAAGACCAATAGAATGGAAGAAAAGTTAGAAATTGAAATTCATAGAGTACTTCAAAAGTTGTCTCAGGAAATCAATGAATTGAAAGACAAAATCTCCAAGGATACGGACATAATGAGAATAGAAATAGCAGAGCTCAAGGAAATGAGAAAGTTATGTGGAGAGCTTTGTAAGACTGTAGAATCCCTAAGTAATAGAGTTGAGCAGTCAGAAAAAAAGGATATTTGAACTTGAACACAAAGTTTTTGAATGCTCCCAAATGCTCAGAAAGGCAGAGAAGTGGAGAGGAAAAAGGGAAAATTCCCTGAAAGAGTTGTGGGAACACTGCAAAAGAGCAAACATTTGTATCATAGGAATACCTGAAAGAGAATAGGATGGTCCTAAAGACACAGATGATTTACTCCAAGATATAATGGAGGAGAATTTCCCAAGGATGGCAAGAGATACAAAAATACCCATAGACACTTCCCAAGAACCAGAAGTAAAGGGCTGCATCTGTCAGGACTTCTGGGTTTGCTGCAAATGAGTCACCAGGTCTACACTAATTTCCAGGGAGTGCAGGCAGCAAAGAATAGGAGTTCTGGGGAGGCAGAGCAAGATGGCGGTCAAGTAACAGCTTCTTTGCATCTGGGCACCGTGAGTCTGGGGAGATAGGAATCCAGGCATCTCTGGCTGGTGGGATCTGCCTTTCATCACCCCTGCAAGGATACAGGGAGTCAGTGAGAGACTTCTGGACCGCAAGAGGAAGAATAAAACAGTGGAAAAATGGCAAGTGGCTGCATGTATTCAATCCATCTAAATCCGCCCGCAACTGTAAGTTCCATCGCAGCAAGACTGCAAACCAGAAAGGCCTTACCTGTGAACTGTTTTGGTGTCTTTGGACTTGGCAATCAGTTGAACTGGCTTGGGGAGAGCCTGAGCTGGAGTGTGGAGAACTTTGGCCTTAGTCTAGGGCCCCAGTCTGAGCCACTGAGCCAGACAGAACTAATAGTGTTTGGCTGTGGGTCACAGGGAGCCATTGTGAGCGATCTGCCCCCGCAAGCTCTGCCATCAGGGAAGCAAAGCTAGAATCAGATGGGAGCTGGTAACCCAGTGACCAAGTAGCCTAAGGGTGGGGTCTGAGCCCCCTTGCAGCACTAACACTCAGGGGCAGAGTGAGAACAGTTTTGGCACACTGTGTATGTGGATAGCCACTTCAGCAGTCATTCCAGCAACAAGAATTTAATGGGAAAGCTTCTGCTCAGTAAGTTTACAAGTTCAAAATGCCTTTTAAGTGGGCTGAAGAGAGATTTAGGGTGTCTACCTGATGAGGTTTGAGAAATCAGAAGCGTCCAGTCGTACCAGAACTGTGATTGACATCTCATACCCCAGAGGAGTCGTACCAGAACTGTAATTGACATCTCATACCCCAGAGGACCACGAGTTGCCCAGACAATATTCACTAATATATACAAACTGCTTTGTTTTTGTTGTGTTTTTTTTTTTGTTTGGTTCTTTTTTTTTGTTTGTTTATTTTGATGCTGTTGATGTTCTTTTGTTTTTTAATTTCAACCTTTTCCATACAGATCCTTTTTCTTTCTCATTTTTTCTGGTTTAATTATAATTTCCCATTGCTGCCTTTTTCAATAACTAGAACTTCATTTTTGCTAGTGTTTCTACCGCTATTATTTGATTTATTCACCCAATTTTATCCTGTAAAGTTCTCTGTTTACTTGTTTTGGTTTGATTTATAGCATTTTTGTCTTTCCTCTCTACTTGGTGGAGGTGGGGTACTGTGTCTGATCAGGTTAGCAAAGAGCTGCTGACCTCAAGGGAACCACCCAACTGGGCACCCCCAGAAGGTGGGGTTTTTTTAAGGTTGTGTCAAAGTACCCTACTGTACACCTATATTGCTCTGTCTCCCTCTTTCTGTGCCTTTCTTCTATTTGTTAATATTCCTTTTATCTACCTACTCTCCTTTCTCTATTTTTCTTTTTTCTGCCTATCACTCAGTCTTCCATTCTTTCATCCCTTTTTTGCTCTTCAACCTTTTCACCCTTCAGGTCCTGTAACCCTTAGTCCACAGGCACAAGAACTTAAAGAGCAAGAAGAAGTAAAAGGAAAATTAGGGCAAGGAAACAGATAAAAGAAATCACTCATGAGGAAGAATCAGCAGAAAACTCCAGGCAACAAGAAGAACTAGTCCAGAACAACCCCGCCCAGGGACCAAGAGGTAGCTACTGCAGAAGATTCCATCTATAAAGAAATGTTAGGAATGACAGAAAGGGAATTTAGAATACACATGTTGAAAACAATGAAATAAATGACGGAAACAATGAAGGAAACTGCTAATAAAGTGGAAAATAACCAAAAGGAAATCCAAAAACAGAATCAAATAAGATATGAACGATATGGAGAATATAAAAAGGATATAGCAGACCTGAAGGAACTGAAACAGTCAATCAGGGAACTTAAAGATGTAATGGAAAGTATCAGCAACAAGTTAGACCATGCAGAAGAAAGAATTTCAGAGGTAGAAGACAAAGTTCTTGAGATAACTCAGATAGTAAAAGAGGCAGAAAAGAAGAGAGAGAAAGCAGAACGTTGACTGTCAGAATTATGGGACTTTATGAAGTGTTCCAACATACGAGTTATAGGAATTCCAGAAGGGGAAGAAGAATGCCTCAGAGGAATGGAAGCCATACTAGAGAATAATATAAAAGAAAATTTCCCAAATATCACCAAAGATTCTGACACCCCGCTTTCAGAGGAATATCGGACCCTAGGTCGCGTCAACTCTAACCAAGCTTCTCCAAGACACATTGTGATGAACCTGTCCAAAGTCAAGACAAAAGAAAAGATTCTGCAAGACTTCTCTAATGAAAATTTCCAAGCAAGAAGACAATGGCCATCTACCTTTAATCTACTTAAACAGAACAATTACCAGCCCAGAATTCTGTACACTGCTAAGCTAAGCTTAAAAATTGACGGAGAAATGCAATCATTTACGGATATACTAACATAGAGGAAATTCAACACAACGAGACCAGCTCTACAGGAAATACTTCAACCTGTTCTGCACACTGACCACCACAATGGATCAGCAGCAAGGTAAGAACTCAGAAATTAAAGGACAGAACCTAACCTCCACACTGATGCAAAAGATGAAACTAAGCAACGGACTCTCACAAAATAAGATAAATAGAATACTACCACACTTACCAATTATCTCAATAAATGTTAATGGCTTGAATTACCCACTGAAGAGACATAGATTGGCTTACTGGATTAAAAAACACAAGCCATCCATTTGCTGTCTGTAAGAAACACACCTGGCTTCAAAAGACAAATTAAAGCTCCTAGTCACGGGTTGGAAGATAATTTTTCAGGCAAATGGAATTCAGAAGAAAAGAGGAGTTGCAATCTTATTTTCAGATACATGTGGATTTAAAGCAAATAAAGTCAAAAAAGACAAATATGGTCGCTTTATATTGGTCAAGGGAAAAATACAACAAGAAGACATTTCTATTCTAAATATTTATGCACCCAATTTAAATGCTCCCAGATTCTTGAAACAGACCTTACTCAGTCTTAGCAATATGATATCTGATAATACCATACTAAAAGGGGACTTTAACACTCCTCTTACAGAGATGGACAGATCCTCTAAACAAAAATTAAACAAAAATGTAAGAGTATTAAATGAGACCCTCGAACAACTGTGCTTGATAGATGCATATAGAACACTCCACCCCAAAGATAAAGAATATACATTCTTCTCATCACCCCATGGAACATTCTCCAAAATTGATCATATCCTGAGACCCAAAACAAATATCAACAGAATCAAAAGAATTGAAATTTTACCTGGTATCTTCTCAGACCATAAGGCACTAAAGGTGGAACTCAACTCTTACAAAAATGCTCAACCCCACCCAAAGGCATAGAAATTAAATAATCTTCTGTTGAGTAACAGATGTTTGCAGGAAGAAATAAAACAGGAAATCATTAACTTCCTTGAGCACAACAACAATGAAGACACAAGCTACCAAAACCTGTGGAATACTGCAAAAGCAGTTTTGAGAGGGAAATTCATCACTTTAGTTGCCTACATTCTAAAAACAGAAAGAGAGCGAATCAACAATCTCACAAGAGATCTTATGGAATTGGAAAAAGAAGAACAATCTAAGCCTAAACTCAGTAGAAGAAAAGAAATATCCAAAATCAAATCAGAGATCAATGAAATTGAAAACAAAAGAATCATTCAGAAAATTAATGAAACAAGGAGTTGGTTTTTTTAAAAAATAAATAAAATAGATAAACCATTGGCCAGACTAACGAGGAATAGAAAAGTAAAATCTCTGGTAACCTCAATCAAAAATGATAAAGGGGAAATAACAACTGATCCCACAGAGATACAAGAGATCATCTCTGAATACTACCAGAAACTCTGTGTTGAGAAATTTGACAATGTGAAGGAAATGGATAAATACTTGCAATCACCCCCTCTCCCTAGACTCAGCCAGGAAGAAACAGATCCTCTGAACAGACCAATTTCAAGCACTGAGATCAAAGAAATAATAAAAAATCTTCCAACCAAAAAATTTCCTGGTCCAGATGGCTTCACTCCAGAATTCTATCAAACCTTCAAGGAAGAGCTTATTCCTGTACTGCAGAAATTATTCCAAAAAATTGAGGAAGAAGGAATGTTCCACAACACATTCTATGAAGCTAACATCACCCTGATACCAAGAGCAGGAAAAGATCCAAACAAAAAGGAGAATTTCAGACCAATCTCACTCATGAATATAGATGCAAAAATGCTCAACAAAATCCTAGCCAATAGATTACATCTTATCATCAAAAAAGTCATTCATCATGATCAAGTAGGCTTCATCCCAGGGATGCAAGGCTGGTTTAACATACACAAGTCCATAAACATTATCCACCATATTAACAGAGGCAAAAATAAAGATCACATGATCCTCTAAATAGATGCAGAAAACGCATTTGATAAAATCCAGCATCCTTTTCTAATTAGAACACTGAAGAGTATAGACATAGGTGGCACATTTCTAAAACTGATTGAAGCTATCGATGACAAACCCACAGCCAATATTTTACTGAATGGAGTAAAACTGAAAGCTTTTCCTCTTAGAACTGGAACCAGACAAGGTTTTCCTATGTCACCTTTACTATTCAACGTACTGCTGGAAGTTCTAGCCAATACAATTAGGCAAGACAAGGAAATAAACGGAATTCAAATGGGAGCAGAGGAGGTCAAACTCTCCCTCTTTGCTGACGACATGATCTTATACTTAGTGAAGCCCAAAGACTCAACCACAAGACTCCTAGAAGTCATCAAATAATACAGTAATGTTTCGGGATATAAAATCAATGTCCACACGTCAGCAGCCTTTGTATACACCAATAACAGTCAAGATGAGAAGCTAATTAAGGACACAACTCCCTTCACCATAGTTTCAAAAAAAATGAAATACCTAGGAATATACCTAACGAAGGAGGTGAAGGACCTCTATAAAGAAAACTATGAACTCCTCAGAAAGGAAATAGCAGAGGATATTAACAAATGGAAGAACATACCATGCTCATGGACGGGAAGAATCAACATTGTTAAAATGTCTATACTTCCCATAGCAATCTACCTATTCAATGCCATTCCTATCAAAATACCATCAGCATACTTTCAAGATTTGGAAAAAACGATTCTGCATTTTGTATGGAACCGGAAAAAAACCCGTATAGCTAAGGCAGTTCTTAGTAATAAAAATAAATCTGGGGCATCAGCATACCAGATTTTAGTCTGTACTACAAAGCCATAGTGGTCAAGACAGCATGGTACTGGCACAAAAACAGAGACATAGACACTTGGAATCGAATTGAAAACCAAGAAATGAAACTAACATCTTACAACCACCTAATCTTCAATAAACCAAAGAAGAACATACCTTTGGGGAAAGAATCCCTATTCAATAAATGTTGTTGGGAGAATTGGATGTCTACATGGAAAAGACTGAAACTGGACTCACACCTTTACCCACTCACAAAAATTGATTCAAGATGGATAAAGGACTTAAATTTAAAACATGAAACAATAAAAATCCTCCAAGAAAGCATAGGGAAAACCCTGGAAGATATTGGCCTGGGGAAAGACTTCATGAAGAAGACTGCCATGGCAATTGCAACAACAACAAAAATAAACAAATGGGACTTCATTAAACTGAAAAGCTTCTGTACAGCTAAGGAGACAATAACCAAAGCAAAGAGACAACCTACACAATGGGAAAGGATATTTGCATATTTTCAATCAGACAAAAGCTTGATAACTAGGATCTATAGAGAACTCAAATTAATGCACATGAAAAAAGCCAACAATCCCATATATCAATGGGCAAGAGACATGAATAGAACTTTCTCTAAAGATGACAGACGAATGACTAACAAACACATGAAAAAATGTTCATCATCTCTATATATTAGAGAAATGCAAATCAAAACAACCCTGAAATATCATCTAACCGCAGTGAGAATGGCCCACATCACAAAATCTCAAAACTGCAGATGCTGGCATGGATGTGAAGAGAAGGGAACACTTTTACACTGCTGGTGGAACTGCAAACTAGTACAACCTTTCTGGAAGGAAGTATGGAGAAACCTCAAAGCACTCAAGCTAGACCTCCCATTTGATCCTGCAATCCCATTACTGGGCATCTACCCAGAAGGAAAAAAATCCTTTTATCATAAGGACACTTGTACTAGACTGTGTATTGCAGCTCAATTTACAATTGCCAAAATGTGGAAACAGCCTAAATGTCCACCAACCCAAGAATGGATTAACAAGCTGTGGTATATGTATACCATGGAATACTATTCAGCCATTAAAAAAAGTGGACACTTTACATCCTTCATATTAACCTGGATGGAAGTAGAAGACATTATTCTTAGTAAAGCATCACAAGAATGGAGAAGCATGAATCCTATATTCTCAATTTTGATATGAGGACAATTAATGACAATTAAGGTTATGGGGGGGAAGCAGAAAGAAGGACAGAGGGAGGGGAGTTGGGCCTTGGTGTGTGTCACACTTTATGGGGGCAAGACATGATTGAAAGAGGGACTTTACCTAACAATTGCAATCAAGGTAACCTGGCTTATTGTGCCCTCAATGAATCCCCAACAATATGAAAAAGAGGAATATAATAACAATAATAAAATGTAAAAAAAAAAAAAAAAATTCACATAGACAGTTTAAGAACCCCAGAAAGACTCAATCCCAATAAAGTATCTCCTGGACACATTGTAATTAACTTTGCAAAAGTGATTATGAAGGAGAATATTCTGCAAGCATCGAGACGTAAGCGAAGCATTGCCTAGAAAGGGAGAAATACCAGAATGACTGCAGATCTCTTAGCCCAAATTATTCAAGCCAGAAGAGGATTGTCACCAACCTTCAATCTCCTAAGGGAAAACAATTTTCAGCCCAGTGTTATATATCCAGCTAAACTGAGTTCCATTTTGGGATTGAGAAATCAAATACTTCACTGACATACACATGTTGAAGAAATTTGCCATAACTAAAGCAGCTCTTCAGGATATTGTCAGACTCATTTTCCATAATGACCAGCACAATGGTCTACCAGAAATGTAAACTCACCCAAAATGTATTCAACAAAACCACACTTCCACTATAGTGAAAGGATTAAAAATATCCATTGGACCTTTGAATATCATGACACCTAAAATGTTACCATGCCTATCAATCTTCTCAATTAATATGAATGTCTTAAATAGTACTCTAAAGAGGTACAGAATAGCTGACTTGATATAAAAACTCAGGTCATATATCTGTTGCATACAAGAGTCTCATCTTATCTTAAAAGATAAAAAACAAGTCAGGGTGAAGGAATGGTCTTTTATAACACAGGCAAACAAAAATTAGAAAAACCAGGTGTTGCCATTCTATTTGTGGATATAGTAGGTTTTAAACCAATGAAGGTAAGAAAAGCTAAGGATGGAAACTACTTATTTGTCAAGGGAAACCCTCAATATGAAGAGATTTGGATATTTAAAATTTATGCACCCTACCACAATGTTCCACAATTTATAAAGCAAACCCTAACAGATGTGAACAATTTGATATCTTCCAGCACTATAATAGTTGGAGATTTTAAGACCCCTTTGGCAGTCTGGACAGATCCTCCAAGAAGAAACTAAACAAGGAAATAATGGACTTGAACTTGAGGCTAGAACAAATGGACTTAACAGACATCTACAGAACATTTCATCTTAACAAAACTGAGTATACATTCTTCTCATCAGCCCATGGATCATCATCCAAAATAGACCATATCTTAGGACACAAGTCAGATCTCAGAAAATTTAAAAGGATGGAAATTATTCCTTGTATCTTCTGTGATCATCACGGAATAAAAGTTGAATTCTACAGAAATATATATATATATATACTTTTAAGAGACAGAGTCTCACTTTGTCACCCTTGGTAGAGTGCCATGACATCACATCTCACATCAACCTCCAGTTCTTGGGCTTAGGTGATTCTCTTGCCTCAGCCTCCTGAGTATTTGGGACTACAGGCACCTGCCACAATGCCTGAATACTTTTGTTGCAATTTGGCCCAGGCCTGGTTTGAACCTGCCACCCTTGTTACATGGGGCTGGCACCCTACTCAATAAGCCACAGGTGTCGTCCAAGCAATAGAAATATTTATACTCAAACTAAACCATGTAAAATAAATAACCTTATGCTAAATGATAGCTGGGGTCAAAGATGAGATTAAGAAGGAAATCAGCATATTTTTAGAACAAAATGACAATGAAGACACAAATTATCAAAACATATGGGATGCTGCAAAGGCAGACATAAGAGGGAAATTTATAGTGTTAGAAGCCTTCATCAAGATAACAGAAAGAGAGGAAGTTAACAACTTAATGGGTCATCTAAAGCAACTGGAAAAGGAAGACCTTTCCAACCTCAAACCCAGTAGAAGAAAAGAAATAACCCAAATTAGAGAAGAATGAAATGAAATTGGAAAAAAAAATAATCATTCAGAAAATCAACAAAACAAAAAGTTGGTTTTCTGAAAAGATAAACAAAATTGATAAACCTTTACCAACCTACCCAGAAACAGAAAAATAAAACCTCTAATATTGTCAATCAGAAGCAATAATGGAAAAATAACAACAGGCATCTCAGAAATTCAAACACTCCTCTATGATTAGTACAGAAGACTCTATTGCTACGAAAGCTATGTTAACTAGTGTGATGAAAATGTGTCAAACGATCTATGAACCAAGTGTATGGTGCCCCATGATCATACTAATGTACACAGCTATGATTTAATAAAAATAAAAAAATAAAATAAAATAAAAATAAATTTGGACTTAAGGAACCAAAAAAAAAAAAAAAAGAAAAGAAAAAGAAAAGAAAATATGAAGGAAATGGACCAACACCTGGAAGCATGCCACCTTCCTAGACTCAGCCAGATAAATTTAGAAATTTGGAATAGACTTATATCAAGCACTGAAATAGCATCCACTATACGAAATCTCCCAAAAAAGAAAAGTCTGGAACCAGATGGCTTCACATCAGAATTCTACCATACCTTTAAAGAGAAACTGGTCTTATATTACATAACCTTTTCCAAAACATAGAAAAAGAAGGAATACTTCTGAACACATTCTATGAACCAAAATCACCCTGATCCCCAAACCAGGAATGGACCCAAGAAAGAAAGAAAATGATAGGCCAATATTATTGATGAATATCCATGTATAAATACTCAATAAAACCCTAGCAACCAGAATAAAACAACACATCAAAAAATGATACACAGTAATGAAGTTGCTTTTATCCCAGGGTTACAAGGCTGGTTCAACATACGTAAATCTATAAATATAATACATCACATAAAAAAAAAAAAAAAACAAAGACCGTATGATTCTCTTGATTGATGCAGAAAAGGCTTTTCATAATATCCAGCACCCATTTATGATCAGAACACTTAAGGAAATAGGCTTAGCCAGGACTTTTCTTAAACTGATAGAGGCCATCTATAGCAAACCCACAGCCAATATCATATTGAATGGAGTAAAATTAAAACATTTCTCCTCAGATCTGGAACTACACAAGAATGCCTTTGTCTCCACTGCTTTTCAACATAGTAATGGAAGTCTTAGCCATCGCAGTCAGGCAAGAGAAAGTGATCACGGGTATCCAGATGGGGTCAGAGGAGATCAAACTCTCACTCTTTGTGGATGACATGATTTTATGCCTGTAAAACCCCAGAGATTGAACTACACAATTCTTAGAAGTGATCAAGGAATACAGCAGGGTCTCAGGATACAAAATCAATATTCACAAATCAGTAGCTTTTAATATACAAACAATAGTCAAGCTGAAAAATCAGTCAAGGACTCTATTCCTTTTACAGTAGAGTCAGAAAAGAGGAAATATTTGGGAATTTACCAAACAAAGGATGTGAAAGGTATTTACAAAGGGAAGTATAAAAGTATTTCTCTATAAAAAAAATATCTGAAGGTATTAACAAAAACAAACAAACAAACAAAAACAAAAAACAAACAAAAAAACACATGCTTATGGCAGGGAAGAATTAACACTATTAAAATGTCCATACTACCGAAAGCAATATACACATTTATTGCAATCTCTATTAAAGCACATCTGTCATACTTTATCTTTTTTTTTTTTTTTTTTGCGACAAAGTCTCACTATGTTGTCCTTGGCAGACTGTCGTGGCATCACAGTTCACAGCAACCTTCAACTCTTGAGCTTAAGTGATACTCTTTTTTTTTAAAGATTTACTCCTTTTAATTAAATTATACCATTAACTTATAAAAATGTGAAGTTCAACATCTGTAGTCTTCAAAACTAAATAGCTTCCAATACAGTAACCTAGTTGATGGTTTACATGTGTCTAAAATGTATGAAGAACCCTTAAGACTTGAACACATTATGGAGTTCTTTTGAATTATGTACAGTCAAATGATGGTGTTATAATTCAAACTGGAAAAACAACACAATTATACTAGAAAAAGATATAGAGAAATAAAAATTGATTTCTGAACCAAATGTGTACTGCCTTGCTCTAAAGCGAATCACTGGGAAATACAGACATGGAACGGATATGTTCCATGTCAAATATTTGCATATTCAAATTAGAAGAGTCATAGCATATATGCTTTTTTCATTTCTTAAAAATAAATGTCAAAAAACTGTTTTATTAGTTTTGTTTAGTTTTTTTTTGTGGCACAAATTTTCTAAACAATTCTCAGTTTTCATTCCAGAAAATATAAGAAACAGTTTGCAAGAACTCATGCAAACATATTTCTCTTAAGGCCATGAACTGGTTTGCATTGTTTTATTCAAGTAGAAAGCCCTTCTAGAATAAGGGGTTTGTAAAGGAAAGCAATTACCTTCAATTCTTGGGCCTATACACTTGCTAGGAGCTCTATCACTCTGCAAGGCAAAAGACAGAATGTTCATTTAAGCATTAGCAAAATGTTCTCTATTCACATTTTAAAAAATCTAATACGCACTAAGTTTTTCTGGAGGATTCTTTTTGTATATTACAAAACAAAATAGCAAAAGCTTAGCATAAGAATCTTTTTTTCTTAGAAAGGTCAAGCACATACTTCTTGACCTCATGTCCTTTACACAATGGCAAATTGTTCGTATAAAATGTCTCTTATCCTATAAAAATCTTGACAAAAGCAGCCTTCTAATCCGATGCAACCAGTTTCTGCTCTACGGACCGCTACTTGATTTTTGCAAACAAGCACACCTCCTACAAATTCAGCTTGAATACCCTCCCTTAAAAGAACTTGCTTGAAGTCTGATAGTCTTGGTTCGTTCATAAAAACTGACTGATGTCCAGGTACCTCATGAGGTTGTAAGGGCTCCAAAGTAGGAATGATATCACTTTCTTCACCTTTTACTTTCTCATCATCTCCAAACAGCCTTTTCATGGCCTTTTGTTGTGCTATAACGCTAGAATCTGAAGGAGTATCTACTTGCATTTCTGAGTCTTCTCCATCATCCTTCAGTTCTCCTTCTTCTAAAATAAATCCTGTGTCCACTTAGGAAACTCTCATGTCTAAGACATCACCTATCCAAGCTAATTCAGCATCTTTTGCTTTACAAAACTGAAGGGAGCTGACAAGTGAGTCTTTTAATCTCACCTGGTAGATGTGTATTTCACTAGTGGCATCAACAGTTTCATGTAGCTTTGGCATGTACAATTTAATATCTTTTCCATCAAATACAGGGCAGCACTCAGCCAGATCTGGACTGGCCTCTGGTGGGCAATGGACAATAATCAACTGTCGTGGTTTCATCTGATTAATGATTTTTTTAATGGAATCTCCATAAGAGTGTCCTTCATAGTCTATGTAAGTAACCCTGGCTTTTATTTCAATAGACTCCGTAGTGGAAATACACTTAGTAGGAACATCAGATAAACCCTGATCCATAGGTTCATCTCCATTTGTCAAACCAGATTCTAATTTGCTTTTTTCTTCTTCAGTAGCTTGAAGTTCTGGCACTAAGAAATCCTCTGGTTTGATAATCTCTCCATATTCATCCCATTTAATTCTTTCTTCTGGAGCAGAAACCATAGCATAAGACTTTTTTGCCTGTATGAAGAAACTTCCTTAAGGACTCCCTTCAACCTTCATCATCAGGTCATGCTTTGTCTTATGAGCTGACGGCTGGTCAATATCTTCCTCAATGTTGCTCTCATCCATAGAATCTATATCCTCCTTTTTTGACTGTTCGAGTTTTTTTATTTTTTAAATTATTTATATATTTATTTTATTACATCATAGCTGTGTACATTAATGTGATCATGGGGCACCATACATTGGTTTTATAGACCGTTTGACACATTTTCATCACACTGGTTAACATAGCCTTCCTGGCATTTTCTTAGTTATTGTGTTAAGACATTTACATTCTACATTTACTACGTTTCACATATACCCTTGTAAGATGCACCACAGGTGTAATCCCACCAATCCCTCTCCCTCCGCACCCCATTTGCACCTTCCCCCTATTCTTAGCTTATAACTGGGTTATAGCTTTCATGTGACAGCCATAAATTAGTTTCATAGTAGAGCTGAGTACATTGGCTACTTTTTTTCCCATTCTTGAGATACTTTACTAAGAAGAATATGTTCCAGCTCCATCCAGCTTCTTTCTTTAGTTTTTCTTTTTCCAAATATTCCTCAAGTTATTTTCCTTCAAGCTTCACGTGTTCCTCAACTCGATTTCTGTATTTTTTTTTTAGAATAATTATCAATTAGGAAAAATACTAAAGTCCCAGGAGTAGTTCTGTAAGTTAGAATAATTGAGTTCTTAGGGTCCTGACACCACTGAATAAAGAGATCCCTTGAAAATGCACATTCTAGGTCAGGTTGGCTTCTGAGTACAACTTTGGGGCTAGCAACAGGAGCCAAGTCAGAAATACCATGACATAAAGAGAGCTGGCAAAACTGAAATGGATTATTTTATCAGTCATCCATTCTATCTGTGACTTAAAAAACTCCACCACGTTATAGCTGAAATTATTTAAAAGTGCCAATGAGTAAACACCCAGTCCTGCATCTTTAGTTCTCCAAATTTGATAAAGAAGTTGAGCAGGTTCCAAAACTCTGCCTGCTGTGTCCACTGCTACTAATACATTTCCATCACCTTGAAGTGTTTCTAGGACATTTGTCAGAAGCTGCTCATCTCTCTGTTTTTTCTAGGCTGCACATATGTAGCATTAAATGAATCTGTGATAAGTAAGGAGAGTCTGCTTAACAGTTAAAGTGAACATCCATTTAAATGGATCTCCCTCTTTTGGTTGAAGTCAACTGCATAAAAAATTTCTTGCTCTCCATCTCTGACTATTTTCCATATTGTTCCACCTATCATATGACCAGCTGGCAGAGGTGAGATGGAGAAGCCATGTCCTTTACCTTTCTTTCGTTATTTTTTATTATTAAAATATAGCTTGGTACATTAATGCAATCATGGGGAACTATACACTGGTTTTTTAAACAGTTTGACACATTTTTATCACGCTGATTAACATAGCCTTCCTGGCATTTTCTTAGTTATTGAGTTAAGACATTTATATTCTACATTTACTAGGTTTCACATGTACCCTTGTAAGATGCAACACAGGTGTAATCCTACAAATCACGCTCCCTCCACCCATCCTCCCCCCTCCCTCCCCTAACTCTCCCCCTTCCCCATATTCTTAGCTTATAACTGGGTTATACCTTTCATATGAAAGCCATAACTTAGTTTCATAGTAGGGCTGAGTACATTGGATAATTTTTCTTCCATACTTGAGATACTTTACTAAGAAGAATGTGTTCCAGCTCCATCCATGTAAACACGAAAGAGGTAAAGTAAATATCTTTCTTTAAGGCTGCATAATATTCCATGGTGTACATATACCACAATTTATTAATGCATTTGTGGATCGATGGGCACTTGGGCTTTTTCCATAAATTAGCAATTATTAATTGGGCTGCAATAAACATTCTGGTAGAAATATCTTTGTTATAATGTGATTTTTGGTCTTCTGGGTTTATACCTCGTAGAGGAATTATAGAATTGAATGACAGTTCTGTATTTAGATCTCTAAGTGTTCTCCAAACATCTTTCCAAAAGGAATGTATTAATTTGCATTCCCACCAGCAGTGTGGAAGTTTTCCCTTATCTCCACATCCACGCCAACATCTCTGGCCTTGGAATTTTGTGATTTGGGCTAATCTTAGTGGAGTTAGATGGCATCTCAAGGTAGTTGTGATTTGCATTTCTCTGATGATTAAAGATGATGAGCATTTTTTCGTGTCTGTAGGCCGTGCACCTGTCTTCTTCAGAGAAGTTTATCTTCAAGTTCCTTGCCCAGCCTGCGATGGGATCACTTGTTCTTTTCTTGCTTATACGTTTGAGTTCTCTGTGGATTCTGGTTATTAAACCTTTGTCAGAGACATTATCTGCAAATATCTTCTTCCATTCTGAGGGGTGTCTGCTTGCTTTATTTACTGTGTTCTTGGCTGTGCAAAAGCTTTTAGTTTAATCAGGTCCCAGTAATGTATTTTTGAAGTTGCTTCAATTGCCTGGGGGTCCTCCTCATAAAGTTCTCACCCAGATGGATTTCTTCAAGGGTTTTCCCTGCACTCTCTTCTAGTATTTTTATAGTTTTATGCCTTAAGTTTAAATCTTTTAATACAGTGAGAGTCTATCTTAGTTAACGGTGAAAGGTGTGGATCCAGTTTCAGTCTTCTATAGGTTGCCAGCCAGTTCACCCAGCACCATTTGTTAAATAGGGAATCTTTTTCCCACTGAATGTTTTTAATTGGCTTGTCAAAGGTCAAATAACGGTAAGTAGCTGGATTAATCTCTTGGTTCTCTATTCTGTTCCAGACATCTACTTCTCTATTTTTGTGCCAGTACCATGCTGTTTTGATTACTATTGATTTGTTGTATTGTCTGAAGTCAGGTAGCATGATTCCTCCTGCTTTGTTTTTATTTCTGAGTAATGTCTTGGCTATTTGAGGTTTTTTTCTGATTCTATATAAAATGAAGTATTATTTTTTCAAGATCTTTAAAGTATGACAGTGGAGCTTTAATAGGAATTGCATTAAAATTGTACATTGCTTTGGGCAGCATGGACATTTTAACAATGTTGATTCTTCCCAGCCTTGAGCATGGTATGTTTTTCGATTTGCTAACATTTTCAGCTATTTCATTTCTTAGAATTTCATAGTTCTCTTTATAGAGATCTTTCACGTATTTTGTTAGATAAACTCCCAAATATTTCATCTTCTTTGGCACTACTGTGAATGGAATAGAGTCCTTAACTGCTTTTTCAGCTTAACTATTGTTGGTATATGTAAAGGCCACTGATTTACGAATGTTGATTTTGTAACCTGAGATGCTGCTGTATTCCTTAATCACTTCTAAGAGTTTTATAGTAGAATCCCTGGTGTTTTCCAGATATACAATCATATCCTCTGCAAAGACAGAAAATTTGTTCTCTTCTGAACCTATACAGATACCATTGATCACCATTTCTTTCCTAATTGCGATGGCTAAAACTTCCATTATAATGTTAAAGAGCAGTGGAGAAAATGGGAAGCCTTGTCTGGTTCCTGATCTGAGTGGAAATGATTTCAATTTAACTCCATTCAATACGATATTGGCTGTGGGTTTGCTGTGGATGGCCTCTATCAGTTTAAGAAATGTCCCTTCTATACCAATTTTCTTAAATGTTCTGATCATGAAGGGATGCTGGATATTATCAAAAGCTTTTTCTGCATCAATTGAGAAAATCATATGGTCTTTGTTTTTTAATTTTTTTATGTGCTGAATTATACTTATAGATTTACATATATTAAACCAGCCTTGGGACATTGAGATAAAAGTGACTTGGTCATAGTGTATAATTTGTTTGATGTGTTGCTGGACTCTGTTAGGATCTTGTTGAATTTTTTTACATCTATATTCATTAGTGATATTTGTCTATAATATTTTTTTCCTGTTGGGTCTTTTTCTGGTTTGGGGATCAGGGTGACGCTTGCTTCATAGAACGTTTTGGGTAGTCTTTCCTCTTTTTCTACATTTTGGAACAGGTTCAGTTATATAGGTACAAATTCCTCTTTAAAAGTTTCGTAAAATTCTGACGTGAAGCCATCTGGTCTTGTGCTTTTCTTTTTTGGGAGATCTCATATGGTAGATGCTATTTCAGAACTTGATATTGGCATGTTCAACATTTCCACTTGATTCTGGTTAGGTCTTGGAATGTGACATGCTTCCAAGTATTGGTTAGTTTTCTTCAGATTTTCATATTTCTGAGAATAAAGTTTCTTGTAATATTCATTAAGGATTTTTTGAATTTCTGAGGAATCTGTGGTTATTTTGTCTTTGTCATTTCTGATTGATGAAACTAGAGATTTTACTCTTTTTTTCCTAGTTAGGTTACCCAAATGTTTATCTATTTTATTGACCATTTCAAAAAACCAACTTTTTTATTTATAGATCTGTTGTATAATTCTTTTGTTTTCAATTTCATTTCATTCTGCTCTAATTTTGGTTATTTCTTTTCTTCTACTGGGTTTTGAGTTGGAATGTTGTTCCTTTTCCAGTTGCTTGAGATATCCCATTAAGTTGGTCACTTCCTCTCTTTTCGTTCTCTTGAGGAAGGCTTGCAGTGCTATATATTTCCCTGTTAAGACTGCCTTTGTGGTATCCCAGAGGTTCTGATAATTTGTGTCTTCATTGTCGTTTTGTTCCAGAAATTTGGCGATTTCCTTCTTGATCTCATCTCTGACTCAGCTATCACTCCGCATAAAGTTATTTAACTTTCAAGTTTTTGTATGAGTATGCAGGTTTCTGTTGTTACTGAGTTCAAATTTTATTCCATGGTGTTCCAAGAGGATGCAAGGAATAATTTCTTTTCCTTTAAATTTACTGAGGTTAGACTTGTGACTGAAGATGTTATCTATTTTGGAGTATGTTCCATGGGCTGATGAGAAGTATGTTTATTCGGTTTGGTTGGGATGAAATGTTCTGCAGATGTCTGCTAAATCCAAATGTTGGATGGTTATGTGTAAACCTACAATTTCTTTGCTCACCTTCTTTTTGGAGGATCTATCCAACAGTGCCAAAGGAGTGTTGAAATTTCCGACTATTATTGAGCTGGAGGGAATCAAGTTGCTCATGTCTGTTAGAGTTTCTCTTATAAATAAAGGTGCATTTTGGTTGGGGGCATAAATATTCGTAATTGAAATCTCATCATATTGAATATGACTCTTAATAAATGTGAAGTGACCATTCTTTTCTTTCTTTACTTTTGTTGGTTTAACGGCTATTGTTTCTGCAAATAGAATTGCAATGCCTGCTTTTTTCTGATTACCATTTGCCTGAAATACGGATGACCATCCTTTTACCCTGAGCCTATATTTATCTTTTAAGGTAATATGTGACTCTTGTATGCAGCAAATATCTGTCCTGAGTTTTTGTATCCAGTCAGCTAACGTGTGCCTCTTTAGAGGACTCTTTAAGCCATTCACATTAATGGAGAATATGGAAAAGTTTGGTAACATTTTGGGTATCAAGTTTTTCAAAAGTCCAGTGGACATTTTTAATCTTTTCACCATTGTGGAAGTTGGAGTTTGATCAAAAGTTTCTGAGTGAGTGTACTTTTGTGGTAGAGGATAGTGCTGGTCTTTATGGAGAATAGGTCTGAGAATATCCTGAAGAGCTGTTTCGGTCATGGCAAATTTCTTCGACATATGAATGTCATTGAAGTATTGAATTTCTCCATCATAAATGAAATCCAGTTTAGCTGGATACAGGATTAGGGGTTCAAAGTTACTTTGTTTTAGGAGATAAAAAGTTGCTGACCACCCTCTTCTGGCTTGAAAGGTTTCAGAAGAGAGATCTGCAGTCATTCTAATATTCTTCCCTTTGTACATAATTGATTTCTTATGTCTGGCTGCTTTCAGAATTTTCCCCTTCATATTAACACTATTGAAGTTTATTATGATATGCCTGGGGGATGTCTTATTCGGATTGAGTTGTGCTGGGATTCTGAAACTGTCTGCTATCTGAATTTCAGAATCACTCGGCGTGTCTGGAAAATTCTTTTTCATAATTTCATGGAGAAGGGCCTCTGTGCCTGACGAGTCCACTTCATCACTTTTGGGGATTCCAATGAGGCAGATATTAGCCTTCTTCAAATTATTCCAGAGCCCTCTGAGAGAATGATCCATTTTTGTTCTTCATTTCTCTTCCTCTTTGTGAATTTCAAAGCGTTCAAAGGCTTTGTCTTCAATGTCAGAAATTTGCTTTTCTGCTCGCTCCACTCTGTTACTGAGGGATTCTACTGTATTTTTCAGATTTTTGGGGCTGCAAATTCTTGCTTCAGTGCATCAAAATCTTTTGTGGTTTTGTCTTTAAATTCGTTAAATTCTTGAGGAATCTTTTGAATTTCTTCTCTAATTTCTAATTCCAAATTTTCCTCCATTCTATTAATCTTGATTGCAATCCAAATTCTGAATTTGATTTCTGACATCTCAGCCAGCTGTTTATGAATGGGATCTTCAGTTACATCTGCCATTTCTTTCCTTGTAGCGAGCAATCTATTCTGGTTATTCATGTTACCAGAGTCTTTCCACTGATTCTGCCCCATTATTATTTTACACCGTTTGACTTTTCTCCTGGAGCTTTGTTGAGGACCCATACAATGCTACGGCCTGAGACACTGGGGACCTGTTTGGTGTGGTGGGTCTAAGTGGTTCTGTCTTGTTTTCAGTTGGTCTCTGTCCAACCCTAGTGAAACAATTACTCTGGGTTGAAGTCACAGCTGTGGAGAAATGCCAGCAATTAAGTCACCCTGCCCCCTGCAGGCAACAATTGGAAAAAGAAAATCAAACCTTCCTTCAACCACACAGCCTTGAATAGTCCTCGGTACCACTTGAATAGTCCTTGGATGATTGGCTTAGTTCAAAAAGTCCAAATCAATTGTCTCAGTCAGCACCTGTCTCAGATGGTAGAGCTTAAAATGCCTCTGGTGGTTGGAGGGGGTTGGCGGTTCAGGGTGAGGGGTGATCTGGCGGATGCCGATACAAATGGAAAACTCTCAACCATAAAACTCAGAATAAGGTCCCCAAGCACTTGAACCATGGGAAAAAGCTCAATCCACTGACCCGATGCCATCCCAGCTACTGCCACTGAAGCTGCTAAAGCCATGGACAGAGACGCGGGAGCCAGCTACAGCTGGTTGGAGCCACAAGCCCGCCAGCAACCATGCGAAACCAGTGCCACTCTCCCCAAAGCCGATTGTAGTCGCCAATTTGCAAGAGAACCTGAGAACAGAGTAAAAAGACTTAAGGGGCATGGACACTTGCACTGAGTGGAAAGGTCGGTCACAAGTGCTGTCTGGAAGGGAACAGCTGAGGTTACACAATTCTTGGGCCACAAATTTTACAGAAATTCCAAAATGGCGATCAGCCATGGAAGGTAGTTACCATGGTAACAACATAAACTGAAAATCAGGTATAAGCCTGGGAACCACTCACAGTGCCATCTGGTGTCCAGAAATTATATTGCAGTATGAATATATTCCTACGAAAGTTGATCCCTGCAGCAGACATATAGATGTATGTAGGTATATTTCTACACGCAAAAATATTTTTGTAGTTGGTGCCCTTTTCTTTCTTTGTTGTTGTTGTTTTTTGGGTTTTTGTTTTGTTTTGTTTTGTCCTGTTTTTTCCTCACCATTTTCTTGGAGGAGCTTTCGATAATTTTTTATTACTTTATATATAGATATATTTTTTATTTCTATGTTTTCTAATTTAATTTCCTCTATCTTCTCTTTTAACATTTATACTAACACTACTTTTTTCCCTCTTTTTTCTTTCTTTCAATTATTTTACAATTATCACTATTTTTATTGCAGTTGTTTTTATATTGCTGTTGTCGTGGGTGTTGTCTGTATGTCTATGTGTTTCCGTCTGTTTCTGTATCTATGGGCCCATCTGCCTGATAACCTTTGTATCTGTTTATTTTTTCATTTGGTCTCAATGAGATTGGTGTTATGACCTGCAACTCTGAGCTCCTAGCACTACCCTCCACTCTCACTCTGTGATCTGGTGACCTGCCACTCCAGGAGTCCAGATTCTTGGGTGAACTCTTGAGAGGCGTAGACAGGACCTGGACTGCAGATGGCCAGTGCTGACTATGTAACAAAGGAGCGAGAAGACAACGGTCGGCTAAGACGGAATTACACTGGAGCGGTGGTGCCCCAAGGTGCAGAGCAACAGCCGTCTTCAGCAATAACAAGGCCCACTCCCACATATCCCATAGCCTCTCCTCCTGTCTTCCTGGGCAACCAGATGAGGCCGAGCATCTTCTCAAATGGCAACCGCCATGGAACAGACCTGGGACTGAAACACAGGCCCCGTGAGTAAAGGGTTTGCCTGAGGCGACACAGACCTGGGTGGAACATGGGGACTAGAAAACACACCCACAGAGCCAGGAAACTCCCATGATGGGGCTGATCACGAGGACCACTCTACTGAGCCTAAGACAAAACTGGCCCTCAGGGGATCACCAGCCCACAGAAAAAGGAGGCCAAGAGGCTACAGCTGACAACTAATTGTGCTGCAAATACAAATCCGCAGGAGTAAAGACAGGGCCTGAGGCACAGGTTCTGGGAACACAAATCAGCCTCTCCTCTGCTGAGGAATCTAGCAAGGTCAGAACCAACCCCACAGGGTTGTTCCATTCACCCAATAACATAAACTAAGGGTGGGGGTGGAACTGAGTGAACACCTCCAGCCTCCATCAAGTGCCCGAGGTCGATAGGCCACACCACCACCTGCTGGATAAAGACAGAGAGCAGCAGCCTAGATGAGAAGACACAGACCACCCTGTGACATAAGCAGGTGCAAACCTCTGGAGTATCTGCTTACTGCTGAAAACTGACTAGGAAACAGCCCTGTGGGGCTAGAAGCGACTGGGTATGACAGAGCTGAAAGGTGGGGAAGGAGGCATCAACCTTCCCAGACTGATCTATTTACTGGGTGGCTCCTCCTGACCCCACGCAGCACTGGAGCAAGCCATAGTAGAGCGGTCACCAGACCCCTGTGATCCAGTTCCCAGGGACTTCTTGAACTCTCCCACCCAAGACAGCTGCTGATTGAGACAATTGATTTGGACCTTTTGAACTCAGCCAATAACCTGGGGACTATCCAGGTGGTGTCCTGGGTGTGTGATTGTAGGAACGTTTGATTTTCCTTTTCCATTCGTTGCCTGTGGTGGGTGGGTTGACTTAATTGCTGGTATTTCTCCACAACTGAGACTTCAACCCAGAGTAACTGTTTCACTAGGGTCAAATAGAAACCAGTTGAAAACAAGAGAGAATAACTTAGCCACTCTACACCAAACAGGGCCCCAGTTTCTCAGGCCAGAGCACTATACGGGTCCTCGACAAAGCACAAAGGGAGAAATCAAAGTGAGTAAAACAATCATGGGGCGGAATCATCAGAAAAACTCTGGTAACATGAATAACCAGAATAGATCAACCCCCCCCAAGGAAAGTTATGGCAGATGAAATTGAATATCCCATTCATAAACAACTGCCTGAGATGTCAGAAATCGAATTCAGAATTTGGATGACAAACAAGATTAACAAAATGGAACTAGGAATTCGAGGAGAAATTCAAAAGCTTTCTCAAGAATTTAATGTATTTAAAGACAAAACTACCAAAGACTTAGACACACTAAAGCAAAAATTTGCAGCACTCAAAGATCTGAAAAATACAGTAGAATCGCTCAGCAACAGAATGGAGAAAGCGGAAGAAAGGATTTCCAACATTGAAGATAAAGCCTATGAACACTCTCAAATTCTCAAAGAGGAAGAGAAATGGAGAGCAAAAACAGATCATTCTCTCCGAGAGCTTTGGTTTAATTTGAAGAAGGTCAAAATCCCAATCATTGGAATTCCTGAAACCGATGAAGTGGCCTCGCTGGGCACAGAGGCCCTTCTACATGAAATTATGAAAGAGAACTTTACAGACATGCCTAGAGATTCTGAAATACAGATAGGAGACAGCTTCAGAATGCCAGCACAACTCAATCCGAATAAGACATCCCAAAGGCATATCATAATGAGCTTCACTAAAGTTAATATGAAGGAGAAAGTTCTCAAAGTTGCCAGGAGAAAGAAAGTTATTACGTACAAAGGCAAGAATATTAGAATGACTGCAGACCTCTCTGCTGAAACTTTTCAAGACAGAGAGGGTGGTCACCGAATTTTAATCTCCTAAAGCAAAATAATTTCCAACCCCGGATCTTCTATCCAGCTAAAATGAGTTTCATCTATGATGGACAAATTAAATACTTTAATGACATTCATATATTGAATAAATTTGCCATAACCAAACCAGTTCTTCAGGATATTCTCAGACCTATGCTCCATAAAGACCAACACAATCCTATACCACAAAAGTAAACTCACTCAGAAACTTCTGATCAAGCTCCAACTTCCACACTGGTGAACAGATTCAAAATGCCCACTGGACTTTTGAAAAACTCGATACCCAAAACTTCAACAGACTTATCAATATTCTCCATTAATGTGAACGGCTTAAACTGTCCTCTAAAGAGGCATAGGCTAGATGACTTGATACCAAAACTCAGGCCAGATATTTGTTGCATACAAGAGTCACATCTTAACTTAAAAGATAAATACAGACTCAGGGTGAAAGGATGGTCATCCGTATTTCAGGCAAATGGTAATCAGAAAAAAACAGGTGTTACAATCTTATTTGCAGATACAATAGGATTTAAACCAACAAAAGTAAAGAAGGACAAGAATGGTCACTACATATTTGTTAAGGGTAATACTCAATATGATGAGATTTCAATCTTTAATATCTATGCACCCAACTAGAATGCACCTCAATTTATAAGAGAAACTCTAACAGACATGAGTAACTTGATTTCCTCCAGCTCCATAATAGTCGGGGATTTCAACACCACTTTGGCAGTGTTGGATAGATCCTCAAACAAGAAGCTGAGCAAAGAAATCTTAGATTTAAACCTAACCATACAACTTTTGGATTTAGTGGATATCTACAGAACATTTCATCCCAACAAAACCGAATACACATACTTCTCATCACCTCACGGATGTTACTCCAAAATTGATCACATCTTAGGTCACAAGTCTAACCTCAGTAAATTTAAAGAAATAGAAATTATTCCATGCATCTTCTCGGACCACCATGGAATAAAACTTGAGCTGAATAACAACAGGAATCTGCAAACTCATACAAAAACATGGAGGTTAAATAACCTTATGTTGAATGATAGCTGGGTCAGAGATGAGATTAAGAAAGAAAATGCCAATTTTTGGAACAAAATGACAATGTATATACGAACTATCAGAACCTCTGGGACACCGCAAAGGGCGTTCTAAGAGGGAAATTTATAGCACTGCAATCCTTCCTCAAGAGAATGGAAAAAGAGGAAGTTAACAACTTAATGGGACATCTCAAGCAACTAGAAAAGGAAGAACATTCCAACCCCAAACCCAGTAGAAGAAAAGAAATAACCAAAATTAGAGCAGAATTAAATGAAATTGAAAACAAAAGAATAATACAACAGATCAATAAATCAAAAAGCCAGTTTTTTGAAAAGGTCAATAAAATAGATAAACCTTTGGCCAACCTAATCCGGAAAAAAATAGTAAAATCTCTAATCTCATCAATCAGAAACAACAAAGGTGAAATAACAACAAACACCTCAGAAATCCAAAAAATCCTAATGACTATTACAAGAAACTTTATTCTCAGAAATATGAAAATCTGAAGGAAATTGACCGATACTTGGAGCACGTCAACTTCCAAGACTTAGCCAGAATCAAATGGAAATGCTGAACAGGACAATTTCAAGTTCAGAAATAGCATCAACTATACAAAACCTCCCTAAAAAGAAAAGCCCAGGACCAGAGGGTTTCACGTCACAATTCTACCACACCTTTAAAGAGGAATTAGTACCTATGTTACTCAACCTGTTCCAAAAGGTAGAAAAAGAAGGAAGACTAAACAACACATTCTATGAAGCAAACATCACCCTGTTCACCAAACCAGGAAAGACCCGACGAGAAAAGAAAACTATAGACCGATATCACTAGTGAATATAGATGCAAAAATATTCAACAAGATCCTACCAAACAGAATCCAGCAACACGTCAAACAAATTATACATGATGACCAAGTCGGTTTTATCCCAGGGTCTCAAGGCTGGTTCAATATACATAAATCTATAAATGTAGTTCAGCACATAAACAAATTAAAAAACAAAGACCATATGATTCTCTCAATCGATGCAGAAAAAGCGTTCGATACTATCCAGAATACCTTCATGATCAGAACACTTAAGAAAATTGGTATAGAAGGGACCGTTCTCAATCTGATAGTTGCCATCTATAGCACACCCACAGCCAACATCATTTTGAATAGACTTAAATTTGAATCATTTCCACTCAGATCTGGAACCAGACAAGGCTGCCCATTGTCTCCATTGCTTTTTAACATTGTAATGGAAGTTTTAGCCACCACAATTAGGGAAGAAAAGGTGACCAAGGTTATCCATATAGGGTCAGAAGAGATCAAACTTTCGCTCTTCGTAGATGATATGATTATATATCTGGAAAACACTAGGGACACTACTACAAAACTCTTAGAAGTGATCAAGGAATACAGCAGAGTCTCAGGTTACATAATCAACATTCATAAATCAGTAGCCTTTATATATACCAACAATAGTCAAGTTGAAAAAACAGTGAAGGACTCTATCCCATTCACAGTAGTGCCAAGAAGATGAAATATTTGGGAATTTATCTAACAAAGGACGTGAAAGATCTCTATAAAGAGAACTATGAAACTCTAAGAAAAGAAATAGCTGAAAATGTTAACAAATGGAAAAACATACCATGCTCATGGCTGGGAAGAATCAACATTGTTGAAATGTCCATACTACCCCAAGCAATATACAATTTCAATGCAATCTCCATTAAAGCTCCACTGTCATACTTTAATGATCTCGAGAAAACAATACTTCGTTTTATATGGAATCAGAAAAAAGCTCGGATAGCCAAGACATTACTCAGAAATAAAAACAAAGTAGGGGGAATCATGCTAGCAGACCTCAGAATATACCACAAATCGATAGTGATCAAAACAGCATGGTATTGGCACAAATACAGAGAACTAGACATCTGGAACAGAATAGAGAATCAAGAGATGAATCCAGCTACTTACCGTTATTTAGTTTTTGACAAGCAATTAAAAACCTTCAGTGGGGAAAAGATTCCCTATTTAACAAATGGTGCTGGGTGAACTGGCTTGCAACCTGCAGAAGACTAAAAATGGACCCAAACTTTTCACCATTAACTAAGATAGACTCTCACTGGATTAAAGATTTAAACCTAAGACATGAAACTATAAAAATACTAAAAGAGAGTGCAGGGGAATCCCTTGAAGAAATCAGTCTCGGAGAGTATTTTATGAGGAGGTCCCCCTGGGCAATTGAAGCAGCTTCAAAAATACAGTGTTGGGACTTGATCAAACTAAAAATCTTCTGCACAGTGAAGAACACAGTAAGTAAAGCATGCAAACAGCCCTCGGAATGGGAGAAGATATTTGCAGGCAATGTCTCTGACAAAGGTTTAATAACCAGAATCCACAGAGAACTCAAACGCATTAGCAAGAAAAGAACAAGGGATCGCATCGCAGGCTGGGCAAAGGACTTGAAGTGAAACTTCTCTGAACAATACAGGTGCACGGCCTTCAGACTTATGAAGAAATGCTCATCATCTTTAATCATCAGAGAAATGCAAATCAAAACTGCTTTGAGATATCGTCTAACTCCACGGATACTAGCCTATATCACACAATCCCAAGACCAGAGATGTTGGCGTGGATGCAGAGAAAAGGGAACACTTTTCCACTGCTGGTGGAACTGCAAATTATTACATTCATTTTGGAAAGATATATGGAGAACACTTAGAGATTTAAAAATAGAACTGTCATTCAATCCTGCAATTCCTCTACTGGGCATATACCCAGAAGACTAAAAATCACATCATAACAAAGATATTTGTACCAGAATGTTTATTGCAGCCCAATTCATAATTGCTAAGTCATGGAAAAAGCCCTAGTGCCCATCTATCCACGAATGGATTAATAAATCGTGGTATATGTACACCATGGAATATTATGTAGCCTTAAAGAAAGATGGGGACTTTATCTCTTTTATGTTTACATGGATGGAACTGGAAAATATTCTTCTTAGTAAAGTATCTCAAGAATGGAAAAAAAATGTACCCAATGTACTCAGCCCTACTATGAAACTAATTTAGGGCTCTCACATGAAAGCTATAACCCAGTTACAACCTAAGAATAGGTGGAAGGGGGAAAAGAAGGGGAGGGGGGATTGTGGGTAGAGGAAGGGGGACCAGTAGGATCACACCTGCGGTGCATCTTACAATGTTATATGTGAAACTTAGGAAATGTTGAATGTAAGTGTCTTAGCCCAATAACTGAAAAACGCCAGGAAGGCTATGTCAACCAGTGTGATGAAAATTTGTCAAACGGTTTATGAAGCTAGTGTGTGATGCCCCATGATCATATCAATGTACACAGCTATGATTTAATAAAAAAAAAATAAAAAAATATTAAAATGTCTCTGTCAACTGGATCACAGAGGTCTGTTGACAACTCAAAATTTTGAACTTGCTCGTTTTTTGTGGGGTTCCCCGAGCTCTTCTCATGGCTGAGGGGTCTCACGTCTGTTTGGTGATGGATTTTGTACATATTGTTTGTATTCTTGTAGTTGCAGATCGTCTCTGAGGGGTTGATTTGCATTATTCAACCTTCTCTCTTGGTGCAGCTCTATTCCACTAGGCTACTTGCTAAATTTCTGTCCTTTAACTCTCCTTCTGGATGGAGCCTCTGTGGAAAGCTGGCTTCAGTCAGCCATCTTGTCTATGCCTCTGAAAATAGTTTCTTTGTAGTTGAAGCTTGCCTCAGCAGGGAAGATGAGCAATTATTTATCTCACCTCTCAGCTAGGCTCCCCTCCTGAAGCTCTGGTGGGTTCTTTCTTGTCATTATCTCTCCCTCCAGACTGGGTCTTGTATTAAGAGCTGGCTCCAATCAACTGTCATCCCCCATTCCCCCTTGTTTTTATTAAAGTGAAAATTGGAGTTAGCTAAAATAGCCAACCCAAGAATTTAGCAAAACACCAAGCTCATTGAGACCAAATGAGCAAATAAACAGATAAAAGCTTACCAGACACACAAGCCCACAGATGCACAAACATTCAGAAACACATAGACATACAGACAACGAAAAATTACAATAAAAATAATGATAATCATAAAATAATTGAAAAAATTGTACAAAACAAATGAAATGAACTAGCAAACAAAAAAAAACCTCTCAAAATCTGATGTAAGCACTCTCAGAAACCATAAGAAGGGAAGAAGGGGAAGAGAGATGGGAAAAAGGAGAAGGAAAAAGTGGTTCTCTCAAAGAAGTTATAAAAGGAGAAGGAAAAAATTAAAAATAGAAAAAATAATATATATAGATGAAAATAATAGAAAATTAGCCATAGCTCCTCCAAAAATGATGAGGAAAAGAAAAACAAAAAGGCACCAACCACAAAAATATTATTCTTGTATATATGTAGAAATATACCTCTATATGTATGATGTAGGAATCAACTTTTCTAGGAATATATTTATAATGCAATATACTTTCTGCACACCAGGTGGTGCTGTGAGTGATTCCCATTCTTATACCTGGTTCACATTTTACACTGTTTCCACAGTAACCACCATACCTGACCAAGCGCCATTTTGGAACTTCTGTAAAATTTTATTGTCTAATTATTGTCCAACCTCAGCTGCTCTGTTCCAGACAGCACTCCTATCCTCCCTCTCAACTCAGTGCAGGAGTTCACCCTTCACAAATCTTTCCACTCTGCTCCCACATTCTCCTGTAAACTGTCAACTGCAATCAGCTGGGGGGGATGGTGCTGGCTGCCAGCGATTTTAGCTTCTGCTGGCTCCTGTGGCTGCAGCACATGGAGACCTTGTCCTCAGTTTTTGTGTCTCAGAGTCTCACTTTTGAATCTGGACTTTTGAGTCTAGCCACCTGCCAGTTCACTTCACAGCCTGAACTGCCAGCATACACCAATATTCCCCACCAGGAATGGTCCAGTCTATTTAATCACTCCTGTTGTTCTGGGGGAAGGTGTCCGCCATTTCGGACAATTGAAAATGTCTCTTTCCTGGGTGGGATCCCTTCCCTTCAATTTTCCATCGGGTTGCTTAGCCCCTTGTGGCTCTGAGCAGGACCCTTTTGGGGCTCTAAATTCGGCAGAAATAAATTTTTGTTAATTGTGTTTTGCCAGGAATTACAAGTTGCTGTCCTTTGTGAGGGAGGGGCCCGCCAGCCAGCATGGCTGAGCAGGGGAAATCTCTACAACAGAGTCCGTGGTTTTAAATTACACCTCATATACAGCAATCTGCCAATTCGCTGCACGTCTCCAGCTGTCTGTCCACACCAATAATCCATGCGGGGAAAAGTTCCAGACCTCCCTTCCTCTCACCTGATGACTTGGGAGAGGTGGGCTACATGTCCGTCCCATCCGCTATCATGCTCCACCTCCTCCTTTACATTTCCAATTCACAATTTGAGAGAAGGTTAGCTGCTGTATTTTATCAAATGCTGCATCCACATCATCCAATGTAAAAAGTGTAAAGCCTTCTGTATTGTGTCAAGACTGGTAAAGATCATATATAAACATCTGTCCCATTTTATAAACAGGAATGGTTGCATAGATAGCACAGTTCAGACCCAGCTTTCCGACAGCATATGTCAGAGCACCAAGATGGAGAGTATCAGGATGAGACAATAGTACTTCAGTGATCTGGTGAACATGCTTTCTCAGGGAAACTGTAATATCCATTGAAAAGTGCTCATCCCAGCCACAGTCCAATAAAAATCTAAACTCATCAACTTGGAGAAGATAGGAAAGAGCAGATTCTTCTTGAACCCCAGACAGGGTAGTCAATATGATAATAGATGTCATTTTTTTTTTTTTGGACAGTAAGAACAAACTAAAAGATTTGATAACTTAGTTGTATATATGATGAAACATTAGGAGTTCAGAAGAGTTCTCTATAAATCTGAAAGACTGCCAATTTCCTTTCATCTAGTTTTCCTGGTCCCAGTTGATCCTTCAGACAGCTGTCAGAGACCATGCACATCAGGCCTCCCCCCAAACCGTCCACTGCCCTTCCCAACCCCTTGACAAATCCAGGTTCGAGAGAGACAAAAGCTGGTGGTGTTCATTCAACAGCACTTGTGGAGGTCAGCCGGCAGAAGGCCCTCATGGTGGCTGCCATTTTTGATCTGGAGGTGAACTTCCTTAAGTGATACTCTTGCCTCAGCCTCCCAAGTAGCTGAGACTGCAGGTGCCTGCCACAATACCTGGCTATTTTTTTGATTGTTGTTGTTGCTGTTGTCATTGTTGTTCTGCTGGCCTGGGCCAGGCTTGAACCCGACACCATTGGTGTATTTGGCTGGTGTTGTAACCACTGTGCTACAGGTGCTGGGCCCATTGTCATACTTTACAGATCTTGAAAAAATAGTACTCCATTTTATATGTTTTAAGAAAAAACCTCAAACAGCCAATACATTACTTATAAATAAAAAGAAATCAGGAGCCATTATGTTGTCAGACTTTAGGCCATATTATAAATCTATAGTGATCAAAACAGCCTCATTCCAGCACAGAAATACAGAGGCAGACATATGGAACAGAATAGAGAACCAAGAGATGAACCAAGCCACTTATTGTCATTTGATCTTTGTTAAGCCTATCAAAAACATACTTTGGGAGAATATTCCCTATTTAAGAAATGGTTTGGGTGAACTGGCTGGTGACCTGTGGAAGACTGAAACTGGACCCTCACCTTTCATCATTAGCAAAAATTGATTCTCACTGGACAAAAGATTAAAAAATAAGACAGGAAGCTATAGAAATACTAGGACAGAGTGTATGGAAAATACTTGAAGAAATTGGTCTGGGAGAATTTTTTCTGAGTAGGACCCCCTGGAAATTCCAGAAACATCAAATTATATTACTGGGATCCAATCAACCTAAAAAGCTTCTGCAAGGCCAAGAGTACAGTAAGTAAAGCAAACACACAGCCTTCTGAAAAGGAGAAGCTATTTTCAGATTATGTTTCTAACAATGGTATGATAACTAGAATCCACAGAGAACTAAAACTAATCAATAAGAAAAGGACAAATAACCCCATTTCCTTGTGGGCAAGAGACTTGAACAGAAGCTACTCTGAAGAAGACAGGCACATTGGTGGCCTACACATGAAAACAAATGAAAAATGCTCATCATCTTTAATCATTCGAGAAATGCAAATCAAAATCACTTTCAGATATCATCTAACTCCTGTAAGATTAGCTCACATCACAAAATCCCAAAACTTCATATCTTGGGGTGGATGTGAAGAGAAAGGAACACTTCTACAGTGCTAGTGGGAATGCAAACTAATAAATCCTTTTTGGAAATAAGTTTAAAGAATACTCAAGGAACTAAAAGTAGACCTGCCATTAGATCCCGCAATTCCTCTACTAAGCATATATCCAGATGATCATAAATCATATTAAAAGAAAGACATTTGCATCAGAATGTTGATTGTAGCCAAATTCATAATTGCCAACTCATGAAAGCAGCCTAAGTGCCCATTGACCCATGAATGGATTAACAAATTGTGGTATATGTATGCCATGTAATACTATGCAGCCATAAAAATGATGGATCCTTAACATATTTTATGTTTACCTGGATGGAGCTGTAAAATATTCTTCTTAGTAAAGTATTTCAAGAATGGAAGAAATGGGAAGAGCTGAGAGAGGGAATGTAGGAGGGCGTGGGGGGTCAAGTGATAGGGTTCAGCTGTTGGGGACAGAACACAAATATAAGAGAGTCCTTACCTAAAAAAAGCAATTAATGTAACCTGCTTCTGTGTAGCCTTAATTAATCCCAACAATAAAAAAATGGAAGAAGAAAGCATACAATGTACTCAATAATATTATGAAAACAATATATAATCACCTACACTTTCATATGATTGATTAAACTATAGTCAAAAAGAAAGAGGGAAGAGGAGAGGGAAAGAAAGGGAGAGGGGAGGCCAAAAGGAGGGAGGGTATTTGGTTGGAACTCATTTATGGTTCATAATGCAATGGTACATTTTAAAACTATTAAGAGGGAGGGAGACAAGATGGCAGACTGAAGCCAGCATTCAACAGAGGCTCCCGTCCAGAAGGAGAGTTAAGGGACAGGAATTTAGTCAGTATCCTGGTGGACTTGAGCCACACCAAGAGAGAAGGTTGAAGAACGCACATAAACACCGCTGAGGCAAGCTGTGATCACAAGGAGAGAAACAAAAGGTACAAAATCCACCACCAAGCGGACGGGAGTCCCCCTCCCCCATGAGACCAGCTCAATAGCCCCACAATGAAAAAAATGGGCAGAAATTAAAGGCCCTCCCACTACACTCCACGGGAGAGACCTTCTAAAAACTGGACCTACCTCCCCTACTGGGGTGCCGTGGCGTTCTCCTGCTGGGCATAAAACTGAATAAAACTTTAAAAATCCTTTGCCGGCAACCCTGAATCCCCAACACTCCCCTCCCGCCCACTGAGGTCTGGAGGCCTGTCCCCCAGGAGTTCGGATTCTTGAGCGATTTCTCAAGGGGAGTGGACCGTCCCCGAGTTGCAACTGGTCAGCATTGACTCTGAGGCACGCGAGTGAGGAGAGGGCACCGGGCTGAGGAGGGGTCACGCCTCGGCAGCACTTCCCTGTGGTGCGGAGCAGCAGCCCTCCCTGTGCATCAATACAGCCAGACATAAAACTGAATGAAAATCTAGCTTCCCCCCCACTCTCACTCGGGGTCTGGGGGCCTGTCCGCCAGGAGTTGGAATCCTTGGGTGATTTCTTGAGGGGAGCGCAAAGTGCCTGAGCCGTGACTGGTCAGCGCTGACTCTGAGACACGGGAGCGAGAAGAGGGCACCGGGCTGAGGGAGAGTCATGCCTCAGCAGCACTTCCCTGCGGTGCGGTGCAGCAGCCCTCCCCGGGCAACATTACGGCCGGGCACAAAACTGAATAAAACTCTAGCTTCCCCGCTGAGCGCCCCTACTCTCACTCGGGGTCTGGAGGCCTATCCCGCAGGAGTTCGGATCCTTGGGTGATTTCTCGAGTGGAGTGCTCAGTGCCTGAGCTGTGTCAGGTAAGCCCTGACTCTGAGACACGTGAGCGAGGAGAGGGCACTCTGAAGAGGGGAAATCAAGCCTTGGTGCTACTTCCCTGCAGTGCGGTGCAGCAGCACTCCCTGGGCGGGCAACAATACGGCCGGGCATAAAACTGAATGAAACTCTAGCTTCTCCCCCACTCCCACTCGGGGTCTGGGGGCCTGTCCCCCAAGAGTTTGGATTCTTGGGGGAACTCTCGAGGGGTGTGGACCCAGCATAAACTGCGGCTGCTCAGTGCTGACTCTGGGGCATGAGACAGAGGAGAAAAGGGACGGCTGAGTGCCCACACCAGAGTGGCAGTTCCCAGGAGGCAGAGCAACAGTCGTTTTTTCTTTAACGGCAGAATGGCTCACTTCTGGATATTCTGAGGCCACACTCCCTGTCTCCCTGGGCAACCAGAGGAGGCCACAGGTGAGCGGGGGATTTTCTGACACTGCTCACAAACCCGGGAAGCTTCCAGGGCGGTGCGACCCAGAGAGGTGATCAGACGGAAACCTTCAGCAGCAAAGAGGACAGAAACCTCCAGCATAAAAGACGTTTGAACTCAGAACAGCCCGTCTTCTATAGGTGATTTCGACAGGAACAGAGACAGAACCCTGCAAAGTTGTCTGTTCTGTTCTGTTCTGTTAACAGCATCCATCAGGGACGGGGCTAAGCCTCAGTGAACACCTCCTTCCCATCACCTGCATCAAGCACTCAAAGATGTCAGGCCCCATCTCCTCCTGCTAAATAGCGGCAGCCTGCGGGGGCCTGGCAGACTTCCTTGCGATTCAGGCAGGTGCAAACACCTGGAGTGTCTGTTCACTGCAGGCAACTGGGTTAGCCATCTGCAGAGATAACAGTGACTGGGTCCGACGGAGGGGCAAAGTGGGGAAGGAGACGTCAACCTTGCTAGACTGCTCTGTTTGCTGGGTGGCTCCTCCTGACTCCACGCTGCACTGGGCTGAGCCGTGTCAGAGGAGTCACCAGGCCCCTGTGATCCACTTCCCAGAGACCTCTTGAACTCTCCCACAAGAGACAGGTGCCGATTGAGGCAGTTGATTTAGACCTTTTGAATGGGGCTAATAGACAGAGGACTTTTCAGGCGGTGCCCTGGGTGTGCGGTTGTAGGAAGGTTTGATCCTCCTTTTCCCACTGGGGCCAGAGGGGGTCAGGAGGGGTGACTTAATTGCTGATTTTTCCACACAGCTGAGACTTCAAGCCAGAGTAGAATTTGCAATAGGATTGAACAGAAACCAGCTGAAAACAAGACAGAACCATTTTGCTCCACCACACCAGACAGGGCCCCAGTTTCTCAGGCCACAACACTGTACGGGCCCTTGATAAAGCCCCAGGGGAAAAATCAAAGGGAGCAAAATAACCATGGGGCGGAATCAGCGGAAAAACTCTGGTAACATGAATAACCAGAATAGATCAACCCCCCCAAGAAAAGATACGGCAGATGTGATTGAGGATCCCATTCATAAACAACTGGCTGAGATGTCAGAAATCGAATTCAGAATTTGGATTGCAGACAAGATTAATAAAACGGAATTAGGAATTCGAGGAGAAATTCAAAAGTTGTCTCAAGAATTTAATGAATTTAAAGACAAAACCACCAAAGACTTAGACACACTGAAGCAAGAATTTACAGCCCTCAAAGATATGAAAAATACAGTAGAATCCCTCAACAACAGAATGGAGCAAGCAGAAGAAAGGATTTCTGACATTGAAGATAAAGTCTTCGAACGCTCCCAATCTCTCAAAGAGGAAGAGAAATGGAGAGCAAAAACGGATCACTCACTCAGAGAACTCTCAGATAATTCGAAAAAAAAAAACAACATAAGGGTTATAGGAATTTCGGAGAACGATGAAGTGGCTGCCAAGGGCACAGAGGCCCTTCTACATGAAATTATGAAAGAAAATTTTCCAGACATGCCTAGAGAATCTGAAATTCAGATAGCAGACAGCTTCAGAACCCACGCACGATTCAACCCAAATAAGTCATCTCCCAGACATATCATAATTAGCTTCACTAAAGTTAACATGAAAGAGAAGATTCTCAAAGCAGCCCGGTGAAAGAAAACTATAACGTACAAAGGTAAGAATATTAGAATAACTGCAGATCTCTCTGCTGAAACTTTTCAAGCCAGAAGGGGGGGGTCATCAACTTTTAATCACCTAAAGCAAAATAACTTTGAACCCAGGACCTTGTATCCAGCTAAACTGAGTTTTGTCTATGATGGAGAAATTAAATACTTCAATGACATTCATATTTTGAAAACATTTGCCATAAGTGAACCAGCTCTTCAGGATATTCTCAGACCTATCCTCCACAATGACCAACCCAATCCTATACCACAAAAGTAAACTCACTCAGAAACATCGGATCAAACTCCAACTTCCACACTGGCGAAAGGATTAAAAATGTCCACTGGACCTTTGAAAAACTCGATACCCAAAATTCCACCAGACTTATCAATACTCTCCATCAATGAGAAAGGCTTAAAATGTCCTGTAAAGAGGCATAGGTTAGCTGACTGGATACAAAAACTCAAGCCAGATATTTGTTGCATAAAAGAGTCACATCTTAACTTAAAAGACAAATACAGACTCAGGGTGAAAGGATGGTCATCCATATTTCAGGCAAATGGTAATCAGAAAAAAGCAGGTGTTGCAATTTTATTTGCAGATACAGTAGGATTTAAACCATCAAAAGTAAGGAAGGACAAGAATGGTCACTTCATATTTGTTAAGGGTAATACTCAACATGATGAGATCTCAATTATTAATATCTATGCACCCAACCACAATGCACCTCAATTTATAAGAGAAACTCTAACAGACATGAGTAACTTGATTTCCTCCAGCTCCATAATCGTCGGAAAATTCAACACTCCTTTGGCAGTGTTGGATCGATCCTCCAGCAAGAAGCTGAGCAAAGAAATCTTAGATTTAAACCTAACCATCCAATATTTAGATTTAGCAGACATCTACAGAACATTTCATCCCAACAAAACTGAATACACATACTTCTCATCAGCCCACGGAACTTACTCCAAAATTACCACATTTTAGGTCACATGTCTAACCTCAGTAAATTGAAAGGAATAGAAATTATTCCTTGCATCTTCTCGGACCATCATGGAATAAAACATGAATTGAGTAACAACAGGAATCTGCATACTCATACAAAAACATGGAAGTTAAATAACCTTATGCTGAATGATAGCTGGGTCAGAGATGAGATTAAGAAAGAAATCACCAATTTTTTCAAACAAAACAACAATGAAGACACAAACTATCAGAACCTCTGGGACGCTGCAAAGGCAGTTCTAAGAGGGAAATTTACAGCACTGCAAGCCTTCCTCAAGAGAACGGAAAGAGAGGAAGTTAACAACTTAATGTGACATCTCAAGCAACTGGAAAAGGAAGAACATTCCAACCCCAAACCCAGTAGAAGAAAAGAAATAACCAAAATTAGAGCAGAATTAAATGAAATTGAAAACAAAAGAATAATACAACAGATCAATAAATCAAAAAGCCAGTTTTTTGAAAAGGTCAATAAAATAGACAAATCTCTGGCCAACCTAATCAGAAAAAAAGAGTAAAATCTCTAATATCATCAATCAGAAACAACAAAGACGAAATAACAACAGACTCATCAGAAATCCAAAAAATCCTTAATGAATATTACAAGAAACTTTATTCTCAGAAATATGAAAATCTGAAGGAAATAGACCGATACTTGGAAGCACGCCACCTTCCAAGACTTAACCAGAATGAAGTGGAAATGTTGAACAGACCCATATCAAGTTCAGAAATAGCATCAACTATACAAAACCTCCCTAAAAAGAAAAGCCCGGGACCAGGTGGTTTCACGTCAGAATTCCACCAAACCTTTAAAGAGGAATTAGTACCTATATTACTCAACCTGTTCCAAAATGTAGAAAAAGAAGGAAGACTACCCAACACGATCTATGAAGCAAACATCTCCCTGATCCCCAAACCAGGAAAAGACCCAACAAGAAAAGAAAATTATAGACCAATATCACTAATGAATATAGATGCAAAAATATTCAACATGATCCTAACAAACAGAATCCAGCAACACATCAAACAAATTATACATCATGACCAAGTTGGTTTTATCACAGGGTGTCAAGGCTGGTTCAATACACGTAAATCTATAAATGTAATTCAGCACATAAACAAATTAAAAAACAAAGACCATATGATTCTCTCAATTGACGCAGAAAAAGCTTTTGATAATATCCAGCATCCCTTCATGATCAGAACACTCAAGAAAATTGGTGTAGAAGGGACTTTTCTTAAACTGATAGAGGCCATCTACAGCAAACCCACAGACAATATCATATTGAATGGAGTTAAATTGGAATCATTTCCACTCAGATCAGGAACCAGACAAGGCTGCCCATTGTCTCCATTGCTTTTCAACATTGTAATGGAAGTTTTAGCCACCACAATTAGGGAAGAAAAGGCGATCAAGGGTACCCATATAGGGTCAGAAGAGATCAAACTTTCGCTCTTCGCAGATGATATGCTTTTGTATCTGGAAAACACTAGGGACTCTACTACAAAACTCCTAGAAGTGATCAAGGAATACAGCATCATCTCAGGTTACAAAATGAACATCCATAAATCGGTACCCTTTATATACACTAACCACAGTGAAGTTGAAAAAGCAGTTAAGGACTCTATCCCATTCACAGTAGTCCCAAAGAAGATGAAATATTTGGGAATTTACCTAACAAAAGATGTGAAAGATCTCTATAAAGAGAATGATGATCAAGTCCCAGTAGTGTATTTTTGAAGCTGCTTCACTTGCTGTGGTGCATATTACAGGAGTATTTGCGAAACTTGGTAAATGTAGAATGTAAATGTTTTGGCACAGTAACTGAGATAACGCCGGAAAGGCTATGTTAACCACTGTGATAAAAATGTGTCAAATGGTTTATGAAGTGAGCGTATGATGCCCCATAATCATATCATTGTATACAGTTATGATTTAATAAAAAAATTAAAAAAAAATAAAAAATTAAAAAAAAAGAGAACTATGAAACTCTAAGAAAAGAAATAGCTGAAAATGTTAACAAGTGAAAAACATACCATGCTCATGGATGCCAAGAATCAACATTATCAAAATGTCCATACTACCCAAAGCAATATATAATTTCAACGCACTCCCTATTAAAGCTCCACTGTCATAGTTTAAAGATCTTGAAAAAACAATACTTCGTTTTATATGGAATCAGAAAAAACCTCGAATAGCCAAGACATTACTCAGAAATAAAAACAAAACAGGAGGAATCACACTACCAGACCTCAGACTTTACTACAAATCGATAGTGATCAAAACAGCAATGTATTCGTACAAAAACAGAGAAGTAGATATCTGGAACAGAATAGAGAACCAAGAGATGAATCCAACTAATTACCGCTATTTGATTTTTGACAAGCCAATTAAAAACATTCAGTGGGGAAAAGATTCCCTATTTAATAAATGGTGCTGGCTGAACTGGCTGTCAACCTGCAGAAGACTGAAATTGGACCCATACCTTTCACCATTAACTAAGATAGATGCTCATTGAATTAAATATTCAAAATTAAGACATGAAACTATAAAAATACTAGAGGAGAATGCAGGGAAAACCCTTGAAGAAATTGGTCTGGGTGAGTATTTCATGAGGAGAACCCCCCGGGCAATTGAAGCAGCTTCAAAAATATACTACTGGGACTTTATCAAACTAAAAAGCTTCTGCACAGCTAAGAACACAGTAAGCAGAGCAAGCAGACAGCCCTCAGAATGGGAGAAGATATTTGCAGGGTATATCTCTGACAAAGGTTTAATAACCAGAATCCACAGAGAACTCAAACGCATCAGCAAGAAAAAAACAAGGGATTCCCATCGCAGGCTGGGCAAGGGATTTGAAGAGAAACTTCTCTGAAGAAGACAGGAGTGCGGCCTTCAGACATATGAAAAAATGCTCATCATCTTTAATCATCAGAGAAATGCAAATCAAAACTACTTTGAGATATCATCTAACTCCACTGAGACTAGCCTATATCACAAAATCTCAAGACCAGAGATGTTGGCGTGGATGCGGAGAAAAGGGAACACTTCTGCACTGTTGGTGGGAATGCAAATTAATACATTCCTTTTGGAAAGATATATGGAGAACACTCAGAGATCTAAAAATAGATCTGCCATTCAATCCTGTAATTCCTCTGCTGGGCATATACCCAGAAGACCAATAATCACAACATATGAAAGATATTTGTACCAGAATGTTTATTGCAGCCCAATTCATAATTGCTAAGTCATGGAAAAAGCCCAAGTGCTCATCGATCCACGAATGGATTAATAAATTGTGGTAAATATGCACCATGGAATACTATGCAGCCTTAAAGAAAGATGGAGACTTTACCTCTTTCATGTTTACATGGATGGAGCTGGAACACATTCTTCTTAGTAAAGTATCTCAAGAATGGAAGAAAAAGTACCCAATGTACTCAGCCCTACTATGAAACTAATTTGGGGCTCTCACATGAAAGCTATAACCCAGTTACAACCTAACAATTGGGGGAAGTGGGAAAGGGAGGGGGGGTGGTGGGTAGAGGGAGGGGGATCGGTGGGATCACACCTGTGGTGCATCTTACAGTGGTATTTGCGAAACTTGGTAAATGTAGAATGGAAATGTTTTGGCACAGTAACTGCGATAACGCCGGAAAGGCTATGTTAACCATTGTGATAACAATGTGTCAAATGGTCTATGAAGCGAGTGTATGATGCCCCATGATCATATCAATGTATACAGTTATGATTTAATAAAAAAAATAAAAAAAATATAAAACTATTAAGAGTAGAGTATAAATGTCTTAACAAAACAAATAAGTGAAGTGCTGGTTATGCTATCAAGTTTGATGTAAGCTTTCCACATTGTCTATAAAATTATCACATTGTACCCCATAAATGCATTAATGTACACAGTTATTATTTAATAAAATATTAAAATAAATACATTATAAAAGTACAGATATTTAAATATTATAGAATTGCCACTTCTTTAATATTTCTAAATTCCGCAGGATGTTGCTATGAACTTATTTTCTTAATGTTGAGCCTCTGAATTCTGAGGTCTAGACTGGTGACTGTGGCAAGGCCTAGAGACATGTTCTCAGTGAGTAGGACAGAAACTACAGGGCACAATCTCGCCCACATTGCCCTTATACAATGTTACCCTGCTCAGAGTTGAACAGGGACCCCATTTTCTAGGCCTTGTTGACCTTAGAAATCAGTCTCAGCACATCCTATCTCTAGGCAAAAACATTTTCTAGACTGCATTCTAGCAAGGTCATGAACAAAGCAGCTTAAAAGGATCTGGAGTTTCCTTCTTCAGCAGGGAGCACACACCCTAATTCCTGACCTGAAACAAAAATCAAAAGATTTTTTCCTGTGCTTAATTTTAGGATTATTTTCTACCTTCCTGCAGACCTCTAGCCAATTGTGGCATATTTCCCCCAAGACCCCTGTTCTCAGGATAGGAAAAGCGGAATTTAACTCCCCTAGACTGAAGACTGGGGGCTTCCCATTTGGATCCTCCCTCCACTGCCAGAGGTTCTTTTTCCCTTCTTTGCTTCTCTCTGTTTTGCTTATTTAAAAAAATGGGCATTTTATTCCTCCCTGGAAGGTTTCCCTGCTGACCACGAGCCTGTGTGGTAGTAGCCCAGGGTGACCCTCCAAGGCAAGAGTGGCCCCATAGGGAACACTCCACAATCTATTTAAAAGATGGCTCTTACATATGAACAGTGGGAGCACACCTATGGTGCATATTGCACGGGTACATGTCAAATCTGTTAAGTGTAGAGTATAAATGTTTCAACACAATAATTAAGTAAGTTAGGTGAAGGCTATGTTAACCAGCTTGATGTAGCATTCCAAAATGTATATAAAGTCAGCACATTGTACCCTATAAATGCATCAATGTATACAGTTATGATTTAATAAAAAAATAAAATGGCTCATGCCCGAAATGCATATAAGAGGTGATCACTCTGTATTTTGAGCCCTTTTGGAAGTTTTAGACTTTCAAAGAGAGACACTGAAGAATGTAATAGGATGGACATGGCTCAGTGGATGACATTTGAGAAGGTATGCCCACAACTCACTATACTTTGATCAGAAAACATTCAAACCCTAGATTACAGTTCAGCACCTTCTTCAAAAAATTATCAAGTGAGAAAAAAAAAGCTTTAAAAATGAAGAAAGGCAAAGAAAATGACCCTGAGTGTCCTATTTAGTTTTTTGTAAATTGGTGAGAATGGAAAGGTTCAAAGGCATACAAGTTATTTCTAAGATTTCAACTGATTGTGACTAACCAGGTGCAAATCTTTTTACTAAAGGAAATGGTCATACTGCAACTATGATTTGACCAACCCACCCCAGTGATGTGAAAATGTCTCTCAAACCCACTTCTTTCAACCGTAATTTGAAACCTGAGTTTGCCTTGCTGACTTTTTGGGAAGGAAGGTGGGTGGAAAACATGGTGCTTATCAGTCTTTTTCAGGGAGTAAAAAAAGAAAAAAAAAAAGAGTAGAAACATGGAGTTGTAAATAAAAAAAAAAGTTTTGTTCATAATTTGGGTATTCTAGGGAACTTCTCACTGGAATGCCTCCTCAACGATTGCAGTAGCTAGATCAACAGTCCAAGCCTGGAAGATAGTGGGAATTTGACAAAAAAAAAAAAAACTGTACAGCAAATCAGGCATGGTAGCTAATGCCTGTAATCCTAGCATTCTTGGTAGCTGAGGTGGGTGAATTGCTTTGAGCTAAGGAGTTCCAGACTAGCCTGAGCAAGAGTGAGATCACATCTCTAAAAAAAAAAAACAATAAAAATAGCTGGGTGCTGTGGCAGACACCTGTAATCCCAGCTACTCAGGAGGCTGAGGCAAAAGGATTGCTTAAGACCAAGAGAGTTTGAGGTTGCTGTGAGCTATTGTTGAAGGAAGACAAGGCTAAATGGAGAGAAAGAGCACCCAAACATCGTGTTTATAAGATGAAGGGCTTTATTTCAGCTGTGGAGCAAACAGTATAGAAGAATTCAAAATGGCCATGCTCCCTGACTGGCTTGATCTTTCCCTTTTTATTTTAAGTCAAAAAGTTCCAACCCATGGATACCTTTTTCATTGGTCAGTTTGAATCAGGTTGGAGAAGCTGTTTCAGTCCTCCACAGAACTACAGGATTTCACAGAAGCTGAAATGTTCAGGTTCCAGAAATTTAATTTTACAAATTCCTAAGAGCTGAGTCACCACGGAGAAGAACCTGCAAGCATATCATTGGGGTCTCCTTGAGAAGACCTGTTCTAGACCTCACCCTTCCTGAGTTTACTGTTTTATTCCCCCCTTTTGAGACTCCATATCTATTTTTAATTTGGGGTCTCAATATCAGCTTGCTTCCGCAGGAGCTGATATTAATTTGCAAGACTGGCTTCAAGGGTTACACTTACTCTATGGAGCAATCTGTTTTCACTACTACTTTTGAGCACATTACTTTTGCTGTAGTTATCACTGTCATGGGTGCTCTCTAGCATATATTTTTACCTTTCACATTTGACTTTACACTACTTTTCTACAAAATCTAAGGCACAGAGTTAATTCTGTTTGTCCTATAGTTTCTTTCCTAGCTTCATCTATTGCAGCACTTTTACATAGTATCACAGACATCAAACTTCAGTCACCTGCCTGGGCTTTCCTATTTCCCTGCTCTGGACCAGCATTTAGATTTCAGGGACTGTGACTCCTCTCAGGTTCTCTATTCAGGCCTTAATTTTACTGTGGTGGGGGTTGGGGTTAATATACATATGAGTTTTCACTTTTCCTTGTGTCACATATTGAGTACTGTGTCCAATTATGAGTGTAAGCCCCCTTGTGGGTGACTTTGCATTTATAAAAGCTATAAGGAATCACCTTTTTTCCTATCTTAGTGGTGTGGGTGCACAGATCACATACCTCCTCCCCTTTTCACAAAGTCCAAAGTCCAATTAAGACAAGTCCCATGAGGAGTTTCCTCATGTTTCAGTCAAGCGTTGATCAGCCAGCCCCCAGTATGTGGCTGGAGCACGGTATGTTGTCCATCTTAAAGTTACCTTTGTTCCCCATGGAGAAGTGAAGTTCTCTTCAGCCAGCTGTGATTAATCCAAGCAAGGATCTCTTACACCTTCGCTGCTGTGGATGTGGTCAGGATGATGGTGTAGGGTCCCTTCTACATTGATTTGAGGGGGACTGGGTTCTGATTCTTGACCTAGACTTGATCTACTTGATCCTGCAGAGAGAACGTCTCTACAGAGACAAAAGACGAAACAGAACACAGTTAATTATGCAAGTGGAGATTTTCCTTGCTACTCTTCCTAGGGCTTCTAACTGCCTGTTCAATTCAGCCTCTCTCAGTTCTTTTAGGAGTCCCTGCTAAATTGCAGAGGACTGATGTACGCCTGTTTGAACAAGACCAGCATCCAATTAAGCTTTGATTCCTGGCAGAGTTATCAATTCTTGTTCTTATGACCCTGTTCATGCCCTCTACCTACCTGAGCTTTGAGACCTATATGTCATATATAGTTTCCAGGTGACATTCCAAGATTTCGCTAACATTTGCCCTATTTCCGTTATGAAGGCTAGCCCATTGTCAAACCAGAGTGGAATGTTAAACCATGGGATGATTTCTCTGGGCAACAGTTTTATGACTTCAGGAGTCCTCTTTATCATGGCGGGGAAAACTTCCACCTATTCCACGTACTGGCAGACAGAACTAGTGAGCACCAGTTTCCTTTACATCTGGACAACTCAGTATATAGTCCATTTGTACATCTTTAAAAGGGGCTTCCTTATAGGACTGAATTTAAGGTGGAAGGTATGGTCCCTGCCTAGCATTGGGTTGGTTGCATGCCACACAATGTTGGCTGACTTTCTTGGCAAGGGTGGCCAACATGGGAATGTAAAAGAATCTATCCAGAAGCCTCTTAATTTTCTTTTTCCTCTGTCCTAAGGGCATGGCCTCATGCATACAACCTCTATAACAAACTTGGTTTTTTCCACAGTAAGCTTTGATATTCAGTGAGGAATGAGTTGAGTAACCAATGATACCCCTTGGTGTTCATAAGAGTGACGACTGTATGTGGTACCCAGACTCTTAAGTTTTGTCCCAAAGTCAACTAATCAGCCTCTTGCACCAGCATGACAGTGACTGCAAGTGTAAGGCATGGGGGCCATCCTTTCGAGACCTGGTCTAGTTGCTTAGAGAGATAAGCAACTGGTCTTGCTCAGAATGCTACATTCTGGATGAGCAATCCCTTACCTGTTCTCTTTTTTCTTTCCTGATATGTACAGTTCAAAAGGTTTGGCCAGGTCAGGGAAGCCTAGCACTTGGAATGCCCACACTTTTTCCTTTAACCTTTTGAAGGCTTTTGGCTGGATGAATTTTTACTCAATTAGTCCATTCTGTCCCTCCTTTGTAGCTTAATACAATGCTTTGGCCAGTCCTGATGTTTCACACAGTCTTTCACAGAAATTCTCAGGGCTTTCATATGGCTTTTCTATGACCTCAGATACCTTGCATACATTTGTGGCTTTCTGGCTCCCTTACACTGACAGGGACAAAGTCAAGTTTGGGTTCAGCATAAGAGACTGAAACTATTTAGCAGTTACTTACAAATATCTATAAGCTCTGGATTTTGAGTCTAAGGTTCATACAATGAGAACATTAGTATTCCTGTGTACATACTTACAACAGTTCTTAAGATAATACCTAATTTTGTCTCTATGTGTGACACACCTTTTGGGAGTAAGGCACAATCGTAAGAGGAACTTTACTTAACAAATGAAATCAGTGTAACCTGGTTTCTTCTACCCTCAATGAAGACTAATAATAATAATAATAAAAGAAGAATCCCTACAGTAGTGATCCAAAGTTCTGGACAATTCAAGTGAATATTCCTGAACATCAGTTGGGTGTGGGGCCACTTATGAAGCCATGTTACACCATTTACTGGGAAATTCTCATTCAGGTTCCAATTTTTCCTGAGGTATTTATGTAAACACTGCAGATAATGTTTAATACTGCACAAATTTGCCCAGTGTGCCAACAGGTGACCTTTGTTGGGCCTTAAGGCTTCAGAGAAAATATAACTTCTGTATATAATTCTATATCCTTTGGCCAGTCTCTTAGTTTCATTTAACAAATCAGTTTAGTAAAACAGCTATGTCTCATTTTATTAGTTGTCATTGCAGACAAGCCTGGAATCTAATACAGGTGGGCCATATTTTTTCCCTGATTTTGAACTTTTTCTCTCTCTAATTTCTCAATTTACTAAAAACAAATAATAGTAGAACTAATTCAATTGCCAAAATAAACTGTACTTTTAGTATACTGGGTCTGATTATTTGCATAAAGTGCAGCAAGAATAATGATTAGCCATCTGGATTTTTCTTTAAAATTGGCTTTGCTGGAACCTTTTATATGGAATATCAGGTTACACTTGAAAGCCTTCCACAAGCCCAGGTTTCAGCTGTATCATTGGATACCTGTATTCATTGGGTAAATTCCTCTTCTCTTGAGGTTTCCCAAGCACACTGTGATTCCTCGATCTGTCAGCAAGTGACCTTCTTTAAAAACGGCAGATCAGGAAATGTTATTGTTGAGGTATTTGGCCAGTCTTTCCAATGGGCTTTTATTATTGGCTTCATAAAGTCAACCTTAATTCCTTGATGCAGTCTGGAAACCTCTGAAAATGCTATTTTAGTCAAAGCTTTGGTAAAATAATCAGTGCCTTTGTCATGTCCTATAGAACACAACAGATACTTTTTTTTATCTTATTTTTTTTTATTGAATCATAATTGTATACATTGATATGATCATGGGGCATCATACTCGCTTCATAGACAATTTGACACATTTTTATCACAATGGTTAACATAGACTTTCCGGCGTTATCTCAGTTACTGTGCCAAAACATTTACATTCTACATTTACCAAATTTCGCAAATACCCCTGCAAGATGCACCACAGGTATGATCCCACCGATCCCCCTCCCTCTACCCACCACCCCCTCCCCTCCCTTTCCCACTTCCCCCTATTGTTAGGTTGTAACTAGGTTATAGCTTTCATGTGAGAGCCCCAAATTAGTTTCATAGTAGGGCTGAGTACATTGGGTACTTTTTCTTCCATTCTTGAGATACTTTACTAAGAAGAATATGTTCCAGCTCCATCCATGTTAACATGAAAGAGGTAAAGTCTCCATCTTTCTTTAAAGCTGCATAATATTCCATGGTGTACATATACCACAATTTATTAATCCATTCGTGGATTGATGGGCACTTGGGCTTTTTCCATGACTTGGCAATTATGAATTGGGCTGCAATAAACATTCTGGTACAAATATCTTTGTTATGTTGTGATTTTTGGTCTTCTGGGTATATGCCCAGCAGAGGGATTACAGGATTGAATGGCACATCTATTTTTAGATCTCTGAGTGTTCTCCATATGTCTTTCCAAAAGGAATGTATTAATTTGCATTCCCACCAGCAGTGCAGAAGTGTTCCCTTTTCTCCGCATCCACGCCAACATCTCTGGTATTGAGATTTTGTGATATACGCTAGTCTCAGTGGAGTTAGATGATATCTCAAAGTAGTTTTGATTTGCATTTCTCTGATGATTAAAGATGATGAGCATTTTTTCATATGTCTGAAGGACGTGTGCCTGTCTTCTTCAAGAGAAGTTTCTCTTCAAATCCCTTGCCCAGCCTGCAATGGGATCCCTTTTTTTTTTTTTTGCTGATGCGTTTGAGTTCTCTGTGGATTCTGGTTATTAAGCCTTTGTCAGAGATATACCATGCAAATATCTTCTCCCATTCTGAGGGCTTTTTGTTTGCTTTACTTACAGTGTTCTTCGCTGTGCAGAAGCTTTTTAGTTTGATCAAGTCCCAGTAGTGTATTTTTGAAGCTGCTTCAATTGCCCGGGGGGTTCTCCTCATGAAATACTCACCCAGAGATTGGAGGCGGAGCAAGATGGCGGCCGAGTAACACCTTCCTTGCATCTGGGCACCGTGAGTCTGGGGAGATAGGACTCCAGGCATCTCTGGCTGGTGGGATCTGCCTATCATCACTCCTAGGAGGATACAGGGAGTCAGCGAGAGACTTCTGGACCCCAAGAGGAGGACTAAAACAGTGGAAAACCGGCAAGTGGTCGTGTGTGTTCAATCTGCCTAAACCCGCCCACAATTGTAAGTTCAGTAGCAGCGAGACTGCAAACCAGAAAGGCCTTACCTGTGAACTGTTTTGGTGTCCTTGGACTTGGCACTGAGTTGAACTGCCTTGGGGAGGGCCTGAGCGGGAGTGCAGAGAACTTTGGCTGTTGTGTAGCACCCCAGTCTGAGCCGCTTAGCCAGATGGAGCTAATAGTGTTTGGCGGTGTGTCAAACGGAACCATTATCAGTGATCTGCCCTGGAGAGCTCCGCCTTCAGGGTCACAGAGCTAGAAACGGGTGGGAGCTGCTAACCCAGCAACCAAGTAGCCTAAGGGTGAGGTCAGAGCCGCCTTGCAGCCCTAACCCTCAGGTGCAGAGTGAGACCGGTTTTGGCACACTGGGTAAGTGGATAGCCACTTCAGCAGTGATTCCAGCGAGAAAGTTGGGAAAGCTTCTGCTCAGCAAGTTTACAAGTTCAAAGTGCCTTTTAAGTGGGCTGAAGAGAAATTTAGGGTGTCTACCTGCTGGAGTTTGAGAAATCAGCAGCCTCCAGTTGTATCAGAACTGTGATTAACATCTCATACCCCAGAAGACCACGTGTTGCTCAGACAATATTCAATAACATATACAAACTTCTCTGTTTTTGGTTGTGTATTTTTTTCTTTTTTTTTGTTTGGTTGTTTTTTTTTTGTTGTTTATTTTGATGTTGTTGATGTTCTTTTGTTTTTTAATTTCAATCTTTTCCACACAGATCCCTTTTTCTTTCTCAATTTTTCTAGTTTAATTATAATTTCCCATTGCTGCCTTGTTTAATAACTAGAACTTCATTTTTCCTAGTGTTTCTACCGCTATCATTTGGTTTTTCACTCAATTGTATCCCTGTAAAGTATTCTGTTTGCTTGTTTTGGTTTGATTTATAGCATTTTTGTCTTTCCTCTCTACTTGGAGGAGGTGAGGTACTGTCTCTGATCAGGTTAGCAAAGAGCTGCTGACCTCAAGAGAACCACCCAACTGGGCACCCCCAGAAGGTGGGTTTTTTTTAAGGTTGTGTCAAAGTACCCTACTGTACACCTATATTGCCCTGTCTCCCTCTTTCTGTGCCTCTTTTCTTTTTGTCAATATTCCTTATACCCTCCCCCTCTCCTTTCTCTATCTTTCTTTTTTTTCTAATCACTCGGTCCTCCTTTCTTTCATCCCTTTCTTGCTCTTCAACCTTCTCACGCTTCTGGTCCTGTAAACCTTAGTCCACAGGCACAAGAACGTAAAGACCAAGAGGAAGTGAAAGGAAAATTAGGGCAAGGAAACAGATAAAAGAAATCACTCATGAGGAAGAATCAGCAGAAAACTCCAGGCAACATGAAGAACCAGTCTAGAACAACCCCACCAAGGGACCATGAGGTAGCTACTGCAGATGATTCCACCTATAAAGAAATGTTAGGAATGACAGAAAGGGAATTTAGAATACACATGTTGAAAACAATGAAAGAAATGATGGAAACAATGAAGGAAATTGCTAACAAAGTGGAAAATAACCAAAAGGAAATCCAAAAACAGAATCAAATAAGAGATGAATGATATCAAGAATATAAAGAGGATATAGCAGACCTGAAGGAACTGAAACAGTCAATTAGGGAACTTAAAGATGCAATGGAAAGTATCAGCAACAGGTTAGACCATGCAGAAGAAAGAATTTCAGAGGTAGAAGACAAAGTTCTTGAGATAACTCAGACAGTAAAAGAGGCAGAAAAGAAGAGAGAGAAAGCAGAACATTCACTGTCAGAATTATGGGACTTTATGAAGCGTTCCAACATACGAGTTATAGGAATTCCAAAAGGGGAAGAAGAATGCCCCAGAGGAATGGAAGCCATACTAGAGAATATTATAAAAGAAATTTTTCCAAAAATCACCAAAGATTCTGACATGCTGCTTTCAGAGGGATATCGGACCCCAGGTCGCATCAACTCTAACCGAGCTCTCCAAGACACATTGTGATGAACCTGTCCAAAGTCAAGACAAAAGAAAAGATTCTGCAAGCTGCCAGGAGCAAGCGCCAGTTGACCTACAGGGGCAAATCCATCAGAGTGACCGCAGACTTCTCTAATGAAGCTTTCCAAGCAAGAGAACAATGGTCATTTACCTTTAATCTACTTAAACAGAACAATTTTCAGCCCAGAATTCTGTACCCTGCTAAGCTAAGCTTCACAATTGACGGAGAAATCAAATCATTTACGGATATACAAACATTGAGGAAATTCGCCACAACAAGACCAGCTCTACAGGAAATACTTCAACCTGTTCTGCACACTGACCACCACAATGGATCAGCAACAAAGTAAGAACTCAGAAATCAAGGACAGAACCAAACCTCCACACTGATGCAAAAGATAAAACTAAGCAATGGACTCTCACAAAATAAGACGAATAGAATACTACCACACTTATCAATTATCTCAATAAATGTTAATGGCTTGAATTCCCCACTGAAGAGACATAGATTAGCTGACTGGATTAAAAAACACAAGCCATCCATTTGCTGTCTGCAAGAAACACACCTGACTTCAAAAGACAAATTAAAGCTCCGACTCAAGGGTTGGAAGATAATTTTTCAGGCAAATGGAATTCAGAAGAAAAGAGGAGTTGCAAACTTATTTTCAGATACATGTGGATTTAAAGCAACTAAAGTCAAAAAAGACAAAGATGGTCACTTTATATTGGTCAAGGGAAAACTACAACAAGAAGACGTTTCAATTCTAAATATCTATGCACCCAATTTAAATGCTCCCAGATTCTTGAAGCAGACCTTACTCAGTCTGAGCAATACGATATCTGATAATACCATAATAACAGGGGACTTTAACACTCCTCTTAAAGAGCTGGACTGATCCTCTAAACAGAAATTAAACAAAGATATAAGAGATTTAAATGAGACCCTAGAACAACTATGCTTGATAGATGCATATAGAACACTACACACCAAAGATAAAAACATACATTCTTCTCATCACCCCATGGAACATTCTCCAAAATTGATCATATCCTGGTACACAAAACAAATATCAACAGAATCAAAAGAATTGAAATTTTACCTTGTATCTTTTCAGACCATAAGCCACTAAAGGTGGAACTCAACTGTAAGAAAAATGATCAACCCCACCCAAAGGCATGGAAATTAAACAATCTTCTGTTGAAAAACAGATGGGTGCAGGAAGAAATAAAACAGGAAATCATTAACTTACATGAGCATAACAACAATGAAGACACAAGCTACTAAAACCTGTGGGATACTGCAAAAGCAGTTCTGAGAGGAAAATTCATCGCTTTAGATGCCTATATTCGAAAAACAGAAGGAGAGCACATCTACCATCTCACAAGAGATCTTATGGACTTGGAAAAAGAAGAACAATCTAAGCCTAAACTCAGTAGAAGAAAAGAAATATCCAAAATCAAATCAGAGATCAATAAAATTGAAAACAAAAGAATCATTCAGAAAATTAATGAAACAAGGAGTTGGTTTTTTTGAAAAAAATAAATAAAATAGATAAACCATTGGCCAGACTAACTAGAAATAGAAAAGTAAAATCTCTAGTAACCTCAACAGAAATGATAAAGGGGAAATAACAACTGATCCCACAGAGATACAAGAGATCATCTCTGAATACTACCAGAAACTCTATGCCCAGAAATTTGACAATGTGAAGGAAATGGATCAGTATTTGGAATCACACCCTCTCCCTAGACTTAGCCAGGAAGAAATAGACCTCCTGAACAGACAAATTTCAAGCACTGAGATCAAAGAAGCAATAAAAAAGCTTCCAACCAAAAAATGCCCTGGTCCAGATGGCTTCACTCCAGAATTCTATCAAAACTTCAAGGAAGAGCTTATTCCTATACTGCAGAAATTATTCCAAAAAACTGAGGAAGATGGAATCTTCCCCAACACATTCTATGAAGCAAACATCACCCTGATACCAAAACCAGGAAAAGACCCAAACAAAAAAGGAGAATTTCAGAGCAATCTCACTCATGAATATAGATGGAAAAATTCTCAACAAAATCCTAGCCAATAGATTACAGCTTATCATCAAAAAAGTCATTCATCATGATCCAGTAGCCTTCATCCCAGGGATGCAAGGCTGATTTAACATACGCAAGTCTATAAACGTTATCCACCATATTAACAGAGGCAAAAAGAAAGATCACATGATCCTCTAAATAGATGCAGAAAAAGCATTTGATAAAATCCAGCATCCTTTTCAATTAGAACACTGAAGAGTATAGGCATAGGTGGCACATTTCTAAAACTGATTGAAGCTATCTATGACAAACCCACAGCCAATATTTTACTGAATGGAGTAAAACTGAAAGCTTTTCCTCTTAGAACTGGAACCAGACAAGGTTGTCCTCTGTCACCTTTACTATTCAACATAGTGCTGGAAGTTCTATCCAATACAATTAGGCAAGACAAGGAAATAAAGGGAATCCAAATGGGAGCAGAGGAGGTCAAACTCTCCCTCTTTGCTGACGACATGATCTTATACTTAGAGAACCCCAAAGACTCAACTGCAAGACTCCTAGAAATCATCAAAAAATACAGTAATGTTTCAGGATATAAAATCAATGTCCACAAGTCAGTAGCCTTTGTATACACCAATAACAGTCAAGATGAGAAGCTAATTAAGGACACAACTCCATTCACCATAGTTTCAAAGAAAATGAAATACCTAGGAATATACCTAACGAAGGAGGTGAAGGAACTCTATAAAGAAAACGATGAAATCCTCAGAAAGGAAATATCAGAGGATATGAACAAATGGAAGAACATACCATGCTCATGGACGGGAAGAATCAACATTGTTAACATGTCTATACTTCTGAAAGCAATCTACCTATTCAATGCCATTCCTATCAAAGTACCTACATCGTACTTTCAAGATTTGGAAAAAATGATTCTGTGTTTTGTATGGAACCAGAAAAAACCCCATATAGCTAAGGCAGTTCTTAGTAATAAAAATAAAGCTGGGGGCATCAGCATACCAGATTTCAGTCTGTACTACAAAGCAATAGTGGTCAAGACAGCATGGTACTGTCACAAAAACAGAGACATAGACTCTTGGAATCGAATTGAAAACCAAGAAATGAAACTAACATCTTACAGCCACATAATCTTCGATAAACCAAACAAGAACTTACCTTGGGGGAAAGACTCCCTATTCAATAAATGGTGTTGGGAGAACTGGATGTCTACATGTAAAAGACTGAAACTGGACCCACACCTTTCCCCACTCACAAAAATTGATTCAAGATGGATAAAGGACTTAAATTTAAGGCATGAAACAATAAAAATCCTGAAACTAATTTGGGACTCTCACATGAAAGCTATAACCCAGCTACAACTTAACAATAGGGGGAAGTGGGCAAGGGAGGGGGGTGGTCAGAGGGAGGGGGATCAGTGGGATCACACCTGTGGTGCATATTACAGGGGTATTTGCGAAACTTGGTAAAGGTAGAATGTAAATGTTTTGGCACAGTAACTGAGATAACACCGGAAAGGCTATGTTAACCACTGTGATAAAAATGTGTCAAATGGTTTATGAAGCGAGTGTATGATACCCCATGATCATATCAATGTATACAGTTATGATTTAATAAAAAAATAAAAATTAAAATTAAATAAATACAATTGCAAAAAAAAAAAATCCTCAAAGAAAGCATAGGAAAAACACTGGAAGATATTGGCCTGGGGGAAGACTTCATGAAGAAGACTGCCATGGCAATTGCAACAACAAAAATAAACAAATGGGACTTCATTAAACTGAAAAACTTCTGTACAGCTAAGGAGACAATAACCAAAGCAAAGAGACAACCTACACAATGGGAAAGGATATTTGCATATTTTCTATCAGACAAAAGCTTGATAAGTAGGATCTATAGAGAACTCAAATTAATCCACATGAAAAAAGCCAACAATCCCATATATCAATGGGCAAGAGACATGATTAGAACTTTCTCTAAAGATGACAGATGAATGGCTAACAAGCACATGAAAAAATGTTCATCATCTCCATATATTAGAGAAATGCAAATCAAAACAACCCTGAGATATCATCTAACCCCAGTGAGAATGGCCCACATCACAAAATCTCAAAAGTGCAGATGCTGGCGTGGATGTGGAGAAAAGGGAACACTTTTACACTGCTGGTGGGACTGCAAACTAGCACAACCTTTCTGGAAGGAAGTATGGAGAAACCTCAAGCATTCAAGCTAGACCTGCCATTTGATCCTGTAATCCCATTACTGGGCATCTACCCAGAAGGAAAACAATCCTTTTATCATAAGGACACTTGTACTAGACTGTGTATTGCAGCTCAATTTACAATCACCAAAATGTGGAAACAGCCTAAATGCCCACCAACACAGGAATGGATTAATAAGCTGTGGTATATGTATACCATGGAATACTATTCAGCCATTAAAAAAAATGGAGACTTTACATTCTTTATATTAACCTGGATGGACGTGGAAGACATTATTCTTAGTAAAGCATCACAAGAATGGAGAAGCATGAATCCTATGTACTCAATCTTGATATGAGGACAATTAATGACAATTAAGTTTATGGGGGGAATCAGAAAGAGGGATGGAGGGAGGGGGGTGGGGCCTTAGTGTGTGTCACACTTTATGGGGGCAAGACATGATTGCAGGAGGGACTTTACCTAACAATTGCAATCAGTGTAACTGGCTTATTGTACCCTCAATGAATCCCCAACAATAAAAAAAAAAAAAGGAAAAAAAAAAAAAGAAATACTCACCCAGACCAATTTCTTCAAGGGTTTTCCCTGCATTCTCCTCTACTATTTTTATAGTTTCATGTCTTAAGTTTAAATCTTTAATCCAATGAGAGTCTATCTTAGTTAATGGTGAAAGGTGTGGGTCCAATTTTAGTCTTCTGCAGGTTGCCAGCCAGTTCTCCCAGCACCATTTGTTAAATAGCTAATCTTTTCTCCACTGAATGTTTTTAATTGGCTTGTCAAAAATCAAACAGCGGTAAGTAGCTGGATTCATCTCTTGGTTCTCTCTTCTGTTCCAGATATCTACTTCTCTGTTTTTGTGCCAATACCATGCTGTTTTGATCACTATTGATTTGTAGTAATGTCTGAGGTCTGGTAGTGTGATTCCTGCTGTTTTGTTTTTATTTCTGAGTAATGTCTTGGCTATTCGAGGTTTTTTCTGATTCCATATAAAACGAAGTATTGTTTTTTCAAGATCTTTAAACTATGACAGTAGAGCTTTAATAGGGAGTGCGTTGAAATTATATATTGCTTTGGGTAGTATGGACATTTTGATAATGTTTATTCTTGGCAGCCATGACCATGGTATGTTTTTCCATTTGTTAACATTTTCAGCTATTTCTTTTCTTAGAGTTTCATAGTTCTCTTTATAGAGTTCTTTCACGTATTTCATTAGGTAAATTCCCAAATATTTCATCTCCTTTGGCACTACTGTGAATGGGATAGAGTCCTTAACTGCTTTTTCAACTTGACTGTTGTTGGTGTATATAAAGGCTACCGATTTATGGATGTTGATTTTGTAACCTGAGACGCTGCTGTATTTCTTGATCACTTCTAGGAGTACAAAACAGATTCTTTTGAACTTATGCAAGTAACTGTATTGTCAGAAATTAAGAATAATTAAAATGGCTTTCAAATTCCAGAGAAATGAAGAAGAGAGAAAAAAAATAAATGTTTCAAATTCTGCCCATAAATACATACATTCCTGAAAGCTACAAATAGCTCAAGAAACAGAAAATGGTTTTCTTGACGTGTGGAAAACGTAACAGAAAGAATTACCAATTTTTTTAACCCATAAAAAATCAGGTCATTTCCATGTAAATGACTTCTGTTCTGTTTGAAGTTAGGTAGCAATACTCAAGGACATGTTAACTTCCTAATCTAATTGCCCTAGAATTTTGAGTTTAGCCCAATGGTATTTAATTTCCAAAGAAATTAGAAATTTGAATTTGAAAAAATTCCCCAGCCTTTCCTAATAATTTCTCTTGAGGACAACATTGGGCACAGCCAATTACAAAAAGCAATTTCTGACATGAATTAAAATTATTACTGACAATATAAACTAAGGCAGACCAATAATTTTTAATATTGGAGCATACATATATAAACATGATGCACTGAAAATTAACCACCATTTCATATTTGATATTTCCCATACATTTTTAACATACTAAATAAGAATACTATGTCTTTCTCAAACTTTCAGTGGTCTTAATATTTCAAAAAGACCAAATTTAGAGTTTTGATTTTGGAAGGTTTGTCAAATATCAAAGGCTTAAAACATTTGTTCAAACAAGATTACAATCCAAAAGATTCAAAAGGTAATACTGGATAGTCAACTGGATCACATGTAAATTTCTTCACAAATTTCTTCTTAAAACCTTATTCATCCAAGCACAAACAGTTTACAAAGATTCTAAACCTTCTGGATTCCCCTGCCTATCAATTTCTTAAATAACCGTTCTGTTTCAGGGCAAAATTCAAGAACACAAGATCCTTTTCTTATACAATGCCATTTTCCTTTCTGCCTAAATTTTCTTACTCTCAAAAATACAGTTTTTCACAAAACAGGATCACAGTTTACTATGAATTAAATTATTGACTTGGCTAAACTGATAATTAGAAACTTTCAGAAATCTTAGTCTTTTTTTGCGTGCCAAAATAATATTTTAGTATATGTACTTGCTATTTATTTAATAATTTAACATTTAGCTGCTTTTTTATTATTATTAAATCATGGCTGCGTACATTAATGCAATCATGGGGCACCATACATTGGTTTTAGGTACCATCTGACATATTTTCATCACACTGGTTGACATAGCCTTCCTGGCATTTTTTTAGTTATTGTGTTAAGATATTTATATTTTACATTTACTAAGTTTCACATATACCCTTGTAAGATCCACTGTAGATGTGATCCCAAAAATCACCCTCCCTCCGCCCATACTCCACCCTCCCCTCTCTCTCCCCCTTCCACATATTCTTAGGTTACAATTGGGTTATAGCTTTCATATGAAAGCCATAAATTAGTTTCAAAGTAGGGCTGAGTACATTGGATACTTTTTCTTCCATTCCTGAGACACTTTACTAAGAAGAATATGTTCCAGCTCCATCTATGTAAACATGAAAGAGGTAAAGTCTCCATCTTTCTTTAAGGTTGCATAATATTCCATGGTGTACATATACCACAATTTATTAATCCATTCATGGATCGATGGGCACTTGGGCTTTTTCCATGACTTAGCAATTATGAATTGGGCTACAATAAACATTCTGGTACCAATATCTTTGTTATAATGTGATTTTTGGTCTTCTGGTTATATGCCTAGTAGAGAAATTATAGGATTGTATGGCAGGTCTATTTCTAAAGCTCTAAGTGTTCTCCATACATCTTTCCAAAAGGAATGTATTAATTTGCATTCCCACCAACAGTGTAGAAGTGTTCCCTTTTCTCCACATCCACACAAAGATCTCTGGTCTTGGGGTTTTGTGATATAGGCTAATCTTACTGGAGTTAGATGATATCTCAAAGTAGTTTTGATTTGTATTTCTCTGATGATTAAGGATGATGAGCTTTTTTTGATATGTCTGTAGGTCATGCACATGTCTTCTTCAGAGAAGTTTCTCTTCAAGTCCCTTGCCCAGCCTGAGATGGAATCACTTGTTCTTTTCTTGATAATATGTTTGAGTTCTCTGTAGGTTCTAGTTATTAAACCTTTGTTGGAGAAATAACCTGGAAATGTCTTCTCCCATTCTGAGGGCTGTCTGCTTCCTTTACTTACTGTGTTCTTGGCTGTGAAGAAGCTTTTTAGTTTGATCAGGTCCCAGTAGTGTATTTTTAAAGCTGCTTCAATTGCCCGGGGTGTCCTCCTCATAAGATATTCACTCAGACTGATTTCTTTAAGAGTTTTCCCTGTATTTTCTTCTAGTATTTTTATAATTTCCTGTCTTAAGTTTAAATCTTTTATCTTTAGTCTATGTTAGTTAATGGTAAAAGGTGTGGTCCAATTTCAATCTTCTACATGTCGCCAGCCAGTTCTCCCAGCACCATTTGTTAAATAGAGAATCTTTTCCCCACTGAATATATTTAATTGGCTTGTCAAAGATCAAATAACAATAAGTAGCTGGATTCATCTCTTGGTTCTCTATTCTGTTCTGTACATCTACCTCTCTGTTATTGTGCCAGTGCCCTGCTGTTTTGATCACTATCAATTTATACTATACTCTGAGGTCCAGTAGCATGATTCCTCCTGCTTTGTTTTTATTTCTGAGTAATGTCTTAGCTATTCGAGTTTTTTTCTGATTTTGTATAAAACAAAGTATTATATTTTCAAGATCTTTAAAGTATGACAGAGGAGCTTTAATAGGTATTGCATTAAAAATGTATATTGTTTTGGGTAGTATGAACATTTTAACAATGTTGATTCTTCCCAGACATGAGCATGGTATGTTTTTCCATTTGTTAACATTTTCAACTACTTCTTTTGTTAGAGATTCATACTTCTCTTTAAAGAGATCTTTCTTGTCCTTTGTTATATAAACTCCCAAATATTTCATTCTTCGTTGGCACTACTGTGAATGGAATAAAATCCTTGATTGTTTTTTTGCTTGACTATTGTTGATATATATAAAGGTTACCAATTTATGGATGTTGATTTTATAACTTGAGATGCTGCTGTATTCCTTGATCACTTCTAATAGTTTTGTAGTAGGGTCCCTGGTGTTTTTCAGGTATACAATCAATCATTTGTGAAGAGTGAAAGTTTGATCTCTTCTGACCCTATATGGATACCCTTCCCTAATTGCGATGGCTAAAAATTCCATTACAATGTTAAAGAACAGTAGAGATAATGGGCAACCTTGCCTGGTTCCTGATCTGAGTGAAAATAATTTCAATTTAACGTTATTTAATAGGATATTGGCTGTGGGTTTGCTGTAGATGACCTCTATTAGTTTAAGAAATGTCCCTTCTATCCCAATGTTCTTAAGTGTTCTGATCATAAATGGATGGTGGATATTATCAAAAGCTTTTTCTGCATCAATTGAGAGAATCATATACTTTGTTTTGTTAATTTATTTTTTAATTTGTTTGTTTGCTGGATTATATTTATAGATTTACGTATATTGAACCAACCTTGAGACACTTGGATAAAACTGACTTGGTCATGATGCATAATTTGTTTGATGTATTGTTGGATTCTGTTTGTTAGTATTGTTAGTTAGTTTGTTGAATATTTTTGTATCTATATCCATTAGTGATATTGGTCTATAATTTTCTTTTCTTGTTGGGTGTTTTCCTGGTTTGGGGATCACGGTGATGTTTGCTTCATAGAATGTGTTGGGTAGTATTCCTTCTTTTTCTATATTTTGAAACAAATTGAGTAATATAGGTACAAATTTCTCTTTAAAGGTTTGGTAGAATTCTGACGTGAAGCCTTCGGGTCCCTGGCTTTTTTTGGTGGGAAGATTGTGTATGATTGATGCTATTTCAAAACTTGACATAGGCATGTTCAACATTTCCACTTGATTTTGTCTAAGTCTTGGAAGGTGATGTGCTTCCAAGTAGTCATTAATTTCGTTTTTTGTTTTTTTTTTGGTAGAGACAGAGTCTCACTTTACTGCCCTCAGTAGAGTGCCGTGGCCTCACACAGCTCACAGCAACCTCCAGCTCTTGGCCTTACGTGATTCTCTTGGCTCAGCCTCCCGAGCAGCTGGGACTACAGGCGCCCGCCACAACACCCGGCTATTTTTTTGTTGCAGTTTGGCCGGGGCTGGGTTTGAACCCACCACCCTCGGCATATGGGGCTGGCGCCCTACTCACTGAGCCACAGGCGCCGCCCCAGATTTTCATGTTTCTGAGAATAAATTTTGTTATCATATTCATTAAGAATTTTTTTTAATTTCTGAGGAGTCTGTTGTTATTTCCTCTTTGTCCTTTCTGATTGATGAAATTAAATATTTTACTCTTTTTTTCCTGGTTATGTTAGCCAAAGGTTTATCTATTTTAGTGACTTTTTCAAAAAACGAACTTTTTGAGTCATTGATCTGTTGTATAATTCTTTTGTTTTCAATTTCATTTAATTCTGCTCTAATTTTGGTTATTTCTTTTCTTCTACTGATTTTGGGGTTGAAATGTTCTTCCTTTTCCAATTGCTTGCAATGTCCCATTAGGTTGTTAATTTCCTCTCTTTCTGTTCTCTTGAGGAAGGCTTGCAGTGCTATAAAGTTTCCTCTTAGGACTGCCTTTGTGGTATCACAGAGATTCTGATAATTCGTGTCTTCATTGTCATTTTGTTCCAAAAATTTGTTTATTTCCTTCTTAATCTTGTCTATGACCCATTCTGCATAAGGTTATTTAGTTTCCATGTTTATGTATGTGTATGCAGGCTCTTGTTACTGAGTTCAATTTTTATTCCATGGTTGTCCGAGAAGATGCAAGCAACAATTTCTATTCCTTTAAATTTTCTGAGGTTAGACTTGTGACCTAAGATTTGGTCGATTTTGGAGTATGTTTCATGAACTGATGAGAAGAATGTGTATTCCATTTTCTTAGGATGAAATGTTCCGTAAATGTCTCTTAAATCCAATTGTTGGATGATTAAGTTTAAATCTAAAATATCTCTGCTTAGCATCTTCTTGGAGGATCTATCCAACATCGCTAAAGGGGTGTCAAAATCTCTGACTACTACGGAGTTGTAGGAAATAAAGTTGCCCATTTCCATTAGAGTTTCTCTTATAAATTGAGGTGCATTTTGGTTGGGTGCATAGATATTAATAATTGAAATCTCATCATCTTGGGTCTTGCCCTTAACAAATATGTAGTGACCCTCCTTATCTTTTCTTATTTTTGTTGGTTTAAAGTCTATTGTATCTACAAATAAAATTACAACACCTGCTTTTTTCTGTTTTCCATTTACCTGGAATATAGATGACCATCCCTTCACCCTGAGACTATATTTATCTTTTAAGGTAATATGAGATTCTTGTATGCAGCAAATATCTGGCCTGAGTTTTTGTATACAGTCAGCCAGCCTGTGCCTCTTTAGATGACAATTTAATTCATTCACATTAATTGAGAATATTGATAGGCCTGGTAGAATTTTGGGTATCCAGTTTTTCAAAAGACCAGTGAAAATTTTTAATCCTTTCACCACTGTGGAATTTGGAATTTGATGAAAAGTTTCAGAGCATGTTTACTTTTGTGGTGGAGAGTTGCACTGGTCATTATAAAGGATAGTTCTGAGGATATCCTGGAGAGCTGGTTTAGTTATGGCAAATTTTTTCAACGTATGAGAATGTCATTAAGTATTTAATTTCTCCATCATAAATAAAACTCAGTTTAGCTATATACAGGATACTGGGTTGAAAGTTATTTTGTTTTAGGAGATGAAAAGTTGATGACCACCCTCTTCTAGCTTGAAAGATTTTGGCAGAGAGATCTGTAATCTTTCTAACATTCTTCCCCTTGTAGGTTATGGGTTATTTCTTTTCTTTTTCTTTTTCTTTTTTTTTTTTTTTTACGTCTGGCTGCTGTCAGAATTTTCTCCTTCAAATTAAGTTAGTGAAGTTAATTATGAAGTGCCTGTGGGGTGTCTTATTCAGGTTGAGTCATGCTGGGGTTCTGAAACTATCTGCTATCTGGATTTCAGGATCTCTTGGCATGTCTGGAAAGTTCTCTTTCATAATATCATAAAGAAGGTCCTTTGTGCCTTGTGAAGCTACTTCATCGCCTTCAGGGATCCCTATAGTGCAATTTCTTTGAATTATCCAGGAACTCTCTGAGAGAATGATCTTTTTTGCTCTCCATTTCTCTTCCTCTTTGTTCAAATGCTTTGTCTTCAATGTCGGAAATCCTTTCTTCTGCCTGTTCCATTCTGTTACTGAGGGATTCTACTGTATTTCTCGTATTATGTAAGGCTGAAACCTCTTTTCTCAATGTGTCTGAATCTTTGATGATTTTGTCTTTGAATTCATTGAATTCTTGGGACATCTTCTGAATGAATCCTACAATTTCTACCTCCATCTTTACTTCCATTCTGTTGATCTTATTTGCAATCCAAATTCTAAATTCAATTTCAGACATGTCATCTATCTGCTTGTGAATAGGATCCTTTGGTTTGGCTGGTTTTTCATTCCTTGGGGGAGTAGAACTGTTCTGGTTATTCATGTTGCACGAGTTTTTCTGCTGATTTCGCCCCATGATTGTTTTTCAGTGTTTAGCTAGATGAGCAGGTAAGTTGAAATTGGACTGGAAACTTCTGCGGTTGTGGTTGACCAGCCCTTCACCTAGGAACTGGGACTGGTGACTGCAGCTTTTCCTCTACAATTTTGCAAAGGATGTCTACTGTACTATAGTCTGTGACTCTATAGTTCTGCTTGGTGTAGTGGGGATGGGTGGCTATGTCTTGTATTCAGCTGATCTCTGTCCAATTCTAGTGAATCAGTGACTCTGGGTTGAAGTCTCAGCTTTGGAGAAATACAAGCAACTAGGACTTCCCTTCCCCCACCGGTAATATCTGGAAAAGGACAATCAAACTTTCTCACTATAGCAAAATCTTCATCCCACCTTGGGGGTTGCTCAGTTAATTTGTCCAGTTTAAGAGTTCCAGACCAATTGTCCCAGACAGCTGCCACTCTCTAGCTTGAGAGTTCAAGAGGACTCCAGCTACTAGATATTAGGTGTCTACTGGCAGCTCAAGTGTGATTTAAACACCTCTGGTGCTCTGAGGGGTCAAAAAGGCCCATCCAGTAGGAGGTTTTGAGCTAGGGGGTTGATGCCTCTTACTCCACCTTGGTCATCCTTCACCATCAAATGCTGGTAACCCCAGTCTCTGGTAGTCCCACCAGCAGTCTCTGTTAACTCAGTCTTGTCCAATAAGCAAATGTGCCAGGGCTATGTGCCTGCCAGAGTCAAAGTAAGGTTGTTGCCTCCCCCTCTTTTTTTACCACAATTTGACACCATCCAGCAGGGGAAGCTGAGGTCTGCCTGCCTCAGGTACAAGAAAATTCCACCTGAGCTCATTCCAAACTGAGGATATCCAGACAGCAAAAGAATTTCTTTCTTAGCCACTGCACCTTTGTTGCTTCTGTTCTGAAGCTCTGGTATCCCTATAGGGCAGGGTCTGGTTCCCTATGGCGGGCCACAAAGTTGGGGTTATGACTCTCCAGAGTTAGACCCCAGCAGGATCACTCTTCTAATGCTGATGTTGGGTGGGATGTGTCTCCTCTCGGTTTTGTGCACCTCAGCAGTTTCCGAGCCTCCACCCGCACTGCAGGAACCCAAGCCCCTATCTGCTGCTGAGATACACTTTTTGAGGGCCAGGTCAATCGCCTTTCCCTCTATGTTTTTCTGTACAGATACTGAATTCACAGATACAGCACAGCTGTACTTGTGCTGAAGTTTTAAGTTTGATCAGATCCCAGAAATATATTTTTGGTGTTGCTACAATTGCCCAGGGAGTCCACCTCATAAAGTATTCTCCCAGGCCAATTTCTTCAAGTATTTCTCCTGCACTGTCTCCAAGAACCTTTATAGTTTATTGTCTTCAGTTTAAATCTTTTATCCAGTGAGCTTCAATTTTTTTTAATGGTGAAAGGTGTGGGTCCACATTCAGTCTTCTACAAGTCGCCAGGCAATTCTTCCAGCACCATTTGTTAATAAACAGGTAATCTTTACCCCAATTTATATTTTTTGATAGGCTTGTCAAAGATCAAATGCCAATAAATGTCTGGGTTTATCTCTTGGTTCTCAATTCTGTTCCGCACATGTACCTTTGTGTTTTTGTGCAAATACCAGGCTGTTTTGATCAGTATAGAATTATAGTATAGTTTGAAGTCTGGTAGCATGATTCCTCCTGATTTGTTTTTATTTCTGAGTAATGTCTTGGCTATTTCAGTTTTTTTCTGGTTCCACATAAAACGAGGTACCTTTTATTCCAGATCTTTAAAGCATGACAGTGGTGCTTTGATAGGAATTGCATTAAATTTGTGAATTGCTTTGGGTAATGTGGACATTTTTAATAATGTTGATTCTTCCTAGCCATGAGCATGATATATTTTTTCATTTGTTACCATATTAAGCTATTTCTGAGTTTCATAATTCTCTTTATAGAGATCTTTCATGTCGGCTCTTAGGTAAATTCCCACATATTTCATCTTCTTTGGCATAACTTTAAAAGGTAATAGAGTCCTTGACTGATTAATGCACTTGACTATTATTGATATATATAAAAGCTATTGATTTGTGAGCATTGATTTTTTTATCCTGAGATTCTGCTGTATTCCTTGATCACTTCTAAGAGTTCTGTGGTTGATTCCCTTGGGTTTTCCAGGTATAAAATCATATCATATGTGAAGTTTTATCTCCTCTGATCCTATTTGTATACACCTGATCACCCTCTCTTGCCTGATGGTGATGGCTAAGACTTCCATTACAATGTTTAAAAGCAGTGGAGACAATAGGCAACCTTGTCTGGTACATGATCTGAGTGGAAATGTTTTAAATTTTACTCCATTCAATATGATATTGGCTGTGGGTCTGCTGTAGATGGCCTCTATCAGTTTAAGAAAAGTCTCTTCCGTAACTATTTTCTTAAGTGTTCTGATAATGAAAGGATGCTAGATATTGTCAAAAGCTTTTTCTGCAGCTATTGAGAGAATCGTATGGTCTTTGATTTTTATTTTGTTTGTGTGGTGTATTATATTTGTGGATTTATGTATATTGAACCAACCTTGGGATAAAACCCACTTGGTCTTTTGTATAATTCGTTTGATCAGTTGCTGGATTCTGTTTGATAGTATCTTATTGAATATTTCTGCATCTATGTTCATTAAAGATGTTTGTATCATTTTCTTTTCTTGTTGGGTCTATTCCTGGTTTGGGGATCAGGGTGATATTTGCTTCATAGAATTTGTAGGGAAGTAGTCCTAATTTTTTGATGTTTTGGAAAACGTTAGGTAATATAGGTACTACTTCCTCTTTAAAGGTTTGGTAGAATTCTGATGTGAAGCCATCTGATCCCACAGTCTTCTTTTTTGGGAGATTTCATAGCATTGATTCTATTTCACTACTTCCTATATGTCTATTCATCATTTTCAATTCTTTCTGATTAAGCTAGGAAGTTGGCATGCTTCCAAATATTGGTCAATTTCTTTCAGATTGTCATATTTCTGAGAATAATGTTTTTTATAGTATTCATTAAAGATTCATTGACTTTCTGAGGTGTTGTTTTTTCGCCTTTGTCTTTTTTGATTGATGATAGTATGGACTTTAATTTTCTGTTTATGATTAGGTTGGGCAAAGGTTTATCAATTTTGTTGAATTTTTCAAGAAAGCAATATTTTAATACATTGATCTTTTGAATAATTCTTTTGTTTTCCATTTCATTTAATTCTGTTCTAATTTTAGTTATTTCTTTTCTTCTGCTGGGTTTGGGGTTGGAATGTTCTTCCTCTTCCAGTTGTTTAAGATATCCCATTAAGGTATTGACTTCCCCTCTTTCTGTTATCTTGAGGATGGCTTGCAATGCTATGAGTTTCCCTCTAATAACTGCCTTTGAAGTATCCCACAGGTTCTGATAATTCATTTCTTCATTATTGATGTGTTCCAAAAATTTGGTGATTTCTTTCTTAATCTCATCTATGACCCAGCTATCATTCAGCATAAGGTTATTTAGCTCCCATGTTTTTGTATGGATATGCAGATTCATGATGTTGCTGAGTTCAACTTTTATTCCACAGTAGTTCAAGAAGATGCAGGGAATAATTTCTATTCTTTTATATTTACTGAGATTGGACTTGTGACCTAAGGTGCAATCAATTTTGGAGTATGTTCCATGGTCTGATGAGAAGAATGTGCATTCCGTTTTGTTGAGATGAAATATTTTGTAGATGTCTGTTAAATCCAAATGCTGAATGGTTAAGTTTAAATCTAAAATTTATTTGCTCAGATTCTTATTGGAGGATCTATCCAACACTGCCAAGTGGTGTTAAAATCTCCAACTACTATCATGCTGGAATATGTTAACTTTTTTATGGCTGTTAGGGTCTCCCTTATAAATTGAGGAGCACTCTGGTTGGGCGCATAAATGTTAATAATTTACATCTCATCATGCTGAGTGTTTCCCTTAATAAATATGAAGTGACCATCCTTGTCTTTCCTTACTTTTGTTGGTTTAAAGCCTAGTGAATCTGCAAATAAAATTGCCACCCTTGCTTTTTTCAGATTTCCGTTAGCCTGGATAACAGATTCTCATCCCTTCACCCTGAGTCTATATTTACCCTTAAAAGTAGGAAAAGATTCTTGTATGCAGCAGATATGTGGACTGAGTTTTTGTATCCAGTCAGCAAATCGGAGCCTCTTAAGAGGACAGTTTAAGCAATTCACATTAATTGAGGATATTGATAAGTCTGGTAGTATTTTGGGTGTAAATATTCTCAAAAATCAAGTGGGCATTTTTAATCTTTTCGCCCTTGTGAAAATTTGGTTTTGGTCAAGAATTTTATTTTTTTTTAAATTTTTTTTATTATTTTTTTTATTTTTTATCTTTTTTTATTGTTGGGGATTCATTGAGGGTACAATAAGCCAGGTTACACTGATTGCAATTGTTAGGTAAAGTCCCTCTTCCAATCATGTCTTCGCCCTATAAAGTGTGACACACACCAAAGCCTAAGGCCCCTCCTTCCATCCCTCTTTCTGCTTCGCCCCCATAACCTTAATTGTCATTAATTGTTCTCATATCAAAATTGAGTACATAGGATTCATCCTTCTCCATCCTTGTGATGCTTTACTAAGAATAATGTCTTCCACTTCCATCCAGGTTAATAAGAAGGATGTAAAGTCTCCATTTTTTTTAATGGCTGAATAGTATTCCATGGTATGCATATATGACAGCTTGTTAATCCATTCCTGGGTTGGTGGGCATTAAGGCTGTTTCCACCTTTTGGCGATGCTAAATTGAGCTGCAATAAACAGTCTAGTACAAGTGTCCTTATGATAAAAGGATTTTTTTCCTTCTGGGTAGATGCCCAATAATGGGATTGCAGGATCAAATGGGAGGTCAAGCTTGAGTGCTTTGAGGTTTCTCCATACTTCCTTCCAGAAGGGTTGTACTAGTTTGCAGTCCCACCAGCAGTGTAAAAGTGTTCCCTTCTCTCCACATCCACGCCAGCATCTGCAGTTTTGAGATTTTGTTGTGTGGGCCATTCTCACTGGGGTTAGATGATATCTCAGGGATGTTTTGATTTGCATTTCTCTAATATATAGAGATGATGAACATTTTTTCATGTGTTTGTTAGCCATTCGTCTGTCATCTTTAGAGAAAGTTCTATTCATGTGTCTTGCCCATTGATATATGAGATTGTTGGCTTTTTTCATGTGCATTAATTTGAGTTCTCTATAGATCCTAGTTATCAAGCTTTTGTCTGATTGAAAATATGCAAATATCCTTTCCCATTGTGTAGGTTGTCTCTTTGCTTTGGTTACTGTCTCCTTAGCTGTACAGAAGCTTTTCAGTTTAAAGAAGTCCTATTTGCTTATTTTTGTTGTTGTTGCAATTGCCATGGCAGTTTTCTTCATGAAGTCTTTCCCCAGGCCAATATCTTCCAGGGTTTTTCCTATGCTTTCTTGGAGGATTTTTATTGTTTCATGTTTTAAATTTAAGTCCTTTATCCATCTTGAATCAATTTTTGTGAGTGGGGAAAGGTGTGGGTCCAGTTTCAGTCTTTTACATGTAGACATCCAGTTCTCCCAACACCATTTATCGAATAGGGCGTCTTTCCCCCAAGGTGTGTTCTTGTTTGGATTATCGAACATTAGGTGGTTGCAAGATGTTAGTTTCATTTCTTGGTTTTCAGTTCTATTCCAAGTGTCTATGTCTCTGTTTTTGTGCCATTACCATGCTGTCTTGAGCACTACGGCTTTGTAGTACAGACTAATGTCTGTTATGCAGATGCCCCCAGCTTTATTTTTGTTACTAAGAACTGCCTTAGCTATACGGGTATTTTTCAGGTTCCACACAAAACGCAGAATCATTTTTTCCAAATCTTGAAAGTACGATGTTGGTATTTTGATAGGAATGACATTGAATAGGTAGATTGCTTTGGGATGTATAAACATTTTAACAATGTTGATTCTTCCCATCCATGAGCATGGTATGTTCTTCCATTTGTTAATATCCTCTGCTATTTCCTTTCTGAGGATTTCATAGTTTTCTTTATAGAGGTCCTTCACCTGCTTCGTTAGGTATATTCCTAGGTATTTCATTTTCTTTGAAACTATGGTGAAGGGAGTTGTGTCCTTAATTATCTTCTCATCTTGACTGTTATTGGTGTATACAAAGGCTACTGACTTGTGGACATTGATTTTATATCCTGAAACTTTACTGTATTTTTTGATGACTTCTAGGAGTCTTGTGGTTGAGTCTTTGGGTTTCTCTAAGTATAAGATCATATCATCAGCAAAGAGGGAGAGTTTGACCTCCTCTGCTCCCATTTGGATTCCCTTTATTTCCTTGTTTTGCCTAATTGTATTGGCTAGAACTTCCAGCACTATGTTGAATAGTAAAGGTGACAGAGGACAACCTTCTCTGGTACCAGTTCTAAGAGGAAAAGCTTTCAGTTTTACTCCATTCAGTAAAATATTGGCTGTGGGTTTGTCACAGATAGCTTCAATCAGTTTTAGAAATGTGCCACCTATGCCTATACTCTTCAGTGTTCTAATTAGAAAAGGATGCTGGATTTTATCAAATGTTTTTTCTTCATCTATTGAGAGGATCATGTGATCTTTATTTTCGCCTCTGTTAATATGGTGGATAACGTTTATAGACTTGTGTATGTTAAACCAGCCTTGCATCCCTGGGATGAAGCCCTTTTGATCATGATGAATGACTTTTTTGATGATAAGCTGTAATCTATTGGCTAGGATTTTGTTGAGAATTTTTGCGTCTATGTTCATGAGTGAGATTGGTCTGAAATTCTCCTTTTTGTTTGGGTCTTTTCCTGGTTTTGGTATCAGGGTGATGTTTGCTTCATAGAATGTGTTGGGGAAGATTCCTTCTTCCTCAATTTTTTGGAATAATTTCTGCAGTACAGGAATAAGCTCTTCCTTGAAGGTTTGATAGAATTCTGGAGTGAAGCCATCTGGACCAGGGTATTTTTTGGTTGGAGGATTTTTTATTGATTCTTTGATCTCTGTGCTTGAAATTGGTCTGTTCGGGAACTCTATTTCTTCCTGGCTGAGTCTAAGGAGAGGGTGTGATTCCAAATATTGATCCATTTCCTTCACATTGTCAAATTTCTGGGCATAGAGTTTCTGGTAGTATTCACAGTTGATCTCTTGTATCTCTGTGGGATCAGTTGTTATTTCCTCTTTATCATTTCTGATTGAGGTTACTAGAGATTTTACTTTTCTATTCCTTGTTAGTCTGGCCAATGGTTTATCTATTTTATTTATTTTTTCAAAAAACCAACTCCTTGTTTCATTAACTTTCTGAATGATTCTTTTGTTTTCAATTTCATTGATCTCTGATTTGATTTTCGATATTTCTTTTCTTCTACTGAGTTTAGGCTTAGATTGTTCTTCTTTTTCTAAGTCCATAAGATCTCTTGTGAGATTGTTGATGTGCTCTCTTTCTGTTTTTAGAATGTAGGCATCTAAAGCGATGAATTTTCCTCTCAAAACTGCTTTTGCAGTATCCCACAGGTTTTGGTAGCTTGTGTCTTCATTGTTGTTATGCTCAAGGAAGTTAATGATTTCCTTTTTTATTTCTTCCTGCATCCATCTGTTACTCAACAGAAGATTGTTTCATTTCCATGCCTTTGGATGGGGTCGAGCATTTTTGTTAGAGTTGAGTTCCACCTTTAGTGCCTTATGGTCTGAGAAGATACAAGTTGAAATTTCAATTCTTTTGATTCTGTTATTTGTTTTGTGTCCCAGGATATGATCAATTTTGGAGAATGTTCCATGGAGTGATGAGAAGAATGTATATTCTTTATCTTTGGGGTGGAGTGTTCTATATGCGTCTATCAAGCACAGTTGTTCCAGGGTCTCATTTAAATCTCTTATATCTTTGTTTAATTTCTGTTCAGAGGATCTGTCCAACTCTGTAACAGGACTGTTAAAGTCCCCTGTTATGATGGTATTATTTGGTCAAGAATTTTAGAGTGAGTTTACTTTGGTGGTAGAGCATTGTGCTGGTCATTATGGAGGGTGGGTCTGAGCATATCCTGAAGAGCTTGTTTGGTTATGGAAAATTTCTCTAATGTGCGTATATCATTAAACTATTTAACTTCTCTATCATAAATGAAGCTCACTTTAGCTGGATACAGGAACCTGTGCTGAAAGTTGTTTTGTTTTAGGAGATTGAAAGTCTATGACCATCCTCTTCCGGCTTGAAAAGTTTCTGCAGAAAGATTTGCAGTCATCCTAATATTCTCCCCCTTGTAGTTTATGATTTTCTTGTTTTTGGCTGCTTGCAGGATTTTCTCCTTCAGAATAACTTTGGCAAATTACAATGTGTGTAGAAGATTCTTTATTTTTGTTGAGTTGTGCTGGGGTTCTAAAACTGTCTGCTATCTTAATTTACATGTCCATTGCCATCCTTGGGAAGTTCTCCTCAATTATCTCTTGGAGTAAAGTATCTTTGCCTTTCAGGCCATCCTCTTCTCCTTCAGGGATTCCTATGAGGCAAATGTTTGCACTTTTGTAGTGGTCCCACATTTCTCTCAGGGAATTATACATTTTTGCTTTCCACTTCTCTTCCTCTTTGAACATTTGTGAATGTTCAATAGATTTGTCTTCAATGTGATAGATCCTTTCTTCTCCTTGTTCCATTCTGTTAATGAGAGATTCTACTGTATTTCTCAGATCTTTGAGGGCTGCAAGTCCTTTCCTCAATGTGTCAAAATCTTGGGTGATTTTGTCTTTGCATTCATTGAATGTTTGAGAAAACTTTGGAATTGCTCTTTGAATTTCTTATTCCATCTTTACCTCCATTCTGTTAATCTTATTTGCAACCCAAATTCTGAATTCAATTTCTGACATCTCAGCCATTTGTTTATGAATGGGATCTTCTGTTGTGTCTCCTTTGTCATTCCTTGGGGGAGTTGCTATCCTATGATTTTTCATGTTTCTAGATTTTTTCCACTAATTCCACCCCAATATTCTTTTTCAGCATTTGGCTAGAGAAGCTGGCAAGGTAAAATTGAATTGAGGGTTCCTGGAGTTGTAGCCCTTTACAAAAGAACTGGGACTGGTAATTGCAGCATTTCCCTTTGAGTTTTACAAAAGCCACATTCCAAGCGACTGCCTTAAACTCTGGGCACCTGCTTGGTGTGGAGGGACTAAATGGTGCTCACCCATATTCAGTTAGTCTCTTTCCAAACCTAGTGAATCAGTGGCTTTGGGCTGAAATCTCAGCTGTGGATATATATAAGCAACTAAAACACCCCACCACCCCACAGGCAACACCAGGAAGAAGAAAATCCCATACTCCCACAACAGCACAACCAGAGTACAACCTTGATAGGTCCCTGGGTGATTGGCCCAGGTCAAGAGTTCCAAACTAATTGTCTCAGTTGAGACAAACACCAATCAGGAGGGTGAGTTCAAAAGGTCTTCAACATCTAGGCAGTGTGGTTCCACTTACAGCTCAATTTGACCCCAGCGGGAGGGACGGTGGACCTGCCACCAGGGATGGTGCTACTACTGTCAGGGTTGGTGCCACTAGTCTGGGGTACTGCTGTGTGCATGTCACAGGAGCCAAGGGGAGCTTGAGGGCATTGCCACTGGCTGCAAGGGTCACTGGAGCCAGGCTGGGAACCACATTGTGGAGCTGCTGACCCCTGCTCTCATGCTGTGGGAGCCTGGTGAGGAACCAGAGGGAAGAGCTTCTGACCCCTGTCCTTGGGCTGCAGGAGCTGGGTGTGAAGTTGCATGGCACAGTCACCAGCCTTGCGGGGCTTTAGGGGTCACAGTTGCCAGGCAGGGAGCTGAAGGGTGGAGTCACCAGCCACTGGCCACAGGTCTCCCGGAGCTGGGCAGGGAGCCAAAGACTAAATCTTTAATAATCTCAATCAGAACTAATAAAGAGGAGATAACAGATGCCGCATAAATACAAGTATTATCTCTGAGTATTACTAGCAAGTTCATGCTCAGAAATTTGACAATGTGGAGGAAATGGATCAATACTTGGAATCACAACATTTCTCTAGACTTAACAAAGAAGTGATAAATCTCCTGAAAAGACCAAAATCAAGCACTAAGATCATAGAAACAAAAAAAATTTTCCAATAAAAAAATGCCCTGCTCCAGATAGCTTCACACCAGAATTTTATCAAAAGTTTAAAGAAGGGCTTAAACTCATATTGCATAAATTATTACCAAAAAATTGAGAAGGAAGAACTCTTCCCCAATACATTTTATGAAGCAAATATCACCCTGATACCAAAACAAGGAATAGACCCAACGAAAAAGGAGAAATTCAGATCAATTTTACCAACGAATAAAGATGCAAAAATTCTCAATAACATCCTAGCCAATAGATTACAGCTTCACGTTAAAAAATCATTCTTCACGATGAAGAAGGTTTTATCCAAGGGCTTCAAAGCTAGTTTAACATACACAAGTCCAAAAACAAAAGCAAAAACAAAAACAAAACATAATCAAGTCCATAAACGTAATTCACTATATAAAGCAAACAAACAAAAACAAACAAACAAACACCATATGGTCCTTTCAATAGATTCAGAAAAAGCATTCAATAAAATTCAGCAGCATTTTTTAAATAGAACACTTAAGAATATAGACATAGGTATACATTTCTTAAACTGGTTGAAGCTATCTATGACAAACCCACAGCTAATATTATACTGAATTGAGTGAAACTGAAAGTTTTGCACTTAGAACTGAAACCAGACAAGGTTGTCCTCTACCACCACTACCATTCAACATAGTGCTAGAAGTTCTAGCCAATACAATTAGGGAAGAGAGGGATATACAGGACAGCCAAATAGGGGCAGAGGGGGTCAAACTATTGCTTTGTGCTCATCACATTATCTTATACTTAGAAAACTCCTAAGACTCAAACATAAGACTCCTGGAAGTAATCAGAAAATACAGCAATGTCCTAGGATATAAAATCTATGTCCACAAATCAGTAACCTTTGTATATGCCAATAACAGCAAGACAAGAAGATAATTAAGGACAGAATTCCCTTCACGGTAGCTTCAATGAAAATTAAATACCTTGGAATACACCAAAAAAAGAAGTGAAGGATCTCTATAAAGAAAATTTTGAAAGCCTAAGGAAAGAAATAGCAGAAAATATTAACAAACGGAAGAACATAGCATGCTCATCGTTAGGAAGAATCAACATTGTTAAAATGTATGTGCTTCCTAATGCAATCTACAGACTCAATGCAATCTACATTAAAATACCAACATCATACTTTCAAGATTTGGAAAAAAAAATAACTCTTCACTTTGTTTGAAACTGAAAAAAAAAAACAACTGTATAGCCAAAGCAATTCTTAGTAATAAAGACGAAACTAGGGTTATCACCTTACCAGATTTTAGGCTATACTACAAGTCCATAGTGATCAAAACAACATGGCATTGGCACAAAAATGAGACACAGACATTTGGAACTGAACAGAAAACAATGAGATCAAACTAACATCTTAAAGCTACCTGATCTTTGATAGACCAAATAAGGACATACACTGGGGAAAAGAATGCCTATTCAGGGCGGTGCCTGTGGCTCAAAGGAGTAGGGCACCATCCTCATATTCCAGAAGTGGTGGGTTCAAACCCAGCCCCAGCCAAAAACTTCAAAAAAACAAGAATAATAATACCTATCCAATAAATGATTCTGGAAGCACTGGAAAACCACGTTAGAAAGACTGAACTTGGACCTGTACCTTTCACCACTTACAATAATTGATTCAAGATGGATAGAAGGCTTAAATCTTAGGCATAAAACACTAAAAATCCTTGGAAAATGTGGGGAAAACACTCAAAGATATTGGTCTGGGGAAAGATTTTATGAAGACTTCCATGGCAATTACAACAACAAAAATAAACAAATGGCAGTTAATTAAACTAAATAGCTTCTTTACAGCTAAGGAGACAATAGCCAAAGCAAATAGACTCCCTGAAAAATGTGATAATATATTGGCATATTATCAATAAGATGAAAGCTTGATAACTAGGATCCACAGCAGTCTTCCTGATGCCTCCTAATGCCACAACCCTTTCATACAGTTCCTCATGTTGCGGTGACCCCCAACCATAAAATTATTTTCTTTGCCACTTCATAACTGTAATTTTGTTACTGTTATGAATCATAGTGTAACTATCTGATATGTAGGTTGTATTTTAATTGTTAGAAAGGGGTCATGACCCACAGGTTGAGAACTGCTGATCTACAGGTTACTCAAATTAATCAAGAAAAAAGAGCCAACAATCCTATATATCACTGGGCAAGAGACAAGAATAGAAGCTTCTCTAAAGAAGAAAGACAAATGGCTAAAAAGCCTATGAAAAATTCTCCTCATCCCTCATCCTTAATCATCACATAAATTCAAATCAAAACCACCCTGTGATATTACCTACTCAAGTGAGAATGGCCCACATCACAAAATCTCAAAGCTGCAGATGCTGGCATCAATGTGGAGAGAAGGGCACTTTTTTTTTCTTCCTGAAGCAGTCTCACTATGTCGCCATTGGTAGAGAGTTGTGCTTCAGAGCTCACAGCAACCTCAAACTCTTGGACATAAAAGTGATTCTCTTGTCTCAGCCTTCCAACTATCTGGGACTACAGGTGCCTGCCACAATGCCCATCTATTTTTTGGTTGTAGTTGTCAGTGTTGTTTGGCAGGCCCAGGCTGGATTCAAACCCACCAGCTCTGGTGTATGTGGCTCGTGCCCTAGCTGCTGAGCTATAGGCTCTGAGCCAGAAGGGCACACTTTTGTGCTGCTTGTGGGATGGAAACTAATACAACTTTTTGGGAAGGAATTATGAAGACTCTGCAAAGAACTCAAATTAGACCTCCCATTTGATCCTGCAATCCCATTACTGGACATCTACCCAGAAGAAAAAAAATCATTTTCTTACAAGGACACACATACTAAACTGTTCATTTTACAACTGCCAAATTGTGTTAACAACCTAAATGCCCACAACCCAGGAACTGATACAAGCTGTAGTATAGGTATACCATAGGATGCTATTCAGCCATTAAAAGGGATAGAAACTACATCTTTTGTGTTAACCTGGATTGAGGTGGAACACATTCTTCTTAGTAAAGCATCAGAAGAATGGAGAAACAAGAATTCGATGTTTTCAATTCTAATATTAAGGCAGTAGATGAGCTAATACATGTTGAGAGGTAGGAGAAAGAGGGAGTGGGGGGTGTCATGTGTATGGCACACCTCTTGGGGGCAGGGCACAATTATAAGAGGGACTCTATCTAACAAATTCAATCGGTGTAACCTAATTCTTTGTACCCTCAATGAAATGAAATAAATGAAACAAAACTAAATGAAATGAAAAGATGCTGGGGTTTACTGCCAGCATCTGGTCAGCAGGGACTGGATACACTGCCTACTTCACCAGTGGCTCATAGCTTGCCTTCTTCTTTTCAGACCTTAGTAGGGGAGGTTTGTTTAAGGCTAGGCCTGATTTTCTCCAAGTTGGCAGGAGGAGCCCTGGGCTGAACATCAGGCAGAGCCACTCCAGAGGGTAGGGCAAAGCTTCCTCCTATCAAGAACGATGCCAAGGAGGGACACCGTCTTGCCCAAGTTAGTGCAGCGAAGGCACAATTTCCTGTCCTGACAGCGGGGTAGGGCACATTCAGTTAACTGAACCTCATAGTGTGTCTTAGAGACCCCCTGGCCAGTTAATGATTCAGCTGGTTGTGGTGAGGATAGAAAATGACCTCTGTGAACCTTTTTTCCTCAATGTGCCAGGAGTTCATTCACTTTTCTGGTGCCTGCATATGGGCCAGTCCTTTTGTGCTGGCAGGACTAGCATTCTTCTCTCCAGAATGCAGGGAGGCTCTCCTCTACAGGGGGCAATCTCTCAGGAGGCCAAAGGGGAACAGATGTGCTGTGGGCACAAGTTGGTGGAGACAAAGTTCATTCATTTTTCTGTTAGATGAGATGGGGTGGAAATTTCTAGGTGCAAGCAAATGGATTTCATGGCTCTCCCATGAGCTGAAAAATTCTGTTTTGCTGATCTGTGTGGAGAGCCCACAAAAAATCCCTGGGTGTAGGGCCCCCTCTTTCCCATTTATTTGGTTCTGGTATCCTTCAATCCCTTTGAGCCATAGCTGTTCACTGTTCTTCTCTCCCTTCCTCGTTCGCATCTTCATTTCTCTCTGCCATAATATTGAGCTTTGATTTATTCTCCTATGTTCAATCCCACAAATTCAACTGCTCCAAGTTTGCTTCAGTTCAATTTTTCTCCTTCTCAAAAGTGATCTCTATTCAGCCACCTTGCTGCCTCCCCAACTTGCTGAGTTTTAAGTTGGATTATGTGGGGTCTTCTTGCCATTAAGTTGTTTGAGTTTGTAATATATTCTGGTTGCTAATCACATGGATGGATGCTTTTCTATAGGTTTTTTTCTCTCCCTATTTTTTTTTGCTGTTTTTGTTTGCTGTGGTGTTGTCATTCATGGCCTCAGTCAGTTTAAAAAATGTTCTACCTATGCCTATATTCTTAAGTGTCCTTGTTGAAAAAGGATAATGAATTTTATCAAATGCTTTTTCTGCTTCTATTGAGATAATAATATAGTTTTTGCCTTTGCTTCTATTGATATGGTAAATTACATTTATGGATTTCCATATGCTAAGCCAGCCTCAAATCCCTGGGATGAAGGTTAAATGATCATGATGTATAACTTTTTAAATGTATAGCTGTAATCTATTAGCTAAGTTTTTATTCAGTACTTTTGCATCAATATTCATTAGTGAATTTGATCTGGTGTTTTCCTTTTTAGTTGGGTTCTTTCCTGGGTTAGGTATGAAGGTGCTGTTTCCTTCCTTGAAGTATAGTTAGGAGCACTTCTTTGAATATTTGATAGAACTCTGGTGTGAAGCCTTGTGATCTAGAGCTTTTTTTTTTTCTTTTGAATTTTTTCTTTCTGTTCATTTTTGATCTCAGTGCTTGATATTGGTCTTTTAAAGAGAAATGTTTCTTCTTGGTTTAGTCTAGGGAAGGCGTCCTCAAACTTTTTGAAAAGGCCAGTTCACTGTCCTCAGACTGTTAGAGGGCCGAACTATAGTTTAAAAAAAAAAAAAAATGAACAAATTCCTATGCACACTGCACGTGTCTTATTTTCAAGTAAAAAACAAAACAGGACCAAATACAATTCACACTGCCTCATGTGGCCCACGGGCCACAGTTTGAGGATGCCTGGTCTAGGGAGATGGTGTGATTCCAGGTATTGGTCCATTTACTCCTTGTTTTCAAAATTCTGGGCATAGATTGTCTTGCTGTAGTCAGAGATAATCTCTTGTATCTCTGTGGTATTTGCTGTTATTTTTTCCTTTTTCATTTCTTTCTTTTTTTAATTAAATCATAGCTGTGTACATTATGTGATCATGGGGCAGCATACATTAGTTTCATAGACCATTTGACACATTTTCAACACACTGGTTAACATAGCCTTCCTGGCATTTTCTTAGTTATTGTGCTAGGACATTTACATTCCACATTTACTAAGTTTCACATATACCCATGTAAGATGCACTGCAGGTGTAATCCCACCAATCCTCCTCCCTCTGCCCACCTCCCACTCCCTCCCCTCCCTTTCGCCCTTCCCCCTATTCTTAGGTTGTGTCTGGGTTATAGCCTTTATGTGAAAGCCATAAATTAGTTTCATACTAGGGCTGAGTACATTGTATACTTTCCTTCCATTCTTGGGATACTTTACTAAGAAGAATATGTTCCAGCTCCATCCATATAAACATAAAAGAGGTAAAGTCTCCATCGTTCTTTAAGGCTGCATAATATTCCATGGTGTACATATACACAATTTATTAAACCATTCAAGGATGGATGGGCACTTGGGCTTTTTCAATGACTTAGCAACTATGAATAGGGCTGCAATAAACATTCTGGTACAAATATCTTTGTTGTGATGTGATTTCTGGTCTTCTGGGTATATGCCTAGTAGAGGGATAATAGGATTGAATGGCAGATCTATTTTCTGATCTCTAAGTATTCTCCATACATCTTTCCAAAAGGAATGTATTAATTTGCATTCCCACAAGCAGTGTAGAAGTGTTCCCTTTTCTCCACATCCACGCCAACATCTCTGGTCCTAGGAATTTGTGATATAGGCTAGTCTTACTGGAGTTGGTTGATATCTCAAAGAAGTTTTGATTTGCATTTATCTGATGATTACAGATGATGAGCATTTTTCATATGTCTGTAGACTGCGTGACTGTCTTCTTCAGAGAAGTTTCTCTTCAAATCCCTTGCCCCGCCTGCGATGGGATTACTTGCTCTTTTCTTTCTTATATGTTTGAGTTCTCTGTGGATTCTAGTTATTAAACCATTGTCGGAGACATAACCTGCAAATATCTCCTCCCATTCTGAGGGCTGTTTGCTTGATTTACTTACTGTGTTCTTGGCTGTGCAGAAGCTTTTTAATTTGATCAGGTCCCAGTGGTGTATTTTTGAAGCTGCTTCAATTGCCTGGGGGTCCTCCTCATAAAATACTCACCCAGGCCAATTTCTTCAAGGGTTTTCCCTGCACTCTCCTCTAGTATTTTTATAGTTTCATGTCTTAAGTTTAAATCTTTGATCCAGTGAGAGTCTATCTTAGTTAATGGTGAAAGGTGTGGGTCCAGTTTCAATCTTCTACAGGTTGCCAGCCAGGTCACCCAGCACCATTTGTTAATAGGGAATCTTTTCCCCACTGAATGTTTTTAATTGGCTTGTCAAAGATTTAATAACGGTAAGTAGCTTTATTCATCTCTTGGTTCTCTATTCTGTTCCAGACATCTACTTCTCTGTTTTTGTGCCAGTACTATGCTGTTTTGATCACTATCAATTTGTAGTATAGTCTGAGGTCTGGTAGCGTGATTCCTCCTACTTTGTTTTTATTTTTGAGTAATTTCTTGGCTATTCGAGGTTTTTTATGATTCCATATAAAATGAAGTATTGTTTTTTCAAGATCTTTAAAGTATGACAGTGGAGATTTAATAGGAATTGCATCAAAATTATGTATTGCTTAGGGTAGTGTGGACATTTTAACATGTTGATTCTTCCCAGCCATGAGCATGGTGTGTTTTTCAAATTGTTAATATTTTCAGCTATCTCTTTTCTTAGAGTTTCATAGTTCTCTTTAAAGAAATCTTTCACGTCCTTTTCAGATAAACTCCCCAATATTTCATCTTCTTTGGTACTACTGTGAATGGATAGAGTCCTTAACTGTTCTTTCAACTTGACTATTGTTGGTATATATAAAGGCTATTGATTTATGAATGTTGATTTTGTAACCTGAGACGCTGTCCAGTGGACCTTTTTAATCCTTTTGCCACTGTGGAAGTTGGAGTTTGATCAAAAGTTTCTGAGTGAGTTTACTTTTGTGGTAGAGGATTGGGCTGGTCATTATGGAGGATAGGTCTGTGAATATCCTGAAGAGCTGGTTTGGTTATGGCAATTGTCTTCAACATGCAAATGTCATTAAGGTATTTAATTCCTCCATCATAAATCAAACTCAGTTTAGCTGGATACAGCATCTGGCGTTGAAAGTTATTTTGCTTTAGGAGATTAAAAGTTGATGACCACCCTCTTCTGGCTTGAAAAGTTTCAGCAGAGAGATCTGCAGTCATTCTGGTATCCTTCCTTTTGTAGGTAATGGCTTTCTTGCGTTTGGCTGCTTTGAGAGTTTTCTCTTTCACATTAACTTTAGTGAAGTGAATTATGATATGCCTGGGGGATGTCTTATTGGGGTTGAGTCATTCTGGGGTTCCGAAGCTGTCTGCTATCTGAATTTCAGAATTTCTAGGCATGTCTGCAAAATTCTCTTTCATAATTTCATGGAGAAGGGCCTCTGTGCCTAGCGAGGCCACTTCACCAGTTTCAGGGATTCCAGTGAGTCGGATATTACCCTTCGTCGAATTATCCCAGAGCTCTCTGAGAAAATGATCCGTTTTTGCTCTCCATTTCTCTTCTTCTTTGAGAGTTTGGGAGCGTTCAAAGGCTTTGTCTTCAATGTCAGAAATCCTTTCTTCTGCTTGCTCCACTGTGTTACTGAGGGATTCTACTGTATTTTTCAGATCTTTGAGGGCTGAAAATTCTCACTTCAGTGTGTCTAAGTCTTTGGTGGTTTTGTCTTTAAATTCGTTACATTCTTAAGATAATTTTTGAATGTCTCCTTGAATTCCTAATTCCGACTTTTGAATTGCTACTCTAAGTTCTAATTCCAAATTTCCTCCCCTTTTTTTTATCTTGTTTGCAGTGCAAATTCTGAATTGGATTTCTGACATCTCAGCCAGTTGTTTATGAATGGGATCTTCAATTGCATCTGCCATATCTTTCCTTGGGGGAGTTAATCTATTCTGGTTATTCATGTTACCAGAATTTTTCTGCTGATTCCTCCCCATGACTGTTTTACTCCCTTTGATTTTTCCCCTGGAGCTTTGTTGAGGACCCATACAATCCTGTGGCCTGAGAAACTGGGGCCCTGTTTGGTGTGGTGTGGCTAAGTGGTTCTGTCTTGTTTTCAGCTGGTTTATGTTCGATCCTAGTGAAACAGTTACTCTGGGTTGAATTCTCAGCTGTGGAGAAATAGCAGCAATTAAGTCACCCCACCCACCGCAGGCAACAATTGGAAAAGGAAAATCAAACTTTCCTACAACCACACACCCTGGGCACCACCTGAATTGTCTTAAGGCAATTGGCTTAGTTCAAAAGGTCCAAATAAATTGTCTTAGTCAGCACCTGTCTCAGGTGGGAGAGTTTAAAATGTCTCTGGGAACTGCATCACAGGGGTCTGGTGACTACTCTAATATGGCTTGCTCCAGTGCTGCATGTAGTCAGGAGGATCCAACCAGCAAATAGATCAGTCTGAGAATGTTGATGCCTCCTTCCCCACCTTGTGCCTCTGTCATACCCAGTCACTGATAGTTATGCAGTAGGCTGACCCAGTTGCATGTAGTGAACAGATACTCCAGGGGTTTTCACCTGCCTGAATCACAAGTAAATCTGCCAGTCAGTCGTCTATGCTCTGCCTCTATCTGGCATGAGGAAGTGAGGCCTGACAGCCTCGGCGCTTGGTCAAGGTTGGGGGGTATTCACTCAGGTCCAGGCCCGCCCCTGATTGATATTACTGACAGAACCGAGCAGAACTGCTAAATTCTCCTGCAGAAGAGAAGATGTTTTGAGTTCCAAAGCCCTGTCTTTGCTCCTGCAGGTTTGTATTAAGTTATCTATCAGTTCTATCTTGCTGCCACCCTTTGTCTATAGGCTGAAGATCCCCTGAGGGCCTGGTGCATCTTAGGCTCGGTAAAACAGTCCTCTGGGTCAGCCCTGCCCTGGGAGCTTCCCGAGTCTGTGAGTCGTTACTGCCTCAGGCAAATCCTTTACTCACAGGTTTCCAGCCTCCACTGAATGCCCAGGGAGACAGGGGTTTTGGCTTCAGAATATCCCGTAGTGAGCCATACTGCTGCTAAAAGATGGGGAACTGCTGCTCTGGTGTGGTTCCCTCTCAGGTGACCATCCTCTCCTCACTCCTGTGCCCCAGAGTCATCACTGACCAGCTGCAGTTTAATCACTATCCACACCCCTCGAGAAATCACCCAAGGATCTGAACTCCTGGGGGACAGGCCTCCAAACCTCAGAGTAAGAGTGTAGGGAAGTGCTAGGAGCTCCGATTTGCAGGTAGAGAATATATATAGTTTTACACAGTTTTGTGCCTGGCCGTATTGCTGCTAAAAGATGGTTGCTGCTCCGTGCCTCAGGGAACTGTTGCTCTAGTGTGGTTCCCTCTCAGCCGACCATCCTCTCCTTGCTCCCATGCCCCGGAATCATCACTGACCAGCTGCAGTGTAAGCACTGTCCACTCCCCTTCAGAAATCACCCAAGAATCTGAACTCTTTGGGTACAGGCCTCCAGAACTTGGAGTGAGAGTGGAGGGGAGTGCTGGGAGCTCAGAGTTGCAGGTAGAGAATATATACAGTTTTATCCCTGGCAGGAGAACCCCATGGCACCCTAGTAGGGGAGGCAGGTCCAGTTTTTAAAGGGTCTCTCCCATGGAGTGTAGTGGGAGGAACTTTGAACTATGCCCATTTGTTTGTGGGGCACTCTCAGCCATTCTCATGGGGGAGGGGACTCCCGTCCTCTTGGTGATGGATTTCATACCTTTTGTTTGTATCCTTGTGGTCACAGCTCACCTCAGTGGGGTTGATGTGCGTTCTTCAACCTTCTCTCTTGGTACAGCTCAAATCCACCAGGTTACTTGCTAAATTTTTGTCCTTTAACTCTCCTTCTGGATGGGAGCATCTGTGGAAAGCTAGCTTCAGTCAGCAATCTTGTCTCCACCCCCCCTTTTTCATTTCTGATGGAGGTTTTTAGAGATTTTACTTTTGTGTTTCTAGTTAATATGACCAAAGTCTTGTCAGTTTTATTTATCTTTTCAAAGAATGAACTTTTTATTTTCTTAATTTTCTGAATGATTCTTTTGTTTTCAATTTCATTAATTTCTGATTTAATTTTTGTTATTTCCTTTCTTCTGCTAATTTTTGGATTACATTGCTCTCCGTTTTCCATTTTCTTGACATTATTCATGAGGGTTATTGATGAATCTCTTTTTATTTTTTAGATATAGGCATGTAATGTGATGACTTTTCCTCTTAGGATTAATTTTGTAGTATCCCACTGGTTTTAGTGACTTATAGCTCTTCATTCTTGTTATCTTTGAAAATAATAATAAGTTTTTTAAGAGACAGAGTCTCACTTGTTGCTCTTGGTAGAGTGCTCTGGTGTCACAACTCACAGCAACCTCCATCTCTTGGACTTAGGTAATTCTCCTACCTCAGCGTTCTGAGTAGCTGGGTATACAGACGTCTGCCACAACACCCATCTATTTTTTTTGTTGCATTTTGGCTGGGGCTGGGTTTGAACCCACTATCCTTGGTATATGGGGCTGGAGCTGTACTCACTGAGCCACAAGCACCACCCAATAATTTTCTTCTTTATTTCTTCGTTGACTCAACTGTCATTCAAGACAAGGTTTTTTAATTTCCATGTCTTGGTATGGGGATAAAAATTTTGGTGGTGTTGAATTCCACCTTTATTGTCTTGTGGTTTGAGAAGATACAAGGTATAATTATAATTCTTTTAAATTAGTTGAAATTTGATCATATGTCCTAACATATGCTCCTTTTTGGATACGTTCCATGGGCTTTTGAGAAGAATGTATATTCCTTAGCGTTGAGATGGAGTATTCTGTCTGTTAAACACATTTTTTATAGGGTCACATTTAAGGCCCTTGTATCTTTGTTTAGTTTCTTTAAAGATTATCTGTAATTTCCAGGAGAGGGGTGTTGAAATAACTAAGTATTATTGTGTTATAGGATATCATATTGCTCAGACCAATCAAGTTGTGTTTCACAAATTTAGGAGCATTTAAGTTCAGTGCATAATTATTTAGAAGTGAAATGTCCTCTTGTTGTATTGTTCCTTTTGTAAGTATGAAGTGACCACCTTTTCCTTTCTTAACTTTAGTTACTTTAAATCTGCTTGCATCTGAAAATAATGTTGTGATCCCTCCTTTCTTCTGATTTACATTTGCCTGAAATATTGTTTTTCAACACCCTCACCCTGAGTCTTATTTTGTCTTTCATGGTAAGGTGTGTTTCCTGGAAACATCATATGGATGGCTTGTGCTTTCTTATCCAATCAGCCAGTCTGTGCCTCTTCAATTGGGAATTCAAGCCATTAAGCTTCATTGAGATAATTGATAAGTGTGGTGGACTTATTTTTATTGTTGGGGATTAATTGAGGGTTAAAAGATCCAGTTTATTTCACTAATTGCATTTGTCAAGAAAAATTCCTCTTATAAATGTGTTCCTCTCCAAGATGTGTGCCAAAAACCATGACCCCCATCCCCTTGCCTCCTTCACTCTCTCACCTCCCCCCCACTCCCACCCCCACCATGTACTAGATCATCAATTGTCCTCATATCAAAATTGAGTACATTGGATTCTTACTTCTCCATTCTTGTGATGCTTTACTAAGAAGAATGTGTTCTACCTCCATCCAAGTTAGTTCAAAAGATGTATAGTCTCCATCTATTTTAGTGGCTGAATAATATTTCTTGAGAAAATGTGGAAACAGCCTAAACACCAATCCAGAAATGGATTAACAAGCTGTGGCAGAGTTTTATTCATCTTATTTTGTGAAAGTCTGGTATTTAGTTCTATCTTTTGCACCATTGTGGAAGTGAGGTTTTGACCATTAGTTTGTGGGTGTTTAATTCGCTGGTGGCCATTGTGATTGTCAGTGTGGAGAATAGGACTAAGCATTTCCTATAACACTGGCCTTGTTGTGCCCAACTTCCTCAATATTTGCATGAAAGTAAGAGATTTGATTTCTCCATTATTTTTTAAGCTTAGTTTATCAGGATACAGAGTTCTATGATGAAAAATGTTAAAGGTGGATGTCATTCTCTTTCTTGGAACGTTTCAGGTGAAAAGTCTGCTGCAATTATGATCTCCCTGCATAGATCAGTTGGCACTTAATCCTGGCTATTTGCAAAATTTTTCTCTTTTCTCTTGACTTTTGACAGATTTCTTACAATGTTTCTTAGAGATATTCTGTGTTGAGACAACCTGGGGTATGATATCCCTCTAAAAGGAGTATGTTGGAATCTTTGATAATATTTGAGAAATGTTCATTGATGATATCCTCCAGTAGGAATTCCATTATTTTGGGACATTCTTCTTTTTCAGGTATATCAATAATTCATGTATTTGAATGTGTCATGAAGTTCCATAATTCTCTGAGAAAATATTCTGCTTCCTCTCTCTTCTTTTCTGCCTGTTTAACTGTCCAGATTACATCAACAGGTGGGTAGGTCTGTAGATTTGAGATTCATTCTTGTCCATGTTCTAATCTGTTATTGATAATTTCTACTGCATCTCTAAGTTCCCTGATTGACTCATTCAATTCCTTAGGTTCCACTTGATCCTGTCTACATTTTCATATTTTTATCCATTTTGTGGTTCTGTTTTGGGATTTTCATTTGATTATTTTCCTCTTTCTGGTCAATTCCCTTCATTGTTTTTGCCATCCATATTTTAAATTCCTTTCTTTCATATTGATTATTTTGTTATATGTGGAATCCTCTGGGGGAGCTGCTATCACATGATCCCTTGGTGAGAGGAGTTGTTCTATTCTGGTTTTTCATGTTGGCAGAGTTTTTCTGTTGATTCATCTTCATTTTTTTTCTTAACTTCCTTCTCCTATGTTTTCTCTCACTATTTCCACATTAAATTGTCATATCTTTGAGCTTAGGTGGTTAAGTTGTCTTTTGGTATGAGGCCAATAGGAGGAGAAGCCTAAAGATAGGGAATTGAGGAAGGAAAGAAAAAGGTAAAGAAGAAAAATTTTTAAAGGAGGTTAAAAAGATACAACTGAAGAATAAGAAATAAGAAGGACAGTGAGAGAGAAAGAGAGCAACAGGAGAAATGGTGCTGTTCAGCAGAGTGCTTTTACCCACATCCGCAACTCCAGGACTTTCCCTGACTGAGCTGTGTGGGTGCCTTGATTTAAGGTGCTCCTTACCAGCTCGAACAAAAGCAAGACCCCACCTTTGTCAAATATAGAAAAACATCCTTAGTATGTCACGCTGGGGACCTACAAATATATTTCCAAAGGCCAAAGCTAGAAGGACATCCTAGATCATGAGCTCATGGACTCCTTGAGCCAGACTAATGCTATGATCACCCAGCCCTAAGGAAAAAAAAATAAAATAAATAGACAAATAAAATTAAACATGCAATTCTATAAAATGAAAAAGAAAAGAGTTATCTTAGTTGTTGTATGAGAAATTTATGTGGAAAAGATAATAAAAGTAGAATTTTTTTTTTACCAAAACAGAGAAAAAAGGAGAGAAACACAAAAGAAAGTATAAAAGGGGCTTAGAAACTCTGACAAAAAATGGAGAAGACCTTGCTGTTGAAGAAAGTAAAAATGAAAAAGATGAAAATACAACTAAACAAAGCAAAACAAATCAAAAAACAATAACTACAACAAAAAGATTAAAAAACTAAGGAAAAACATTGAGAAAAGGAGCAAAAAATTAAAAAGAATGTGTGTGTGCAATATAGCAATATACTCCCTGTTTACCAGATGGCACTGTGGTTTTAGGAGATAGTAGAACACACACACTGGTTTTGCTGTATAAGATGAGGGCTGGCAGCCACTCTCCAGTTGCATAGGATACCAAGTACTGTCTTCTTGATTTATTTGCCCTCAATCAAGGTTTGGGGACTTCAACAGCATTCAATCTCCACCTATGATGAGGTCCTAAAGCTCTCATCATATTTCTTAGGAGGCATGTCTTGTCCTCAAAAATAGTGCCCTCTAACAAAAACGTGGCCTTCCCAGGGTGGTGTGGACCATTCATATCACCTCCAGGATGGTTGCTCAAGCTCAGCAATCATGCCAGAGCCAGGTGCACTAGGACCCTGTGGGCTGTTCCTCCCACACAGTCTTTCTTACAATGGCAGTGCCCTTCTAATAGCCAAGCAGATGAGAATTCCATCCTGCCCAATATTCAGTCCTGGCCACCAAAGTTTGTTCAAATTTACTCACTTGGTTAATATCTTCTACAGCAGCTTCAGTGAGGAGCCTGGTCAAAAAAAAAAAAAATCAGGGCATCCCTTTTCTGTCCATAGTTCTCTGTAGGACGATCAGCTCTCCAGCCTCTTGCTATACCCAGACATTTGCCTTCTGTGCTGGTCCTATTCAGCTCCAGACCTCCTCATTAGCTCTGGAATTCTCCTACTGCTTCACTGTCCCTGGAGTGATGTTTCTGGTAGGTTCCCTCAGCCACAAGTGGCTAAAGTCCTCTTTCCATTGTCTCGCTGTGAGTGGGTGAGAAATATCTCTTATAGATATTGGTCTAGGCAAAGAATTTATGAAGAAGACCCCAAAATTAATCACAGTAAAACAAAAATAACTAAATGTGATCTCATGAAATTAAAATGTTTCTGTATACTCAAAGAAATGACCAACATATCAAATAGGCAATCCATAGAATAGGAGAAAATATTTTCACAGTACATACCCAATTAAAGGCTCATAACCACAATCTCCAAGGAGCTCAAGCAAATTCGGAAGAAAAGATCAAACAGCCCCATTAACAATTGGAGGAAAGATATTAAAAAAAAAAAAAACCTTTTCAAATGAATATTGACTCATGGCCCACATAGACCTGAAAAAAAAAAGCTCAACATAACTAATCATCAGGGAAATACAAATCAAAACCACACCTAACACCAGCGAAAATGCTTCATATCAAAAATCCTAAAGCAATAGATTCTGGCATGGATGTGGAGAGAAAGCAACACTCATACACTGTTGGTCATATGGAGATACCTCTCTGAACTAAAATAAAATCTTAAGCCCCCACCCACACTGGCTGACTGAATGGATCCCCTTTTGGCCAAGGGAGCTAAGTTGCTAGCAATGAGAAATAAGGTTAGACATGTTTCGTATGCCCCCTTCCTCCTTCTTCTAGATATCCCTTGTAACTCATTATAAGCCCTAACGTTATGCAGCACAGACCTGCAGGTCCTCAATTTAAACAAAATATATGGCTGGTAGTTTGTCTTTGATTAATAGTTCCTTATCTTATCTCAAGGATTCCTTTTTGCTAACTCCTGGTCTGTTAGAAAAAGTCTCTTTCAGTCAGTTGTCAATTAAAGAATCTTTAAACCCACCTGTAACCTATAAGCTTCCCACTTTCAGATATCCCAACTTTTGGAGGTAAACGAATGTATGCCTTCCCATATATTGATTTATGACTTTACCTTTAATTCGTGTCTCAGGAATTTGTATAAAACCAAACTGTAACCCAACCATAGTGAGTCCACTTGTTCAAGCTTCTTGAGTGTGTCTCCAGGACATCATATTCAAATTTGTCTCAGAATAAACTTTTGTATACTAGTTCACAAAGTATGGCTTTTTTTCTGTTGACACCTCAAAGAACTAAAAGTTGGCCTACCATTTTATCCAGTGATTCCACTACTAGGTATTTGTCCAAAGGGGGAGAAAAAAACTCTGAACAATTTTAAATTCTAAAACATATTGAATTTCTGGGGTTTTCATTAAGGGTTTGTGGGTCTTTATCACTTATTTTCTACATTAAAAATGATAAAATGAATTAATATGTGTAAGATAATTGGAGCAGTGTTTAATCCATACTTAAGAAGGGCCACTAAGAAAGGGGCTGCAAGGTGGGTGGGTGGAAAACCTGGCCTGCTGACCCAAGAAGTATGGAAGGACTATAGAATTAGGTATGAAGTAACCTGGGTAACCACTGACCAATAGAAAGATATAATAAATGACCAATAGAAAAGGGCAATACTCCCTTGAGGCACAGAGAGGCTAATGAAAGACTTGCACCCAGTTTCAAATGGAGAGGGTATTTACACCCTCGAAAGCTTTTGGATCTTTGTCTCTCTCACCTTTTCTCCTCAATGCCAGTGATCCACTTCCAACTGTCTTTGAAAGTGTTCTAAAATTTCTCTTTGTTATTGTTAAATAAAATCTCTCTTTGTTACCCTAAAAATTGTGTAGGTTACTTTTGTTTTCAATCTATACTGCCTGTGCTTCTCCAGTTTTATTTTCAGCTTCCACACACTTTTGCATTTGACTAACACTGTGCCTTTGTTGTACTTTCTAGCTCAGTTGGGTAATCAACCTGCACAACTGGGCTGAGGGAACCAGGATCCTGGACCCACCAATAATACTAAAACATCAATGTAAGGTATTTTTGGGTTTTATTATACTTGCGGAAATATTATACATGGCCTTGATTATCAATTTAGGGAATTTAGATTTTGTATATAGGAAGCTATTGAAGTTTTTAGAAAGAGGAAGCAATATGATCTAATTTTTGTAAAAGTAATACTGATGGTAATGTGAATGACACTTAATGGAGATGGTATGAATGTTGGGACTCAGATATAAGGCAGCAAGAAACATTAGAAGAATTTTGTAATAATATTTTAATAGAAAGATGATATGAAAGTTTAGATTAGGACAATAGCAGAAGAGATAAAATTAAGGGGTGGTGCAAGAAATAGATCTAATGTAATATAAGATTTGATAATGTGGAAGGTAAGACAAAGGGAAAAGTGGAAAACTAATGATATTTCCAACTTCAAGGACAGTATTGATAGTACTTCTAAGAGTGAGTTAGGTGTCGTTTACTTTGCTCATCCTGCAATAAGGAAAATGAAGCCTAAATAAAAGACTTGTTCAAGGGTACACAGCGAATTCAGGACAGAGCCAGGCCCAAAACCTAGGTCTCCTGCTCACCTCCCTGTCTGTATTCTTATTCCCTTACCATATGAAAGAACTTGGTATGTTGGAAAAGTCCGGCTGAGTACCATGGTACCTCTTAGTACATTGGAGGTGGTAATGGTGAGAGAGGATACCTAGAAAATGTAAGGTCTAAGAGAACAGAGGTCTTCTCAAGGAGACCCTAAGATCACACCTGTGAGATCCTCCCCATAGTGACTCATCTCTTAGGAATTTGAAAAAACTTAACTTCCTGAGACTTGGAGGCTGACGCTTGCTTCCACTTCTGTGAAAGCCCACAGTTCTGTAAAATTCAGATCCACTTCTTCAGCTTGATTCAAACTGACCAATGGGAAAAGCGCCCATGGGCCAGGACTTTTGGACTGGATCACCAACAGTGACCCAGTTGGTGAGTGTGACCATTTTGAATTCTTCTGTGCCTTGCTCTGCTGGTTGAAATAAAGCCTTTCCTTTTATAAACATGATATTTGGGTGCTCTTTCTCCCCATTGGGCCTCATGTTCATGCAACAATGGCACCCTTTTTGCTCCTCATTTTATGTGCTTCTGCCTATTTAGTGTCTTTTCTGCCCCCCAAGAACAGTCGGTCACTTCCCAAACCTTACTAAACAAGTGTCAGAGTTCATTTATTGGTTCCTAATTGTAGAGGAGGTGAAGGGGCACAGTCTCCTGCACCCTTGTAAGGTGAATCAGTCTCATTTGTGCTCCTTGGGTGCAAGGCTCTGAGAAGGAACATTTCCAGTACTTGGGCAGGATGTGAGTTTTGGGGGATATTCTCCCCCAGTTCGCATAAGTGGCTTTGATGAAAAATGGAGGTAGTCATGCCTTAAAGAAAAGAGTGTGCTGGAGGGCGCTTGCCAAGTCATAGCTGGAGACAAATCTCTGCCTGGGGCAATGAACCATTGCACTTAATCCCCTACCTCTATTTACACAATAAGTTTCAGTTAGTCATATAGGGAAGTGGACAAACAGAACAGACAACCCAGCCCTTTGTGGTTTATCTCCATTGTTGTTTATCTCCAAACAGGATATTCTTGGTTTAGAAAGGTGTGTATATACTTTGCTGTATTAATGCTGATAAGGAATCTTTACCTTTTGTCTTCTTTATTCTTGGATTATTTTTATCTGATGATTTGGGGTATATAATAAAGTGAATAAAGACAGCTGATTGCTGCTGTGCCCCAGCAAGCACCAGCCATCCCTTTTAAATCAATCATTTCATCCGAGGTGCTATCTCTGGGTAATTGACTAGAAGCCCAGTGGACAGCAACAGGAAGAAAAGCTTCCCCCAGCTTGGGTACTGACACTCATACACTCTCTTGAGTATGTTTATCCATATGTTCCTTCTTTCTTCTTTTCACCTTTCCTAAAGAAAAGTTCAGAATTCACCGTTTTTCTCCTTAGGGTGAAAGCCAGGCATCAAACCTCTAATTGAAGTATTCTAAGGTGATGCTTTCACTGTTAAAGGAAAGGAAAAAAATATAGTGTGGGAAAAAGTGGCATTTAAGATCTCACCAAACAAACGAGAAAGGGGTTTTGAGTATGAGAAAGCAGGAAGGGTAATTCATAGCCTCTGAAATTTTATCTCATGGAAGACTGAGAATAACTCTTATGACCAGTTATAAAAGGTTTTATGAAAAAAGAAGTGATGTGACCCTATCTTTATTTTATAAAAGGAACACTGATGACTTTGGTGGACAGAGGCAAAGTTTTCAACTCTCACTTGGGGACCTTGAGCGAATCATTTTGTAATAATGGTAAGAAAATAATTTTAGCACCACATACCACAGATACTTATTGGCTTTTATTTTTATGACCCTCTTGTGAGGTATGAAGGGCCAAATGTTGATTTTTTTTTTCCTCTTCAGCTTCTGAGAAAAGAGAAACTCAGTGGTTGTGTAATTATCTAGGGAGTTCAACAGAAAATTGGGTTAAGAGTTGGGATCAGGCCTCAAATCTCTCAACTCCTGGCTAATCCATGATTTTGAATGCTTCTGGGTGCCAAAATTTCTCTGTTGTTATTCTACATATTTTCATATAAACTCAAGATATCAACAAGTTGAGGCAAAAGTGTCTATAGATTCTTGAAGGAAAGTTCTAAGGCTGATATACCTAGCTATTAGCTGAGGAGAAATGGATTATGACACTAGCCTCCTAGATGAAAAACAACATATTGAAAATTATGTTTACTTCATCCCCTTACATGGGTTGAATTTCAGGGTTACTTGGTTGAAAGGGTCTTTTCAGTGTCTAGTCTTCCTACGATGAACCATTTCTTTCTTGAACAAATGGACTTAAAATACTATGCTTCCTGGAGTGTTGGCTGTATCTATATATTGAAGGCAGACCTCTTTCATTTTCTTCATTTATTCACCAAATAATTGATTGAGGGCTTATAAAACAACACTATTCTAGGGACTGGAATAGCAGTAAGTAACACACACAAAATTCTCTGACTTCAGAGTTTATTGTTTGGTTCTCAGCTGGAAGACCACTAAGTAATACAGACAAAGCTCTTTGCCCTTGGAGTTTATTACTTGGTTCCCAGAAAGATGGCAATACTTGGTTTCTTGGTGGCTGGTGCTTATGCAGGCTGAGGAGCACTTTGTGGGAGTCCAAACAAACTCTAGCTGAGAGATTGGATTATAGGTCAGAGCTATATGAAAAAATTGGTTTTGAGTCTCCTTCTATATGTGAATTATTGTGAAAATCCAAGCCAAAAGGTCTTTAACAAAAAGAAAAAAATGATGACACCATATTTTTGGTGTCCGTGACCTCCACACAGCCAGATTTCCGTCATACTAATGCTATTTTTTTAATTTAATTATGTTTATTATAAATATTTTTGAATATTATAAATATTATTGAACATATAAAAAGTATAAAGAATACATGTCTTCTGGATCCAAAATGCCAGCAATCTGGCTTCACTCCCCCTCACCCACATAAAACTTAAAAAATATACGCAGAGCTGAGATGATCACCATCAGTAACCCAGAAGTCATATATGAGAATGAGACAGTTCCTGCAACCATAGAGAAATGAAAAAACTTCAGCCATGGGCGGCGCCTGTGGCTCAGTCGGTAATGCGCCGGCCCCATATACCAAGGGTGGCGGGTTCAAACCCGGCCCTGGCCAAACTGCAACCAAAAAATAGCCGGGCATTGTGGCGGGCGCCTGTGGTCCCAGCTACTCGGGAGGCTGAGGCAAGAGAATCGCTTAAGCCCAGGAGTTGGAGGTTGCTGTGAGCTGTGTGAGGCCACGGCACTCTACCGAGGGCCATAAAGTGAGACTCTGTCTCTACAAAAAAAAAAAAGAAAAAACTTCAGCCAGATAGTAAGAGAATTGGACTTCCATATCCGTGATACCCTTCCTTCCAATCTGCCTGGTACTTCATGTGTAGAAAATTCTCATTCACACACTCATGGTTTCTACACTGGAAAAAAATTTAGATTGAAGTTTCTCCACTACATGAGGTTCCCTTTTAGGACACCTTTCTCTGTCTCAACTCTTTGGAAGGATCAGGAGTCCCTGAAGGGAGAAATATCTCTGACGATGGACAGAGTTAAAGGGGAGATGTGGGACCACCATCCCCAGCCCTGGAAACTCTGCTCTGTAATTTAGCCAAGGGAGACACCAAGTCAAGAGTGGCTATTCATCATAGATGTGGATCAATGGGTACAAATATAGTTGGAAGAAAAATTAAGACCTATGATTTTATAGGTCGTTAGCATGGATCTAGTTTACAGTATTCTATTATGTATTCCAAAATAGCTAGAGGAGAATAATTTAAATGTTTCTAGCATAAAGATAAGTGCTAAGTTATGGATATTTCAATTATACTGATTTGATCATCACAAATTATAGGAATGTATGAAAATCTCACATGTCCTAAAAATCTGTACATCTATTATGATGTAATAATTTTTTTAAGTAGAGAGAATAGAACACTGAGCACTTAAGTGACTATAATTTAGACTTAACACTTGGACATATTTGCTTCATCTACACTTTCCTGAACAATTTGAAAGTCAATTGTAAACATTATGGTCTTTATTTTGTTTTCATTATTAAATCATAACTGTGTACATTATGCATTTATGAGGTATAATGTGCCATTTTGATAAGCAATGTGGAATACTTACATCAAACAGATTAACATAACCATCACTTTGCTTACTTATTTGTTGCAGTAAGATATTTATACTCTATTCTTAATAGTGTTGAAATGTACCAGTGCATTACACATTACATGAGGTCCCACCAAATACTCTTCTTTCTCCCAGCCTCCCTCATTCTCTTTCCTCTCTCTCCTTTTCCCTCCTTCTTTGTGGATTATAGTTATGTTTTACCATTCTTATGAATGTGTAGGTGATTATATATTGGTTTCATAGTAGTATTGAGTACATTGGATAGTTTTTTCTTACATTCTTAAGATACTTTAATAAGAAGACTGTGTTCCAACTCCATCCAGGTAAATATAAAACATGTAAAATTGGCCACACCGCAGTGGACAGGGGACGTCGCCAGTGCCTGTGTGACCCAGCGAGCCACGCCTGCCCCTGACAGGGGATTCTGTCGGCACCCGCATGACCCAGCAAGCCACACCACCCTGGACAGGGTACTCCACCAGCACATGCACGACTCAGGGACCCCCACCAGCCCCTGCCAGGGGAATCTACCAGTGCCAGTGGGACACAGCGACCCGCATCCACCCCTGCCAGGGGACTCCGCTGGCACCAGTGAGACCCAACGAACCATGCCCACCCCTGCCAGGGGATTCCGCTGGCACCCGTGTGACACAGCTAGCCACACCAGCCCCAGACAGGAGACTCCACCAGCGCCCGTGTGATCCAGCAAGCCACGTGCGTCCCTGCCAGGGGACTCCAGTGATGCCCATGCAACCTAGTGAGCCATGCCTGACCCGGACAGGGGACTTGGCTGGAACCCACACGTGACCCAGTGATCTGTGCCCTCCCGGGACAGGGGACTTTGAGACCTGCACACACACCTGCACTCCGCAGGAAAATGTGCGATTTAGTGACTTTCGCCCTGTGCGGGCTGGGCCTCCCCACACCCACCCCAGCCAGGGACTCCACCGACAAACGCAAGGCACCGCACCAGTGCCCGGTGCCTACCAGGCTACCAGACCCAGCCAGGAACTCTGGGAACCGCAACTCATGTCTGCCCTCCCGTACCCTCCCTGCCTCCACACCCGACTGCCAGTCCAGCCAGGTAGTCTGGCAACCATGCTACTTGTGCCCTCCATTCAGAGCCCTCCCTGCCTATGTGTGGAGCACTCCACCTGGACAGAGACTGAGGGAGCCTTGGTCTCTCTGTACCAAAGTCACTGGGCACAAGTTTCTAACAGAACTGTGGGCAACATCCCCTGCCCTGTTGCTGGATCTGGGTGTGCCACAATCCTGATCTGTTCCCACAGCTAGAACTCCCTGTCTGTGGCACTCCCAGAGGAGCTAAACAGGGTCACTCCCTACAAGATCCAGTAATAATATAGTGACCTGCTACGGTCTAATCTCGGTGAGAAACCTCCTCAACTCAGAGGACGGCCAGAGGCAATGGTGAAAAACAATCATGAGGAGGAATCAACAGAAAAACTCTTGCAATATGAATAATCAGAGTAGATCAACTCCCCCAAAGAACAAGGCAGTCACAGTACAAGATCCTATGCATAAACAAACAGCTGAGATGTCAGAAACCAAATTCAGAATCTGGGTAGCAAATAACATCAAATTAAAATTCCAAACAGCAAGGCAAAAGATGTCTGAAGAATTCAATGAATTAAAAGACCAAATGACCAAAGATTTTGACACATTGAGACAAGAAGTTGCAGTCCTCAAAGATCTGAGAAATGCAGTAGAATCCCTCAGTAACAGAATGGAGCAAGTAGAAGAAAGGATTTCTGACACTGAAGACAAAGCTTTCAAACGTTCCCAAACATTCAAAGAGGAAGAGAAATGAAGGGCAAAAACAGATCATTCTCTCTGAGAGCTCTGGGATAATTTGAAGAAAACCAATGTTCAACTTATAGGGATCCCTGAAAATGACGAAGTAGCTTCACAAGGCACAGAGTCTCCTCTCCGTGAGATTATGAAAAGAACTTTCCACACATGCCAAGAGAATCTGAAATTTAGATTCCAGACAGTTTCATAACTCTAGCACGACTCAACCTGAATAAGACATCCCCCAGATACATCATCATCAATTTCACTAAAGTTAATATGAAGGAGAAAATACTGAAAGCAGCCAGATGTAAGAAAATCATAATCTATAAGAGGAAGAATATTAGAATACCTGCAGACAGATCTCTCTGCTGAAACCTTTCAAGCTAGAAGAGGATGGTCATCGATTTCAACCTCCTAAAACAAAATAAGTTTCAACCCAGGATCCTGTACCCAGCTAAACTGAGTTTCATTTATGATGGAGAAATTAAACACTTTAATAACATTACAAAAAGTTGAAGAAATTTGCCATAACTAAACCAGGTCTCCAGGATATTCTCAGACCTATCCTCCATAAAGACTAGCGTAATCCTCCACCACAAAAGTAAAGTCACCCAGAAACTTTTAATCAAATTCCAACTTCCACAGTCTTAAAGGGATTAAAAATGTCCACTGGACTTTCAAAAGACCTATCAATATTTTCAATTAATGTGAATGGTTTAAATTGTCCTCTGAAAGAGGCACAGGTTGGCTGACGGGATACAAAACATCAGGCCAGATATCTGCTGCATACAAGAATCTCACCTTACCTTAACAGATAAATATAGATTCAAAGTGAAGGGACAGTCATCTATATTTTAGGCAAATGGAAAGCAGAAAAAAAGAGGAGTTGCAATCATATTCGCAGATACAATAGGCTTTAAACCAACCAAAATAAGGGAGGATAAGGATGGACACTTCATATTTGTTAAAGGTAATACTCAATATGATGAGATTTCAATTATTAATATTTATGCACCCAACCAGAATGCACCTGAATTTATAAAAGAAACTCTAACAGACATGAACATCTTGATTTCCTCCAGTTCCATAGTAGTCAGAGATTTCACACTCCTTTGACACTGTTGGATAGATCCTCCAAAAATAAGCTAAGCAAAGAAATTTTAGATTTAAATTTAACCATTTGACATCTGGACTTAACAGACATCTACAGAACATTTCATCCAAACACAACTGAATACACATTCTTCTCAATAGTCCACAGAACATACTCCAAAATGGATCACATGCTAGGTCACAAGTCTAACCTCAGCAAATTAAAAAAATATAGAAATTATTCCTTGCATCTTCTCAGACCATCATGGAATAAAAGTTGAACTCAATAACAATAGGAATTTATATACTCATACAAAAACAAGGAACCTAAATAACCTTGTGCTGAAGGACACATGGGTCATAGATGATATTAAAAAGGAAATTACCAAATTTCTAGAACAAAATGACAATGAAGACATGAATTATCAGAACATCTGGGATACTGCAAAGGCAGTACTAAGAGGGAAGTTTAGAGCTCTACAAGCCTCCCTCACGAAAACGTAAAGAGAGGGAGTTAACAACTTAACAGCACATCTCAAGCAACTGGAGAAGGAAATAAATTCCAACCCCAAAACCAGAAGAAGAAAAGAAATAACCAAAATTAGAGCAGAATTAAATGAAATTGAAAACAAAAGAATTATACAACAGATCAATAAATGAAAAAGTTGGTTTTTTGAAAAGGTCAATAAAATAGATTAACCTTTGGCTAACCTAACCAGAAAAAAAAAAGAGTAAAATCTCTAATCTCATCAATCAGAAATGGTAAAGACGAAATAACAACAAACCCCTCAGAATTTCAAAAAATCCTTAACGAATATTACAAGAAACTTTTCTCTCAGAAATACAAAAATCTGAAGGAAATTGATCAATACCTGGAAGCTTGCCACCAACCAAGACTTAGGCAGAATGAAGTGGAAACGTTGAACAGGCCTATATCAAGTTCTGAAATTGCATCAACTATACAAAATCTCCCTAAAAAAAAAAAAAAAGCCTGGGACCAGATGACTTCACAACAGAATTCTACCAAACCTTAAAGAAGAACTAGTACCTATATTATTAAACATCTTCCAAAATGTAGAAAAAGAAGGAATACTACCAAACACATTCTATGAAGCAAACATCACCCTGATCTCTAAACCAGAGAAAGACCAAACAAAAAAAGTGAATTATAGACCAATATCACTAATGAATATTGATGCCAAAATATTCAATAAGATCCTAATAAACAGAGTCCAACAACACATCAAACAAATTATACACCATGACCAAGTGGGCTTTATCCTAGGGTCTCAAGGATGGTTCAATATATGTAAATCTATAAATGCAATTCAGCACATAAACAAATTAAAAAATAAAGACCATATGATTCTCCCAATTGATGCAGAAAAAGCTTTTGATAATATCCAGCATCCCTTCATGATCAGAACACTTAAGAACATTGGTATAGAAGGGACATTTCTTAAACTAATAGAGACCATCTACAGCAAATCCACAGCCAATATCATATTGAATGGAGTTAAACTGAAATCATTTCCACTTAGATCAGGAACCAGGCAATGTTGCCCATTGTCTCCATTGCTCTTTAAACTTGTAATGGAAGTTTTAGCCATTGCAATTAGGGGAGAAAAGGTGATCAAGGGTATCCACGTAGGGTCTATTCACTCTTCACAGACAATATGAGTGTATCTCTGAAAACCCCAGGGATTCTACTACAAAACTTTTAGAAGTGATCAAGAAATACAGGAACGTCTCATGATACAAAATCAACACCCATAAATCTGTAGCCTTTATATATACCAACAACAGCCAAGCCGAAAAAACAGTCAAGGACTCTATTACTTTCCCAGTAGTGCCAAAGAAGATGAAATATTTTGGAGTATACCTAACAAAAGACGTGAAAGATATCTATAAAGAGAACTATGAAACTTTAAATAAAAGAAATAGCTGAAGATGTTAAGAAAAGGAAAAACATATCATGCTCGTGCCTGGGAAGAATCAACATTGTTAAAATGTCTATACTACCCAAAGCAATATATAATTTTAATGCAATTCCTATTAAAGCTCCACTGTCATATTTTAAAGATCTTGAAAAACAATACTTCATTTTATAGTTAATCATAAAAATCCTCGAATAGCCAAGACATTACTCAGAAACAAAAACACAGCAGGAGGAATCACACTACCATACCTGAGACTGTCCTATAAATCTATATTGATCAAAACATCATGGTACTGGCACAAAAACAGAGAAGTAGATGTCTGGAACAGAACAGAAATCCAAGATATGAATCCAGCTACTTACTGTTATTTGACTTTCAACAAGCCAATTAAAAACATTGAGTGAGGGAAAGATTCTGTATTTAACAAATGGTGCTGGGTGAACTGGCTGGAGACCTGTAGAATACTGACACTGGACCCAAACCTGTCACCAATATCTAAGATAGACTCCCACTGGATAAAATATTTAAACTTAAGACTTGAAAATATAAAAATACTGGAAGAAAGTGCAGGGAAAACTCCTGAAGGTATTGGCCTGGGTGAATATTTTATGAGGAGGACTCCCCAGGCAATTGAAGCAGTATCAATGTAAGTATACATTACTGGGACCTTATCAAACTAAAAAGCTTCTGCACAGCCAAGACCATAGTAAGTATTGCAAGCAGACAGTCCTCAGAATGGGAGAAAATATTTGCAGGCTATACCTTTGACAAAGGTTTAATAACCAGAATCCACAGAGAACTCAAACATTATAGCAAGAAAAGAACAAGTGATCCCATCTCAGGGTGGGAGAAGGACTTGAAGAGAAACTTCTCTAAAGAAGACAGGCGCATGGCCTACAGACACATTAAAAAATGCTCATTGTCCTTAATCATCAGAGAAATGCAAATCAAAACTACTTTGAGATATCACCTAACTCCAGTAAGATTAGCCCACATAACAATATCCCAAAACCAGAGATGTTGGTGTGGATGTGAAGAAAAGGGCACACTTCTACACTGCTGGTGGGAATGCACACTAATATGTTCCTTTTGGAAGGATGACCGGAGATTACTTAGAGATCTAAAAATAGACCTGCTATTTGAGCCTATAATTCCTTTACAAGGTATACACTTAGAAGACCAAAAATCACAGTATAACAAAGACATCCGTACCAGCATATTTATTGCAGCCCAATTCATAATTGCTAAGTCGTGGAAGAAGCCCAAGTGCCCATCAACCCATGAATGGATTAATAAATTATGGCATATGTACATCATTTAATATTATGCAGCCTTAAAAAATGGAGACTTTACCTCTTTTATGTTTACATGGATGGAGCTGGAACATATTCTTATCAAAGTATCTCAAGAATTGAAGAAAATTATCTAATGTACTCAGCACTAATATGAAACCAATTTATAAACAACCACACTTCTATATGAAAGCTATAACCCAACTATTGCCCAAGAAGTAGGGGAAAGAGGAGAGGGAGGGGAAGCAAGAGGGAGGATAGGTGAAGGGAGGGTAATTGTTGGGACCACACCTACGTTTCATTTTACAAGGGTAAAAGTTAAATCTAGTGTAGAGTATAAATGTCTTAACACAATAACTAAGAAAATGTGGTGAATGCTGTGTTAACCAGTTTGATGAAAATATTTGAAATTGTATATAAAACCTGCACATTTTACCCCATAATTGCATTAATGTACACAGCTATGATTTAATTAAAAAAATTTAAGAAAAGAAGAACTATGTGACTTAGTGGTTACTATTTTACTTTGTCAGCATATGACAAGGATAGGGAAGGAAACAATTACAGGGTCTCTGCATAGTTAACAGATAAAGGAAGAATTAGAACTACGTGCCTTCTGGCAGAAAGAGCATGAAGAAAGGAATATGTTTATTTTGGGAATGGAGGAGAAACAGTTGGGGGCTCATTCCCTAAATGTTCCCCAGGCTGAGAGGGCCTTGCCATCTCACAGGCTGTTCTCCTCACATAAGGTTATTTAGTTTCCATGTCTTTGTATGAGTATGCAGATTCCTGTTATTGGTAAGTTCTAATCTTATTACATGATGATCTGAGAAAATACAAGGAGTAATTTTTGTACTTTTAAATTTTCTGAGGTTAGACTCGTGACCTAAGATGTGATCAATTTGGGAGGATGTTCCATGGGCTGATGAGAAGAGTGTGTATTCAGTTTTGTTAGGATGAAATGTTCTGTGGATGTCTGCAAAATTCAATTGTTGTATCATGAAGTTTAAGTCCAAAATTTCTTTGCTTAGTTTCTTATTGGCAAATCTATCCAACGCTGCCAAAGGGATGTTAAAATCTCCAACTACTATGGTGCTGGAAGATATTAAATTGTTCATGGCTGTTAGGGTCTCCCTTATAAATTGAGGAGCATTCTGGGTGGGCGCTTAAATGTTAATAATTTACATCTCATCATGTTTAGTGTTTCCCTTAACAAATATGAAGTGACCATCCTTGTCTTTCCTTACTTTTGTTGGTTTAAAACCTAATGTATCTGCAAATAAAATTGCAACCCCTACTTTTTTCTGATTTCCATTTGCCTGGATAATATTAATTGAGAGTAATGTTAAGTCTAATACTATTTTTGGTGTCGAGTTTTTCAAAAGTCCAGTGGAAATTTTTAATCTTTCACCAATGTGAAGTTGTGTTTTGATGAAGCATTTCAGAGTGAGTTTACTTTGGTGGTAGAGGATTGTGCTGTTCATTATGGAGGATGAGTCTTAGACTATCCTGAAAAGCTGGTTTAGTTATGGCAAATTTCTTCAATGTGTGTATGTGATTAAAGTATTTAACTTCTCCAACATAAATGAAACTCAATTTATCTGGATACAGGATCCTAGGCTGAAAGTTGTTTTGTTTTAGGAGATTTAATGTTGATGACCATCCTCTTCTGGTCTGAAAAGTTTTAGCTGAGAGATCTGCAGTCATTCTAATATTATTCTCCTTGTAGATTATGATTTTCTTATGTCTGGCTACTTGCAAGATTTCCTCCTTCATATTATCTTTGGCAAAGTTAATCACAATGTGTCTAGGAGATGCTTCATTTGGATTAAGTCATGCTGGAGTTCTGAAATTGTCTACTATATGAAGTTCAGTATTGCTTGCTGTGCTTGGGAAGTTCTCCTCAATTTTCTCTTGTAGTAAAGTATATGTGCCTTTTGGAACATCCTCTTCTCCTTCAGGGATTCCTATAAGGTGAATGTTTGCTCTTTTGTAGTGGTCAAACAATTCTGTCAGGAAATGATCTGTTTTTGCTCTCCACTTCTCTTCCTCTTTGAGTATTTGGGAGAATGCATAAACTTTGTCTTCTTTTTTTATTTTTTATTTATTTATTTATTTATTTATTTATTTATTAAATCATAGCTGTGTACATTAGTATGATCATGGGGCACCATACACTTGGTTCATAGTTTGACACATTTTCTTTTGTTTTTTTTTACAATTGATAACTTTTTTATTTTTATTTATTTATTTTATTAAATCATAGCTGTGTACATCAATATGATCATGGGGCACCATACACTTGTTTTATAGAATATTTGACACATTTTCAACTCATTAGTTGACATAGCCCTCCTGGCACTATCCTAGGTACTTTGTCAAGACATTTACATTCCACATTTGCCAAGGCTCACATGTACCCTAGCTTTCATGGCATTTTCTTACTTATTTTGCTAAGACCTTTACATTCCACATTTACTAGGATTCACATATTCCCTTGTAAGATGCACCGCAGGTGTTATCCCATTAATTCCCCTCCCTCCATTTACCTCCCCCCTCCCTGCCCTCCCTTTCCCCTTTCTCCCTATTCTTAGGTTGTAACTGGGTTATAGCTTTCATGTGAAGGTCCTACATTAGTTTCATAATAAGGATGAGTACATTGGGTAATTTTTCTTCCATTCTTGAGACACTTTACTAAGAAGAATATGTTCCAGCTCCATCCATGTAGAGAACCTTTCTTCTGCCTGCTTCATTCTGTTACTGAGGTATTCTACTGTATTTCTCATATCTGTCTGACACTCTAATGTGAAATAGCTGAGATCTAGCTCCAAGCACTCCAAAAACTCAGGACTGTTTGTTATATGGACACATTTTCTTTTACATATTCTGCTCTTAACTCACCCTTTTGACCCAATATCTACTGACTTTGACGTATTAAAACTTTATTACTAGGAATGAAAGAGGTATGAGGGCCCCGAGAAATCATCTAGTACCATCTTTATAGCACAAATTGGGGAAACTAAAGCCCAGAGAGGTCAAAGACTTGTTGAAGGAAAGACAATAGGAGATTGGAATGGCCAGCACTAGATCCCAACACTCTTGACTCTTAGTCCAGTGATATTTTCATAATGCCACACTGCTTCTGTCCTGACTGAATTATTAATAGCTAACATTTATTTTAAGTATACAATGTGTCAGACACTGTTCTAAGGGCTTTATTGTGCTAACTCATTTAATTTTCATAAGAAATGGATGAGATATTTCCTATTGTCCTGGTTTATAGATAAATAACCTAAGGCACAGAGAAAGAGCTACTGTTTATTCACTATCTATGAAGTGAGACTAGGAGCCTGAAACCACCAAGGAGGACAAAGAGTTGCTGTTAAAGGGGTAGAACTGTGTCCCTTGAGAACCCAAGGAGCATACCTACAAATTGTGGGGAAAAAATCCCCAGGACGCTAACAAGAGTACAACTATTTGGGAGACAAGGATAGAAATAAAGCAGAGTTGGAGGTTGCTGTGAGCTGTAATGCCACAACACTCTACTGAGAGTGCCATAGTGAGACTCTGTCTTAAATATATATGTAGTATATAAATACTATATATATAGTATTTAATATATATTTTTATAAATATATATAGTATAGTACTATATATAGTATATAAATACTATATATAGTATTTAATATATATAATATTTTAAAGAATATATATATTATAGTACTATATATAGTATATTAATTCTTTTAAAAATGAATGTTCCCACAGAATCATTTAATTTGCTCCTTTCTGTGGCAATATATATATTTTATTTTTTTTAGACAGAGCCTCATCATGTCACCCTCAGTAGAGTGCTGTGGCATCACAGCTCACGGTGACCTTAAATGCTTGGGCTTAAGCAATTCCCTTGCCTCATCCCCACAAGTAGATGAAACTATAGGCGTCTACTACAATGCCAAGCTGCTTTTGTTGCTGCTGTTATTGCTGTGCAGTTGTCATTGTTTAGCAGTCCCAGGCTGGGCTGGAACCCACCAGTCTTGGAGTATGTGGCCAGCACCCTACTCACTGACCTATGGGCACTGAACCTCTGTGGCAATATCTTCCCATTATTTGACCAATGAGAACCTGAAGCTCAGAGTAGGGAAACAGCTTTTCAAGGTGACAAAACGAGGTTACTTCAGCCACATTTCATTTGGAATGGTTATAGCATATCAGAAGTACCCAAATGCATCAAGAGCACAACAATTACTCTGTTGGTCCCACCCATATAGCCCCCAGACTCTCAATAAGTTGTAGTCCTCATATCACCTATAGCAGAGAAAGCATATCTGTTAACACTAAACACCACTCCCGTTACTCTATCCTTCCTCCACTTTTACTGCACTCTACTGCCAATCTTCAGATAAACTAGGAGTCTCAAATCAGATAGGAAACTTTCATTCTTTTGGTGTATGAGTCCATCCTTATTTTCAGGCTAAATTCATTCATTTGATTATTTTTCTGAGCACCTAACATGTAAGGCCCTTAGAGGGATAAAAAGCAGAGAAAAACATAATAAACACATGCATATAACTAAGTACATCGTGGGAGTCAGCTCAGATGTGTGCATGATTAAGATAGGTAAAGAGAAACAAAAGTTTCAGAAGAATGTACATTTGTTCTGAAATATATGCTTTTGAAGGAGAGGACTTTAGGAAGGCTATGTAAAGAAGATGGCACTTAATCTGAACCTTAATGAATGAACAAAATTTTCCCATGTTGTGATGGGGAGAGGTAAGAAAATTTTAGGTGGAAAGTCTGAGGAAAAGTAGAGAGGAGATAAAATATGGTATGCATATGAAGAAAAACAATCTGTTAAATTTGTCTGGTGCACAGGGATTTTAAACTGGAGTAGGAGTAGGAATATCAGATAGAGTTGACTTAAGCTTTGAGCAGGGGAGTGACACCATCAGATTTGTTTTTTAAAGACTACTTTAGTCATTATCCAGATAAGAACTAATGAGAGCTTGAGGTAGGAGATAGAAGGAAGTTAGAAGACAGTGATTTTCAGTGGTTTAAATCAGCAATAATATTATTCTGTGTACTTCTGCAGCTTGGATTGTTTATATTTTCCCCCAATGTTTTATGATTTATTTGTCATTCATCAATTTAATCTATTATTTACCATTCATTTACTCATTCTTCAGTCCATCCATTTATCTGTCTCGTTTCTTTTTTTGATGCATTTCAAAGTTAGTAATACTATTTCTCTTATTTTCAAAAAGACAATAAAAGACATCAATACCATCAATTTTAAATACTTAGGTAAATGACTTGGGAAGGAATAGGGTGGAGACAAAGCTAGAAATGGAAGATGAAAATGACTTTAAGAGTTTCTTGTTGCCACTGGTTGGGGCCGGGACCAGCCAGGTCCCTGGCCCTCGGCTTATCTAGCTATGTTCCAGATGTGGACAAATGTGCTGTTATCTCACTTGGGAACAATTGCTCTTAGGTGACTGAGGGATATTTAATTTAGAAGAACGGAGAGAGAAATATATATAGTCATTGAGAAAGAAGAAGTCTTAGAAGAACAAGCCTTAGCAGTCTTTAGCAAAGCTTAGTAATCTTCAGCAGAGATACCATACTGGCTTTCGGCAAGCCGAAGTGACAGAGTCAGAGTGAGCAGGTCCGTGATAGAATTTGCATGCTCCAGACTGCCTTCTACTCCAGCCTAATATAGAGCTGATCTCATGACTCTTAACACCACAGGTGTAGAGACTGCCAATTCACTAATGCTCTCATCTCGCAAGTTCTCATGCTTGTTAGGAGAGCTAAATCCCTCCCCATGCCCTTTTCACTAAGGTGTGCCATTATCGAGCTACAGGTGTTTCTTATAACTCTCACTCCTCCTAGCCATAGGCTATATGGGCTACTACAAGAGTTCACTTGGTAGACATAGAGAAAGAGCTCAGGAGCTTCCCTTTGCAAGTAGAAAGTAATGAACAAAAGTTTTAATATCCTAGATGTTCCAGGTAGAGCTGTGTTCACTGAAAATCTGAAAGGGAACTATTGGTAGTGGACAGAAATAAAGGGGGAAGGGTAAAAGGAAAAGTGTTTGGAGAAAGGAAATATCCAAATAATCCAACACATTTCCACTCCTACTAACCTTCTTCTGCCAAGAACAGGAGCCCTGGGATGAAGGGAGAAAAATAATTTTCCAAATACAACAACATCTAGCAATACAAGAGTACTGTTCCAAAAACCACAAAGTCGGGAGAACTGTACATACTAACTCTGGTCCCTTCCCCCCTTCACCTACTCCCATCCTCCAGTACAAAAGTGGTTACTTTTTAAAGCATGTACTTAAAAAGAGTTCCCAGCCTGATTATTTTAATTCTGGACAGTCTATAAATTAGATAAAGCCTCCCATAGAGGATCCACATTGTATAATGTTTTCATAGACCTTAAAACTGGAAAGGACCTTCAGGATCATCCAGGCAAATCTCCCCAATCTCATGCTATAGGTAGAAAAATTGAGGTTCAAGAGGAAAAGGGACTGATAAAACTAACATCTCCTGACTCTCAGGCCAAGGTTCTTTCCATCTCTGAAGTGGGATTGGCTGGGATTCTCTAATATCACAAACCTCAGAAATCTGAATCCAATCTTAACCCCACTGATATTCTCAAACTCTTTGTCTGAATGGAGTTCATACTAGGTCAAGTCACATGATCTAAAAGAAGGCCTTTCCTTTCTTTGCCCCTCCCTCAACCCTCACCATGCATTCTGCCCATTAGCCCGAGAGGCAGTGAGCATAGTGCTTAATCCACTGACCACCACCTTTACTTTCTCTTGGCAGCCAATAAGCTAGCCACCCTGGCTCCTAGTAAAAGTCAAGACTCATTGCACAGTTCACTGGCAGCTAGCTTGAGGATGATCTACTACAGACTGTTCTGTTTCTTCTCCACTGACAATGGGAAGGATTGCCTACCATCAGCAAGACATTTTCTCACGTTCCCCAAGAAGGAAGTGTTGCCACTTCTTGAATGCCTAAGCAGAATGAAATTTGGTAAGGCATGGTTCATTATAGGAGGTTCTATTCAATGTTATGATTATTTACTCATCAGCACTGCCCAGCACACAAAACCATGCATACCTGCTACTTCCTTTAAAGGAGCAAGACTAGAATGCCTTGGCCTGGTATTCAGAGGCCCAATTTACAACCTCAACTTCTAGTTCCTCTCTTCCAGTCAGCAATCACATGTGCAGTAGCTCCTTGCCCCCAGGAAGGCACAGATGATATTCACTTGACCAAGAAACTTTTTTTTTAATTTTTATTTTATTATATTAAATCATATAATAAAATTATATGATTATAGCAGTGTAAATTAATGCGATCATGGGGCACCATACAATGGTTTTATAACTGTTTGACACACGGGTTTGATTTTCATCACACGGGTTAACATAGCCTTCCTGGAATTTTCTTAGTTATTGAGTTAAGACATTCACATTCTACATTTACTAAGTTTCACATATACCCTTATGAGACCCAACGCAGGGGTAATCCCATCAATCAACCTCCGTCCACCCACCTCCACCCTCCATTTCTACCTTCCCCCTATTCTGGTGTTATAATTCGGTTATAGCTTTCATGTGAAAGCCATAAATTAGTTTCATAGTAGGGCTGAGTACATTGGATACCTTTTCTTCCATTCTTGAGATACTTTACTAAGAAGAATATGTTCCAGCTCCATCCATGTAAACATGAAAGAGATAGTCTCCATCTTTCTTTAAGGCTGCATAATATTCCATGGTGTACATATACCACAATTTATTAAACCATTCGTGGATTGATGGTACAAATATCATTGTTATGATGTGATTTTTGGTCTTCTTTGTATATACCTAGTACAGGGAATTATAGGATTGAATGGCAGATCTATTTTTAGATCTCTAGGTGTTCTCCAAACATCTTTCCAAAAAGAATGTATTAATTTGCATTCCCAGCAGCAGTGTAGAAGTGTTCCCTTTTCTCCACATCCAAGCCAACATCTCTGGTCTTGGGATTTTGTGATATAGGCTAACATGACTGGAGTTAGATGATATCACAAAGTAGTTTTGATTTGCATTTCTCTGATGATCAAAGATGATGAGCATTTTTCATATGTCTGTAGGTCGTGCACCAGTCTTCTTCAGAGAAGTTTCTCTTCAAGTCCCTTGACCGGCTTGCGATGGGATCACTTGTTCTTTCTTGCTTATATGTTCTTTCTTGCTTTGAGTTCTTTGTGGATTCTGGTTATTAAACCTTTGTCAGAGACATAACCTGCAAGTATCTTCTACCATTCTGAGGGCTGTTTGCTTGCTTTACTGACTGTGTTCATGGCTTTGCAGAAGGTTTTTAGTTTAATCAGGTCCTAGTAGTGTATTTTTGAAGCTGCTTCAATTGCCCGGGGTGGGGGGGAGTCCTCCTCATAAAATACTCGCCCAGACTGATTTCTTCAAGGGCTGTCCCTGCACTCTCTTCTAGTATTTTTATAGTTTCAAGTCTTAAGTTTTGATCTTTAATCCAATGAGAGTCTATCTTAGTTAATGGTGAAAGGTGTGGGTCCAGTTTCAGTCTTCTGCAGGTTGCCATCCAGTTTACATAGCACCATTTGTTAAATAGGGAATCATTTCCCCAATGAATGTTTTTAATTGGCCTGTCAAAGATCAAATAACGGTAAGTAGCTGGATTCATCTCTTGGTTCTCTATTCTGTTCCAGACATCTACTTCTCTGTTTTTGTGCCAGTACCATGCTGTTTTGAGAACTATCAATTTTTAGTATAGTCTGAAGTCTGGTAGCATGATTCTTCCTGTTTTGTTTTTATTTCTGAGTAATGTCTTGGCTATTAGAAGTTTTTTCTGATTCCATATAAAAAGAAGTATTATTTTTTCAAGATCTTTAAAGTATGACCATGGAGCTTTAAAAGGAATTGCATTAAAATTCTACATTTCTTTGGGTAGTATGGACATTTTAATGATGTTGATTCTTCCCAGCCATGAGCATGGTATATTTCTCCATTTGTTAACATTTTAAGCAATTTCTTTTCTTAGAGTTTCATAGTTCTCTTTATAGAGGTCTTTCACGTCCTTTGTTAGATAAACTCCCAAATATTTCATCTTTGGCACCACCGTGAATAGCATTAGAGTCCTTAACTGTTTTTTCAGCTTGACTATTGTTGGTATATATAAAGGCTACCGATTTATGAATGCTGATTTTGTAACCTGACATGCTGCTGTAGTCCTTGATGACTTCCAAGAGTTTTGTGGTATAATCCCTGGTGTTTTCCAGATATACAATCATATCATCTGCAAACAGCGAAAGTTTGATCTGTTCTGACCCTGTATGGATACCCTTGATCGCCCTTTCTTCCCTAATTGCGGTGGCTAAAACCCATTACAATGTTAAAGAGCAATAGAGACGATGGGCAGCCTTGTCTGGTTTCTGATCTGAGTGGAAATAATTTCAATTTAACTACATTCAATACGATTTGGCTGTGGGTTTGCTGTAGATGGCCTCTATCAGTTTAAAAAATGTCCCTTCTATACCAATTTTCTTAATTGGTTCTGATCATGAAGGGATTCTGGATATTATAAAAAGCTTTTTCTGCATCAGTTGAGAAAATCATGTGGTCTTTGTTTTTTAATTTGCTTATGTGCTGAATTATAATTATAGATTTACGTATATTGAACCAGTCTCGAGACCCTGGGATAAAATCGACTTGGTCATGAAGTTTAATTTGTTTGATGTGTTGCTGGATTCTGTTTGTTAGGACCTTGTTGAATATTTTTGCATCTATATTCATTAGTGATATTGATCTATAATTTCTTTTCCTGTGGGGTCTTTTCCTGTTTGGGGGATCAGGGTGCTGTTTGCTTCACAGAACGACTTGGGTAGTCTTCCTTCTTTTTCTACCTTTTGCAACATGTTGAGTAATATATGTACTAATTCCTCTTTAAAGTTTGGTAGAATTCTGACATGAAGCCATCTGGTTCCGGGCTTTTCTTTTTAGGGAGGTTTTGTATGGTTTATGCTATTTCAGAACTTGATATTGGCCTGTTCAACATTTCCACTTGATTCTGGCTAAGTCTTGGAAGCTGACATGCTTCCAAGTATTGGTCAATTTCCTTCAGATTTTCATATTCTTGAGAATAAAATTTCTTGTAATATTGATTAAGGATTTTTTGAATTTCTGAAGAGTCTGTTGATATTTCATCTTTGTCGTTTCTGATTGATGAGATTAGAGATTTTACTCTTTTTTTCCTGCTTAGATTATCAAAGGGATTATCTATTTTGTTGATCTTTTCAAAAAACCAACTTTTTGATTTCTTGATCTGTTGTATAATTCTTTTGTTTTCAATTTCATTTAATTCAGCTCTGATTTTTGTTATTTCTTTCCTTCTACTGGGTTTCAGTTTGGAATGTTCCTTCTTTTCCAGTTGCTTGAGATGTCCCATTAAGTTGTTAACATGCTCTCTTTCCATTCTCTTGAGGAAGGCTTTTGGTGCAATAAATTTCACTCTTAGGACTGTCTTTGCGGTATCCCAGTGGTTCTGATAATTCATGTTTTCATTGTCATTTTTTTTAATTTGGCAATTTCCTTCTTAATATCATCTCTGACCCATCTATCATGCAGCATAAGGTTATTTAACTTTCATGTTTTTGTATGAGTATGCAGATTCCTGTTGTTACTTAGCTCAACTTTGATCCCATGGTGGTCCGAGAAGATGCAAGGAATAATTTCTATTCCTTTAAATTTACTGGGGTTAGACTTGTTACCTAAGATGTGATTGATTTTGGGTATGTTCCGTGGGCTGATGAGAAGTATGTGTATTAGGGTTTGCTGCGATGAAATGTTCTGTAGATGTCTTCTAAATTGGAATGTTGGATGGTTAGGTTTAAATGTAAAATTTCTTTGCTCAGCTTCTTATTGTAGGATCGATCCAACACTGCCATAGAAGTGTTGAAATCTCCAACTATTATGGAGCTAGAGGAAATCAAGTTGCTCAAGTCTATTAGAGTTTCTTTTATAAATTGAGGTGCATTCAGGTTGTGTGCCTAGATATTAATAATTGAAATCTCATCATATTGAGTATTACCCTTAACAAATATGAAGTGACCATTCTTATCCTTCCTTTCTTCTGTTGGTTTAAACCCTATTGTATGTGCAAATAAAATTGCAACACCTGCTTTTTTCTGATTACCATTTGCCTGACATATGGATGACCATCCTTTCACCCTGAGTCTATATTTATCTTTTAAGGTAAGATGTGACCCTTGTATGCAGCAAATCTGGCCTGAGGTTTTGTATCCAGTCAGGTAACCTGTGCCTCTTTAGATGACAGTTTAAGCTGTTCACATTAATGGAGAATATTTACAAGCCTGGTAAAATTTTGGGTATCATGTTTTTTATAAATCCAGTAGACATTTTTACTTCTTTTGCCACTGTGGAAGTTGGAGTTTGATCAAATGTTTCTGAGTGAGTTTACTTTTGTGGTAGAGGATTGGGCTGGTCGTTATGGAGGATAGGTCTAAGAATATCGTGAAGAGCTCGTTTGGTTATGGCAAATTTCTTCACCATATGAATGTCACTAAAGTATTTATTTTCTCCATCATAAATGAAACTCAGTATAGCTGGATACGGGATCTGCGGTTCAAAGTTATTTTGCTTTAGGAGATTAAAAGTCGATGACCACCCTCTACTGGCTTGAAACCTTCTGCAGAGAGATCTGTAGTCATTCTAATATACTTCATGTGAAGGTCCTAAATTAGTTTTCTAGTAGGGGTGAGTACATTGGGCACTTTTTCTTCCATTCTAGAGACACTTTACTAAGAAGAATATGTTCCAACTCCATCCATGTAAACATGAAAGAGGTAAAGTCTCCATCTTTTTTTAAGGCTGCATAGTATTCCATGGTGTACATATACCAGAATTTATTAATTTATTCGTGGATGGATGGGCATTTTGGCTTTTTCCATGACTTAGCAATTATGAATAGGGCTGCAATAAACATTCTGGTACAAATATCTTTGTTATGATTTGATTTTTGGTCTTCTGGGTATATGCCCAGTAGAGGAATTACAGGATTGAATGGCAGTTCTATTTTTAGAACTCTAAGTGTTCTCCATATATCTATAACCCAGTTACGACCTAACAATAGGGGGAAAGGTATAAGGGTGGGGTGTGAGGGGGGAGGTGGGTAGAGGGAGGGGGATCAATAGGATTACACCTGTGGTGCATCTCACAAGGGTATATGTGAAACTTAGTAAATGTGGAATTTAAATGTCTTACCAAAATAACTAAGAAAATGCCAGGAAGGCTATGTTAACTATTGTGATGAAAATGTGTTAAAAGGTCTATGAAACAAGTGTATGGTGCCCCATGATCATATTACTGTACACAGCTATGATTTAATAAAATAAATAATAATAAATTAATAATGTTTTTCCCTTTAGGGTAGGTAATGAATTTCTTACGTCTGGCTGCTTTGAAAATTTTCTACTTCATATGAAAATTAGTGAGGTTAATTATGATATGCCTGGGGGATATATTATTCGGATTGAGTCATTCTGGGGTTCTGAAACTGTCTGCTCTCTGAATTTCAGAATCTCTTGGCATGTCTTGAAAATGCTCTTTCATAATTTCATGGAGAAGGGCCTTTGTGCATTCCCTGTTTTCCCGAGAATAAGACATCCTCCTAAAATAAGACCTACTGACAGGAAAGATAAGATGTCCTCTGAAAATAAGACCTAAAGCATCTTTGGGAGCACACCTTAAAATAAGACACTGTATTATTTTGGGGAAAACAGGGTAGCTAGGCCACTTCATCAGTTTCAGGGATTCCAATGAGGTGGATGTTAGCCTTCTTCTAATTATCCCAGAGCTCTCTGAGAGAATGATCCGTTTATGCTCTCCATTTCTCTTCCTCTGAGAGTTTAGGGGTGTTCATAGGCTTTGTCTTCAATGTCAGAAATACTTTCTTCTGCTTGCTCCACTCTGTTACTGAGGGATTCTACTGTACTTTTCTGATCTTTGACGGCTGCTAATTCTTGCTTCACTGCATCAAAATTTTTGGTTGTTTTGTATTTAAATTCGTTACTTACTTGAGACAATTTTTGAATTTCTCTTCCACTTTCTAATTCTGACTTTTGAATTTCTGCTTGAATATCCAATTCCAAATTTTCCTCCATTTTACTAATCTTGTTTGCAATCCAAATTCTTTTTTTTTTTATTAAATCATAGCTGTATACATGGATATGATCATGGGCATCATACACTCGCTTCATAGACATTTGACACATTTTCATCACAATGGTTAACATAGCCTTCCTGGCATTATCTCAGTTACTGTGCCAAAACATTTACATTGTACACTAAACAAGTTTCACAAATACTCCTGTAAGATGCACCACAGGTATGATCCCACTGATCCCCCTCCCTCTACCCACCACCCACTCCCTCCCATCCCTTTCCCACTTCCCCCTATTGTTAGGTTGTAACTGGGTTATAGCTTTAATGTGAGAGCCCCAAATTAGTTTCATAGTAGGGCTGAGTATATTGGGTACATTTTCTTCCATTCTTGAGATACTTTACTAAGAAGAATATGTTCCAGCTCTATCCATGTAAACATGAAAGAGGTAAAGTCTCCATCTTTCTTTAAGGCTGCATAATATTCCATGGTGTACATATACCACAATTTATTAATCCATTCGTGGATCGATGGGCACTTGGGCTTTTTCCATGACTTAGTAATTATGAATTGGGCTGCAATAAACATTCTGGTAAAAATATCTTTGTTATGTTGTGATTTTTGGTCTTCTGGGTATATGCCCAGCAGAGGAATTACAGGATTGAATGGCAGATCTATTTTTAGATCTCTGAGTGTTCTCCATATATCTTTCCAAAAGGAATGTATTAATTTGCATTTCCACCAGCAGTGCAGAAGTGTTCCCTTTTCTCCACATCCACGCCAAAATCTCTGGTCTTGGCATTGTGATATAGGCTAGTTTACTGGAGTTAGATGATAAGTCAAAGAAGTTTTGATTTGCATTTCTCTGATGATTAAAGATGATGAGCATTTTTTCATAAGTCTGAAGGCCGTGTGCCTGTCTTCTTCAGAGAAGTTTCTCTTCAAATCCCTTGCCCAGCCTGTGATAGGATCCCTTGATTTTATCTTACTGATGCATTTGAGTTCTCTGCAGACTCTGGTTATTAAAACTTTGTCAAGACATATACCCTGGAAATATCTTCTCCCATTCTGAGGGCTGTTTGTTTCCATTACTTACTGTGCTCTTGGCTGTGCAGAAGGTTTTTAGTTTCATCAAGTCCCAGTAGTGTATTTTTGAAGCTGCTTCCATTGCCCAGGGGGTTCTCCTCATAAAATACTCACCCAGACCAATTTCTTCAAGGGTTTTCTCTGCACTCTCCTCCAATATTTTTATAGTTTCATGTCTTAAGTTTAAATCTTTAATAAAATGAGAGTCTATATTAGTTAATGGTGAAAGGTGTGGGTCCAATTTCAGTCTTCTGCAGGTTGCCAGCCAGTTCACCCAGAACCATTTGTTAAATAGGGAATATTTTTTCCCACTGAATGGTTTTAATTGGCTTGTCAAAGATCAAATAGCGGTAAGTAGCTGGATTCATCTCTTGTTTCTCTATTCTGTTCCAGATATCTGCTTCTCTGTTTTTGTGCCAATACCATGCTGTTTTAATAACTATCGATTTGTAGTAAAGTCTGAGGTCTTGTAGTGTGATTCCTCCTGTTTTGTTTTTATTTCTGAGTAATGTCTTGGCTATTCGAGGTTTTTTCTGATTCCATATAAAACGAAGTATTGTTTTTTCAAGATCTTTAAAATATGACAGGGGAGCTTTAATAGGGAGTGCGTTGAAATTATATATTGCTTTGGGTAGTATGGACATTTTGATAATGTTGATTCTTCCCAGCCATGAGCATGGTATGTTTTTCCATTTGTTAACATTTTCAGCTATTTCTTTTCTTAGAGTTTCATAGTTCTCTTCATAGAGATCTTTCATGTCTTTTGTTAGGTTAATTCGCAAATATTTCATCTTCTTTGACACTACTATGAATGGGATGGATTCCTTGACTGCTTTTTCAACTTGACTGCTGTTGGTGTATATAAAGGCTACCGATTTATGGATGTTGATTTTGTAACCTGAGACGCTGCTGTGTTCCTTCATCACTTCTAGGAGTTTTGTAGTACAGTCCCTAGTGTTTTCCAGATACACAATCATATCATTTGCAAAGAACGAAAGTTTTATCTCTTCTGACCCTATGTGGATACCGTTGATTGAATTTACTTCCCTAATTGTGGTGGATAAAACTTCCATTACAATGTTGAAAAGCAATGGAGACAATGGGCAGCCTTGTCTGGTTCCTGATCTAAGTGGAAATGATTCCAGTTTAACTCCATTCAATACATTGGGTGTGGGTTTGCTGTAGATGGTCTCTATGAGTTTAAGTAATGGCCCTTCTATACCAATTTTCTTGTGTGTTCTGATCATGAAGGGATGCTGGATATTATCAAAAGCTTGTTCTGCATCAATTGAGAGAATCATACGGTCTCTGTTTTTTACTTTGTTTATGTGCTGAATTACATTTATATATTTACGCATATTAAACCAGTCTTGAGACCCTGGGATAAAACCAACTTGGTCATGATGTATAATTTGTTTGATGTGTTGCTGGATTCTGTTTGTTAGGATCTTGTTGAACATTTTTGCATCTATATTCATTAGTGATATTGGTCTATAATTTTCTTTTCTTGTTGGGTCTTTTCCTGGTTTGCGGATCAGGGTGATATTTGCTTCATAGAACGTGTCGGGTAGTCTTCCTTCTTTTTCCACCTTTTGGAACACATTGAGTATTATAGGTACTAATTCCTCTTTAATGGAATGGTAGAATTCTGACGCAAAACCATCTGGTCCCAGGCTTTTCTTTTTAGGGAGATTTTGTATTCTTGATGCTGTTTCTGAACTTGATATGGGTCTGTTCAGAAAAATACCCATCAACATTTCCACTTGATTCTGGCTAACTCTTGGAAGGTTGCGTGCTTCCAAGTATCGGTCAATTTCCTTCAGATTTTCATATTTCTGAGAATAAATTTTCTTGTAATATTCATTAAGGATTTTTTGGATTTCTGACGAGTCTGTTGTTATTTCGTCTTTGTTGTTTCTGATGGATGATATTAGAGATGTTACTCTTTTTTTTATGATTAGGTTGCCCGGAGGTTTATCTATTTTGTTGATCTTTTAAAAAACACCGGCTTTTTGTTTTATTGATCTGTTGTATTATTCTTTTGTTTTCTTTTTTTTTATAATATATTTTTTATTTTTTTATTTATTTTTTTTGTTAAATCATAACTGTATACAATGATATGATTATGGGGCATCATACACTCACTTCATAAACCATTTGACACATTTTTATCACAGTGGTTAACATAGCCTTTCTGGCATTATCTCAGTTACTGTGCCAAAACATTGACATTCTACATTTACCAAGTTTCGCAAATACCCCTGTAATATGCACCACAGGTGTGATCCCACCGATCCCCCTCCTTCTACCCACCCCCCGCTTTCCCACTTCCCCCTATTGTTAAGTTGTAGCTGGGTTATAACTTTCATGTGAGAGTCCCAAATTAGTTTCATAGTAGGGCTGTGTACATTGGGTATTTTTTCTTCCATTCTTGGGATACTTTACTAAGAAGAATATGTTCCAGCTCCATCCATGTAAACATGAAAGAGGTAAAGTCTCCATCTTTCTTTAAGGCTGCATAGTATTCCATGGTATACATATACCACAATTTATTAATCCATTCGTGGATCGATGGACACTTGGGCTTTTTCCATGACTTAGCTATTATGAATTGGGCTGCAATAAACATTCTGGTACAAATATCTTTGTTATGTTGTGATTTTTGGTCTTCTGGGTATATGCCCAGCAGAGGAATTACAGGATTGAATGGCAGATCTATTTTTAGATCTCTGAGTGTTCTCCACATATCTTTCCGAAAGGAATGTATTAATTTGCATTCCCACCAGCAGTGCAGAAGTGTTCCCTTTTCTCCGCATCCACGCCAACATCTCTGGTCTTGAGATTTTGTGATATAGGCTAGTCTCATTGGAGTTAGATGATATGTCAAAGTAGTTTTGATTTGCATTTCTCTGATGATTAAAGATGATGAGCATTTTTTCATATGTCTGAAGGCCGTGCGCCTGTCTTCTTCAGAGAAGTTTCTCTTCAAATCCCTTGCCCAGCCTGCGATGGGATCCCTTGTTTTTTTCTTGCTGATGCGTTTGAGTTCTCTGTGGATTCTGGTTATTAAACCTTTGTCAGAGATATACCCTGGAAATATCTTCTCCCATTCTGAGGGCTGTCTGCTTGCTCTGCTTACTGTGTTCTTAGCTGTGCAGAAGGTTTTTAGTTTGATCAAGTCCCGGTAGTGTATTTTTGAAGCTGCTTCAATTGCCTGGGGGGTTCTCCTCATGAAATACTCACCCAGACCAATTTCTTCAAGGGTTTTCCCTGCATTCTCCTCTAGTATTTTTATAGTTTCATGTCTTAAGTTTAAATCTTTAATCCAATGAGAGTCTATCTTAGTTAATGGTGAAAGGTGTGGGTCCAATTTCAGTCTTCTGCAGGTTGCCAGCCAGTTCACCCAGCACCATTTGTTAAATAGGGAATCTTTTCCCCACTGAATGTTTTTAATTGGCTTGTCAAAAATCAAATAGCGGTAAGTAGCTGGATTCATCTCTTGGTTCTCTATTCTTTTCCAGATATCTACTTCTCTGTTTTTGTGCCAATACCATGCTGTTTTGATCACTATCGATTTGTAGTAAAGTCTGAGGTCTGGTAGTGTGATTCCTCCTGTTTTGTTTTTATTTCTGAGTAATGTCTTGGCTATTCGAGGTTTTTTCTGATTCCATATAAAATGAAGTAATGTTTTTTCAAGATCTTTAAAATATGACAGTGGAGCTTTAATAGGGAGTGCGTTGAAATTATATATTGCTTTGGGTAGTATGGACATTTTGATAATGTTGATTCTTCCTAGCCATGAGCATGGTATGTTTTTCCATTTGTTAACATTTTCAGCTATTTCTTTTCTTAGAGTTTCATAGTTCTCTTTACAGAGATCTTTCACGTCTTTTGTTAGGTAAATTCCCAAATATTTCATCTTCTTTGGCACTACTGTAAATGGGATAGAGTCCTTAACTGCTTTTTCAATTTGACTGTTGTTGGTGTATATAAAGGCTACCGATTTATGAATGTTGATTTTGTAACCTGAGACGCTGCTGTATTCCTTGATCACTTCTAGGAGTTTTATAGTAGAGTCCCTAGTGTTTTCCAGATACACAATCATATCTTCTGCGAAGAGCGAGAGTTTGATCTCTTCTGACCCTATATGTATACCCTTGATCGCCTTTTCTTCCCTAATTGCGGTGGATAAAACTTCCATTACAATGTTGAAAAGCAATGGAGACAATGGGCAGCCTTGTCTGGTTCCTGATCTGAGTGGAAATGATTCCAATTTAACTCCATTCAATATGATATTGGCTGTGGGTTTGCTGTAGATAGCCTCTCTCAGTTTAAGAAAAGTCCCTTCTAGACCAATTTTCTTGAGTGTTCTGATCATGAAGGGATGCTGGATATTATCAAAAGCTTTTTCTGCATCAATTGAGAGAATCATATGATCTTTAATTTGTTTATGTGCTGAATTACATTTATAGATTTACGTATATTGAACCAGCCTTGAGACCCTGGGATAAAACCAACTTGGTCATGATGTATAATTTGTTTGATGTGTTGCTGGATTCTGTTTGTTAGGATCTTGTTGAATATTTTTGCATCTATATTCATTAGTGATATTGGTCTATAATTTTCTTTTCTTGTTGGGTCTTTTCCTGGTTTGGGGATCAGGGTGATGTTTGCTTCATAGAACGTGTTGGGTAGTCTTCCTTCTTTTTCTACATTTTGGAACAGGTTGAGTAATATAGGTACTAATTCCTCTTTAAACGTTTGGTAGAATTCTGACGTGAAACCATCTGGTCCCGGGCTTTTCTTTTTAGGGAGGTTTTGTATAGTTGATGCTATTTCTGAACTTGATATGAGTCTGTTCAAAATTTCCACTTGATTCTGGTTAAGTCTTGGAAGGTGGCGTGCTTCCAAGTATCGGTCTATTTCCTTCAGATTTTCATATTTCTGAGAATAAAGTTTCTTGTAATATTCATTAAGGATTTTTTGGATTTCTGATGAGTCTGTGGTTATTTCGTCTTCTTTGTTTCTGATTGATGACATTAGAGATTTTACTCTTTTTGTCCTGATTAGGTTGGCCAGAGGTTTATCTATTTTCCTGACCTTTTCATAAAACCAGCTTTCTGATTTATTGATCTGTTGTATTATTCTTTTGTTTTCAATTTCATTTAATTCTGCTCTAATTTTGGTTTTTTCTTTTCTTCTACTGGGTTTGGGGTTGCAATGTTCTTCCTTTTCCAGTTGCGTGAGATGTCCCATTAAGTTGTTAACTTCCTCTCTTTCCGTTCTCTTGAGAAAGGCTTGCAGTGCTATAAATTTCCCTCTTAGAAGTGCCTTTGCAGTGTCCCAGAGGTTCTGATAGTTTGTGTCTTCATTGTCGTTTTGTTCGAAAAAATTGGTGATTTCTTTCTTAATCTCATCTCTGACCCAGCTATCATTCAGCATAAGGTTATTTAACTTCCATGTTTTTGTATGGGTATGCAGATTCCTGTTGTTACTCAATTCAAGTTTTATTCCATCATGGTCCGAGAAGATGCATGGAATAATTTCTATTCCTTTAAATTTACTGAGGTTAGACTTGTGACCTAAAATGTGATCAATTTTGGAGTAAGTTCCGTGGGCTGATGAGAAGTATGTGTATTCAGTTTCGTTGGGATGAAATGTTCTGTAGATGTCTGCTAAATCTAAATATTGGATGGTTAGGTTTAAATCTAAGATTTCTTTGCTCAGCTTCTTTCTGGAGGATCGATCCAACACTGCCAAGGGAGTGTTGAAATCTCCAACGATTATGGAGCTGGAGGAAATCAAGTTACTCATGTCTGTTAGAGTTCCTCTTATAAATTGAGGTGCATTCTGGTTGGGTGCATAGATATTAATAATTGAGATCTCGTCATATTGAGTATTACCCTTAAGAAATATGAAGTGACCATTCTTGTCCTTCCTTACTTTTGATGGTTTAAAGCCTACTGTATCTGCAAATAAAATTGCAACACCTGCTTTTTTCTGATTACCATTTGCCTGAAATATGGATGACCATCCTTTCACCCTGAGTCTGTATTTGTCTTTTAAGTTGAGATGTGACTCTTGTATGCAACAAATATCTGGCTTCAGTTTTTGTATCCAGTCAGCTAACCTATGCCTCTTTAGAGGACATTTTAAGCCATTCACATTGATGGAGAGTATTGATAAGTCTGGTGGAATTTTGGGTATCGAGTTTTTCAAAGGTCCAGTGGACATTTTTAATCCTTTCGCCAGTGTGGAAGTTGGAGTTTGATCCGATGTTTCTGAGTGAGTTTACTTTTGTGGTATAGGATTGGGTTGGTCATTGTGGAGGATAGGTCTGAGAACATCCTGAAGAGCTGGTTTACTTATGGCAAATTTTTTCAACATATGAATGTCATTGAAGTATTTAATTTCTCCATCATAGATGAAACTCAGTTTAGCTGGATACAAGATCCTGGGTTGAAAGTTTTTTTGCTTTAGGAGATTAAAAGTTGATGACCAGCCTCTTCTTGCTTGAAAAGTTTCAGCAGAGAGATCTGCAGTTATTCTAATATTCTTACCTTTGTACGTTATAGTTTTCTTTCGCCGGGCTGCTTTGAGAATCTTCTCTTTCATGTTAACTTTAGTGAAGCTAATTATGATATGTCTGGGAGATGTCTTATTGGGGTTGAATCGTGCTGGGGTTCTGAAGCTGTCTGCTATCTGAATTTCAGATTCTCTAGGCATGTCTGGAAAATTTTCTTTCATAATTTCTTGTAGAAGTGCCTCTGTGCCCTTGGCAGCTCCTTCATCATCCTCCGAAATTCGTATAACACTTATGTTGTTTTTTTTCGAACTATCTGAGAGTTCTCTGAGTGAGTGATCCGTTTTTGCTCTCCATATCTCTTCCTCTTTGAGAGATTGGGAGCGTTCGAAGACTTTATCTTCAATGTCAGAAATCCTTTCTTCTGCTTGCTCCATTCTGTTGCTGAGGGATTCTACTGTATTTTTCATATCTTTGAGGGCTGTAAGTTCTTGCTTCAGTGTGTCTAAGTCTTTGGTGGTTTTATCTTTAAATTCGTTAAATTCTTGAGACAATTTTTGAATTTCTCCTCGAATTCCTAATTCCATTTTATTAATCTTGTCTGCAAACCAAATTCTGAATTCGACTTCTGACATGTCAGCCAGTTGTTTATGAATGGGATCTTCAATCACATCTGCCGTAACTTTTCTTGTGGGGGTTGATCTATTCTGGTTATTCATGTTACCAGAGTTTTTCCGCTGATTCCGCCCCATGGTTTACTCCCTTTTGTTTTTCCCCTGGGGTTTTATCGAGGGCCTGTACAGTGTTGTGGCCTGAGAAACTGAGGCCCTGTCTGGTGTGGTGGAGCAAAGTGGTTCTGTCTTGTTTTCAGCTGGTTTCTGTTCGATCCTATTGCAACTTCTACTCTGGCTTGATGTCTCAGCTGTGTGGAAAAATCAGCAATTAAGTCACCCCGCCTGCCCACCTCTGGCCCCAGTTGGAAAAGGAGAATCAAACCTTCCTACAATCGCACACCCAGGGCACCGCCTGAAAAGTCCTCAGTCTATTAGCCCAGTTCAAAAGGTCCGAATCAACTGTCTCTATCGGCACTTGTCTCGGGTGGAAGGGTTCAAGAGGTCTCTGGGAACTGGATCACAGGGGCCTGGTGACTCCTCTGACACGGCTCACCCCAGTGCAGTGTGGAGTCAGGAGGAGCCACCCAGCAAACAGAGCAGTCTGGGAAGGTTGACGTCTCCTTCCCCACTTTGCCCCTCCGTCGGACCCAGTCACTGGTATCTCTGCAGATGGCTAAGCCAGTTGCCTGCAGTGAACAGACACTCCAGGGGTTTGCACCTGCCTGAATCGCAAGGAAGTCTGCCAGGCCCCCGCAGACTGCCGCTATCTAGCAGGAGGAGATGGGGCCTGACATCTTTGAGTGTTTGATGCAGGTGATGGGAAGGAGGTGTTCAGTCAGGCTTAGCCCCGTCCCTGATGGATGCTGCTAACAGAACAGAACAGAACAGACAACTTTGTGAGGTTCTGTCTCTGTTCCTGTCGTCGCCCACAGAAGACGGGCTGTTTTGAGTTCAAACGTCTTTGCTGTTGGAGAATTGCGTCTGAACACCTCTCTGGGTAGGCCCCGCCCTGGCAGCTTCCCGGGTTTGTGAGCCGTGTCGCCGGTGGCCTCCTCTGGTTGTCCAGGGAAACAGGGGGTGTGGCCTCAGAATATCCAGAAGTGAGCATTCTGCCGTTAAAGAAAAAACGGCTGTTGATCTACCTCCAGGGAACTGCTGCTCTGGTGTGGGCACTCAGGCGACCCTTTTCTCCTCTGTCCCGCGCCCCAGAGTCAGCACTGAGTGGCCGCAGTTTGTGCTGGGTCCACACCCCTTAAGAGATCCCCCAAGAATCAGAACTCCTGGGGGATGGGCCCCCAGACCCCGATTGGGAGTGGCGGGGGAAGCTAGAGTTTCATTCATTTTCACGCAATACTACGGTCCGTGGAGGGCTCCTGCACTGCACCGCAGGGAAGTGCCGCCAAGGCTTGATTTCCCCTCAGCAGAGTGCCCTCTCCTCGCTCACGTATCCCAGAGTCAGCGCTGACCTGACACAGCTCAGGCACTGTGCACTCCCCTCGAGAAATCACCCAAGGAGCCGAACTCCTGGGGGATAGTCCCTCAGACCCCGAGTGAGAGTAGGGGTTCTCAGATCTCAGTGGGGAAGCTAGAGTCTTATTCAGTCTTGTGCCCCGTAATGTTGCCCAGGGAGGGTTGGTGCACTGCACCGCAGGGAAGTGCCGCAAGGCTTGACTCCCCCTCAGCCCGGTGCCCTCTCCTCACTTGCGCGCCTCAGAGTCAATGCTGACCAGTCGCAACTCGGGGACTGTCCACTCCCCTTGAGAAATCACCCAAGGATCCGAAGTCCTGGGGGACAGGCCTCCAGACCTCATTGGGCGGGAGGGGAGCGCCGGGCATTCAGGGTTGCCGGCAAAGGATTCCCAAAGTTTTATTCAGCCCTATGTCCGGCAGGAGAACGCCACGGCACCCCAGTAGGGGAGGTAGGTCCAGTTTTTAGAAGGTCTCTCCCTGGAGTGTAGTGGGAGGGCCTTTAATTTCTGCCCGCTTGTTCAATTGTGGGGCTCATGAGCCGGTCTCATGGGGGAGGGGGACTCCCGTCCGCTTGGTGGTGGATTTTGTACCTTTTGTTTGCGTCCTTGTGATCACAACTTGCCTCAGCGGTGTTGATGTGCGTTCTTCAGCCTTCTCTCTTGGTGAGGCTCAAGTCCACCAGGATACTGACTAAATTCCTGTCCCTTAACTCTCCTTCTGGACGGGAGCCTTTGTTGAAAGCTGGCTTCAGTCCGCCATATTGTCTCCCCTCTATTCTTTCGTTTTCAATTTCATTTAATTCTGCTCTAATTTTGGTTATTTCTTTTCTTCTACTGAGTTTGGGATTGTAATGTTCTTCCTTTTCCAGTTGCTTGAGATGTCCCATTAAGTTGTTAACTTCCTCTCTTTCCGTTCTCTTGAGGAAGGCTTGCAGTGCTATAAATTTCCCTCTTAGAAGTGCCTTTGCGGTGTCCCAGAGCTTCTGATAGTTTGTGTCTTCGTTGCCATTTTGTTCCAAAAAATTGACGATTTCTTTCTTAATCTCATCTCTTACCCAGCTATCATTCAACATAACGTTTTTTAACTTCCATGTTTTTGTATGAGTAAGCACATTCCTGTTGTTACTCAATTCAAGTTTTATTCCATGATGGTCAGAGAAGATGCAAGTAATAATTTCTATTCCTTTAAATTTACTGAGGTTAGACTTGTGACCTAAAATGTGGTCAATTTTGGAGTAAGTTCCGTGGGCTGATGAGAAGTATGTGTATTCAGTTTTGTTGGGATGAAATGTTCTGTAGATGTCTGCTAAGTCAAAATATCAGATCGTTAGTTTTAAATCTAAGATTTCTTTGCTCAGCTTCTTGCTGGAGGATCGATAAAACACTGCCAAAGGAGTGTTGAAATGTCCGACCATTATGGAGCTGCAGGTAATCAAGTTACTCATGTATGTTAGAGTTTCTCTTTTCACTTGAGGTGCATTCTGGTTGGGTGCATAGATATTAATAATTGAGATCTCATCATATCGAGTATTGCCCTTTACAAATATGAAGTGACCATTCTTGCCCTTCCTTACTTTTGATGGTTTAAAGCCTACTGTATCTGCAAATAGAATTGCAACACCTGCTTTTTTCTGATTACCATTTGCCTGAAATATGGATGACCATCCTTTCACCCTGAGTCTGTGTTTGTCTTTTAAGTTGAGATGAGAGTCTTGTATGCAACAAATATCTGGCTTGAGTTTTTGTATCCAGTCAGCTAACCTATGCCTCTTTAGAGGACAGTTTAAGCCATTCACATTGATGGAGAGTATTGATAAGTCTGGTGGAATTTTGGGTATCGTGTTTTTCAAACGTTGAGTGGACATTTTTAATCCTTTCACCAGTGTGGAAGTTGGAGTTTCATCCGAAGTTTCTGAGTGAGTTTACTTTTGTGGTATAGGATTGGGTTGGTCATTATGGAGGATAGGTCTGAGAATATCCTGAAGAGCTATTTTGGTTATGGCAAATTATTCAACATACGAATGTCATTAAAGAATTTAAATTCTCCATCATAAATGAAACTCAGTTTAGCTGGATATAAGATCCTGGGTTGAAAGTTATTTTGCTTTAGGAGATTAAAAGTTGATGACCACCCTCTTCTGGCTTGAAAAGTTTTAGCAGAGAGATCTGCAGTTATTCTAATGTTCTTTCCTTTGTACGTAACAGTTTTCTTTTGCCTGGCTGCTTTGAGAATCTTCTCTTTCATATTAACTTCAGTGAAGCTAATTATGATATGCCTAGGGGATGACTTATTGGGGTTGATCGTGATGGGGTTCTGAAGCTGTCTGCTATCTGAATTTCAATTCTCTAGGCATGTCTGGAAAAATTTCTTTCATAATTTTATGCAGAAGGGCCTCTGTTCCCTTCGAGGCCACTTCATCATTCTCCGAAATCCCAATTATTTGTATGTTGCTTTTCTTCGAATTATCTGAGAGTTCTCTAAGTGAGCGATCCGTTTTTGCTCTCTATTTCTCTTCCTCTTTGAGAGATTGGGAGCATTTGAAGACTTGATCTTCAATGTCAGAAATCCTGACTTCTGCTTGCTCCATTTTGTTGCTGAGGGATTCTACTGTATTTTTTATGTCTTTGAGGGCTGTAAATTCTTGCTTCAGTGTGTCTAAGTCTTTGCTGTTTTTTTCTTTAAATTCATTAAATTCTTGAGAAAACATCTGGAATTCTCTTCGAATTCCTAATTCCATTTTATTAATCTTGTCTGCAATCCAAATTCTGAATTCGATTTCTGACATCTCAGCCAGTTATTTATGTATGGGATCTTCAATCCCATCTGCCGTATCTTTTCTTGGGGGGGTTGATCTATTCTGTTTATTCATGTTACCAGAGTTTTTCCACTGATTCCGCCCCTTGGTTATTTTACTCCCTTTGATTTTTCCCCTCGGTTTTTATCGAGGGCCCGTACAGTGTTGTGGCCTGTGAAACTGGGCCCCTGAATTGTGTGGTGGGGCTAAGTGGTTCTTTCTTGTTTTCAGCTGGTTTCTGTTCAATCCTATTGTAATGTTTACTCAGGCTTGAAGTCTCAGCTGTGCGGAAAAACCAGCAATTAAGTCACTCCACCCACCGACCTCAGGCACCAGTTGGAAAAGGAAAATCAAACTTTCCTACAACCGCATACCCTGGGCACCGCCTGTAAAGTACTCAGGCTATTAGTTCCGTTCCAAAGGTCCAAATTGATTGTCTCAATCGTCACATGTCTCTGGTGGGAGATTCCAAGAGGTCTCTGGGAACTGGATCACAGGGGTCTGGTGACTACTCTGATATGGCTTACTCCAGTGCTGCGTGTAGTCAGGAGGAGCCACCTAGCAAATAGATCAGTCTAGGAAGTTTGATGTCTCCTTCCCCACTTTGCCCCTCCGTCGGACCCAGTCACTGGTATCTCTGCAGATGGCTATCCCAGTTGCCTGTAGTGAACATATACGCCAGGAGTTTGCACCTGCCTGAATTGCAAGGAAACTGCCAGGCCCCTGCAGTCTGCCGCTATCTAGCAGGAGGAGATGGGGCCTGACATCGTTGAGTGCTTGCTCCAGGTGCTGGGAGGGAGGTGTTCACTCAGGCTTAGCCCCATCCCTGATTGATGTTGCTAACAGAACAGAACAGAACAGACAACTTTTGCGGTGGCTAAAACTTCAATTACAATGTTAAAGAGCAATGGAGACAAGGGGCAGCCTTGTCTGGTTCCTGATCTGAGTAGAAATGATTCCAATTTAACTCCATTCAATATATTGGCTGTGGGGTTGCTGTAGATGGTCTCTATGAGTTTAAGAAAAGTCCCTTCTAGACCAATTATCTTGAGTGTTCTGATCATGAAGGGATGCTGGATATTATCAAAAGCTTTTTCTGCATCAATTGAGAGAATCATATGGTCTTTGTTTTTTACTTTGTTTATGTGCTGAATTACATTTATAGATTTACGTATATTGAACCAGCCTTGAGACCCTGTGATAAAACCAACTTGGTCATGATGTATAATTTGTTTGATGTGTTGCTGGATTCTGTTTGTTAGGATCTTGTTGAATATTTTTGCATCTATATTCATTAGTGATATTGGTCTATAATTTTCTTTTCTTGTTGGGTCTTTTCCTGGGTTGGGGATCAGGGTGATGTTTGCTTCATAGAACGTGTTGGGTAGTCTTCCTTCTTTTTCTACATTTTGGAACAGGTTGAGTAATATAGGTACTAATTCCTCTTAAAAGTTTTGGTAGAAATCTGACGTGAAACCATCTGGTCCCGGGCTTTTCTTTTTAGGGAGGTTTTGTCTAGTTGATGCTATTTCTCAACTTGATATGGGTCTGTTCAACATTTCCACTTGATTCTGGTTAAGTCTGGGAAGGTGGCGTGCTTCCAAGTATCGGTCTATTTCCATCAGATTTTCGTATTTCTGAGAATAAAGTTTCTTGTAATATTCATTATAGATTTTTTGGATTTCTGATGAGTCTGTGGTTATTTCGTCTTTGTTGTTTCTGATTGATGATATTAGAGATTTTACTCCTTTTTTCCTGATTAGGTTGGCCAGAGGTTTATCTATTTTATTGACCTTTTCAAAAAACCAGCTTTTTGATTTATTGATCTGTTGTATTATTCTTTTGTTTTCAATTTCATTTAATTCTGCTCTAATTTTGGTTATTTCTTTTCTTCTACTGGGTTTGGGGTTGGAATGTTCTTCCTTTTCCAGTTGCTTGAGATGTCCCATTAAGTTGTTAACTTCCTTTCTTTCCGTTCTCTTGAGGAAGGCTTGCAGTGCTATAAATTTCCCTCTTAGAACTGCCTTTGCAGTGTCCCAGAGGATCTGATAGTTTGTGTCTTCATTGTCATTTTGTTCCAGAAATTAGGCAATTTCCTTCTTGATCTCATCTCTGACCCAGCTATCATTCAACACAATGTTATTTAACTTCCATGTTTTTGTATGTGTATGTAGATTCCTGTTGTTACTCATCTCAAGTTTTATTCAATGATGGTCCGAGAAGAAGCATGAAATAATTTATATTCCTTTAAATTTACTGAGGTTAGACTAGTGACCTACGTTGTGATCGATTCTGAAGTAAGTTCCATGGGCTGATGAGAAGTATGTGTATTCAGTTTTGTTGGGAAGAAATGTTCTGTAGATGTCTGCTAAATCTAAATTCTGGATGGTTGGATTTAAATCTAGAATTTCTTTACTCAGCTTTTTGTTTGAGGATCGATCCATCACTGCCAAAGGAGTGTTAAAATCTCTGACTATTATAGAGTTGGAGGAAATCAAGTTGCTCATGTCTGTTAGAGTTTCTCTTATAAATTGAGGTGCATTCTGGTTGGGTGCATAGATATGAATAACTGAAATCTCATCATTTTGAGACTTACCCTTAACAAATATGAAGTGACCATTTTTGTCCTTCCTTACTTTTGCTGGTTTAAAGCCATTATATCCGCAAGTAAAATTGCAACTCCTGCTTTTTTCTGGTTACAATTTGCCTGAAATATGGATGACCATCCTTTCACCCTGAGTCTGTATTTGTCTTTTAAGTTAAGATGTGACTCTTGTATGCAATAAATGTCTGGCCTGAGTTGTTGTATCCAGTCAGCTAACCTATGCCTCTTTAGAGGACAGTTTAAGCCATTCACATTGATGGAGAGTAAGGATAAGTCTGGTGGAATTTTGGGTATCGAGTTTTTCAAAGGTCCAGTGGACATTTTTAATCCTTTCGCCAGTGTGGAAGTTGGAGTTTGATCAGAAGTTTCTGAGTGAGTTTACTTTTGTAGTACAGGATTGGGTTGGTCATTATGGAGGATAGGTCTGAGAACATCCTGAAGAGCTGGTTTGGTATGGCAAATTTCTTTAGCATATGTATGTCATTAAGTTATTTAATTTCTCCATCATAGATGAAACTCAGTTTAGCTGGATACAAGATCCTGGTTTGAAAGTTTTTTTGCTTTAGGAGATTAAAAGTTGATGACCACCCTCTTCTGGCTTGAAAAGTTTCAGCAGAGAGATCTGCAGTCATTCTAATGTTCTTCCCTTTGAAGGTAATAGATTTCTTTCGCCTGGCCGCTTTGAGAATTTTCTCCTTCATATTAACTTTAGTGAAGTTAATTATGATATGCCTGGGGGATGTCTTATTGGGGTTGAGTCGTGCTGGGGTTCTGAAGCTATCTGCTATTTAATTTCACGTTCTCTAGGCATGTCTGGAAAATTCTCTTTCATAATTTCATGCAGAAGGGTCTCTGTGCCCAGTGAGGCCATTTCATCCATTTCAATAATTGATATGAGACGGATATTTGCCTTCTTCGATTTATCTCAGAGCTCTCTGAGTGAGTGTTCCGTTTTTGCTCTCCATTTCTCTTCCTCTTTGAGAGATTGGGAGCGTTCAAAGGCTTTATCTTTGATGTGGAGATCCTTTCTTCTGCTTTGTCCATTTTGTTGCTAAGGGATTCTACTGTATTTTTCATATCTTTGAGGGCTGCAAATTCTTGTTTCAGTGTGTCTAAGTCTTTCGTGGTTTTGTCTTTAAATTCGTTAAGTTCTTGAGACAGCTTTTGAATTTCTCCACGAATTCCTAATTCCATTTTCTTAATCTTGTCTGCAATCCAAATTCTGAATTCGATTTCTGACATCTCAGCCAGTTGTTTTTGAATGGGATCTTCAATTACATCTGCCGTATCTTTTCTTGGGGGGTTGATCTATTCTGGTTATTCATGTTACCAGAGTTTTTCCGCTGATTCCACCCCATGGTTATTTTACTCCCTTTGGTTTTTCCCCTGGGGTTTTATCGAGGGCCCGTACAGTGTTGTGGCCTGAGAAACTGGGGCCCTGTCTGGTGTGTGGAGCAAAGTGGTTCTGTCTTGCTTTCAGCTGGTTTCTGTTCGATCCTATTGCAACTTCTACTCTGGCTTGAAGTCTCAGCTGTGTGGAAAAATCAGCAATTAAGTCACCCCGCCTGCCCACCTCTGGCCCCAGTTGGAAAAGGAGAATCAAACCTTCCTATAATTGCACACCCAGGGCACCGCCTGAAAAGTCCTCATTCTATTAGCCCAGTTCAAAAGGTCCAAATCAACTGTCTCAATCGGCACTTGTCTCAGGTGGGACAGTTCAAGAGGTCTCTGGGAACTGGATCACAGGGGCCTGGTGACTCCTCTGACACGGCTCACCCCAGTGCAGTGTGGAGTAAGGAGGAGCCACCCAGCAAACAGAGCAGTCTAGGAAGGTTGACGTCTCCTTCCCCACTTTGCCCCTCCGTCGGACCCAGTCACTGGTATCTCTGCAGATGGCTAACCCAGTTGCCTGCAGTGAACAGACACTCCAGGGTTTTGCACCTGCCTGAATCGCAAGGAAGTCTGCCAGGCCCCCGCAGACTGCCGCTATGTAGCAGGAGGAGATGGGGCCTGACATCTTTGAGTGTCTGATGCAGGTGATGGGAAGGAGGTGTTCACTCAGGCTTAGCCCCGTCCCTGACGGATGCTGCTAACACAACAGAACAGAACAGAACAGACAACTTTGCGGGGTTCTGTCTCGGTTCCTGTTGAAATCGCCTACAGAAGACGGGCTGTTTTGAGTTCAAACGTCTTTGCTGCTGGAGATTTGCGTCCGAACACCTCTCTGGATCGGCCCCGCCCTGGAAGCTTCCCGGGTTTGTGAGCCGTGTCAGGAAATCCCCTGCTCACCGGTGGCCTCCTCTGGTTGCCCAGGGAGACAGGGGGTGTGGCCTCAGAATATCCAGAAGTGAGCGTTCTGCCATTAAAGAAAAAACGGCTGTTGATCTACCTCCAGGGAACTGCTGCTCTGGTATGGGCACTCAGGTGACCCTTTTCTCCTCTGTCCCGTGCCCCAGAGTCAGCACTGAGCGGCCGCAGTTTGTGCTGGGTCCACACCCCTCAAGAGATCCCCCAAGAATCAGAACTCTTGGGGGATGGGCCCCCAGACCCCGATTGGGAGTGGGGGGGGAAGCTAGATTTTCATTCAGTTTTACGCAACACTACAGCCCGGGGAGGGCTCCTGCACTGCACCGCAGGGAAGTGCCGCCAAGGCTTGATTTCCCCTCAGCAGAGTACCCTCTACTCTCTCACATCTCTCAGAGTCAGCGCTGACCTGACACAGCTCAGGCACTGTGCACTCCCCTCGAGAAATCACCCAAGGATCCGAACTCCTGGGGGATAGGCCCTCAGACCCCAAGTGAGAGTAGGGGTTCTCAGCTCTCAGCGGGGAAGCTAGAGTCTTATTCAGTCTTGTGCCCCATAATGTTGCCCGGGGAGGGTTGCTGCACTGCACCGCAGGGAAGTGCCACCGAGGAGTGACTCCCCTTCAGCCCGTTGCCCTCTCCTCACTCGCGCGCCTCAGCGTCAATGCTGACCAGTCGCAACTCAGGGACTGTCCACTCCCCTTGAGAAATCACCCAAGGATCCGAACTCCTGGGGGACTGGCCTCGAGACCTCAGTGGGCGGGAGGGGAGCGCCGGGGATTCAGGGTTGCCGGCAAAGGATTCCCAAAGTTTTATTCAGTTTTATGCCCGGCAGGAGAACGCCACGGCACCCCAGTTGGGAAGGTAGGTCCAGTTTTTAGAAGGTCTCTCCCTGGAGTGTAGTGGGAGGGCCTTTAATTTCTGCCCGCTTGTTCAATTGTGGGGCTCTTGAGCCGGTCTCATGGGGGAGGGGGACTCCCGTCCGCTTGGTGGTGGATTTTGTACCTTTTGTTTGCGTCCTTGTGATCACAGCTTGCCTCAGCGGTGTTGATGTGCGTTCTTCAACCTTCTCTCTTGGTGAGGCTCAAGTCCACTGGATACTGACTAAATTCCTGTCCCTTAACTCTCCTTCTGGACGGGAGCCTCTGTTGAAAGCTGGCTTCAGTCCGCCATCTTGTCTCCCTCCCACTCAACCTTTCATTTAGTAATAGGAGGCAAGCCAACATGGTCTTAAGTCCTGTGTTGGAAGGTGGCTGATAAAGATGCCTTCTATGTGTATGAGGAGGACTGTAGGAATTCACAGGGAATCCATATCCCTCAGCTCTTTTCTTAAAATCCTTGAAAAATTTTTGGACGAGGCAGGACAGGGGTGACCCTTCCTGGACTGAAGATTTTTTTCCATTCTTATGCTATTCTGCCTAAATATAGGAATGGGAATGGTAGCTCAGGAGAAACAGAAGAGTTAAAACTATCTGAGAAAAATACTCCAGGTGGGGACAGAAGTATGAACAAGGTCACCACAAAGAGATAGAAACAAGTCAGGGCCACACACTCTCTGGTGGACCAGTCTGTAGTGGCAGTGTTACCAAGCCCAATACCAATAATAAGGATGAAGAGACAAAGGATTGCTAGGCCAAGGATGCACCAGGTGGTGGTGGGTGTAGGACACATAAAAACAAGTAAGTAAATAAGGCTGTCTTAGAAGGAGTAAAGTCTTGAAGTGTCTCTTAAAGGAAAAGATATGCAATTTACTCACAAATGTCTCTAAGACTATTTCAGGCCAAGACAGATCCTCCAATAAACACTGAATAAATGACACAAAATGACAAAACAGACACAGGCCTGACATGAACAATGTTTAATAGTCCACACTTACTTTCACACTCCTGTACTCTCAGAACCAAAACACATTCTCAAAGGGAACATAAACCAGGAAGGGGATGGCATCTCCATCTAGAGTAGATTAAAAAATGTAAACTGACAGAAGAAACAAGTAGTTCTCATGGGAGCTTGCACACGTGCAATCACTGGGTACATTTAGCTGGCCACATTTTTAAACCTGTTTTGACAATAGGTGGGCCATATAAGTCCCAAAGCAGGTCAGCCTTCCAAGCACCCCTTGCCACATTTTTTTTTAAACTCTATCTTAGCAATAGGTGGACTGTATAAATCCTGAACTGGGTCAACCCAAAGGTTGATTTCACCACTGAGCCATATGATAGGGTCGTGAAGCCAGAGTACAACCTCGGGACTGATTTCCCCACTGAGCCATATGACTAGGTCATGGAGCCAAGGGTAATAGTTTTCCATCAGTCAGTTACCTCACTCAATCATCACATTCATACACAGAAAAGTCCAAAACCCATCTGTAAAAGATTAAAAGTCAAACATTCTTTGGAGAAGACTGATACCAAGAGGACCCAGTCAGCCACTCTGACATGGATCCAGGATCTAGCCAGCCTCTCCAGTGTAGATCCACCCAGAGGACCAGAAACAGGGTAACTTGGCTGAATCCAGCCACTAAAGTGTCTGCAGAAACAGATCTTACCGGTAAGATTTCAACCCGATGACTCCACCAAAAACCCAATTAATCAGATTAGCAACTTTAGGTGAGCTGTGTCCGAAGTTGGGGCCAGTCTTAGCTTAAGACTGAGGAACGTCTCTCAGTGGCCACCCTCCAGGCAGAGGCATAATCCAACTCCCGAGCACAGTCCACAAACCTGGTGGTCATTCGCCCAGGAGCACCCCTGACGATGTCACTAGGGTCTCCAGATGTTATGGAGTGAGAGATTAAAAGACCACCAAGGACACCAATTAATTGATGCCAATTTAGGAGTCTTTATTAGATTGGCCAATAGACTGCCCCTCTATGTGAATACAGAGGGAACAGAACTAGCCGTGAAGAGGGAGGGTTTATATATGGTAAATTATCCATACTACCAGGGGCTACGTGCAGCAACTTTTTGTAATCAGTTTGTACAGAAGCAGAAATGGTTTATGGCACTTGTGGTTACATAGCAGTTTACACAGGAGGGAAAACAAAACAATTATAGAAGAGGGAAAACAGAAAAATTTTAAACTAGACATTGGGTCAGCCAGTTATAATAGCGTCAGTGAGGTGGCCAGCTTCCCATTGCTTATTACGTCAGTTTCCCATTTCTAATTTTTAACTTTCCTTACTTCCTTATGGTGGTACACTGGAGCTAATTAAGGGGGGGGTCCTTCACTTCAACAGAAGTGCAACTTAGCCTGTGGCCCTCAAGCCCTACACCATTCTTGGGGAAAGTGGGCAGTTTTGAAGTGTCCTGGGGCCTTAGGTGAAAGCTCTCAGAGGAGGCAGCAGCTTTCTGCTCCCAATAGCAGTTTCCCACTCCTACCCCCGACTCCTCACCTCCTTGACCTTCCTCATTTCATCACCCCATCCCCACAAATAATTCTTCAGGAATGGAGAAAATTTTCTCCCAAATCCCTAAATCTGTAAAGTGGATCATTGACCCATACAAACTGGCTGTCAGGCCCTATATTGTGCTACAGAGGTGCCCCTGATCACTTCCCTACCGTGGCATGCCCTAGCCATTCCTTCTAGGTTCCCCGACTACCTCAGGTCACTGCCACTTTCCTAGAGCTGGTGGAAAAATTGTGCCATTCCCTGGAAGCTCAGGCACGGGTTCAGCAGGGAGCCCGTACTGGGAGATACTTTTCATGAAGTAAGCAACAGGGATCCATTGGAGGACTAGACCAGCGAAGGGGTGAGTCTGCACCTTGGTAGCACTCACTGAGCTATGCTATGCAGCTGTCAGAGCTTCAGGCTGCAACCCAGCTGGCGGTCCCTAGTCCCATTCAGCCTGGAAAGGGCAGACCCACTGGAGGGCCTCCTGGCTATCAGGGCTGCTGGAGGACGGGGCCTGGCAGGACAGTGGCTTCAGAATGAGTGCCACTGCAGGTGGGTGCTTCTTTACTGCAGCTAAGCTAGTCCAAGCAAGAGAGACTCTGCCTGGCTTTGATTTTACCCACTGGAACTCACATTAGGGGGACTTGAGGGTACTGCTGCTGCCCGTAGCAGGTTACAGACCTGCCTGGAAGAGCTGGGAGAGCTACACCAGGCACCAGCTAGGGACCCTGGAAACCTTCATAAAACAGAGCTACTCAAAGCCCCTTCCCCTACCTAGAAACTGGACATTGGGACCGAGGGATCTGTGAGTCATAATTGGTGGAAGATGGACACATAAGAATGAAAAGGGGAGGGGCCCCAACTCTGAAGTTCTGTCAGAATTCTGCAGATCGCCAGGAGGAGGTTGGCTGAAAGCCAAAGAACACTTCCACCCAAACTTCCTAGAGGCAGACTCTGGCTGGTTAAGGTGGAGACGTCCACGATAGGTTGTACTCCCAGGTACAGTGCACTAATGGCCACCCCCAGCTGCCTACTCAGGTCGCGTATCTTGTGGCTTGTAGCTTGGCTTGTAACCCAAACATTCCACCACCCTAATTGGTGAGCTCCTGGGAGGAAATGCCTTCGAGCCAGTATGGTGAGAGAAAGGAATATGACCCTTTGTGGGCTTCTGCTTGAGGCCACTGGCACTGGCCACCTGAGTGTGCCACGAAGTGCCACTCCTTCACGTTTATACTCTGTGGCATTCTCCAGGAGGCCCAGCTGTGAACAATCATTTTCCTGGATCCACTCAATCCATTCCTTACAGTTTTCCATCAATTGCGATACCGCTAGGACATAGATTCCGAACATGTTAATCACAGTGCACATTTTAATTCCCCATCTTTTGATAGCGCTATAATCATATGCTTCCACTCAACAAGACTGGGGCAGTTGAAAAAAGACCCAGTTGGATTTTCCCTCTCCACTTGCCAGGTAAGTACTAGGACTAAGGACCAGTACTGCCTCCTGGAGGTCATACTTCCTGACTAGGGAACCCCGCAAGTGGGCCCTGCTCCCTAAGTGGAAGGGACAAGCTCTAGAATTTTCCAGGAGTGCTTAATGGACATGCCCCTGTTTTTAAACACAGAAATCAGGCTAATCAACCTAGAAATTATACTAGTAAATCTGGATAACATGCCAGGGGTGGGGGGCGAAGAGCCACCTAAATCACTTCAGCACTCTAAAAATATCAGTGTGCAGTGGAGGCAGTTGTGTGAGGCAGCACTCCACTAGTAATACTTCCTTGAAATTACACCTGAAGCCAGAAAAGCAACAATGTCTAACAAATGAATAGGACCAAATAAGTTTATACTGTAAAGTTGCTATGGAGAAGTCAGGTAGATCCTGGATTTCATTAAAGCTTGTCAGCCTCATACAGAAGCCAGATATGGCGGCTTCATTTACACCTCACTGTACTGCCTCTTTCTGCTTCCAGTATTTTTTTTATTAAATCATAGCTGTGTACATCATATGATCATGGGGCACCATACACTTGGTTCATAGACCATTTGACACATTTTCATCACATTAGTAGACATAACCCTCCTGGCATTTTCTTAGTTACTTTGCTAAGACATTTACATTCCACATTTAACAAGCCTCACATATACCCTTGTAAGATGCACCACAGGTATGATCCTTTCAATCTCCCTCCTTCTACCCCCTCCCCCTCCCTCCCTACACTTTCCCCCTTCCCCCTATTCTTCGGTTGTAATTGTGTTATACCTTTTATGTGAAGGTCCTAAATTAGTTTCATAGTAGGGGTGAGTACATTGGATACGTTTTCTGCCATTCCTGAGATACTTTGCTAAGAAGAATATGTTCCAGCTCCATCCATGTAACCATGAAAGAGGTAAAGTCTCCATCTTTCTTCAAGGCTGAATAGTATTCCATGGTGTACATATACCACAATTTATTAATCCATTCGTGGATCGATGGGCACTTGGGCTTTTTCCATGACTTTAGCAATTATGAATAGGGCTGCAATAAACATTCTGGTACAAATATCTTTGTTATGATTGATTTTTGGTCTTCTGGGTATATGCCCAGCAGAGGAATTACAGGATTGAATGGCAGATCCATTTTCTTTTTTTCTTAAATACATTCTTTCTATTTATTTATTTATTTTCTTATTAAATCATAGCTGTGTACATTAGTATGATCATGGGACACCATACACTTGGTTCATAGACCGTTTGACACATTTTCATCACACTAGTTAACATAGCTTTCATGGCATTTTCTTAGTTATTTTGCTAAGACCTTTACATTCCACATTTACTAGGATTCACATATACACTTGTAAGATGCACTGCAGGTGTTATCCCATTAATGCCACACTCTCCACCTACCTCCCCCCTCCTTCCGCTCCCTTTCCCCCTTCTCCCTATTCTTAGGTTGTAACTGGGCTATAGCTTTCATGTGAAGGCAGATCCATTTTTAGATCTCTAGGTGTTCTCCATATATCTTTCCAAAAGGAATGTATTAATTTGCATTCCCATCAGCAGTGCAAAAGTGTTCCCTTCTCTCCACATCCACGCCAAGATCTCTGGTCTTGAGATTTTGTGATATAGGCTAGTCTCACTGGAGTTAGATGATATCTCAAAGTAGTTTTGATTTGCATTTCTCTGATGATTAAAGATGATGAGCATTTTTTCATATGTCTGAAGGCCGTGCGCCTGTCTTCTTCAGAGAAATCTCTTTTCAAGTCTCTTGCCCAGCCTGCGATGGTATCCCTTTTTTTTTCTTGCTAATGCGTTTGAGTTTTCTGTGGATTCTGGTTATTAAACCTTTGTCGGAGACATAACCAGCAAATATCCTCTCCCATTCTGTGGGCTGTTCGCTTGCTTTACTTACTGTGTTCTTGGCTGTGCAGAAGCTTTTTAGTTTGATCAAGTCCCAATAGTGCATTTTTGAAGCTGCTTCAATTGCCTGGGGGTCCTTCTCATAAAAAATTCGCCCAAACCAATTTCTTCAAGGGTTTTCCCTATACTCTCTTCTAGTATTTTTATAGTTTCATGTCTTAAGTTCAAATATTTAATCCAGTAAGAGTCTAACTTGGTTAATGGTGAAAGGTGTGGGTCAAGTTTCAGTCTTCTACAGGTTGCCAGCCAGTTCACACAGCACCATTTGTTAAATAGGGAATCTTTCCCCCACTGACTGTTTTTAACTGGCTTGTCAAAGATTAAATAACGGTAATTAGCTGGATTCATCTCTTGGTTCTCTATTCTATTCCAGATATCTACTTCTCTGTTTTTGTGCCAATACCATGCTGTTTTGATCTCTATCGATTTTTAGTATAGCCTGAGATCTGGTAGCATAATTCCCCCTGCTTTGTTTTTATTTTTGAGTAATGTCCTGGCTATTCTAGGTTTTTTCTGATTCCATATAAAACGAAGTATTGTTTTATCAAGATCTTTAAAGTATGACAGTGGAACTTTAATAGGGATTGCGTTGAAGTTATATATTGCCTTGGGTAGTATGGACATTTTAACAATGTAGATTCTTCCCAGCCATGAGCATGGTATGTTTTTCCATTTGTTCACATTCTCAGCTATCTCTTTTCTAAGAGTTTCATAGTTCTCTTTATATAGATCTTTTACGTATTTTGTTAGATAAACTCCCAAATATTTCATCTTCTTTGGCATTACTGTGAATGGGATAGAGTCCTTAATTGTTTTTTCAACTTGACTATTGTTGGTATATATAAAGGCTACCAATTTATGAATGATGATTTTGTAACCTGAGATGCTGCTGTATTCCTTGATCACTTCTAAGAGTTTTGTAGTAGAGTCCCTAGTGTTTTCCAGATATACAATCTCTGTCATCTGTGAAAAGCAAAAGTTTGATCTCTTCTGACCCTATGTGGATACCCTTGATCAAATTTACTTCCCTCATTGTGGTGGATAAAACTTCCATTACAATGTTAAAAAGCAATGGAGACAATGGGCAGCCTTGTCTGGTTCCTGATCTAAGTGGAAATGATTCCAATTTAACTCCATTCAATATGATATTGACTGTCGGTTTGCTGTAGATGGCCTCTATCAGTTTAAGAAATGTCCCTTCTATACTTATTTTCTTGAGTGTTCTGATCATAAAGAGATGTTGGATGTTATCAAAGCTTTTTCTGCATCGATTTAGAGAATCATATAGTCTTTGTTTTTTACTTTGTTTATGTGCTGAATTACATTTATAGATTTACGTATATTGAACCAGCCTTGAGACCCTGGGATAAAGCCAACTTGGTCATGATGTATAATTTGTTTGATGTGTTGCTGGATTCTGTTTGTTAGGATCTTGTTGAATATTTTTGCATCTATATTCATTAGTGATATTGGTCTATAATTTTCTTTTCTTGTTGGGTCTTTTCCTGGTTTGGGGATCAGGGTGATGTTTGCTTCATAGAACGTGTTGGGTAGTCTTCTTTCTTTTTCTACCTTTTGGAACAGGTTGAGTAATATAGGTACTATTTCCTCTTTAAAGGTTTGGTAGAATTCTGATGTGAAATCATCTGGTCCCGGGCTTTTCTTTTGGGGGAGGTTTTGTATGGTTGATGTTATTTCCGAACTTGATATGGGCCTGTTCAACATATCCACTTTATTCTGGTTAAGTCTTTGAAGGTGACAAGCTTTCAAGTATTGGTCAATTTCTTTCAGATTTTCATATTTCTGAGAGTAAAGTTTCTTGTAATATTCATTAAGGATTTTTTTGATTTCTGAGGAGTCTGTTTTTATTTCATTTTTGTCATTTCTGATTGATGAGATAAGAGATTTTACTCGTTTTTTTCCTGATTAGGTTGGCCAACAGTTTATCTATTTTGTTGACCTTTTCAAAAAACAAGCTTTTTGATTTATTGATATGTTTTATTATTCTTTTGTTTTCAATTTCATTTAGTTCTGCACTGATTTTGGTTATTTCTTTTCCTCTACTGGGTTTGGAGTTGGATTGTTCCTCCTTTTCCAGTTGCTTGTGATATCCTAGTAAGTGGTTAACTTCCTCTGTTTCTGTTTTCCTAAGGAGGGCTTGCAGTGCTATAAATTTCTCTCTTAGAACTGCCTTTGTGGTGTCCCCGAGGTTCATTGTCGTTTTGTTCCAAAAATTTGACAATTCCCTTCTTCATCTCATCTCTGACACAGCTATAATTCAGCATGAGGTTATTTACCTTCCATGTTTTTGTATGAGTATGCAGATTCCTGTTGTTACTCAGCTCAAGTTTTATTCCATTATGGTCTGAGACGATGCATGGAATAACTTTTATTCCTTTAAATTTACTGAGGTTAGACTTGTGACCTAAGATTTGATCGATTTTGGAGTAAGTTCCGTGGGCTGATGAGAAGTATGTGTATTCAGTTTTGTTAGGTTGAAATGTTCTGCAGATGTCTACTAAATCTAAATGCTGGATGGCTAGATATAAATCTAAAATTTCTTTACTCAGCTTCTTGTTGGAGGATCGATCCATCACTGCCAAAGAGATGTTAAAATCTCCGACTATTATGCAGCTGGAAGAAATCAAGTTGCTCATGTCTGTTAGAGTTTCTCTTATAAATTGAGGTGCATTCTGGTTGGGTGCATAGATATTCATAATTGAAATCTCATCATATTGAGTATTACCCTTAACAAATATGAAGTGACCATTCTTGTCTTTCCTTACTTTTGTTGGAAATAAAATTGCAACTCCTGCTTTTTTCTGGTTACCATTTGCCTGAAATATGGATGACCACCCTTTCACCCTGAGTCCGTATTTGTCTTTGAAGTTAAGATGTGACTCTTTTAAGCAACACATATCTGGTCTGAGTTTTTGTATCCAGTCAGCTAACCTATGTCTCTTTAGTGGAAAGTTTAAGCCATTGACATTAATGGAGACTATTGATACGTTTGGTGAAATTTTGGGTATCGAGTTTTTCAAAATTCCAGTGGACATTTTTAATCTTTTCGCCATTGTAGAAGTTGGAGTTTGTTCAGAAGTTTCTGAGTGAGTTTACGTCTGTAGTACAGGATTGGGTTGGTCATTAAGGAGGATCGGTCTCGGAATATCTTGAAGAGCTGGTTTGGTTATGGCAAATTTCTTCAACTTGTGAAGGTCTTTATAGTATTTAATTTCTCCATCATAGATAAAACTCAGTTTAGCTGGGTGCAAGATCCAGGGTTGAAATTTATTTTGCTTTAGGAGATTAAAAGTCGATGACCAACCTCTTCTTGCTTGAAAACTTTCAGCAGAGAGATCCGCAGTCATTCTAATGTTATTACCTTTGCAGGTAATGGCTTTCTTTCACCTGATAACCTTGAGAATTTTCTCCTTCATGTTAACTTTCATGAAGGTAATTATGACATGTCTGGGGGATGACTTTTTGGGGTTGAATCGTGCTGGAGTTCTGACTGTCTGCTATCTGAATTTCAGAATCTCTAAGCATGTCTGGAAAATTCTCTTTTATAATTTCATGCAGAAAGGCCTCTTTGCCCATCGATGCCACTTCATCATTTTCCGGAACTTCTATTATTCGTATATTGACCTTCTTTGAATTATCCCAGAGCTCTCTAGAGAATGATCCGTTTTTTCTCTCCATTTATCGTCCTCTTTGAGAGTCTGGGAGCATTCAAAGGCTTTATCTTCCATGTCAGAAATCCTTTCTTCTGCTTGGTCCATTCTGTTGCTGAGGGATTCTACTGTATTTTTCATATCTTTCAGGGCTGCAAATTCTTGCTTCAGTGTGTCTAAGTCTTTGGTGGTTTTATCTTTAAATTTGTTAAATTCTTGAGACAACTTTTGAATTTCTCCTCGGATTCCTAATTCCATTTTATCTATCTTGTATGCAATCCAAATTCTGAATTCGATTTCTGACATGTCTGCCAGTTGTTTATGAATCGGATCTTCAATTACATCCGCCATATCTTTTCTTGGGGGGGTTGATCTATTCTGGTTATTCATGTTCCACAGTTTTTCCGCTGATTCCTCCCCATGGTTGTTTTACTCCCTTTTATTTTTCCCCTAGGGTTTAGTTGAGGGCCCGTTCAGTGTTGTGGCCTGAGAGACTGGGCCCTGTCTGGTGTTGTGGGGCTAAGTGGTTCTCACTTATTTTCAGCTGGCTTCTTTTTGACCCCAGTGAAGCACTTGATCTGGGTTGAAGTCTCAGTTATCAGAGTCGGCCCTGCCCTGTAAGTTTCCCAGGTCTGTTGGTCACCTCAGGCAAATTCTATACTCAGGGCTGGCCTCCTCTGGTTGCCCAGGGAGGCAGGGGGTGTGGATTTAGCTGCCTCAGGGAACTGCTGCTCTGATGTGGGTCTCCCCCAGCCTCACTCCTGCGTCCCAGAGTCAGGACCCACCAGCCACATTTTGGGCACTGTCCACACCCCGACAAATCCCCCAAGAATCTTGACTCCCATGGGACAGACCTCCAGATCCCAGAGTGAGGGTGGGTGGGGCACCGGGAGCCCAGAGCCGCCAGCAGCAAGCACACTCAGTTCCTCACAATCTTTAGCTCCACCTCACCGTGGCAGCCCAGCCTCCATTTTTCAGAGTGAGGGCAAGATGGGGGAGCGGTGGGAGCCCAGGGCTGTCAGCAGTGAACACACTCAGTTCCACTTAGTTCCTTAACCGGCCGCATGGCAGGCGCTCAGGTCTCCAGATCACAGGGTGAGGGTGGGGGGGAGCACCAGGAGACTAAAGCCACCAGGAGTCCAGAGCCGCAGGGAGCCCAGAGCTACAGGGAGCCCCGAGCTGCCGGCAGCGAGCACACTCAGCTCCTCCCAGTCTCTCACCCGACCGCACCCCGCAGCTCAAATCTTCAGGCTTCAGAGTGAGGGCGGGGTGAGGGGAGCAGTGGGAGCCCAGAGCCGGCAGCAGCAAACACACTCAGTTCCACCCAGTTCCTTGCCTGGCCACACAGCAGGCGCTCAGATCTCCAGACCACAGAGTGATGGCGGGGGGTGCGCCGGGAGACCAGAGCTGCTGGGAGTCCAGAGCTGCTGGGAGCCCCGAGCCACAGGGTGCCCAGAGCTACCAGTAGCGAGGTCACACAGTTCCACTCAGTTTTATGCCTGGTTATATTGTTGCCCAAGGAGGACTGCTGCACCACGCCTCAGGGAAGCACCGCCCTAGCAAGGGTCGCCCTCTGCTGACTGTCCTCACCTCTCTCCCGTGTGCCAGAATCAGCGCTGACTAGCCACAGCTGGGGGACTGTCCTCTCTCCTCTAGAAGTCACCCAAGGATCCGAACTCCTGGGGGACAGGATTTCAGATCTCAGAGAGAGTGGAGGGAAGTGCTGGGAGCTCAGATTTGCTGGCAAAGGATATTTACAGTTTTATACAGTTTTATGTCTGGCAGGAGAATGCCTAGGCACTCTAGTAAGCGAGGTAGATCCAGATTTTAGTAGGTCTCTATCGTGAATTGTAGTGGGAGGGCCTTTGATTTCTGCCCATTTGTATGTGGGGCTCTTAAGCCAATCAGATTGGGGAGGGGGGACTCCCGTCTGCTTGGTCGTGGGTTTTGTATTTTTTGTTTACGTCCTTGTGGTCGCAGCTCTCCTCAGCGGGGTTGATGTGTGTTCTTAAACTTTCTCGCTTGGTGCTGCTCGAATCCGTCAGGTTACTTGCTAAATTTTCATCCCTTAACTCTCCTTCAGGATGGGAGCCTCTGTGAAAAGCTGGCTTCAGTCCGCCATCTTATCTCCCTCCTCTGCTTCCAGTCTTCCTTCCAGCTTAAATAATAGTAAATGGGAGACTAAGAGAACCCATCTACCTCAAAACTGAAAAGGATACCATGAGAAATACTGAAGCTCCAAGGCAATAAAGTTACTTGCTCAATATACTATTCCATGTTATGCATATATCACAGCTTATTAATCCATTCCTGCTCAAGGTCACTTTATCATTTTGGAACCTCAGTATTTCTCATCTGTCAAATGGTTATAATAAAATGACCTTCCTCAGTATTTCAGAAATGATTCAATGGTTGACCTCTGCCTAGCTCATAATAAGGCTTCTATAAATGTTTGTTTCACTTCTCCCCAAATGAAGAAAAGAGAGTAAGTCCTAGATGCCTTATTGTCATCCATGGCCCATTAAACTTGCTGCAAGCAGACCCAGATCATCAATGGCTAGTTAGACTCTAATGAAAAGAACTTGGCCTCTTGCTTTCAGTAGCCAGCCCATGTCTTCTTTTCACAAGGCATGCCTTGATAAACTCAGATTGGAGATTTCCAAAACAAAGACCAGGTCTTCTAATATACTACATGCAGAGGCAGGCACTCTGTTAACAATATAGACAAGAGTACATATTTTGATTGTTATAATTATTCCTCTTAAACATGATAAGAACAACAATAACAATAATAACAATACCTGTATTGAGTAACAACCTCCACGATGGAGAAGTAGACAGCAATGTATGCATGGTTATCAAACCTATAGAACATAAGCCTTTATATAAAGTTCTGCCCATATGGAAACATGATCCCAGAAACATGGATCACAAGAGGTTCTCTCATCTAGTTGCTTGCCTCCCACCAGGTGCTCACCATTTGGATTACTCTTCTGTGTCAAGCTTTCCAAGAAAGACAGCCATTCAAGCATTAAACAAATATTCATGAACACCTTATTCTGGGAATCAACCTAGCTAGATACCATGAGTGACACAGAGATGGACAAGGCCCAGTCCCTACTCTCAAGGACCTCTCTATCTATTCAATAAGATAACAAAACAAATAATAGACCTAGCATCTTCTACTCTCATTGTAACAGATATTGCCCATCAATCCACGAATGGATTGGTAAATTGTGGTATATGTACCCAATGGAATATTATGCAGCCTTAAAGAAAGATGGAGACTTTACCTCTTTCATGTTTATATGGATGGAGCTGAAACATATTCTTCTTAGTAAAGTATCTCAAGAATGGAAGAAAAAGTATCCAATGTACTCAGCCCTACTATGAAACTAATTTATGGCTTTCAAATGAAAGTTATAACCCAGTTATAACCTAAGAATGGGGGAAGGGGAAAGGGAGAGTAGGGCAGAGGAAGGTGGGTAGAGGGAGGGTGATTGGTGGGATTACACCTGCAGTGCATCTTACAAGGATATATGTGAAACTTAGTAAATGTGGAATGTAAATGTCTTAATACAATAACTAAGAAAAAGCCAGGAAGGCTATATTAACCATTGTGATGAAAATGTGTCAAACTGTCTATAAAACCAGTATATTGTGCCCTATGATCGCATTAATGTATACAGCTATGATTTAATTTTAAAAATTTTAAAAAATAACATTAGACTAACATTTGGCAATGAAATTGTCACTGTGGACTTTTCCACTCAAAAGTAAAAGAGTACACACATCCTATACTCTCAAGTATTTCACTGAAACCTGGTTAATACTTGACAGGGGTCTTCTGGGTATGGACTTTCTCAGCTACATTCAGTACAGACAGCTAATATTTCTAATGAGCTATTGAGAACCATATTGAATAGGCTTTGGTATTATTTCTGAGCTACATTTGGTCCAGTTGTGTTATCAAGATAAATACTCTGGCCACAGCCCCACATCTCATCCAGCCAGCTGCCTCCCATATCCATACCTGTGTCTTCAGCTTTGCTTTATACTTAAAACTTCTTACACCTTTTGTGGTAAGCTGAGTAATGGCTCCCAAAGATTTCCACATCCTAGTTACCAGGACATGTGAATATGTTATCTTACATGATAAAAGGATTTTTCATATATGATTAAATTTCAGGATCTTTATATGCTGAGATTATTCTGGATTATCAAGATGGGCCCTAAATGCAATTATATGTATCCTTATAAGAGAGACATTTTACACACACAGTGGAAAAGATGATGGGAAGTTGGAACAGAAAAAGATTTGAAGATGACAGTCTGGAACATTGAACTGATGAGGGCCACAAGCCAAAGAATGACAGCTGCCACCAGAGTCTAAAAGGGGAAGGAATGAATTCTCCCCCAAGAGACTCCAGAAGAAATAGTCCTGCCAACAGCACTTTGATTTTACCCTCATAAGACTACTTTTGGACTTCTGACCTTCAGAAGTATAAGAGAATAAATTTCCATTGCTTTTTTTTTTTAAATCATAACTGTATACATTGATATGATCATGGGGCATCATACATTCACTTAATAGACCATTTGACACATTTTCATCACAATGGTTAACGTAGCCTTCCTGGCATTATCTCAGTTACTGTGCCAAAACATTTACATTCTACATTGCTTTAAGTTACTAAGTTTTTGGTAATTTGTTACAGCAGCTATTGTGCCCTTTAAGTGAGAACTTACAAATAACCCTCCCTCTCTCTTCTCCTTACTTTTCTCCCCCTACTTGAATTTAATTGTGTTTTTCTCCCTTGTGGGCCTAATTTTGTTTATCTATTCATTTCATATTAGTATTGAGTACATTGGATATTTGCTTTTTCATTCTTGTGATACTTTACTAGAAGATTGTGCTTCAACTCCATCAAGGTTAGTACAAAAGATGTAAATTCTCCATATGTTTATGGCTGAATACTATTCCATGGTATGCATATACCACAGTTTATTAATCCATTCATGAGTTGATGGGCACTTGGGTTGATTCCACATCTTGGTGATTGTGAATTGGGCTGCAATGAACATTCTAGTCCAAATGATCTTATGGTAATTTTTTTTTCTTGTAGGTAGATATGTAGAAATGGGATTGTGGGATAAAATGGAAGGTTTACTTTCAGCTCTTTGAGGGTTCTCCCTTCTTCTTTCCATATAGGCTATATTAGTTTACAATCCCACTAGCAGTGTGAAAGTGTTCCCTTCTCTCCACATTAATGCCAGCATCTGCAGCTTTGGGGACTTTGTAATGTGGACTATTGTCAATGGGGTTAGGTGATATCTCAGAGTGTTTTTATTTGCATTTCTCTGATGAAGAGGAACAGTAAACATTTTTTCATGTGTTTGTTGGCCATTAGTCTGTCTTCTTAAGGGAAGTTTTGTTCATGTCTCTTGCTCACTTATAAATGTGATTGTTTGCACTTTTCTTGTTGATTAGTTTGAGTTCTCTGTAGATTTCGGTTATCAGTCCTATATTTAAATAAATATTTTTTCTTTTTCTTTTTTTTATTCTCACATGTACATGTGTTCATTAGGCTTCTACTTTTTGCCTTCACAAAATTAAAAAGGCATAAAATTTAACAACAATAATAATGTTTAAGACAGGAACCAGAAACTAAAACCTCGCAAAGAATAAACAAAGAGAGGGCAGAGACAAAATGGCTGACTGAAGCCAGCTTTCCACAGAGGCTCCCATCCAGAAGGAGAGTTAAAGGACAGAAATTTAGCAAGTAACCTGGTGGATTAGAGCTGCACCAAGAGAGAAGGTTGAAGAACGCACATCAACCCTGCTGATGTGAGCTGTGACCCCAAGGCTACAAAAAAAAGTACAAAATCCATTACCAAGTGGACAGGAGTCCCCTCCCCCATGAGAACGGCTCTGAGTGCCCCACAAACAAAAGAGCAAAGTTCAAAGGTCTTCCCACTATACTCCACAGGAAAGACCCTCTAAAACCTGGATCTACCTCCCCTACTAGGGTGCCACGACGTTCTCCTACCAGGCATAAAACTGTATAAAACTGTATATATTCTCTATCTGCAATTCTGAGCTCCAATCACTCCCCTCCACTCTCACTCTGAGGTCTGTAGGCCTGCCCCCAGGAGTTCATATTCTTGGCTGTTTTCTTGAGAGGTGTGGACAGGGCCTAAACTGGTGCTGGTCAGTTCAGATTCTGTGGTATGGGAGTGAGAAGAGGACGGTCGGCTGAGAGGGAACCACACCAGAAAGACGGTGCCCCATGGCACAGAGCAGCAGCCGTTTATTTGCAACAATAGGGCTCACTCCTAGATATTCTGAAGCCACATCCCCTGTTTCCCCAGGCAACCAGAGGAGACATGGCATCTTCCCAGGTGGCAACCACTGCAGAGCAGATCTGGGATGGGAATGTAGGCCCCGTGAGTAAAGGGTTTGCTTGAGGCAGTACTGGCCTGGGTGGAGAATGGGGACTAGAAAATGCACGCATAGAGCCTGGAAATTCCCAGGGTGGGGCTGACCCAGAGGACTACTTTACTGAGCCTAAGATGCACCCAGCCCTCAGGGGATCGTCAGCCTATAGACAAAGGAAGGCAGGAAACTAGAACTGACAGCTAACTGCATACAAACCTGAAGGAGCAAAGATAGGGCCTGAGATGCAGGCTCTGGGAACTCAAAACTGCTTCTCTTCTACAGTGGAATTTATCAGGAACAGAAACAGATTTCCCACAAACCTGTTCTGTTCTGTCAGTAACATCAATCAAGGGTGGGGCTGGAACTGAGTGAACACCCTCCAGCCTCCATGAAGCACCCGAGGTTATAAGGCCTCACCGCCCCATGCTGGATAGAGGCAGAGTGCAGTGGCCTGGCTTAGAAGAAATAGACTTCCTTGTTTTTCAGGCAGGTGCAAACACCTGGAGTATTTGTTAACTAAAGGCAAATGGGTCACAGCTCTGCAGGGCTATCAGTGACTGGGTGTGACAGAGGTGCAAGGTGGAGAAAGAAGGAGGCATCAACCTTCCTAGACATCTATTTGCTGGGTAGATCCTCAGGACTTCACGGAGCACCGGAGCAAGTCATATCTGAGTTGTCACCAGAACCCTGTGATCCAGTTACCAGAGACCTTTTAAACTCTCCCACCTGAGACAGGTGCTGACTGAGATAATTGATTTGGACCTTTTGAACTGAGCCAATGATCCAAGGACTATTTAAGTGGTGCCCTGGGTGAGTGCTTGTAGGAAGGTTTGATTTTCCTTTTCCAATTGTTGCCTGTGGGGAGTGGGGTGATTAATTGCTGGTATATCTCCACACCTGAGACTTCAACCAAGAGTAACTGTTTCACTAGGGTTGAACAGAAACCAGCTGAAAACAAGACAGATCCACTTAGCCCCATCACACCAAACAGGTCCATAGTTTCTCAGGCCGTAGCACTGTATGGGTCCTCGACAATGCTTCAGGGGAAAAATCAAACAGTGTAAAACAATCATGGGGTGGAATCAGCAGAAAAACTCTGGTAACATGAATAACCAGAATAGATCAACCTCCCCAAGGAAAGACATGGCAGATGTAACTGAAGATCCCATTCATAAACAGCTACCCAAGATTTCAGAAATCGAAATCAGAGTTTGGATTGCAAACAAGATTAATAAAGTGGAGGAAAATTTGGAATTAGAAATTGGAGGAGCAATTCAAAAGCTGGAATTAGAAATTCGAAGAGAAATTCAAAAGTTGTCTCAAGAATTTAAAGAATTTAAAGACAAAACCACTAAAGATTTTGATGCACTGAAGCAAGAATTTGCAGCCCTCAAAGATCTCAAAAATACAGTAGAATCCCTCAGTAACAGAGTGGAGCAAGCAGAAGAAAGGATTTCTGACACTGAAGAGAAAACATTTAAATGCTCCCAAACACTCAAAGAGGAAGAGAAATGGAGAGCAAAAACGGATCATTCTCTCAGTGAGCTCTGAGATAATTCGAAAAAAGGCTAATATTCACCTCATTAAAATCCCCGAGCGATGAAGTGGCCTTGCAAGGCACAGAGGCCCTTCTCCACAAAATTATGAGAGATAATTTTCCAGACATGCCAAAAGATTCTGAAATTCACACAGAAGACAGTTTCAGAACCCCAGCATGACTCAATCCCAATAAGACATCTCCCAGGTATATCATAATTAACTTCACTAAAGATAATATGAAGGAGAAAATTCTGAAAGCAGTCAGATGTAAGAAATGCATTCCCTACAAAGGGAAGAATATTAGAATGACTGCTGATCTCTCTGCTGAAACTTTTCAATCCAGAAGAGGGTGGTCATCGACTTTTAATCTCCTAAAGCAAAATAACTTTCAACCCCGGATCCTGTATCCAGCTAAACTGAGTTTCATTTATGATGGAGAAATTAAATATTTTAATGACATTCATATGGTTGAAGAAATTTTCCATAAACAAACCAGCTCTTCAGGACATAATCAGACCTGTCCTCCACAATGACCATCCCCATCCTCTACCACAAAAGTAAACTCACTCAGAATCTTTTGAGGAAACTCCAACTTCTGCAGTGGCGAAAGAATTAAAAATGACCACTGGACTTTCAAAAAACTTGATACCAAAATTTTACCAGACTTATCCATATTCTCCATTAATGTGAACGGCTTAAACTGTCCTCTACAGAGGCTCAGGTTATCTGACTGAATAAAAAAACTCAGGCCAGATATTTGCTGCATACAAGAGTCACATCTTACCTTAAAAGATAAATATAGTCTCAGGGTGAAAGGATGGTTAACCACATTTCAGGCATATGGTAATCAGAATAAAGCAGGTGTTGCAATTCTATTTGCAGACACAATAGATATTAAACCAACAAAAATAAAGAAGGATAAGAATCGTCACTTTACATTTGTTCAGGATAATACTCAATATGATGAGATTACAATTATTAATATTTATGCTCCCAACCAGAATGCATCTCAATTTATAAGAGAACCTCTAACAGACATGAGCAACTTGATTTCCTCCAGCCTCATAATAGTCGGAGATTTCAGCACTCCTTTGGCAGTGTTAAATAGATCCTCCAAGAAGGAGGAGAGCAAAGACATTTTACATTTAAACCTAACCATCCAACATTTGGATTTTGCAGACATCTGCAGAACATTTTATCCCAACGAAACTGAATACACATATTTTTCATCAGCCCACAAAACATACTCCAAAATAAATCAAATCTTAGGTCACAAGTCTAACCTCGTAAATTTAAATGAATAGAAATTTTTCCTTGCATCTTCTCTGACCACAAGGGAATAAAAGTTGAACTCAGTAACAAAAGGAATATGCATACTCATACAAAAACGTGGAAGTTAAATAACCTTATGCTGAATGATAGCTGTGTCACAGATGAGATTAAGAAAAAAGTTACCAAATTTTCGGGAAAAAACAATAAAGACATTAATTATCAGAACCTCTGGGATACCGCAATGGCAGTCCTAAGAGGGAAATTTATAGCACCGCAAGCTTTCCTCAAGAGAACGGAAAGAGAGGAAGTAAATAACTTAACTGGACATCTCAAGCAATTAGAAAAGGAAGAACAAGTGCTCCAGCGGCACAATTGGTTAGCGCTAGGTATTAATGAAAAGGAAGAACATTCCAACCCCAAGCCCAGTGGAAGAAAAGAAATAACCAAAATTAGAGCAGAATTAAATGAAATTCAAAACAAAAGAATTATACCACAGATCAATAAATCAAAAAGTTGGTTTTTTTGAAAAGGTCAATAAAATAGATAAATCTTTGGGTAACCTAACCAGAAAAAAAAGTGTAAATTTTCTAATCTCAATTATCAGAAAGGATGAAGAATAAATAACAACAGACTCCTCAGAAATTCAAAAAATCCTTAATGAATATTACAAGAAACTTTATTCTCAGAAATATGAAAATCTGAAGGAAATTGACCAATACCTGGAAGCACGTCAGCTTCCAAGACTTAGCCAGAATCAAGTGGAAATGTTGAACAGGCCAATATCAAGTTCTGAAATAACATCAACCATACAAATTCTTCCTAAAAAGAAAATTCCGGGACCAGATGGCTTTCCGCCAGAATTCTACCAAACCTTTAAAGAGAAAGTAGTACCTATATTACTCAACCTGTTCCAAAATGTAGAGAAAGAAGGAAGACTACCCAACAAATTCTATGAAGCAAACATCACCCTGATCCCAAAACCAGGAAAAGACCCAACAAGAGGAGAAAATTATACACCAATATCACTAATGAATATGATGCAAAATATTCAACAGGATCCTAACAAAAAGAATCCAGCAACACATCAAAAAAATTATACATCATGACCAAGTTGCTTTTATCCCAGTGTCTCAAGGCTGGTTCAATATACGTAAATCTATACCTAAAATCAGCACATAAACAAATTAAAACACAAAGACCATATGATTCTCTCAATTGATGCAAAAAAAGCTTTTGATAATATCCAGCATCCTTCATGATCACAACTCTTAAGAAAATTGGTATAGAAGGGACATTTCTTAAATTGATAGAGGCCATCTACAGCAAACCCACGTCCAATATCATATATGAAATTAAATTGAAATCATTTCCACTCAGAATGATTTGAGTGGAAATCAAGTCATTGCCTCCACTGCTCTTTAACATTGTAATGAAAGTTTTAGCCACCGCAATTAGAGAAGAAAAGGTGATCAAGTGTATCTCTAAAGAGTCAGAAGAGATCAAACTTTCGCTTTTCGCAGATGATATGATTGTATACCTGGAAAACATGAGGGATTTACTACAATACTCTTAGAAGTGGTCAAGAAATATAGCAGCCTCTCAGGTTACAAAATCAACATTCATAGATTGGTAGCCTTCATATATACAAACAATAGTCAAGCTGAAAAAACAGTTAAGGACTCTATTCCATTCATAGTAGTGACAAAGAAGATGAAACATTTGGGAGTTTATCTAACAAAGACGTGAAAGATCTGTATAAAGAGGACTATGAAACTCTAAGAAAAAAATAGCTGAAAATGTTAACAAATGGAAAAACATAACATGTTCATGGCTGGGAAGAATCAACATTTTTAAAATGTCCATACTACTAAAAAAATATACAATTTTGATGTAATCCCTATTAAAGCTCCACTATCATACTTTAAAGATCTTGAAAAAATAATACTTCGTTTTATATAGAATCATAAAAAACCTCAAATAGCCAAGACATTACTCAGAAATTAAAACAAAGCAGGAGGAATCACGCTACCAGACCTCAGACTACTATAAATCGATAGTGATCAAAACAGCATGGTACTGGCACAAAAACAGAGAAGTAAATGTTTGGAGCAGAATAGAGAACCAAAAGTTGAATCCAGCTACTTACCGTTATTTGATCTCTGACAATCCAATTAAAAACATTCAGTGGGGAAAAGATTACCTATTTAACAAATGGTGCGGGTTGAACTGGCCGGCGATCTGTAGAAGACTGAAACTGGACCCACACATTTCACCATTAACTTAGATAGACTCTCACTGTATTAAATATTTAAACTTAAGACATGAAACTATAAAAATACTAGAAGAGAGTGCAGAGAAAACCCTTGAAGAAATCGGTCTGGAAGAGTATATTATGAGGAGGACCACCCCGGTAATTGAAGCAGCTTCAAAAATACACTACTGGGACCTGATCAAACTAAAAAGCTTCTGCACAACCAAGAACACAGTAAGTAAAGCAAGCAAACAGCCCTCAGAATGGGAGAAGATATTTGCAGGTTATGTCTCTGACAAAGGTTTAATAACGAGAATCCACAGAGAATACAAACGCATTAGCAAGAAAAGAACAAGCGATCCCATCGCAGGCTGGGCAAGGGACTTGAAGAGAAACTTCTCTGAAGAAGACAGGCGCCTGGCCTACATACATATGAAAAAATTCTTATCATCTTTAATCATCAGAGAAATGCAAATCAAAACTACTTTGAGATATCATCTAGCTACGGTAAGACCAGCCTATATCGCAAAATCCCAAGACCAGAGATGTCGGCGTGGATGTGGAGAAAAGGGAACACTTCTACACTCCTGGTGGGAATGCAAATTAATACATTCCTTTTGGAAAGATATATGGAGAACACTCAGAGATATAAAAATAGATCTGCCATTCAATCCTATAATTCCTCTACTAGGTATATACCCAGAAGACCAAAAATCACATCATAACAAAGATATTTGTACCAGAATGTTTATTGCAGCCCAATTCATAACTGGTAAGTCATGGAAAAAGCCCAAGTGCCCATCGATCCACGAATGGATTAATAAATTGTGGTATATGTACACCATGGAATATTATGCAGCCTTAAAGAAAGATTGAGACTTTACCTTTTCCATGTTTACATGGATGGAGCTGGAACTTATTCTTCTTAGTAAAGTATCTCAAGAATGGAAAACAAAGCATCCGATGCACTCAGCCCTACTATCAAACTAATTTATGGCTTTCGCATAAAAGCTATAACCCAGTTATTACCTAAGAATATGGGGAAGGGGGAGAGGGAGTGGGGAGGATGTGCGGAGGGAATGTGATTGGTGGGATTACACCTGCGGTGCATCTTACAAGGGTACATGTGAAACTTAGTAAATGTAGAATTTATATGTCTTAACACATTAACTAAGAAAATGCCAGGAAGGCTATTTTAACCAGTGTGATTAAAATGTGTCCAACTGTCTATAAAACCAGTGTATGGTGCCCCATGATTACATTAATGTACGCAGCTATGATTTAATAATAATTTAGAAAAGAACGAACAAAGACAAATACATTCAGAAAAGAAATCCGATGATTGCTGCAATGAATTATTAAGCGATAATAATAATAGTAATGCAAAGAAAGTGACATTCACATTGTTAAATAAGAGTATGTCTATTATAGAATGCTTTGAGTTTGAGGTTCAGTATGGAGTCCTTAATTAACTACTTATTATATTTTCCCTAAAGTATCAAATAATAGACAGCTAATATTTATAAATAAAGATAAAAGATAATTTCAAAACATACATCATGTCAAATATTATAGACAATAGAAAACGAAGAAATAGTTCAAATCATTCTACTTAATCTGGATACACCTGATATTAAAATTATAAAAAGTATATTATTATAAAAGGGAAATTGCAAACATAATTCACTTATAAATGAGGATGCAGTATCCTGTATCCTAAACAACATATTAACAAGTTGAAGTAAAAATTAATGTTTAAGTAATGTACTTTAGTCAAAATCGATTCCAACTTATGTGAGAATTAGTCACTATTTTCTTTCTTCTTTTTTTTACTTTCCTTACCCGGACCCCCTCTCTCTTTGTCTGCTCACCCCTTTCCCCTTGCCACACCATGTCATTAATTGTCATTAATTGCCCTCAAATCTAAGTTGAATACATAGGATGCATACTTTTTCACTCCTGAGGTGCTTCACTAAGGATAATGTGTTCCACCTCCATCCAGGTTAGTGCAAATTCTGAAAAATCTCCATTTTTTATCAAATAGCTGAACAATATTCCATGGTATACATACACCACAGCTTGACAATCCATTCCTGGGTTGAAGGGCATTTAAACTGTTCCCAGATTTTAGCGATTGTAAATTGGGCTGCTTTAAACAGCCTAGTACAAGTATCTATAATAAAAAGTTGTTGTTTTTTTTCCTTCTGGATAGATGCCCAGTAATGGGATTTCAGGATCGAACGGGAGGTCTAGGTTGAATTCTTTAAGGTTTCTCCATACTTACTTCCAAAAAGGTTGTATTAGTTTGCAGTCCCACCAGAAGTATAAAGTGTTCCTTTCTCTCCACATCTGAGCCAGCATCGGCAGTTTTGAGATTTTGTGATATAGGCCATTCTTAGGGGGGTTAGATGATATGTCAGGGTGGTTTTCATTGCATTTCTGTAATAAATAGGGATGATAAGCATTTTTTCATGTCTTTGCTGGCCATTCATCTGTCTTCTTTAGAGAAGGTTCTATTCATCTCTCTTCCCCATTGATGTATGTGATTGTTGGTTTTTTTCTTATGGATTAATTGAAGTTCTGTATAGAAATTAGTTACTAAGCTTTTGTCTGATTCAAAAATATGCAAATATCCTTTCCCATTGTGTAGGTTGTCTATTGTCTTTGGTTGTTGTCTCCTTAGCTGTACAGAAGCTTTTCAGTTTAATAAAGTCCCATTTGTTTATTTTGGTTGTTATTGCAAATGCCATGCCCTCTTCTTCATGAAGTCTTTCCCCAGACCAATATCTTCCAGTGTTTTTCCAATGCTTTCTATGAGGATTTTTATTGTTCATGCCTTAAATTTAAGTCCTTTGTCCATTTTGAATCGATTTTTGTGAGTGGAGAAAGGTGTGGGTCTAGTTTCAGTCTTTTACATGTGGATATCCAATTCTCTCAGCACCATTTATTGAATAGGGAGTCTTTACCTTAGTGGAAATTCTTGTTTGGTTTATTAAAGATTAGGTGGCTGTAAGTTGCTGGTTTCATTTCCTGGTTTTATGTTCAATTCCAAATGTCTATGTCTCTATTTTTGTGCCAGTACCATGCTGTCTTGACCACTATGGCCTTATAGTACAGCCTAAAATCTGGTATGGTGATACCCCCGGTTTTGTTTTTATTACTAAGAACTGCCTTAGCTATACTGTTTTTTTTTTTTCTGGCTCTATACTAAAGCAGAATCATTTTTTCCAAGTCTTGAAAGCTATATTAACTAGTGTGATGAAAATGTGTCAAACGGTCTATGAACCAAGTGTATGGTGCCCCATGATCATACTAATGTACACAGCTATGATTTAATAAATAAATAAAGAAAAGAAAATAGGATGTTGTTATTTTAGTAGGGATGGCGTTGAATCGGAAAATTGTTCTGGAAAGGATAGACATTTTAACAGTGTTGAGTCTTTCCAAACATGAGCATGATATATTCTTTCTTTTTTTAAAGTCCTCTGCTATTTCCTTTCTTAAGGTTTCATAATTTTCTTTATAGAGTTCCTTCACCTCTTCTGTTAGGTATATTCCTAAGTATTTCATTTTCTTTGGGGCTATGGTGAAGGGGGTTGTGTCTTTAATTAACGTCTCATCTTGGCTGTTGTTGGAATATACAAAAGCAACTGACTTGTGGACATTTATTTTATATCTTGTATCTTCTCAGACCACAAGGCAATAAAGGTATAGCTGAATTTCAACAAAGATTTTAATGCTCACACCCAGGCATGGGAAATAAGCAACCTGAGGTTGAATGACAGTTGAGTCAAGGAGGAGATTAGGGAGGAAATTTGTGAATTCCTTGAATAAAACAACAATAAAGCCACAAGCCAGAAAAACCTGTGGGATACTGCAAAGGCAGTTGTAAGGGTAAAACTTATTGCATTAGATGCTTACAGCCCAAAACAAAAAGACAGTACATCAACAACCTAATAAATCACCACAAGGGAATGGAAAAAAAAGAGAAATCTATTCCCAAAAGCAGGAAAAGAAAATAAATAACCAAAACCCAATCAGAAATAAATGAAATTGAAAAGAAAAGAATCATTCAGAAAAGGAATGAAACAAAAAGTTGGTTCTTTGAAAAGACAAAGAAAATCAATAAGTCTTTGACAAGATTAACTAAAAAACAGAAAATGTAAGATCTCTAATAACCTCAATCAGAAATGAAAAGGGGAAAATAATAATAGAAACCACAGAGATACAAATGATTACCTGTGACAATTAAAAGAAACTATATGCCAATAAATTAGACAATGTGGAGGAATTGAACCAATACCTGGAATCATATCCTATTCATAGACTTAACCACGAAGAAATAGATTTCTTGAACATACCAATATCAAGCACTGAAATTGAATAAACAATTAAAATGTTTTCAATTAAAAAAGCCCTGGACCAGATAAGTTCACTGTGGAATTCTATGAAACCTTCAAAGAAGAACTATACTGCAGAACCTTGCCGCACCCACGGCACCATAGCCGTAGTGAGGCGGTGCTGTCCGCGTTCTAGAACGACGGGAAGGTGGATTGTGCTCCACGGAGCTTAGCCCCCAGCGCCCCCAGTATGCACAGCATCAGAAATGTTGCCTAGCATGCTCAGTTACCCACTTAAGTTTAAAGATTGTGGCATCTATTCATGTGTTTGTCATTCTGTACCAGAAGTCTGTTTGTTCTGATAAACTATCAATATGTACTTTCTTAAGAATGAACACAATACACTGTTGATCCAAATATAACACCACCTCATGAGCTTACTAGACTCAGTGGCACTACTAATGAACACACAAAGAGGTTTTTCCCACCATAAATATCAGTGGGGACAGAAAAAACAGAATAAATGCATAAACAGAACTTTTACAAGACATGACCTCCCACAATAAGGATTTGTTCAAACATCTTGCTTCACTAATTTTCATATGTAATACAAATCAATAGAGTAGTTTAATGTTTAACAAACAATCAATTATGAATCAAAGTATAGTTACTAATAAGAGTAAAAATATATAGAAAATATATATAAAAGTAGTCAAGCATTATACATAAAAGAATATGTCCAGCTGTTTTAAAAATAAGATCATAAGAAACTGAAAAGAGTTGCAGGACTGAGAAGAGTTGTAAGCCTTGACATTCCTAAAGAGGGAGTAAGCAGGTGTTACTGATAAACCACCTCCCTCCGGAGAGCAAAACCTTGAAAACATGTAATGCATGATAAGCCGCATATGCAGACACAAAGATAATTTACAAGCATAAGCAGAATGAAGATTGCATTGTTTGAACTTTGGAAAGAAAATGTATAAATACCAACATATACTCTCAGTAAAATTTGCAGCTGCATACTTTAACCCGTAGTGTGCCAGACTGTCATTCCTGCGCCGACCTCTCAACTTTCCTCGTTCCTTCTCCCTGCTTTCCCTCGGACTGGAGCCCACCGACAGGGTGGTCCGTGGCAGAACCTATTCCAAAACATTGAGAAGAAAGAAAAATTACCCAACACATTATATAAAGAAAACATCACCCTTATACCAAAACCAGGAAAGAGTCCAACTAAAAAGGAAAACTACAGACCAATTTGACTAATATGTATAGATGCAAAAATTCTCAATAAAATCTTAGCCAATAGATTACAACTACACCTTAAAAAAAATTGCACATCACGATCCAGTAGGTTTTATCCCAGTGATGAAAGAAAGCTATAACCCAGTTACAACCTAAGAATAGGGAGAAGGGGGAAAGAGAGGGGAGGGAGGGGGGAGGGAGGTCGAGGGAGGGGGATTAATGGGATTACACCTGTGGTGCATCTTACAAGGGTATATGTGAATACTAGTAAATGTGGAATGTAAAGGTCTTAGCAAAATAACTAAGAAAATGCCATGAAAGCTATGTTAACTAGTGTGATGAAAATGTGTCAAACGGTCTATGAACCAAGTGTATGGTGCCCCATGATCATACTAATGTACACAGCTACAATTTAATAAAAAAAAAGTAATTGGAAGAATATAACCTAAAGAAGAACTCCTTAATAAAGGCTTATAAATCGAAAAAAAAAATACACAAATCTATGAATGTAATTCACTTTATTCAGTAGATGACAAAAAGATCTCATGATCCTCTTAATAGATGCAGAAAAAGAATTCAACAAAATTCAGCCTCCTTTTTGAACAAGAACACTTAAGAAAATAGGCAAATGAAGAACATTTGCCAAACTGATTGAAACCATCTATGCCAATCTCACAGTCAACATCATACTAAATGAAATAAAACTGAGAGCTTTTCTACTTAGAAATGGAACCAGGCAAGGATGTCTTCTATCACCACTACTATTCAACATAGTTCTGGGAGTTCTAGCCAATGCAATCAGGATATTAATGGCATCTAAATAGGCGCAGAGGGAGTCTAACTCTTACTCTTTGCCAATGATCTTATACTTAGAAAACACCAGAGACTCAACCACAGACTCCTATAGATAATCAAGCAATAGAGTTTTGCCCTTTAGTTTCTGGGTGCTTACTTTGCTTGTGGTCCATTGTGATGGTCAGTGTGTAGAATAGGTCTAGGAGTAGCTGGTCCTGTATAGCTGGTCTTGTAACAAACTTCCCTAATGTTTGCATATCGGTAAAAGATTTGATTTCTCCATCAATTTTAAAGCTTAGCTTAGCAGGTTATAGAATTCTGGGCTGTAAATTGTTTTGTTTAAGTAGATTAAAGGTGGATGACCATTGTCTTCTGGCTTGAAAAGTTTCATTTGAGAAATCTGCGGTCACCCTGATGAATTTGCCCAAGTAGGTAAATTGGCGCTTACTGTTTTGGCTTGAGAAATCTTTTCTTTTACTGTGAATTTGGACAGGTTCAGCTTAGCACTCTTAGCACAGTGGTTATGGTGCCAGCCACATACACCAAGGATGGTGGGTTCAATCCTGGCTTGGGCCTGCTAAAGAACGATAACTGAAACAAAAAATAGCCTGGTGTTGTTGCAGGTGCCTGTAGTCCCAGCTACTTGGAAGGCTGAGGCTAGAGAATTGCTTAAGCCCAGGAGTTTGAGGTTTCTGTGAACTGTGATGCCACAGCACTCTACTGAGGGCAACATAGTGAGATTCTGTCTCAAAAAAAAAAAAAGTAGAATTTGGACAGGTTCATCACAATGTGTCTTGGAGAAGCTGTATTTGAGTTGAGACAACCTGGGGTCTGATATCCCTCTGAATGGAGTGTGCCAGAATCTTTGATGATAACTGGGAAATTTTTATTTGTAATATTTTTATGTATGGCTTCCATTTCTTTGGGGCTTTCTTTCCCTTCTGTAATACCTATAACTACTATGTTTGAATGCTTCATGGAGTCCTGTAATTCTGTCAGTGAACATTATGCTTTCTCTCTCTTTTTTTATGATTCTTTAATTGTCTGAGTTAGCTCAAGAGCTTTGTTCTGTACCTCTGAGATTTCTTTTTTTCTAAATGGTCAAATCTGTTATTGATACTTTTTTTTTTTTTTTTTAGAGACAGAGTCTCACTTTATGGTCCTCGGTAGAGTGCCGTGGCATCACACACTTCACAGCAACCTCCAACTCCTGGGCTTAAGCGATTCTTTTGCCTCAGCCTCCGGAGCAGCTGGGACTACAGGCGCCCGCCACAGCGCCCGGCTATGTTATTGATACTTTCTACTGCATCTTTCAGTTTCCTAATTGCTTCAATTCCATAAGATCTGCGACATTCTTTCTATATTCTTTATTTCATTAATATTTTATTTGATTCGGTTTTTGGATTTCCTTTTGTTTATTTTCCACTTTATTTGAAATTTCCTTTATTGTTTTTATCATCCATATTTTAAGTTCCCCTTTGTCATTTCTAACATTTCTTTATAGGTGGAATCCTCTGAAATAGCTACCTCATGGTCCCTTGTGGAGGGTTGCTCTTGTCTGGCTTTTCATTTTGCCAGGATTTTTCAACTATTTCTTCTTCATGAGTGTTTTCTTTTTGTCTGTTTCCTTGCCCTACTTTTTCCTTTCATTTCCTCCTGCTCATTAAGTTACTGTGCCTCTGACCTAAGGCACTGAGGTGTTGTTTTGGTAAAGGACTAAAAGGAAGGGTAGACCGAAGAGCAAGAAGGGATAAAAGGTGAGAGAGAGAGAGAGAGAGAGAGAGAGAGAGAGAGAGAGAGAGAGAGAGAGAGAAAATGAAAAGGAAAGGTGGGGATGAAAAAGCAATATTGGCAAAAAGAAGAGGGGAACAGAAAGAGGGAGACAGGAGTAATAGTGCTGCACAGTACAGTACTTTGATCCATACCTACAAATCCCAACCTCTGTGGGGCTGAATTGGGTGGTTCCCTTGATGTCTACAGCTCTTTGCCAGCCTGAGCAGACATAGTACTCCACCTCCACCAAATGGAGAAGAAAAACAAAAATATTATAAATCAAACCAAAACTAACAAACAAAAAAAACTTACAGGATAAAATTGGAATAACAAATAACAGGGGCAGAAAAACTAGCAAAAATGAAGTTCTTATTTTTAAAGAAGGCAACAATGAAAAATTATATTTACACAAGAAAAATGAAAAAAAAGAAAAATCTGGGGGGAAAAGTTGAAAGAAAAGAACAAAAACAAATATAAATATATATATATATTTACTTTTGTATCTTTCATATATATGATATATATATCTTTTTTTTTTTTTTTTGTAGAGACAGAGTCTCACTTTATGGCCCTCGGTAGAGTGCTGTGGCCTCACACAGCTCACAGCAACCTCCAACTCCTGGGCTTAAGCGATTCTCTTGCCTCCGTCTCTTATATGTATATATAAGATATATATATATATATATATATATATATATATATATACATCTTGCCTAGGCAACAGGTAATCTTCTGGGGTATGCAATGGTAATCACAATGCTTATTCAGCTATATAAGATGGATACTGGAGGCCTCTGCTGAATTATTTGCCCTTGCATCCCATGGGGTTGAAAGCCTGAATCTCTCCTCAGCCCACTTAACAGACACGAATTTATGTTTTCAGACCATGACCCTTGGCTAAGAAGAGACTTTCCAAGGAAAACATGTGTTTCTGGGATCTCTCCTGAAGTGGTTGCCCACTTATCAGGCATGCCAAACCCACCTCTATGGGTCTATGTTCCTGAGGGCAGAGGCTGCAAGGCAGTTTTCGCACTGTCAAACAATTAAAGCTCTGCTCTTCTCAGTCCCAGCCTCTGGGTGGTTTTCAAAGTCTCTTGGTCGCTCACTCAAGGTCTCCCAGAATGAGCCTCACTCTAGGATCCTGAGAGTGGAACCTGCAAGGCAGCTCTCCCACAATGGCTCTGCAGCCTGGAGCCAAATAATGAAAGCTCTGTTCCGGTCCAGCAGCTCAGTCCTGGCCTCTAGGCACTGCTCACAGTCACTTGCTCACTCGCCCCAGGTCTCCAAAGGTAACTCAACTGATTCCACAAGTCCAAAAAACAAAACAACCTACAGGGCAGGCCTTCCCCATCTTCCAATTCACAGCTGTTGTAGCTGCATCCACCACAGGCATCAAGGTCTTAGACCAAATGCAACCTCTTGCCACCTCTCCATTGCTTTTTTCCTCCTCCCAGGGTCCAGAAGTCTTTCTCTGTATCCCTGGATTCCAAAAGGGATGCTTTTGGGAACATCCCACAAACCAGAGGTCCTTGAATTTTTTCTCTCCCCAATCTCCCTATTCCCAGTTGCAAAGAAGCTGTTTCTTGGCTGCTATCTTGCTCAGAGCCCCCAGGCTCCTTCCACGACTTGGCTATTATGAATTGGGCTGCAGTAAATATTCTGGTGCAAATGCCTTTGTTGTGAAATAATTTTTGTTCATCTGGGTAGATACCTAGTAATGATATTTCAGGATAAAATGGTAGGTCAACATTTTCTTGAGAATTCTTCATACTTCTTTCCAAAACAGGTGCATTAGTTTGCAATCTCACCAGCAGTTTAGAAGTGTTCTCTCCACATCCACACCAACATCTGTAGTTTTTGAATTTTGTGATGTGGGGTAACTTATTGAAGTTATTTGATATCTCATAGTAGTTTTGATTTGCATTTCTCTGATGATTAAAGATGATGAGCATTTTTTCATGTGTTTGATGGCCATTCTCTTGTCATCATCAGAGAAGTTTCTGTTCAAGTCTCTTGTCAACAAAGAAATAAGGTTGTTTGTTCTTTTCTTATTGATTAATTTGTGTTCTTCGTAGATTATAGTTATCAAAACTTTGTTGGAAACATGATCTGTAAAAATCTCCCCTTATGAAGTCTGTTTGCTTTACTTACAGTGCCCTTAGCTGTGCAGAAGCTGTTTAGCTTGATCAGATACCAGTAATATATTTTTGGTGTTGCTTCAATTTCCAGGGGGCAATCCTCCTCACAGAATATTTTTCAGACCAATATCTTCAAGCATTTTCCATGCACTCTCTTCTAGTATTTTTATGGTTTAATGTCTTAAGTTTAAATCTTTTTATCCAGTGAGAAAGGTGAGGGTACATTTTCAGTCTTGTACAGGTTTCTAGCCAGTTCTCCCAGCACCATTTGTTAAATGGGGAATCTTTTACCCAATATATATCTTTGTTAGAGTTATCAAAGATCAAATGACGATATGTGGCTGGGTACATCTCTAGAGTCTCTAGTCTATTGCATATATCTATAACTATTTTTGTGCCAGTACCATGCTGTTTTGATCACTACAAATTTGTAGTAAAACCTGAAGTCTGGTAATATTATGCCTCCTGATTTGTTTTTATTTCTAAGTAATATATTGTTTATTCAATTTTTTTTTCTGATTCCATATAAAACAAAGTACTAATTTTTCAAGTTCTTTGAAGTATGACATTAGTACTCTGATAGAGAGTGCATTAAATCTGTACATTGATATGGGTAGTATGGACATTTTAACAACGTTGATTTTTCCTAGCCACAAGCATGATATATTTTTCCATTTTTTAACATCCTCAGTTATTTCTTTTCTCAGTTTTCCATAATTCTCATTATAGAGATTTTTTCACTTCCTTTGTTATATGTCTTCTCAGGTATTTCATCTTCATTGGCACTACTGCAAAAGGAATAGTGTCCTCGACTATTCAGCTTCACTGCTGTTGGTATGTATAAAAGCTACTGTTTTGTAAGTATTGAAATTTTCATCCTGAGATGCTGCTGTATTCCATGATCACTTTTAAGAGCTTTATAGTAGAGTCTCTTGGGTTATCCAGGTATAAGATCATGTCAACCAGGTAGAGTGAGAGTTTGACCTCTTCTGAATACCCTTGACCCCCTTTTCCTTTTTTTTATTCTTCTTAGTAAAGTATCTCAGGAATGGAAATAAACATTTAATGTACTCAGTACTACTATAAAACCAAATTATAATCACACTTTCATATGGTTTATCCCCATTTCTTCCCTGATTCAGATGGCTAGGACATGCAGCACTATGTTGAATATCAGTAGTGACAATGGGCATTCATGTCTAGTTCCAGATCTAAGTGGAAACGGTTTCAATTTTACTCCATTCAACATGATATTGGCTGTGGGTTTGTGATAGAGGGCCTCTATCAGTTTAAGAAATTTCCCATCTAAGCCTATTTTCTTAAGTGTTCTAATCATGAAAGGATGCTGGATGTTATCAAAAGCTTTTTCTGCATCAATTGATAGAATCATATGGTCTTTCTTTTTTATTTTATTTTATTTACATGGTGTATTATATTTATAGATTCATGTATGTTGAACCAACCTTGTAACCCAGCTATAACACCAAGTCAACCATAGTGTATAATTTTTTTGTTGTATCATTGAATTCTGTTTGCCAGGATCTGATTGAATAATTTTTCATCAAAATTCATTAATTATATTGGTTTATAATTTTTTTTCTTTATTGGGTCCTTTCCTGATTTGGGGATTAAGGTGATATTTCCTTCAAGGAATGTGTTTGGGGAATGGGGGATTACTTCATTTTCTATATTTTGGAAAAGGTTATGTAATATAGTACTAGTATAAGGTACTAGTTCCTCTTTGGAGGTTTTGTAGAATTCAGATGTGAAGCCATCTGGTCATGGACTTTTCTTTTGGGGGAGATTTTGCATAGTTGATGTTATTTCAGTGCTTGATATAGGTTTATTCAAATTCATCATTCAATTTTTTTCCTTTTCAAAATGATTTTTACATACTTCTCTGAAAATTGCTAATTTCTCCTTAAATTATACTATTGACACCTTCCATGTCAGCAGAAGTATATCGACTTCATTTGTTTTAATGGATGTTTTCTTTCTTTGGGTAACTATTCATTTTTAATAAAGAGACACTCCTCAAATTTTGTGACTATTCATTAAATTTTTTAATTACACTATTTTTTATTGTATCAGGCCTGATCCTATCTGTAGCTTCAGGAAATTCAGTCACTGCAGACACCGTAATTAACACTAAAGCAAACAACACAGATGCTTCCCCATTGCTTTTGGAAGTGAGAAAGGAAAGAAATTAAGAAACCGTACACATTGTAAATACCATTCCCCTAGTACTAGGAATCCGGAAATGAAAGTAAAGAGCTGAACTGTCCATATTAGGAAATGACTGGTTGCTTGATACCCACGGTGTTAAGCTAAGTATATTTTCTTTTGTATTTGAAAGTTTTATTGCTCCTTCTAAATTCCCCCCCTTTTTTTATTGAATTAGAGCTGTGTACATTAATACGATAATGGAGCACCATACACTTGTTTTATAGACCATCTGACATATTTTCATCACACTGGTTAACATAGCCTTCCTGGCATTTTCTTAGTTATTGTGTTAAGACATTGATATTCTACATTTACTAAGTTTCACATGTACCCTTCTAAGATGCACAATAGGTGTAATCCCACCAATCACCCTCCCTCCGCCAATCCTGCCACCCCCTCCCTCTCTCTCCCTCTTCCCTATATGCTTAGGTTATAACTGGGTTATAGCTTTCATATGAAAGCCATAAATTAGTTTCATAGTAGGGCTCAGTACATTGGACACTTCTTCCATTCTCAACATAGTTTACTAAGAAGAATATGTTCCAGCTCCATCCATGTAAACATGAAAGAGGTAAAGTCTCCATCTTTCTTTAAGGCTGTATAGTATTCCATGGTGTACATATGCAACAATTTATTAATCCATTTGTGGATCAATGGGCAATTGGGCTTTTTCCATGACTTAGCAATTATGAATTGGGCTGCAAGAAACATTCTGGTAAAAATACCTTTGTTATAAAAAAAAATACCTTTGTTATAATGTAATATTTTGTCTTCTGGATATATACCTAGTAGAGGAATTATAGGATTGAATGGCAGATCTATTTTTAGATCTCTGTGTTCTCCAAACATCTTTCCAAAAGGAATGTATTAATTTGCATTCCCACCAGCAGTGCAGAAGTGTTCCATTTTCTCCACATCCATGCCGACATCTCTGGTCTTGGGATTTTGTGATATAGGCTAATCTTACTGGAGTTAGATGATATCTCAAAGTAGTTTTGATTTGCATTTCTCTGATGATTAAGAATGATGAGGTTTTTTTCATACGTCTGTAGGCCGTGCACTTGTCTTCTTCAGAGAAGTTTCTCTTCAAATGCCTTGCCCAGCCTGTGATGGGAGCACTTGTACTTTTCTTGCTTATACGTTTGAGTTCTCTCTGGATAATAGTTATTAAACCTTTGTCGGAGACATAAACTACAAATATCTTCTCCCATTCTGAGGGCTGTCTGCTTGCTTCATTTACAGTGTTCTTGGATGTGCAGGAGCTTTTTATTTTGATCAGGTCCCAGTAGTGTTTTTTTGAGGCTGCTTCAATTATCCGGGAGGTCCTCCTTACAGAATACTAGTTCAGACTGATTTCTTCAAGAGTTTTCCCTGGACTCTCCTCTAGCACTTTTATAGTTCCATGTCTTAAGTTTAAATCTTTAATCCAGTGAGAGTCTGTCTTAGTTAAAGGTGAAAGGTGTGAGTCCAGTTTCAGTCTTCTGCAGGTTGCCAGCCAGTTCACTGAGCACCATTTGTTAAATAGGGAGTTTTTTTCACACTGAATGTTTTTAATTGGCTTGACAAAGATCAAATAACAGTAAGTAACTGGGTTCATCTCTTGGTTCTCTATTCTGTTCCATACATCTACTTCTCTTTTTTTGTGCCAGTACCATGTTGTTTTGATCACTATTGATTTATAGTATAGTCTGAGGTCTGGTAGCGTGATTCCTCCTGCATTGTTTTTATTTTTGAGTAATGTTTTGGCTATTTGAGTTTTTTTCTGATTCCATATAAAACAAAGTATTATTTTTTCAAGATCTTTAAAGTATGACAGTAGAGATTTAATAGGGATTACATTAAAATTGGATATTGCAAGATCTTTAAAATATGACAATAGAGCTTTAATAATAATTGCATTAAAATTATATATTGCTTTGGGTAGTATAGACATTTTAACAATGATGATTCTTCCCAGCTATGAGCATGGTATGTTTTTTTTCCATTTGTTAACATCTTCAGCTATTTCTTTTCTTAAAGTTTTATAGTTCTCTTTATAGAGATCTTTCACGTCCTTTGTTAGATAAACTCCCAAATATTTCATCTTCTTTGGCAGTACTGTGAAAGGAATAGAGTCTTTGACTATTTTTTCAGCTTGGCTATTGTTGGTATATATAAAGGCTACAGATTTATGGGTGTTGATTTTGTAGCCTGAGACATTGCTGTATTTCTTGATCACTTCTAAAAGTTTTGTAGCAGAATCCCTGTGGTTTTCATAGGTACACTCGTATCGTCTGCAAAGGGTCAAAGATTGATCTCTTTGGACCCTACGTGGATAACCTTGATCACCTTTTCTTTTCTAATTGCAATGGCTAAAACTTCCATTACAAGGTTAAAGAGCAATGGAGACAATGGGCAACCTTGCCTGGTTCCTGATCTAAGTGGAAATGATTTCAATTTAATACTATTCAATACGATATTAGCTGTGGATTTGCTGTAGATGGCCTCTATTAGTTTAAGAAATGTCCCTTCTGGGCGGCGCCTGTGGCTCAGTTGGTAAGGTGCCAGCCCCATATACCGAGGGTGGTGGGTTCTAACCCGGCCCTGGCCAAAACTGCAACCAAAAAATAGCCGGGCGTTGTGGCGGGTGCCTGTAGTCCCAGCTACTCGGGAGGCTGAGGCAAGAAAATCACTTAAGCCCAGGAGTTGGAGGTTGCTGTGAGCTGTGTGAGGCCACGGCACTCTACCGAGGGCCATAATGTGAGACTCTGTCTCTACAAAATAAAAAAAACAGAAGAAATGTCCCTTCTATACCAATGTTCTTAAGTGTTCTGATCATGAAGAGATGCTGGATATTTTCAAAAGCTTTTTCTGCGTCAATTGTGAGAATCGTATGGTCTTTATTTTTTAATTTGTTTATGTGCTGAATTGCATTTATAGATTTACGTATATTAAACCATCCTTGAGACCCTAGGATAAAGCCCACTTGGTCATGGTACATAATTTTTTTGATGTGTGGTTGAATTCTGATTGTAAGATCTTATTGAGTATTTTTGCATCAATATTCATTAGTGATATTGGTCTACAATTTTATTTTCTTGTTGGGTCTTTCCCTGGTTTAATGATCAAGGTGATGTTTGCTTTATAGAATGTGTTTGGTAGTATTCCTTCTTTTTCTATATTTTGGAAGAGGTTTAGTAATACAGGTACTAGTTCTTCTTTAAAGGTTTGGTAGAATTCTGGCGTAAACCATCTGGTCCTGGGCTTTTCTCTTTAGGGAGATTTTGTATAGTTGATGCTATTTCATAACTTGATACAGGCCTGTTCAAGATTTCCACTTCATTCTTACTAATTCTTGGTAGGTGGTGTACTTCCCAAGTGTTGGTCAATTTCCTTCAGATTTTCATATTTCTGAAAGTAGAGTTTCTTGTAGTATTCATTGAGGATTTTTTGATTTCTGAGTGGTCTGTTGTTATTTCATCTTTACCATTTCTGATTGATGAAATTAAAGATTTTACTCTTTTTTTTCCTTGTTAAGTTGGCTAAAAGTTTATCTATTTTATGGACCTTTTAAAAAAACCAACTTTTTGATTTATTCATCTGTTGTGTAATTTGTTTTTCTTTCAATTTCATTTAATTCTGCTCTGATTTTGGTTATTTCTTTTCTTCTTCTGGGTTTGTGGTTGGAATGATCTTCCACTGTCATACTTTAAAGATTTTGAAAAAAATATACTTTATTTTATATGGAGTCAGAAAAAAACTTGAACAGCCAAAACATTACTCACAAATAAAATCAGAGCAGGAGGAATCATGCTACCAGACCTGAGATTGTACTATAAATCAATAGTGATCAGAACAACATGGTATTTGCACAAAAACAGAGAGGTAGATATCTGGAACAGAATAGAGAACCAAGAGATGAATCCAGCTACTTACCATTATTTCATCTTTGACAAGCCAATTAAAAACTTTCAGTGGGGAAAAGATTCCCTATTTAACAAATGTTGTGTGAACTGGCTGCCTCTCTGAAAAGACTGAAACTGGACCCACATCTTTCACCATTAACTAAGATAGACCCTCACTGGATAAAAGATTTAAACTTAAGACATGAAACTATAAAAATGCTAGAAGAGAATGCAGGGAAAACTCTTGAAGGAATCGGCCTGGGTGAATATTTTATGAGGAGGACACCCCATGCAATTGAAACAGTATCAAAAATACATTACTGGGACCTGATAAAACTGAAAAGCTTCTGCACAGCCAAGAACATAGTAAGGAAAGCAAGCAGACAGCCCTCAGAATGTGAGAAAATATTTGAAGGTTATACATCTGATAAAGGTTTAATAACCAGAATTGACAGAGAACTCAAACATATTTGCAAAAAAAAAAAAAAGTGATCCCTTCTCAAGGTAGGCAAAAGACTTGAAGAGAAACTTCTCTAAAGACAGATGCACGAGGTACAGACACATGAAAAAAAGCTCATCATCCTTAATCATCAGAGAATTGCAAATCAAAACTATTTTGTGATATCACCTAACCCCAGTAACAGTAGCCCACATAAAAATATCCCAAAACCAGAGATGTTGGCATGGATACAGAGAAAAGGGCACACTTTTACACTGTTCGTGGGAATGCACACTAGTACGTTCCTTTTGGAAGGATGTTTGGAGAATACTTAGAGAACTAAAAATAGACCTTCTATTCAATCCTATAATTCCATTTCTAGTTATATACCCAGAAGACCAAAAATTACAACATAATAATGACATCTGTACCAGAATCTTTATTGCAGCCCAATTCATAATTGCTAAGTCATGGAAGAAGCCTAAGTGCCCCTCGAACCACGAATGGACTAGCAAATTGTGGTAAATGTATACCATGGAATATTATGTAGCCTTGAAGAAAGGTGGAGACTTTACCTCTTTCATGCTTACATGGATGGAGCTGGAACATATTCTTCTTAGCAAAGTATCTCAAGAATGGTGGAAAAAGTATCCAATGTACTCAGCCCTACTATAAAGCTAATTTATAGCTTTCATATGAAGGCTATAACCCAACTATAGCACCAGAATATGAGGAGAGGGCTAAAGGAGGGGAAGGGAGGGGGAAGTCAGGGTGGATGGAGGGTAATGGGTGGGACCACACCTATGGTACATCTTGGAATGGGTACAGGCGAAACCTACTTAATGCAGAATACAAAAGTCTATATAAAATAACTAATAAAATGCCATGAAGGCTACGTTGAACAGTTTAATGAGAATATTTCAGATTGTATGTGAAACCAGCACATTATACCCCTTGATTGCACAAATGTATACAGCTATAATTTAATAATAAAAAAAAAAACTTAAAAAAATGTATATTGCTTTGGTAATATGTTCATTTTAACAATGTTGATTCTTCCCAGTCATGAGCATGATATGTTTTTCCATTTGTTAACATTTTCAGCTATTTTTTCACAGATTTTCGTAGTTCTATTTATAGACATCTTTCACGTCCTTTGCTAGATAAACTCCCAAGTATTTCATTTTCTTTGGCACTACTGTGAAAGGTATTGAGTCCATAACTATTTTTTCAGCTTGACTGTTGTTGGTATATATAACGGCTACCAATTTATGAATGTTGATTTTGTAACCTGAGATGCTGCTGTATTCCTTGATCACTTCTAGGAGTTTTGTCGTAGAATCCCTGGTGTTTTCCAGATATAGAATCATATCATCTGCAAAGAGCGAATGTTTGATCTCTTCTGACCCTATATGGATACCATTCCTCGCCTTTTCTTTCTTACTTGTGGTGGCTAAAATTTCCATTACAATGTCAAAGAGCTGTGGAGACAATAGGCAACCTTGTCTGGTTCCTGTCTGAGTGGAAATGATTTCATGATTTCAATTTAACTCCATTCAATACGATTTTGGATGTGGGTTTGCTGTAGATGGCCTCTAATCAGTTTAAGAAATGTCCCTTCTATACCAATTTTCTTAAGTGTTGTGATCATGAAGGGATGCTGGATATTATCAAAAGCTTTTTCTGGATTAATGGAGAGAATCATATGGTCTTTGTTTTTTAATTTGTTTATGTGCTGAATTATACATATAGATTTACGTGTATTGAAGCAGCATTAAGACCCTGGGATAACACTGACTTGGTCATGATGTTTAATTTGTTTGATGTGTTGCTGGATTCTGTTTGAATCTAAATTTTTTTAGAATGAATATTTTTGCCTCTAAATTCATTAGTGATATAGGTGTATAATTTTGTTTTCTTGTTTGGTCTTTTCCTGGTTCAGGGATTAGGGTGATGTTTGCTTCATAGAACGTGTTGGGTAGTCTTCATTCTTTATCTATATATTGGAATGGTTGAGTAACATGGGTACTTGTTCCTCTTTAAAGGCTTGGTAGAATTCTGACGTGAAGCCATATGGTCCCGGGATTTTCTTTTTAGGGAGATTTTGTATGGTTGATACTATTTTAGAACTTGATATAGGCCTGTTCAGCATTTCCACTTGATTGTGTCTAAGTCTTTGAAGGTGACGTGCTTCCAAGTATTTGTCAATTTCCTTCAAATTTTCATATTTCTGAGAATAAAGTTTATTGTAGTATTTATTAAGGATTTTTTGAATTTCTGAGAAGTCTGTTGTCATTTCATCTTTGTAATTTCTGATTGATGAAATTAGAGATTTTACTCTTTTTTTCCTGGATAGGTTAGGCAAAGGTTTATCTATTTTATTGAACTTTTCAAAAAACCAACTTTTTGATTTATTGATCTGTGCTATAATTCTTTTTTTTTCAATTTCATTTAATTCTACTCTTATATTGGTTATTTCTTTTCTTCTACAGGATTTTGGGTTGGAATGTTCTTCCTTTTTCAGTTGCTTGAGATATCCCATTTAATTGTTAACTTAATCTCTTTCCTTTCTCTTGAGGAAGGCTTTCAGTGCTATAAATTTCCCTCTTAGGACTGCATTTGCTTTATTCCAAACGTTCTGATAATTAGTGTGTTCATTGTTGTTTTGTTCCAAAAATTTGGCGATTTCTTCTTAATCTCATCTATGACCCAGCTATAATTCAGCATAAGGATATTTAACTTCCATGTTTTTGTATGAGTGTGCAAATTCCTGTTGTTACTGAGTTCAACTTTTATTCCATGGTGGTCTGAGAAGAAAGATACAAGAAATAATTTGTATTCCTTTAAATTAGTGAGGTTAGACTTGTGACCTAAGATGTGATTGATTTTGGAGTATGTTCTGTGGGCTCTTGAAAAGTATATGTATTCAGTTTTTTTGGGATGAAATGTTCTGTAGATGTTTGTTAAATCCAAATGTTGGATGGTTAGGATTAAATCTGAAATTTCTTTGGTCAGCTTCTTATTGGAGAATCTATACAACACTACCAAAGTAGTGTCAAAATCTCCGACTATTATGGAGCTGGAGGAAATAAAGGTGCTCGTGTCCGTTAGAGTTTCTTTTATAAACTGTGGCACATTTTGGTTGGGTGCATAAATATTAATAATGGAAATCTCATCATATTGAGTTTTATCCTTAACAAATATGAAGTGACCATTCTTATCCTTCCTGACTTTTGTTGGTTTAAATTCTATCGTATCTGCAAATAGAATTGCAGAACCTAATTTTTTCTGATTACCATTTGCCTGAAATATGGTCCAACATCTTTTCACCCTGAGTCTATATTTGTACTTTAAGTTAATATGTGAGTCTTGTATGCAGCAAATATCTGGCCTTAGTTTTTGTATCCAGTCAGCCAAACTGTGCCTCTTTAGATGAGTATTTAAGCCATTCACATTAATGGAGAATATAGATAAGTTGGTAAAATTTTCAGTATCGAGCTTTTTGAAAGTCCATTAGACATTTTTTATCCTTGCACCACTGTGGAATTTGGAGTTTGATCAAAAGTTTCTGAGTGAGCTTACTTTTGTGGTGGTGGATTGGGCTGATCATTATGGACGATAGGTCTGAGAATATCCTGAAGAGCTGGTTTGGTTATGGCAAATTTCTTCAACATGTGAATGTCATTAAAGTATTTAATTTCTCCACCATAAATGAAACTCAGTTTAGCTGGATACAGGATCTGGGGCTTAAAGTTATTTTGTTTTAGGAGATTAAAAGTCGATGACAACCCTCTTCTGGCTTGAAAGGTTTCAGCAGAGAGATGCGCAGTCATTTAATATTCTTCCCTTTGTAGCTAATGGTTTTCTTACGTCTGTCTGCTTTCAGAATTTTCTCCTTCATATTAAATTTAGTGAAGTTAATTATGATGTGCCTGGGGGATGTCTTATTCGGGTTGTGTCCCGCTGAGTTTCTGAAATTGTCAGCTATCTGAATTTCAGAATCTTGGCATGTCTAAAAAATGCTCTTTTGTAATTTCATGGAGAAGGGCCTCTGTGCCTTGCAAAGCCACTTCATCACTTTCAGAGATTCCAATGAGGGGATATTAGCCTTCTTCGAATTATCCAAGAGTTCTCTGAGACAATGATCTGTTTTTGGTCTCCATTTCTCTTCCTTTTTGAGAGTTTGGGAGCGTTTGAAAGCTTTGTCTTCAATGTCAGAAATCCTTTCTACTGCTTGCTCCACTCTGTTACTGAGGGATTCTACTGTATTTTTCGGATCTTTGAGGACTTCAAATTCTTGCTTCATTTTGTCAAAATGTTTGGTGGTTTTGTCTTTAAATTCGCCGAATTCAGGGAAGATAGTGGACTGAAGCCAGCTTTCCACAGAGGCTCCCATCCAGAAGGAGAGTTAGGGGACAAAAATTTCGCAAGTAACCTGATGGATTCGAGCAACACCAAGTGAGAAATTTGAAGAACGCACATCAACCCCACTGAGGAGAGCTGCAATCACAAGGAAGCAAACAAAAGGTACAAAACCCATCACCAAGCGGACGGGAGCCCCCCTCCCCCACCTGATCGGCTTAAGGGCCCCACAAAAAAAAGGGCAGAAATCAAAGACCATCCCACTACACTTCAGGGGAGAGACCTACTACAAACTGGACCTACCTCCCTTACTAGGATGCCTAGGCATTCTCCTGCCAGGCATAAAACTGTATAAATCTGTAAATATCCTTTGCCGGCAACTCTAAGCACCCAGCACTTCCCTCCACTCTCTCTGAGATCTGAAAGCCTGTCCCCCAGGAGTTCGGATTCTTGGGTGACTCCTTAAGGGGAGAGGACAGTCCCCGAGCTGCGGCTGGTCAGCGCTGATTCTGGGGCATGGGAGAGAGGTGAGGATGGTCAGCAGAGGGAGACCCTCACCAGGGCAGCACTTCCCCGAGGTGAGGTGCAGCACCCCTCCTTGGGCAACAATACGACCAGGCATATAACTGAGTCGAACTTGATACCAGCTGCTCTGAGCTCCTGGCACTCCCCCCGCCCTCGCTCTGTGGTCTGGAGACCTGAGCGCCTGCCATGTGACTGGGCAGGGAGCTGGGTGGAGCTGAGTCTATTTTTCGCTGCCCAGCAGTTCTGGGCCCCAGCTGCTCCCTCCACCCTGCCCCCACTCTGAAGCCTGAAGGTTTGTGCTGTGACAGTACAACCGAGCGAGAGACTGGGAGGAACTGAATTTGCTCACTGTCGACCGGGTTCCCTACAGCTCAGAGCCCCTGCTGGCTCTGGGCTCCAGTGCAACGGACCGCCCAGTCGGTGGGCTCCAGTCCGAGGGAAAGCAGGGAGAAGGAACGAGGAAAGTTGAGAGGTCGGCGCAGGAAAGACAGTCTGACACACTACGGGTTGGAGTATGTAGCTGTGAATTTATTGGGTACACATGTTGGTATTTATACATTTTTACAGAGCTTACATAATGCAATCTTTTTGCTTACGTGCGCGGGTTATCTTTGTGTTTACAAGTGTGATTTATCATGTATTGTTATGTTTTAACGTTCCGCTTCCGGAGGGTGGCGGTTATTAGTCAACTCTGCCCGCTTTCTCCTATCTCAGTTTCTTATTATTTTTTTAGAACAGCTTGACATCTTCTTTATGTTAATGCTTGACTAATTCTACATTTACTATTTGATCTTATTGTTATTGATAATTATAATTTTGATTTAGAGTAAATTCCTTGACAAGTATTATTTTTCCTATTGATTTTTATTATGCGTGACAGTTGGTGAAACAAGATGTTCTGAACAGAACTTTATGGTGGGTGGATGTGTTTCAGTGACTTTGTAACTTATGTAGATAATTTGTATTTCATGTCCTTGGGCTTATCGTCTTAGCTCACTGGTGGGAAAACATCTTTATGTGCTCATTGTTGGTGCCACTGAGTTTAGTAGCTCACAAGGCTGTGCTCTATCTGGATTAGTAGTGTATTGTGCTCATTCTTAGGAAAGTACATATTGACAATTTATCAGAACAAACAGACTTCTGGTACAGGATGACAAACACATGAGTAGACGCCACAATCTTTAAACTTAAGCGGGTAACTGAGCATGCTAGGCAACATTTCTGATGCTGTGCATACTGGGGGCGCTGGGGGCAAAGCTCCGGGGAGCACAAACCACCTTCCCGTCGTTCTATAACGCGGACAGCACTGCCTCACTACGGCTATATGCCGTGGGCGCGGCACTCCAGGCACTCCCCCGCCCTCACTCTGTGGTCCGGAGACCTGAGCACCTGCCATGTAGCCGGGCAGGGAACTGGGGGGAGCCAAGTCTGTTCGCTTCCCGGTGGTTCTGGGCTCCAGCTGCTCCCCCCACCCCGCCCCCACTCTGAAGCCTGAAGGCTTGAGCTGCGGTGGTACAACTGGGTGAGAGACTGGGAGGAACTGAATTTGCTCACTGTCGACTGGGCTCCCTATTGCTTGGAGCCCCTGCTGGCTCTGGGCTCCAGGCACTCCCCCACCCTCACTCTGTGCTCTGGAGACCTGAGCGCCTGCCCTTTGGCTGGGCAAGGAACTGGGGGGAGCTGAGTCTGTTTGCTGCCCAGCAGTTCTGGCCTCCAGCCGCACCCCCACCCCTTGCCCACTCTGAAGCCTGAAGGCTTGAGCTGCGGCAGTACAACCGGTCAACAGAGTGGGAGAAACTGGATTTGCTCGCTACCGTCTGGACTCCCTGCAGCTCTGAGCGCTTGCTGGCTCTGGGCTCCTGGCACTCCCCCCGCCCTCCCTCTATGGACCAGATACCTGTGCTCCTGCCGTGTGGCTGGGTAGAGAACTGGGTGGAGCTGAGTCTACTTTCCATTGCATCTTTAAGTTCCCTAATTGACTGTTTCAGTTCCTTCAGCTCTGCTATATCCTTTTTATGTTCTTCATATCGTTCATCTCTTATTTGATTCTGTTTTTGGATTTCCTTTTGGTTATTTTCCACTTTATTAGCAGTTTCCTTCATTGTTTCCATCATTTCTTTCATTGTTTTCAACATGTGTATTCTAAATTCCCTTTCTGTCATTCCTAACATTTCTTTATAGGTTGAATCATCTGCAGCAGCTACCTTATGGTCCCTTGGTGATGTTGTTCTGGACTGGTTCTTAATGTTGCCTGGAGTTTTCTTCTGATTCTTCCTCATGAGTGATTTCTTTTATCTGCTTCCTTTCCCTAATTTTCCTTTCACTTTCTCTTGCTCTTTAAGTTCTCGTGCCTGTAGACTAAGGATTACAGGACCAGAAGAGTGAGAAGGTTGAAAAGCCAAAAAGGGATGAAAGAAAGAGGACCGAGTAATAAGAAAAATAGAGAAAGGAGAGGGGGTGGGTAAAAGGAATATTGACAAAAAGAAGAGAGGCACAGAAAGAGGGAGACAGAGCAATATAGGTGTACAGTAGGGTACTTTGACATAACCTTGAAAAAAACACCTTCTAGGTGTTTCTGGCTGCCATCAGAAAAGATGCCTAGCCTGCTATGGTTGCCCAGAGGGACCAGGGGTTTGACTCCAGAACATCCAGGGGTGAGCCTATTGTTGCCAAAAACAGCTGCTGCTGTGCGCCTCGGGGTACTGACACTCCAGCATGGTTCCCTCTGAGACGACTGTCCTCTCCTCAATCCTGTGCTGCAGAATCAGCAATTACCAGCAATATCCCATGCCCCGTCCACACTCCTCAAGAAGTCACCCAAGAATCTGGACTCCCGGGGGACAGGCCTCCAGACCTCAGAATGAGAGTGGAGGGGAGTGTTGGGAGCTCAGAATTGCAGGCAGAGAATATATATATAGTTTTACACAGTTTTATGCCTGGCAGGAGAGCGCCATGGCACCCTAGTAGGGGAAGTAGTTCCAGTTTTTAGAGGGTCTCCTTCGTGGAGTATAATGGGAGGACTTTTGAACTCTGCTCATTTGTTTATGTGGTACTCCGTGCTTTTCTCATGGGGGAGGAGACTCCCATCCGCTTGGTGATGGATTTTGTACCTTTTGTTTGTATCCTTGGGGTCGCAGCTCACCTCAGCATGGTTGATGTTCATTCTTTAAACTTCCCTCCCGGTGCAGCTCTAATATGCCAGGTTACTTCTTAATTTCTGTCCTTTATCTTTCCTTCTGGATGGGAACCTCTGTGGAAAGCTGGCTTCAGTCAGCCATCTTGTCTCCACCCTTAAGCTAACTATTTTGTCACTATTTTGGTAAGTGGGCGGAATCCCTTCGCGTTTGCATTCTCCATTGGCTGAAGTTTCCGTTCGCTTCCACTTGCTTCTGCCTGCGACTCAAACTTTTATTTCTTATCTTCTGTTTGCTTTGGATTTAATTTGCTCTTCTCTTTCTAGTTTCTTAAGATTATAGTTTGTTATATTGATTTGAGCTCTTTTTTTCTTATAACATATCATTTAGTGCAATAAATTTCTCTCTAAGCACTGCTATTGATGTTATCAAGAATTTTGATGCTGCATATCCATTTTTGTTTATTTTTAAATATTTTTAAATTTCTCTTGAGACTTCATTTATGGCTTCTGTGTTATTTATAACTGTGTTGTTTAATCTCCAAGGATTTTGTCATTTTCCACTTATCTTATTTTATTGATTTCTAATTTAATTCCAATGTGGTGTGAGAGCATTTTTTCCCCAGAATTTTATTTATTTCATTTTTTAAAATATATGTATTTTTTCTGGCATTTTCTAAGTTATTGTGTTAAAACATTTATATTCTACATTTAGTAAGTTTTTTATGTACCCTTGTAAGATGCACCATAGGTGTAACCCCACCAATTATCCACCCTCTACCCCTCCTACCTCCTCCCCTCCCATTACCCTTTACCCATATTCTTAGGCTATAATTGGGATACAGCTTTCATATGAAAGCTATAAATTAGTTTCATAGTAGGGCTGAGTACATTAGATATTTTTTCTTCCATTCATGAGATACTTTGCTAAGAATAATATGTTCCAGCTCCATCCATGTAAATATGAAAGAGGTAAAGTCTCCATCTTTCTTTAAGGCTGAATAATATTCCATGGTGTACATATACCACAATTTATTAATCCATTCTTGGGTTGATGGGCACTTGGGTTCTTCCATAATTTAGCAATTATGAATTGGGCTACAATAAACATTCTGGTGCAAATGTCTTTTTATAATGAGATTTTGGTCTTCTGGGTGTATAACTAGTAGAGGAATTGTAGGAGCGAATGGCAGGTCTATTTTTAGATCTCTAAGTGTTCTCCAAACATCTTTCCAAAAGGAACGTATTAGTTTGCATTTCTACCAGCAGTTTACAAGTGTTCCCTTTTCTCCACATCCACAGCAACATATCTCATCTTGGGATTTTGTGATATGGGCTAATCTTACTGAAGTTAGGTGATATCTCAAAGTAGTTTTGATTTGCATTTCTCTGATGATTAACAATGATAAGTATTTTTTCATGGGTCTGTAGGCTGTCAGACTGTCTTCTTCATAGAAGTTTCTCTTCAAGGCCCTTGCTCAGCCTGAGATGGAATTGCTTCTTCTTTTCTTACTAATATGTTTGACTTCTCTGTGGATTCTACTTATTAAACCTTTGTCGAAGACATAACCTGCAAATAACTTCTCCCATTCTGAGGGCTGTCTGCTTGCTTTACTTACTGTGTTCTTGGCTATGCAGAAGCTTTAGCTTGATCAGGTGCCAGTAGTGTATTTTTGATGTTGCTTCAAGTGCCAGAGATGGAGGTGGTCCTACTCGTAAAATATTTGCCAAGGCAGAGTTGTTCAAGTGTTTTTCCTGCACTTTCTTCTGGTATTTTTATACTTTCATGTCTTAAGTTTCAATCTTTAATCAAGTGAGAGTCTATCTTAGTTAATGTTGAAAGATGTGGGTCCAGGTTTAGACTTCTACAGGTTGCCAGCCAGTTCACCCACCACCATTTGTTAAATAGGGAATCTTTTCCACACTGAATATTTTTAATTGGCTTGAAAAAGATCAAATAACGGTAAGTATCCGTGTTCATCTCTTGGTTCTCTATTCTGTTCCATACATCTACCTCTGTTTTTGTGGCAGTACCATGCTGTTTTGATCATTATTGATTTGTAGTATAGTCTGAGGTCTGGTAGCATAACTCCTTCTGCTTCGTTTTAATCTCTGAGTAATGTCTTGGATAATTGAGGCTTTTTGTGATTACATATAAAATGAAGTATTATTTTGTCGATATCTTCAGGGTATGATAGTATAGCTTTAATAGGGATTGCATTAAAATTAAATATTGCTTTGGGTAGTATGAACATTTTAACAATATTGAATCTTCCCAGCCATGAGCATGGTATGTTTTTCCATTTGTTAACCTCTTCAGCTATTTCTTTTCTCAGAGTTTCATAGTTCTCTTTATAAAGATCTTTCACATCCTTTGTTAGATAAACTCCCAAATACTTCATCTTGTTCGGCACTACTTTTAAGGGAATAGAGTCCGTGACTATTTTTTCAGCTTCACTATTGTTGGTATATATAAATGTTACAGATTAATGAGTGTTGATTTTGTAACCTGAGACGCTGCTGTATTTCTTGATCACTTCTAAGAATTTTGTAGTAGAATCCCTGATGTTTTCCAGATATACAGTCATGTCATCTTCAACGAGTGAAAGTTTGATCTTTTCTGAACCTATATGGATATTCTTGATCGTGTTTTCCTCCCTAATTTCAGTGGGGAGGAAATTGTAACTTCCATTACAATGTTAAATTGCAGTGGAGACAAAAGGCAACCGTGCCTGGTTCCTGATCTGAGTGGAAATGATTTCAGTTTAATGCCTTTCATTATGATATTGGCCATGTGTTTGCTGTAGATGGCCTCTATCATTTTAAAAATGTCCATTCTATACCGATTTTGTTAAGTGTTCTGAACATGAAGGGATGCTGGATATTATCAAAAGCTTTTTATGCATCAATTAAGAGAATTATATTGTCTTTGCTTTTTAATTTGTTTACCTGCTGAATTATACTTATAGATTTACATATATTGAACTAGCCTTGATATTCTGGGATAAAACCCACGTGATCATGGTGTATAAATTGGTTGATGTGTTGGTGGATTCTGTTTGTTAGGATTTTGTTCAATATTTTAGCCTCAATGTGATTTAGTGATAGTGGTCTTCTTTTTTTTTTATTGTTGCAGATTCATTGAGGGTACAATAAGCCAGGTTACACTGATTGCAATTGTTAGGTAAAGTCCCTCTTGCATGTCTTGCCCCCATAAAGTGTGACACACACCAAGGCCCCGCCCACCTACCTCCTTCCATCTTTCTATTCCCCCCCATAACCATAATTGTCATTAATTGTCCTCATATCAAAATTGAGTACATAGGATTCATGCTTCTCCATTCTTGTGATGCTTTACTAAGAATAATGTCTTCCACGTCCATCCAGGTTAATACGAAGGATGTAAAGTCTCCATTTTTTTTAATGGCTGAAAAGTATTCCATGGTATACATATACAACAGCTTGTTAATCCATTCTTGGGTTGGTGGGCATTTAGGCTGTTTCCACATTTTGGCGATTGTAAATTGAGCTGCAATAAACAGTCTAGTACAAGTGTCCTTATGATAAAAGGATTTTTTTCCTTCTGGGTAGATGCCCAGTAATGGGATTGCAGGATCAAATGGTAGGTCTAGCTTGAGTGCTTTGAGGTTTCTCCATACTTCCTTGCAGAAAGGTTGTACTAGTTTGCAGTCCCACCAGCAGTGTAAAAGTGTTCCCTTCTCTCCACATCCACGCCAGCATCTGCAGTTTTGAGATTTTGTGATGTGGGCCATTCTCACTGGGGTTAGATGATATCTCAGGGTTGTTTTGATTTGCATTTCTCTAATATATAGAGATGAGGAACATTTTTTCATGTGCTTGTTAGCCATTCGTCTGTCGTCTTTAGAGAAAGTTCTATTCATGTCTCTTGCCATTGATATAAGGGATTGTTGGCTTTTTTCATGTGGATTAATTTGAGTTCTCTATAGATCCTAGTTATCAAGCTTTTGTCTGATTGAAAATATGCAAATATCCTTTCCCATTGTGTAGGTTGTCTCTTTGCTTTGGTTATTGTCTCCTTAGCTGTACAGAAGCTTTTCAGTTTAATGAAGTCCCATTTGTTTATTTTTGTTGTTGTTGCAATTGCCATGGCAGTCTTCTTCATGAAGTCTTTCCCCAGGCCAATATCTTCCAGTGTTTTTCCTATGCTTTCTTGGAGGATTTTTATTGGTTCATGCCTTAAGTTTAAGTCCTTTATCCAACTTGAATCAATTTTTGTGAGTGGGGAAAGGTGTGGGTCCAGTTTCAGTCTTTTACATACAGACATCCAGTTCTCCCAACACCATTTATTGAATAGGGAGTCTTTCCCCCAAGGTATGTTCTTGTTTGGTTTATCAAAGATTAGGTGGTTGTAAAATGTTAGTTTCATTTCTTGGTTTTCAATTCGATTCCAAGTGTCTATGTCTCTGTTTTTGTGCCAGTACCATGCTGTCTTGAGCACTATGGCTTTGTCGTACAGACTAAAATCTGATATGCTGATGCCCCTAGCTTTACTTTTGTTACAGAGAACTGCCTTAGCTATACGGGGTTTTTTCCTGTTCCATACAAAACGCAGAATCATTTTTTCCAAATCTTGAAAGTACGATGTTGGGATTTTGATAGGAATGGCATTGAATAGGTAGATTGCTTTGGGAAGTATAGACATTTTAACAACGTTGATTCTTCCCATCCATGAGCATGGTATGTTCTTCCATTTGTTAATATCCTCTGCTATTTCCTTCCTGAGGATTTCATAGCTTTCTTTATAGAAGTCCTTTACCTCCTTCGTTAGGTATATTCCTAGGTATTTCATTTTCTTTCAGACTATGGTGAAGGGAGTTGTGTCCTTAATTAACTACTCATCTTGACTGTTATTGGTGTACACAAAGGCTACTGACTTGTGGACATTGATTTTATATCCTGAAACATTACTGTATTTTTTGATGACTTCTAGGAGTCTTGTGGTTGAGTCTTTGGGGTTCTCCAAGTATAAGATCATGCCGTCAGCAAAGAGGGAGCGTTTGACCTCCTCTGCTCCCATTTGGATTCCCTTTATTTCCTTGTCTTGCCTAATTGTATTGGCTAGAACTTCCAGCACTACGTTGAAAAGTAAAGGTGACAGAGGACAACCTTGTCTGGTTCCAGTTCTAAGAGGAAAAGCTTTCAGTTTTACTCCATTCAGTAAAATATTGGCTGTGGGTTTGTCATAGATAGCTTCAATCAGTTTTAGAAATGTGCCACCTATGCCTATACTCTTCAGTGTTCTAATTAGAAAAGGATGCTGGATTTTATCAAATGCTTTTTCTGCATCTATTGAGAGGATCATGTGATCTTTATTTTTGCCTCTGTTAATATGGTGGATAACGTTTATAGACTTGTGTATGTTAAACCAGCCTTACATCCCTGGGATGAAGCCTACTTGATCATGATGAATGACTTTTTTGATGATAAGCTGTAATCAATTGGCTAGGATTTTGTTGAGAATTTTTGCATCTATGCTCATGAGTGAGATTGGTCTGAAATTCTCCTTTTTGTTTGGGTCTTCTCCTGGTTTTGGTATCAGGGTGATGTTTGCTTCATAGAATGTGTTGGGGAAGATTCCTACTTCCTCAATTTTTTGGAATAATTTCTGCAGTACAGGAATAAGCTCTTCCTTGAAGGTTTGATAGAATTCTGGAGTGAAGCCATCTGGACCAGGGCATTTTTTGGTTGGAAGATTTTTTATTATTTCTTTGATCTCAGTGCTTGAAATTGGTCTGTTCAGGAGCTCTGTTTCTTCCTGGCTGAGTCTAGGTAGAGGGTGTGACTCCAAATATTGATCCATTTCTTTTACAATGTCAAATTTCTGGGCATAGAGTTTCTGGTAATATTCAGAGATGATCTCTTGTATCTCTGTGGGATCAGTTGTTATTTCCCCTTTATCATTTCTGACTGAGGTTACTAGAGATTTTACTTTTCTATTCCTCGTTAGTCTGGCCAATGGTTTATCTATTTAATTTATTTTTTCAAAAAACCAACTCCTTGTTTCATTAATTTTCTGAATGATTCTTTTGTTTTCAATTTCATTGATTTCTGATTGGATTTTGCATATTTCTTTTCTTGTACTGAGTTTAGGCTTAGATTGTTCTTCTTTTTCCAATTCCATAAGATCTCTTGTGAGATTGTTGACGTGCTCTCTTTCTGTTTTTCGAATGTAGGCATCTAAAGCGATAAATTTTCCTCTCAGAACTGCTTTTGCAGTATCCCACAGGTTTTGGTAGCTGGTGTCTTCATTATTGTTATGCTCAGCGAAGTTAATGATTTCCTGTTTTATTTCTTCCTTCACCCATCTGTTATTCAACAGAAGATTGTTTAGTTTCCATGACTTTGTGTGGGGTCGAGCATTTTTGTTAGAGTTGAGTTCCACCTTTAGTGCCTTATGGTCTGAGAAGATACAAGGTAAAATTTCAATTCTTTTGATTCTGTTGATATTTGTTTTGTGTCCCAGGATATGATCAATTTTGGAGAATGTTCCATGCGGTGATGAGAAGATTGTATATTCTTTATCTTTGGGATGTAGTGTTCTATATGCGTCTATCAAGCACATTTGTTCTAGGGTCTCATTTAAGTCTCTTATATCCTTGTTTAATTTCTGTTTAGAGGATCTGTCCAGCTCTGTAAGAGGAGTGTTAAGGTCCCCTGTTATTATGGTATTATCAGATATCATATTTCTCAGACTGAGTAAGGTCTGTTTCAAGAATCTGGGAGCATTTAAATTGGGTGCATAGATATTTAGAATTGAAATGTCTTCTTGTTGTATTTTTCCCTTGACCAATATAAAGTGACCATCTTTGTCTTTTTTGACTTCAGTTGCTTTAAATCCACATGTATCTGAAAATAAGATTGCAACTCCTCTTTTCTTCTGAATTCCATTTGCCTGAAAAATTGTCTTCCAACCCTTGACTCGGAGCTTTAAGTTGTCTTTTGAAGCCATGTGTGTTTCTTGCAGACAGCAAATGGATGGCTTGTGTTTTTTAATCCAGTCAACCAATCTATGTCTCTTCAGTGGGGAATTCAAGCCATTAACATTTATTGAGATAATTGATAAGTGTGGTAGTATTCTATTCATCTTATTTGGTGAGAGTCCATTGCTTAGTTTTATCTTTTGCATCAGTGTGGAGGTTTGGTTCTGTCCTTTAATTTCTGAGTCCTTACTTTGCTGCTGATCCATTGTGGTGGTCAGTGTGCAGAACAGGTTGAAGTATTTCCCGTAGAGCTGGTCTTGTTGTGGCGAATTTCCTCTATGTTTGTATATCCGTAACTGATTTGATTTCTCCGTCAATTTGGAAGCTTAGCTTAGCAGGGTACAGAATTCTGGGCTGGAAATTGTTCTGTTGAAGTAGATTGAAGGTAGATGACCATTGTCTTCTTGCTTGAAAAGTTTCATTAGAGAAGTCTGCGGTCAATCTGATGGATTTGCCCCTGTAGGTCAACTGGCGCTTACTCCTGGCAGCTTGCAGAATCTTTTCTTTTGTCTTGACTTTGGACAGGTTCATCACAATGTGTCTTGGAGAAGCTCGGTTAGAGTTGAGGCGACCTGGGGTCCGATATCCCTCTGAAAGCAGTGTGTCAGAATCTTTGGTGATATTTGGGAAATTTTCTTTTATAATATTCTCTAGTATGGCTTCCATTCCTCTGGGGCATTCTTCTTCCCCTTCTGGAATTCCTATAACTCGTATGTTGGATCGCTTCATAAAGTCCCATAATTCTGACAGTGAATGTTCTGCTTTCTCTCTCTTCTTTTCTGCGTCTTTTACTGTCTGAGTTATCTCAAGAACTTTGTCTTCTACCTCTGAAATTCTTTCTTCTGCATGGTCTAACCTGTTGCTGATACTTTCCATTGCATCTTTAAGTTCCCTGATTGACTGTTTCATTTCCTTCAGCTCTGCTATATCCTTTTTATATTCTTCATATCGTTCATCTCTGATTTGATTCTCTTTTGGATTTCCTTTTGGTTATTTTCCACTTTATTAGCAGTTTCCTTCATTGTTTCCATCATTCTTTCATTGTTTTCAATATGTGTATTCTAAATTCCCTTCCTGTCATTCCTAACATTTCTGTATAGGTGGAATCCTCTGCAGTAGCTACCTCATGGTCCCTTGGCGGGGTTGTTCTGGACTGGTTCTTCATGTTGCCTGGAGTTTTCTGCTGATTCTTCCTCATGGGTCATTTCTTTTATCTGTTTCTTTGCCCTAATTTTCCTTTCACTTCCTCTTGCTCTTTAATTTCTCGTGCCTGTGGACTAAGGGTTACAGGACCAGAAGTGTGAGAAGGTTGAAGAGCAGAAAAGGGATGAAAGAAAGGAGGACCGAGTGATAAGGAAAAAAAAAGAAAAATAGAGAAAGGAGCTGGGGTGTGTAAAAGGAATATTGACAAAAAGAAGAGAGGCACAGAAAGAGGGAGACAGAGCAATACAGGTGTACAGTAGGGTACTTTGATACAACCTTAAAAAAAACCACCTTCTGGGGGTGCCCAGTTTGGTGGTTCCCTTGAGGTCAGCAGCTCTTTGCTAACCTGATCAGACACAGTACCCCACCTCCACCAAGTAGAGAGGATAGACAAAAATGCTATAAATCAAACCAAAACAAGCAAAGAGATAACTTTATGGGATAAAATTGGCTGGAAAAACCAAATAATAGTGTTAGAAACACTAACAAAAATGAAGTTCTAATTATTGAAATAGGCAGCAATGGGAAATTATAATTAAACTAGAAAAATTGAGAAAGAGAAAGGATCTGTATGGAAAAGGTGAACTTAGAAAACAAAACAACAATCCACAACGTCAAAATAAACAAAAAAAAACAACCAAACCAAAAAAAAAAAAAAAAAACACAACCAAAAACTAAGCAGTATGTGTATGTTATTGAATATTGTCTGGGCAACACGTGGTCTTCTGGGGTATGACATGTTAATCACAGTTCTGATACGACTGGAGGCTGCTAGTTTCTCAAACTCCAGCAGGTAGACACCCTAAATCTCTCTTCAGCCCACTGAAAAGGCACTTTGAACTTGTTCACTTACTAAGCAGAAGCTTTCTCAGGGAATTGCTTGTCACTGGAATCACTGCTGAAGTGGCTATCCACTTACCCTGTGTGCCAAAACCGGTCTCACTCTGCCCCTGAGGGTTAGGGCTGCAAAGCGGCTCAGACCCCGCCCTTAGGCTACTTGGTCGCTGGGTTACCAGCTCCCACCCAATTCCAGCTCTGCGACCCTGAGGGTGGAGCTTGCCGGGGCAGATCACTCACAATGTCTGCCTGTGCCCCAGAGCCAAACACTATTAGCTCCGTCTGGCTCAGCGGCTCAGACTGGGGCCCTAGACAAAGGCCAAAGTTCTCCACACTCCCACTCAGGCTCTCCCCAAGGTAGTTCAGCTGAATGCCAAGTCCAAAGACACCAAAACAGTTCACAGGTAAGGCCTTTCTTGTTTGCAGTCTCGCTGCTACTGAACTTACAGTTACGGGCGGGTTTAGACGGATTGAACACACGCGACCACTTGCCGGTTTTCCACTGTTTTAGTCCTCCTCTTGGGGTCCAGAAGTCTCTCGCTGACTCCCTGTATCCTCTCAGGGGTGATGATAGGCAGATCCCACAGCCAGAGATGCCTGGAGTCCTATGTCCCCAGACTCACGGTGCCCAGATGCAAGGAAGCTGTTACCCGGCTGCCATCTTGCTCCGCCTCAGTGATAGTGGTCTTTAATTTTCTTTTCTGGTTGGGTCTCTTTCTGGTTTGGGGATCAAGGTGATGTTTGCTTCATAGTATGTGTTAGGTAGTATTCTTTCTTCTTATATATTTTGGAAAAGGTTGAGTAATATAGCTACTAGTTCCTCTTTAAAGTTTTGGTAGAATTCTGACATGAAGCCATCTTTTCCTGGGCTTTTCTTTTTAGGAAGATTTTGTATAATTGATGCTATTTCAAAACTTTATATAGGCCTGTTCAACATTTCCACATGATTTCGGCTAAGTCTTGGAAGGTAGCATGCTTCCAAGTATTGGTCAATATCCTTCAGATTTTCATATTTCTCATCACTTCTTGCCCTTTAGGCTAAGATCAAGTGCAGATTTTCATATTTCTGAGAATAAACGTTCTTGTAATATTCATTAAGGATTTTTTAAGTCTATTGTTATTTCATCGTTTCCATTTCTCATTGATGAAAGTAGAGATTTTACTCTTTTTTTTTCTGTGTGGTTTAGCCAAAGGTTTAACTATTTTATTGAACTTTTCAAAAAACCAACTTTTTGATTTATTGATCTGTTGTATAATTCTTTTGTTTTCAATTTTATTTAAGTCAGCTCTAATTTTGGTTATTTCTTTTCTTTTACTGGATTTGGGGTTGGAATGTTCTTCATTTTTCAGTTGCTTGAGATGTCCCATTATGTTGTTAACTTTCTCTCTTTCCATTCTCTTGAGGACGACTTGAAGTGCTATAAATCTCCCTCTTTGGACTGCATTTGCACTATCCCAGAGGTTCTGATAATTCTTGTCTTCATTATCTTTTTGTTCCAGAAATTTGTTAATTTACTTCTTAATCTCATCTATGACCCACCTATCATTCAATGTAAGGTTATTTAGCTTCCATGTTTTTGTATGGGTATGCAGATTCCTTTTGTTACTGAGTTCAACTTTTATTCCATGGTGGTCCAAGAAGATGTAAAGAATAATTTCTATGCTTTTTAATTTACTGAGATTAGAATTGTGACCTATGATGCAATTGATTTCGGAGTATGTTTCAAGGTATGATGAGAAGAATGTGCATTCAGTTTTGTTGAAATGAAATGTTCTGTAGATGTCTGTTAAATCCACATGTTGAATGGTTAATTTTAAATCTGAAATTTCTTTGCTCAGGTTCTTATTGGAGCATCTATCCAACACTGTCAAAGGAGTGTTAAAATCTCTGACTATTATAGAGATGGAGGAAATCAAGTTGCTCATGTCTGTTAGAGTTTCTCTTATAAATTTAGGTGCATTCTTGTTGGGTGTATAAGTATTCATAATTGAAATCTCATCATATTGAGCATTAACCATAACAAATATGAAATGATTATTTTTATCCTTCCTTACTTTTGTTGGTTTAAAACCTATTGTATCTGCGAATACAATTGCAACACCTGTTTTTTTTTTCTGCTTTCCATTTGCCTGGAATATAAATGATCATCCCTTCACCATGAGTCTATATTTATCTTTTAAGGTAAGATGAAATTCTTGTATGCATCATATATCTGGCCTGAGTTTTTGTATCCAGTCAGACAACCTCTGCCTCTTTAGAGGACAATTTCAGCCATTCACATTAAATGACAATATTGATAAGCCTGGTAGAATTTTGGATATCAAGTTTTTCAATAGTCCAGTGAACATTTTTAATCCTTTCATCATTGTGGGTGTTGGAATTTGATCAAACATTTCTGAGTGAGTTTATTTTTGTGGTGGAGGATTCCACTGGTCATTATGGAGGATATGTCTGAGATTATCCTTGAGAACTGGCTTAGTTATCGCTAATGTCTTCAACATGTAATATCATTATTTAATTTCTCCATCATAATTGAAACTCAGTTTATCTGGATACAGGATTCTGGGTTGAAATTCATTTTGTTTTAGGAGATTAAAATTCGATGATCACCCTCTTCTAGCTTGAAAGGTTTCAGCAGAAAGATCTGTAGTCATTCTAATATTCTTCCCTGTGTAGGTTATGGTTTCCTTACGTTTGGCTGCATTTAGAATTTTCTCCTTCATGTTAACTTTAGTGAAGTTAATTATGATGTGCTTGAGTGATATCTTCTTTGGGTTGAGTCGTGCTGGGGTTCTGAAATCGTCTGCTATCTGAATTTGAGAATCTCTTGGCTTGTCTGCATAAGTTCTCTTTCATAATTTCATGAAGAGAGCCTCTGTGCCTTGTGATGCCACTTCCTCACCTTCAGGGATTCCAATGAGGCAAATATTAAGTTTTCTTCAAAGTATCCCAAAACTCTCTGAGAGAATGATCCATTTTTGCTCTCCATTTCTCTTCCTCTTTGAGAGTTTGAGAGTGTTCAAAAGCTTTGTCTTCAATGTCAGAAATCCTTTCTTCTGTTTGCTCCACTCTTTTACTGAGGGATTCTACTGTATTTTTCAGATGTTTGAGGGCTGCAAATTCTTGTCTCAATGTGTCCAAATCTTTGGTGATTTTATCTTTGAATTCGTTGAATTCTTGGGACAACTTTTGATATTCACCTTGAATTTCTCCTTCCAACTTTTCCTCTATTCTATTAATCTTGTTTGTAATCCAAATTCTGAATTTGATTTCTGACATCTCAGCCATCAGTTTATGAATGAGATCTTCAGTTGTGTCCACCATATCTTTACTTGGGTGCATTGATCTACTATGTTTATTCATGTTTCTGCTGATTCTGCCCCATGATTATTTTACACCGTTTGACTAGATGAGCAGATAAAAGGAAGTTGGGTTGGGGGCTCCAGGAGTAGTGATTAACCAGTCCTTTGCCCAAAAGCTGGAATTGGTATCTGTACCTTTTCCCCTAGAGCTTTGCTAAGGACCCGTATAGTGTCATGGCCTGAAAAATTGGGGACCTGCTTGGTGTGGTGGGGCTAAGTGTCTCTGTCTTGTTTTTAGCTGGTCTCTATCCTACCCTAGTGAATCAGGTACTCTCTGTTGAAGTCTCAGTGAATCAGGTATGCTCTGTCGAAGTCTCAGCTGTGGAGAAATACCAGCAATCAAATCACCCCGACCCCCAAATGCAACAATTGGATACAGAAAATCACACTTTCTCACAACCACACACCCAGAGTACCACTTGGATAGTCCTCGTGTGATTGGCCCATTTCAAGAGGTCCAAATCAATTGTTCAAATCATTACCAGTCTCAGGTGGGAGAGTTCAAAGGTCTCCAGCAACTAGATAGCAGGGGTCTGCTGGGAGCTCAAGTGTGACTCGCTCTGGTGCTCCATGAAGTCAGAAGGACCCACCCTGCAAATAAATTAGTCTAGGAAACTTAATGTCTCCTTCCCCACCTTGCACCTCTGTCACACCCAGTCACTGATAACCCCGCAGGCTGTGACCCATTCCCTTCAATGAGCAGATGCTCCAGGGGTTTGCATCTGCCTGAGTCACTGGGAGATCTATGTCTCCCCAGTCAGGCTGCTGCTCTCTGACACTGTCTGACAGAGGTAGGTGAGGCCTGACAACCTCAGGTTCTCAATGGAGGTTGGGGTTGTTCACTCAGTTCCAGCTATGCCCCTGATTGATGTTGCTGACAGAACGTAACAACCTTGCAGAAGTTTTTTTCTGTCCTGGCTATATTCGCCTGCAGATCAGATGCTGTTTGAGTTCGCAGAAACTGCAACTCAGTCCTGGTTTGTGCCGCTGCCCAGTCTTGGCTGCAGTTTGTATTAGGGTGGCCTGGTTAGCTGTCAGTTACAGCCTCTGCTTGCCTTTTTCTCAGCTATCATCCCCTGAAGGCTGGGTGCATCTTAGGCTCAGTAAAGTTGTCCTCTCGGACAGCCCCACCCTGGGAGTTGTGGTCTCTGCACGCATATTCTAGTACCCATTCTTTGCCCAGGCCAGTACAGCCTTAGGCATACCCTTTACTCACAGGGCCTGCCTTTTTGTCCCAGATCTGTTCCACCAGTGGCTGCCACAGGAGAAGAGGCCTGGGGTATGACAGGGGGTATGACTCCAGAATATCCAGGGGTGAGACCCCTATTGTTGCCACTGAGGCTGCTGCACTGTGCCTTGGGGCACTGCTGCTTCTGTAGGGCTCCTTCTCAGCTGACCATCCTCTCCTTCCTCCTGTGCCTCAGAATCAGCACTGACCAACAGCAGTTCATGCCCTGTCCATACCTCTTGAGAAAATACACAAGAACCTGGACTCCATGGTGGACAGGCTTCCAGACCTTGGGGTGAGAGTGGAGCGGAGTGCTGGGAGTTCAGAATTCCAGGTAGATAATATATACAGTTTTATATAGTTTTATGCCTGGCAAGAGAGCGCCATGGCACCCTAGTAGGGGAAGAATGTCCGGTTTTTAGAGGGTCTCTCCCATGAGATAAAATGGTAGGACTTTTGAACTCTGCTTGCTTGTTTGTATGGAGTACTGTGAGCTGTTCTCATGGGGGAGGGTACTCCTGTCCACTTGGTGATGGATTTTTTTACCTTTTGTTTGTATCCTTGGGGTTGCAGCTCACCTCAGCAGGGTTGATGTGCATTCTTCAACCTTCTCTCTTGGCTCAGCTCCAATCTACCAACTTACTTGCTAAACTTCTATCCTTTAACTCTCCTTCTGGATGGGACCCTCTGTGGAAAGATGGCTCCAGTCAGCCATCTTGCCTCCTGAGAGCATTTTTTGTATGACTTCTTCTTTTTAAATTTTTTATGATGTGTTTTATGATCCCGAATGTCATCAACCTCGGTAATGTTCGAAATGTTCTTGACAAGAATGTATCCTTCTGTTGTGCGATAAAATATGCCATAGGTGTCAGTTAGATCCAATTGATTAATGGTAATTTCCAGTTGAACTATGTCCCTACAGAATTTCTGCCTACTGGACCTGTAAATTATTGATATAGATGTGTTGAAATCTTAAATTATATCTACTTATGCTTTTGTGATTATTTCCTTCATGTACTTTTTTAATCCTTGAAATATTTAATCATTTTAAATAGTTCTCCTTTCCTAACCCTAAATTTGCAAACACTAATTTTTGCCACCATCTCATTAAATCACATATATTATGAGTTTTTATTTATTTTTAATGTATATTCATTCACCCATTCTTTTTATTTCAGATTAATATCAGGTACATTTGATTAGATTACTTCATTTGTTTTTGTTTGGTGATGTCCCAGTTGTAGTTGACTCCTTCATTCAAGAGGTGTGCCATATTCCCTTAAATTGTACCCATTAGATAAGAGCTTACTGAGCCATTCCTCTTCTTTCCCCCTACTCTCTACCCCTTCTTGACTTTAATTGTGTTTTTCTTTTGTGTGATCATGTATTTGTTCATCTACTAGTTTCAAATTAGTGTTGAGTACATGGTGCTCTTGTTTTTACATTCTTGAGATATTTTAATAAAAAGAATGCTCCTCAACTCCTTCCAGGTAAATAGAAAAGATACACAGTGTCTATCTTTTTATGTATGAGATATATATATATATCAGACATCAGTTTATCAATCCATCCATAGGTACTTGGGTTGTTTCCACATCTTTGTAATTATGAATTGAGCTGTGATAAACATTTGAGTGCAAATGTCCTTATGATAAAATGATTTTATTTCCTTCTTGGTAGATACATAGTAATATTGCAAAATCAGATAGAAGGTCTACTTTTAGCTCTTTGAGGATTATCCAAACTTCTTTTCAAAAAGGCTGTATTAGTTTTAAATCTGACCAACAGTGTATAAATGTTCCCTTTTCTCTGTATCCACGCCACCATCTTCCAAATGTATATTGATGCTCTTTTTGACACTCATACACATTAATTACTGTTAAATCTTCCTGGAGTATAGACTACTTTTCTTTGCTTCAATCAGATTAATGTGAGAGTACAAGTAGTTTACATTGTGTGTGTTTCTCAGGTAAAGTTCAAGTTATACTTGAGCCCTTCTTCCAAAGAGTGTGCTGTATATCCTTACATTGTGCCCATTAGGTAAGAGCTTACCAATCACCCTCCCTCCTTCCCTTTCCCATTTCCTTCCTCTCCCCACTTGAATATACTAGTGTTTTTCTCTTATATAGGTAAGTAGTTGTTTTTCTACTGGTTTCATATTAGTATTCAGTATGGTGGATATTTGCATTATCATTCTTGTGATACTTTAATAAATAGAATATGTTTCAACTTCATTCAGTTAAATAAAAAAGATGTAAAGTCTCTATCTTTTTATGGCTGAATAGTGTTTCATAATATACATACACCACAGTTTATTAATCCATTCATGGGTTGATGGTCACTAGGGTTGTTTCCACATCTTGACAAATGTGAACTGAGCTGCTATAAACCTAGTTCAAATATCCTTTTGATAAAATAATTTCTTTTTCTCTTGGGAAGATACATAGTAATGGGATTGTGGATCAAATGGAAGGTCTACATTTAGCTTTTGGAAAATTCTCCATACTTCTTTTCATAAGGCTGTATTAATTTTCAAGATGACCAGTATTGTTAAATTGTTCCCTTCTCTCCACATTGACACCAGAATTTGCAGTTTTGTGATTTTTTTGATGTGGGCTATACTCATTGGTGTGTTTTATGATCTAAAACATAAAGGTTTTATTGGCATTTCTCAGATGATTAGAGACAACGAGCATTTCTTCATGCTTTTGCTTGCCATTCATGTCTCCTTGAGAGAAGGTTATTTTCATATCTCTTGACCTTTATCCTTTTGTTGTTGATTAATTGAGTTCTCTATAGATTTCAGTTATCAATCCTTTGTCAGATTCATAACATGAAAACATTGTTTCCCATTCTGAAAGCTGTTTATTTGCTTTAATTGTTGTGTCCTTGGCTGTGCAAAGAATTTTTACCTAAATTAAGACCATTTTATTTATTTTTCTTGTTGTAATTTCCAATAGAATCTTATTCATAAAATCTTTTCCCAGGCTGATATCATCTAGAGTTTTTCCCATACTTTTTCTAGAATTTTTATCATCTCCTTTATTAGATTTAAATCTTTTAATCCATCTTGAGTCAATTTTTGTAAGTGGTGGAAGGTGAGGTCCAGTTTCAATCTTTTACGTGTGGTTAATCAGTTGTCCAAGCATCATTTGTTGAATAGAGATTCTTTTCTCCAGTGTATGCTTTTTTATGGTTTATCAAAGATCAGATAGTGGTAAGAGTCTGGTTTCGTCTCTAGGTTTCCAGATCTATTACATAGATTTATGTCTCTATTTTTGTGCCAATACCATGTTGTTTTGATCACGGTAGACTTTTACTATAACCTGAAGTCCAGAAGAGTGACACCTCCGGATTTGTTTGTATTACCAAGGATTTCCTTGGCTATATGGTTTTTTTCAGCTTCCATAAAAAAATGAAGAACTATTTTTTCAAGTTCTGCAAAGTATAGTATTGGTGTTTTAATGGAAACTGCATTGAATCAGAAGATTTCTTTGGGTAGTATAAACATTTTCGCAATGGTGATTCTTCCCAGACAAGAGCATGGCATGGTCTTCTTTTTGTTAATGTCTTCTGTGATTTCTTTTCTAAGGGTTTTATAGTTTTTCTGTATCAATACTTCACCTTCATTATTAGATATATTACCAAGCATATTATTTTCTTTGAAGCAACTCTGAAGGGAACTGTGTCCTTGATTTGTTTCTCAAATTCATTGTTTTTGGCGTATACAAACTAATGCTTTGTGGGAATTGATTTTCTACTCCATAATGTTAATGTATTTCTTCATAACTTGCTGAAGTTTTGTGGTTGAGTCTCTGGGATTTTCTACGTATATGATCATATCAAGGGCAAAGAGCAAGAGTTCAACCTCTTTTGCCCTTATTTGGATGCCCTTTATCTCCTTCTCTTTCCTGATTTCATTGGCTAGAACTTCCAGCACTAAGTTGAATAATACTGGTTATAGTGAACATCCTTGTCTAGTTCCAGTTGTAAGTGGAGATTTTCAGTTTTACTCCATTCAGTATAATATTGGCTGTTTGTTTCATATGGCTTTGATAAGTTTAAGAAATATCCCATCTATGCCTAATTTATAAGTGTTCTTGTTAGAAAACAATGGTAAACTTTATTGAATGCTTTTTCTGCATCTCTGAGAGGATCATATGGTCTTTCTATTTGCTTGTATTTATGTGGTGAATCACGTGTGTGTGTGTGTGTGTGTGTGTGTGTGTATTGTCTGGACACATAGTTATGCCTCGGGGTTAAGATTTGAAAAAGTAAAAAAAGTCTACTTTCTGCTCTGCATGTGATGGGGGAAAGGAAGTACTTAGCTAGCTGTTATAGAGACTTGGTCTTGATTTCATGCTTTGAGTTCAATCTGTGCTTGATTGTTGCAAAAGTTCTGACCTATCACTGGGGTGAGAAAGGCAAAACACCAAAGTTTACATTACATGAGGGACACAGCTTAGTCTTCTAAACAGTTCCCTGAGGCTACACAGGGGTCTGTAGATCGAGAGATATCTGTCCAACTAACTCACATCTCTGTGGGAGCCCAAGCCCAGCCTGCTGGGGAAACCAGAACTTCTGTAGTTCATGCTGGGAACCTGCTGGGCCACTCCCAGACAGTGCCGCCATGAGTGCTCACCTACTCAATGACTGTGTTGCTCTCCACCATTCTTGCCGATGATTCTCCCTCAAGGGAAAACCCTCATCACTGGGCCAAACACAAGCCGGTAAAGGGCTAAAACGTACCCACTGGGACCCTCTGGAGATCTCTCCCAGACTCAGCCCTATCCCAGATATCCACTGGGTCTCAGTCCCTGATTGTTTCTTCCCACTACCCTTTCATGGAGTGACGAACCCTCCTGGAGCTTAATCTGGTCCCAACCTGCCCCTGCTCCATGGTTCCATGTAGGGGTGGGGAGGGAGACACTCCTGTGGGCTTAAACTCTCCTGGATTCCAACGTGCAAAGGCTGCACATTGGAATCCAGGAGAGTTTAAGCCCTGGATTAAGGACTGCCATGCTCCCTTTTACTGCTTTCCACATTAGCCTTCCTCCTCTCCCCATTTCCTGGTCTCTTGGATTCCCTCACCATCTCACTGTGCCTTAGCAATTCTGTTCCTCCACAGGACAGTAAGAAGTGACTGGAAACCCCCACCCTGGATCACACAGATCACACAGAGAGAGGCTAGTGAGGGGATATTATAGTCCACCATCTTCAGAGTTCCTCTGACTCCTTTCTCATTACATAATTTTCCTCTTAATCACTAATAAGTTTCCTGGATCTGAAGGCTGCTTGTCTGAAGCTAATATAGCTACTCAAGTTTTCTTTTCATCAGTGTTAGCATTTTATATCTTGCTCTATAGCTTTGTGATTATCCTGTGTCTTTTTATTTACAGTGGATTTCTTGTAGTTGGGTACGTGTTTTTTTTCTTTCTTTTTTTTTAATTAAATCATAGCTGTGTGCATTAATGCAATCATGGGGTACAATGTGATGGCTTTATATATAATTTCAAATGTTTTCATCAAACTGGTTAACATAGCCTTCACGGAATTTTCTTAGTTAACGTATTAAGACATTTATATTCTACACCTAGTAAATTTCACATGTACCCTTGTAAGATGCACCACAGGTGTGGTCTGACAAAAAGCCTCTGTCTTTTAATTGGTATATGTAGACCATTGCTATTTACAGAAATTATTGATATGTTTGGATTAATACCCACCATATTTGTTAATGTTCTCTATTCATTGATCTTGTTCTTTGTTTCTTTTTTTTCGTATTACACTCTTTCCTTCCTTCTTTAATTTTATTGTCTCCTTAAGGAAGGACAAATAAATCTTATATTCTTAGTGATCCTAGGAAAGTAGCAGGAAGGAGCTGGTGGGGCATGAAGACAAAGGGGAAGGAGGTTTAGCTGAGTCTTCCTAGAGCAAAATGGCAGAGGGAGAGGGCTGGAAAAGTCCTGATGTGGAATATTTTTTTCCTTTTTTTTTTATTAAATCATAGCTGTGTACATTGATATATTCATGGGGCATCATTCACTAGCTTCACAGACCGTTTACCAAGTTTCACATATACCCTTGTAAGATGCACCGCTGGTGTAATCCCACCAATCCCCTTCTCTCTACCCACCTCCTCCTTCCCTCCCCTACCTTTCCCCCTTCCCCCTATTCTTAGGTTATAACTGGGTTATAGCTTTCATGTGAAAACCCTAAATTAGTTTCATAGTAGGGCTGAGTACATTGGGTACTTTTTCTTCCATTCCTGAGATACTTTGCTAAGAAGAATATGTTCCAGCTCCAGCCATGTAAACATGAAAGAGGTAAAGTCTCCATCTTTCTTTAAGGCTGCATAATATTCCATGGTGTACATATACCACAATTTATTAATCCATTCATGCATCTATGGGCACTTGGGCTTCTTCCATGACTTAGCAATTATGAATTGGGCTGCAATAAACATTCTGGTACAAATATATTTGTTATGATGTGATTTTTGGTCTTCTGGGTATATGCCCAGTAGAGGGATTACAGGATTGAATGGCAGATTTATTTTTAGATCTCTAAGTGTTCTCCATATCTCTTTCCAAAAGGAATGTATTAATTTGCATTCCCACCAGCAGTGCAAAAGTGTTCCCTTTTCTCCACACCTGATGTAGAATATTGATGTACAACAGTTGCTCAGATTGCGCAGCATGGAGGTGGACAGTTGGATTTGGCCATAACTGCCAAAAACTAACACACTTGGGCAAGTTTCTATGAGCATGCCCAGGCCACAACACCAGTGGCAGCGGTATCAGCACTGAGGTGGGAGGTCCCAGAAGAAACCTCTTGCACTTTTTGGTTCTTGGGGGAAGTTATGCAGTGCTCTCCCAAGTGAAATTTGGCAGCCAGATTTGGAGGGCTGGCTAGAGTGGCTGTACCACGGTTTGGCAACCGGTGAAGCATCCATAGGAAAAATGTTCCCGGACAGGGGGAAGCCATTGTGGGAAAAGAGACCAACAGTTTATAACAGCGGGCATCTTGCTGGGCATCTGCGGGGAGTAGACCTTTACTTCTATCAGGCTCAGGGACTCTGAAAAGATTGGAGAAGTGGGGACTCCTAAATGGAATTTGGGGTCCAGCTTGAGGTATTGTCTAGAGAGGTTATACTGCAGTTTGGCAGTGGGTGAAACATCCGTGCAGGGAAAGTTCCTGATCAGGGAGATGCCATTGCTGAATGGCACTAGAAGCCTGTGTAGGCAGGCCTCCTGCTGGGGGCCTAAGGCATGGTGGTCTGAATTCTGCCCACAGGCAGCGGACCTTCACTCGAGACTGGCCCAGAGACTCCTACTCTCCATGGGAATTGTTGTAGGGGTAATCTATGAGACCTGTTTCTGAAGAATTGTTGAGACCTGTGGAACCCCAGATCTGTGGGAGCTGAATGCTGAGGTGAACCGGCGACCACCAGGAACAAGTAAGATGACAAACTGTTTTAAGCCTGGGAACCAGAGAGAGGTTAACAGCTGTGTTGTTTGTCCCCCCCAATACACAGTGCCACCTGGTGTTCAGAAAATATATTATCGTAGACATATATTCCTACAAAAGTCGAATTCCTTTATCATATATATATATGTATATGTGTGTGTATACAGATTTTTCTTTTTCTTCGTTGTTGCTTTTTTCTTCTTTTCATTTCAGTTTATATTATTATTATTGTTATTATTGCTTTTTCTTTTTTCCTTCCTCAATTTGTTGCTGAGATTCCTTATATCTGTCTATTTTAGAGTTTTTTTTTCTTGTTCCATTGTGCTTTGCTTTTTGCTAAGTTCTATGTTTGAATCTCTCCTATCTTCCAATTATACATTCAACAAGTGCAAGGACTTCTGTATTTTTTAAATTTATTTTTTGTTGTTGCAGAATTTTAGCTTGAATTATTCTCTCACCCTAATATGCTCCTCTGCATTCTCTCAGTTGATAGAGACTCTTCTGCTCATCTCACCTCTCCAACATAAAGTGCTTTGGCATCATATAAGTTATTCCCCACACCCTGTTTCTTGTTTTTTTCTTTCTATTTCTCTTGATTTGTTACCTTTCTTCTTTCTTTCTTTATTTCTCTTCCTATCTTTTTCTTCTTTTTCCACCCTTTCTTTGCTGAGGGTGGGTGTGACACAGTGGTGGGCTGGAAGGCAGACTACAGCAGTAGCCTGGTTCAAGCAGGCCAGAAAACCTTTTTACTGTTGGCCCCAGGATGAAAGTAGTAGGAAGATCACGCAGCAGAACTTTTCTACTTTTCTTTCTTTTCTTCTTTACTTCCTTATTCAATTTTTCATTCTTGTTTTTTATGTTTGCTCTTTTTCTTTCCTTCTTATTTTTGGCCGAGGAAGAGTCTGGCTGTGGACAGAGAAGTAAGATAGCCTGATTTTGAGGAAACCACCCAACTCCACTCTTCACAATCCTTGAGCTATAGGTGCAGACTTAGCACTGTGCTGAAAAAATAAAATCCCCTCTATCACTCTCATTTTCCCTTCCTGTCATCTCTCTTTCCTATTCTTCAATATTCTTCTGTTAGTCCCCCTTCCCCTCCTTTTTGCATTTCTCTATCTTAATTTTCTTTCTTTTGCCTTTCTCCTACTCTTCCCCCACCATTTTTTCTCTTCTTCTTTTTCTCCTTTCCTCTTGCTTCTCTGCTTGCTGTAACCCTTCTTTGCCTTCTGATCCCATAACAAGAGTCCTCTTCCTCACCTAAACTCTGAAAAAAGGGAACTTGAAGCAAAAAAGGAACTGAGAAAGACAAAGGTGCACAAGGAAGTGAACAAGAAGAAAGTACACATGAGGAGAAACAAGAAGAAAGCACACATGAGGTCATCTCAACTCTAACAGAAACTTTTCAAGACACATTGCAATGAACCTGTCCAAAGTTAAGATGAAGGAGATATTCCTGCAAGCATCTAGGAATAAGTGCCCACTGACCTACAAGGGAAGAGGCATTAGGTTGACCGCAGACTTTTCTTTTTTTCTTTCTTTCTTTTTTTTTTTTTTTAGAGATAGAGTAACTCGGTCACCCTCACTAGTATGCTGTGGTATCATAGCACACAGCAACCTCCAGCTCTTGAGCTTTTTTACCTCAGCCTCCTGAGTAGCTGGGACTATATGCACCACCACAACACCTGGCTATTTTTTTTGTTGTTGCAGTTTGGCCTGGGCTGGGTTTGAACCCACCACCCTCAGTATATGGGTCAGCAACCTACTCACTGAGTCACAGACAGTTCCTGGTTGACAGCATACTTTTCAACTGAAACTTTCTAAGCCAAGGGAGCATGATCATCCACTTTCAACACATGTAAACAAAAATAATTTTCAGCCTAGAATCCTGTATCCTGCCAAACTTAACTTCAGAACTGATGGAGAAATCAAATTGTTTGCAGACATAGAAGTACTGAGGAAATTAGTCACAACAAGACCAGCTCTACAAGAAATAGTTATACTTATTGTCAATACTAAACACCACAATGGACCAAAGAAAATATCTAGAAAACAAGGGCAAAAACTTAGTTTCCACAATGGCACAAAGGATTAAACTACACAAGAAATTATCTCACAGTAAGATGAATAGAATTCTACCACAACTATTGATACTTACAATAAATGTCAATATATTGAATGCCCCACTGAAGAGGCACAGGCTGGCTGATTGGACGAAAAAGCACAAGCCATCAATATGTTGTCTCCAGGAGACAAACCTTTCCCTGAAGGACAAATCAAAACTCAGAGTTAAGGGATGGAAAACAGTGTATCAAGCAAAGGGAAATCAGAATAAAGGAGGAGTTGCAATCTTACTCTCAGATACAAGTGGATTCAAAGCTACTTTAGTTAAGAAAGACAAAGATGGACACTTCATACTGGTCAAAGAAACAATACAAGAAGAAGACATCTCAATACTAAACATTACGTACCTAACATAAATGCTCCCAGATTTATGAAACAGATTTTGAGACGTCTCAGCAATATGATATCCCATAGCACCTTAATAGTCAGGGACTTCAACACTTCTCTGACAGAACTGGATAGATCCTCTAAAGTGAAAATAAACTAGGATAAAAAGGATTTAAATGTGGTCCTAGATCTATTGGGATTAATAGACATATACAGAACACACCATGCCAAAGTAAAAGAATACACTTTTTTCTCATAAGCTCATCATGGCACATACTCCAAAGCAGATCACATCCTAGTATAAAAATAAAACCTCAGCAAAATCAAAGGAATAGAAATTATACCATGTATCTTCTCAGACCATAAGGACATAATCCTGAAACTCAACTCCAACAAAATTGTTCACCCGCACACAAACTCTTGGAAACTAAACAACCTTACTCTGAATGATAGTTGGGTTCAGAAAGAGATTAAAGAGGGACTTTGAGGTAATATCCTCAAACACAACAAAATGAAGACCTAAGTTACCAAAACCTCTGGGATATAGCAAAAGAAAATTTATCACTCTAGATGCCTACTTTTGACAAGCAGAAAGTAAACACATCAGCACACTTACAAACCACCTTATGGAATTGGAAAAGAATAATCTAACTCTTAACCAAACAGAAGAAAAGAAATAGCCAAAATTAAATCAGAGATTAATGAAATTTAACACAAAAATTCAAAAATAAATGATACAAGAAGTTGATTGTTTGATAAATTAAACAAAATAGATAAACTTTTGACCAGAATAACTAGAAACTCTATGCCCAGAAATTTGACAATGTAGAGGAAATGGATCAATACTTGAAATCACATTCCCTCCCTAGACTTAATCAAGATGAAATAGACCTTCTGAGCAGGCCAATTTCAAGCACTGAGATCAAAGAAACAATAAAAAATCTCCCAACAAAAAAAAATGCCCACACCAGAATTCTATTGAAACTTCAAAGAAAAGCTTATATGCATACTACAGAAATTATTCCAACATATTCTATGAAGCAAACATCACACTGATACCAAAACCAGGAAAAGACGTAACTAAAAAGGAGAACTACAGACCAATTTCACTAATGAATACAGATGCAAAGAGTCTCAGTAAAATCCTACCAAATAGATTACAGCTTATCATTAAAAAAGTCATAAATCACAATCAAATAGGATTCATCCCAGGGATGCAAGGCTGGTTTAACATATGCAAATCCATAAACATAACTCACCATATCAACAGAAGCAAATACAAAAACCATATGATCTTGTCAATATATGCAGAAAAAACATTCGATAAAACTCAATAACCTTTCCTAATGAGAACCCTGAAGAATATAGGCATTGGCAGCACATTTCTTAATCTGATTAAAGCCATCTATGACAAACTCACAGGGTATATTAAACTGAATGGAGTAAAACTGAAAGCTATTCCACTCAGGGCTGAAACAAGACAGGGGTGCCCTCTATCACCACTACTATTCAACATAGTCCTAGAAGTTCTAGCCGATACCATCAGGCAAGAGAAGAAAATTAAAGGCATTGATATGAGGGCACAGGAACTGAAACTCTCCCTCTTTGCCAATGATATTATTTTATACTTAGAGAACTCCAAAGACTCAACCAAAAGACTCTTGAAAGTGATCAAAGTATACATTCATGTCTTAGAATATAAAATCAATGTCACTAATCAGAAGCACTTGTATATGCCAATAACAGCCAAGAAGAAAAGGAACTCAAAGACATAGTCCCCTTCTCAGTACCTTCAAAGAAAATGAAATACCTAGGAGTACACCTCACAAAAGAGGTGAACGACCTTTTAAAGAAAACTATGAAACCCTAAGAAAACAAATAGCAGAAAATATTAACAAATGCAAGGACATACCATGCTTGTGACTGAGAAGAATCAACGTTGTTAAAATGTCTATACATTCCAAAGCAATCTACGGATTCAATGCTATCCCTATTAAAATATCAACATCATATTTCAAGACTTGGAAAAAATAATTCTTCATTTAGTATGGAACCAGAAAAAAACCATGTAGCCAAGACAATTCTTAGTAATAAAAACACAGCCAGGGGCATCAGCCTACCAGATTTTAGTCTGTACTACAAGGATTAAAACAGTATGGTATTGGCACAAAAATAGAGACATAAACATTTGGAAATAAACAGAAAACCAGGAGATGAAACAAACGTCTTACAGTCACCTAATCTTCGAGGAACCAAACAAGAGCATACACTGGAAGAAAAGAATCCCTATTCAATAAATGGTTTGGGGAGAACTGGATATCCACGTGTAAAAGACTAAAACTGAACCTGCACCATTCTCCACTCATAAAAATTGATTCAGGATGGATAAAATACCTAAATCTAACATACAAAACAATAAAAATCCCAAAGAAAGTATGGGAGAAACACTGGAAGCTATCGGCCTGGGGAAGGACTTGATCAAGAAGACTTCTATGCAATTGCAACAACAACAAAAATAAACAAATGGGACCTAATGAAACTGAAAAGCTTCTGTACAGCTAAGGTAACAACAACCAAAGTGAACAGAGAACCCACAAAATGGGAAAGGATATTTTCATATTTTGATTCAAACAAAAGGTTGACAAGTAGGATCTTTAGAAAACTCCAAATAATAAACATAAAAAGAGCCAACAATCCCTTATATCAATGGACAAGAGAGATGAATAAAATGATCTTGAAAGAAAACAAATGAATGGCTAACAAACATGAAGAAATTCTCGTGGTTTTTTATTATTAGAGAAATGCAAATCAAAACCACGCTGAGATATCATCTAACCTCAGTGAGAATGGCCCACATCACAAAGTCTCAAAACTGAAGATGCTGGCATGGAAGTGGAAAGAAAGGAATACTTTTAAACTAATGGTGGGACTGCAAACTAATACAACCTTTTTGGAAGGCAGTATGGAGAACCCTCAAAGAACTTAAGCTAGACCTCCCATTTGATCCTGCAATCCCATTGCTGGGCATCTACCTAGTAGAAAAAAAAAATCCTTTTACCACAGGGATACTTGCTCTAGATTGTTTATTGAAGCTCAATTTACAATCGCCAAAATGTGGAAACAGCCTAAATGCCCACCAACCCAGAAGTTGATTAACAAACTCTCGTATATGTATACCATAAAATACTATTCAGCCATTAAAAAAGATGGAAACTTTATATCTTTTTCATTAACCTGGCTGGAAGTGGAACACATTATTCTAGTAAAGCATCACAAGAATGAAGAAGCAAGAACCCAATGTACTCAGTTCTGATAAAAGGATAATTAAAATTCTAGTACACAGTGGGAGGTGGGGGATGGGGACAGCTGAGAATGGGAATTAAGGAGGAAGTGAGAGGACAAGGTGTGTGGTACACCTTTTGGGGGCAGGACTGAATTACAGGAGGGTCCTTATCTAACAAAAGCAATCAATGTAACCTGGTTCTGCATACCCTCAATGAATCCCCAACAATAAAGAAAAAAACAAAAAGAAAGTAGCAGGTAGCTGCAAAAGAACTCCTCCTCCAAAGATAAGAACAAGCTTTACACTAAGCTAAAATACCCTTGAAAAGCAAAAGAAAAGAAAAACTCTATACAAAATACTGGTTTCTAACATCTGTACCCATAACTATGTAGCTGTTATAAAACTGACGTAAAAAAAAAAAAAAAAGCTGGGGGCAGAGACAAGATGGCTGACTGTAGCCAGCTTTTCACAGAGGCTCCTGTCCAGAAGGAGAGTTAAAGGACAGAAATTTAGCAATTAACCTGGTGGATTTTAGCAGCACTGAGAGAAGGTTGAAGAACGCACATCAACCCTGCTGAGGTGAGCTACAACCCCAAAAATACAAACAAAAGGTACAAAATCCATCATCAAGCAGATGGGAGTCCCCTCCCCCATGAGAATGGCTCTGAGTACCCCACAAACAAACAAGCAGAGTCCAAAGGCCCTCCCACTACACTCCACGAGAGAGACCCTCTAATACCTGGACCTACCTCCCCTACTAGGGTGCCACGGCATTCTCCTGCCAGGCATAAATCTGTATGAAACTGTATATATTCTCAACCTGCAACTCTGAGCTCCCAGCACTCTCCTCCACTCTCATTCTGAGGTGTAGAGGCCTGTCCCACAGGAATCCAGATTCTTAGGTGATTTCTTGAGGGGTGTGGAAAGTGCCTAAACTTCAGCTGGTCAGTGCTGACTCTGGGGCATGGGAGTGAGGAGAGGATGGTCGGCTGAGAGGGTACCACGCCAGAGCAGCAGTGCCCTGAGGCACAGAGAAGCAGCCGTCTTTTAGCAACAATAGGGCTCACTCTTGGATATTCTGAAGCCACACCCCCATCTCCCTGGGCAACCAGAGGAGGCGGGGCATCTACTCAGGTAGCAAACACCACAGAACACATCTGGGATGGAAACCCAGGCCCCATGAGTAAAGGTTTTGCCTGAGGCAGTACTGGACAGGGTGGAGCGCAGGGACTAGAAATGCACTCAGAGACCGAGGAAGTTCCCAGGTCAGGGCTGACCCAGAGGACCGCTTTACTGAGCCTAAGATGCACCCGACCCTCAGGGGATCATCAACCTATAGACAAAGGAAGACAGGAGGCTAGAACTGACATGTAACCGAATACAAACCTGCAGGAGCAAACACAGGGCCTGAGGCGCAGGCTCTGGAAACTCAAAACAGCTTCTCTTCTGCAGGGGAATTTAGAAGGGACAAAAACAAATTCCCACAAAGTTGTTCTGTTCTATTCTGTCAGTAACATCAATCAGGGGTGGGGATGGAACTGAGTGAACACCCCCCAGCCTCCATCATGTGCCCAAGGATGTCAGGCCACACATCCCCCTACTAGATAGAGACAGAACGCAGGGGCCTGGATGAGCAAAAATAGATTTCCTTGTGATTCATGCAGGTGCAACCCCCTGGAGTATCTATTCACTACAGGCAACTGGGTCAAAGCCCTGCGGGAATATCAGTGACTGGGCATGACAGAGGTACAAGGTGGGGAAGGAGGCATCAACCTTCCCAGACTGATCTATTTGCTGGGTGGTTCCTCCTGACTCCACGCAACACCACAGAAAGCCATATCAGAATAGTCACCAGACCCCTGTGATCCAGTTGCCAGAGACCTTTTAAACTCTCCCACCTGAGACAGGTGCTGACTGAGACAACTGATTGGACCTTTTGAACTGAGCCAATCACCCAAGGACTATTTAGGTGGTGCCCAGGGTGTGTGGATGTAGGAAGGTTTGATTTTCCCTTTCCAATTGTTGCCTATGGGGGGGCGGGGTGACTTAATTGCTGGTATTTCTCCACAACTGAGACTTCAACCAAGAGTAATTGTTTCACTAGGGTCAAACAGAAACCAGCTGAAAACAAGACAGAACCACTTAGCCCCACCACACCAAACAGGTCCCCAGTTTCTCAGGCCATAGGACTGTACGGGTCCTCGACAAAGGTCCAGGGGAAAAATCAAATGGTGTAAAATAATCATGGGGCAGAATCAGCAGAAAAACTCTGATAACATGAATAACCAGAATAGATCAACCCCCCCAAGGAAAGATATGGCAGACGTAACTGAAGATCACATTCATAAACAGCTGCCCGAGATGTCAGAAATTGAATTCAGAATTTGGACTGCAAACAAGATTAATAAAATGGAGGAAAATTTGGAATTGGAAATTCGAGCAGAAATACAAAAGTCGGAATTAGAAATTCGAGGAGAAATTCAAAAGTTGTCTCAAGAATTTAACGAATTTCAAGAGAAAACTACCAAAGATTTTGAAGCAATGAAGCAAGAATTTGAAGCCCTCAAAGATATGAAAAATACAGTAGAATCCCTCGGTAACAGAGTGGAGCAAGCAGAAGAAAGGATATCTGATATTAAAGACAAAGCTTTTGAATGCTCCCAAAATCTCAAAGAGGAAGAGAAATGGAGAGCAAAAAGAATCATTCCCTCAGCGAGCTCTGGGATAATTCAAACAAGGCTAATATTTGCCTCATTGGAATCCCTAAAAGTGATGAAGTGGCCTCACTGGGCACAGAGGCCCTTCTCCATGAAATTATGAAAGAGAATTTTCCAGACATGCCAAGAGATTCTGAAATTCAGATAGCAGACAGTTTAAGAACACCAGAACGACTCAATCCCAACAGGACATCCTCCAGTCATATCATAATTAACTTCACTAAAGTTAATATGAAGGAGAAAAATTCTGAAAGCATCCAGACGTAAGAAATCCATTACCTACAAAGGGAAGAATATTAAAATGACTGCAGATCTCTCTGCTGAAATTTTCAATCCAGAAGAGGGTGGTCATCGACTTTTAATCTCCTAAAGCAAAATAACTTTCAACCCCAGATCCTGTATCCAGCAAAACTGAGTTTCATTTATGATGAAGAAATTAAATACTTTAATGACATTCATGTGGGGAAGAAATTTGCCTTAACCAAACCAACTCTTCAGGATCTTCTCAGACCTATCCTCCTTCATGACCAGCCCAATCCTCTACAACAAAAGTAAACTCACTCAGAAACTTTTGATCAAATTCCAACTTCCAAAGTGGCAAAATCATTAAAAATGTCCATTGGACTTCCGAAAAACTAGATACCCAAAATTTTACCCGAGTTATCAATATTCTCCATTAATATGGATGGCTTATACTGTCCCCTAAAGAGGCACAGGTTAGCTGACTGGATACAAAAACTCAGTCCAGATATTTTCTGAACAAAACAGTCACATCTTACCTTAAAATACAAATATAGACTCAGCGTGAAAGGATGGTCATCTATATTTCAGGCGAATGGTAATCAGAAAAAAGCAGATGTTGCAATTTTGTTTGCAGATACAATAGGCTTTATTTTTTTTTATTTTTTTTATTTTTAATTTCTTTTTATTTTTTTTTCTTTTTTCTTTTTTTTTTATTAAATCATAACTGTATACAATTATATGATTATGGGGCATCATACACTCACTTCATAAACCATTTGACACATTTTTATCACAGTGGTTAACATAGCCTTTCCAGCGTTATCTCAGTTACTGTGCCAAAACATTTGCATTCTAAATTTACCAAGTTTCACAAATACCCCTGTAATATGCACCACATGTGTGATCCCACCGATTCCCCTCCCTCTACCCACCCCCCCTTCCCACTTCCCCCTATTGTTAAGTTGTAGCTGGGTTATAGCTTTCATGTGAGAGTCCCAAATTAGTTTCATAGTAGGGCTGTGTACATTGGGTATTTTTTCTTCCATTCTTGGGATACTTTACTAAGAAGAATATGTTCCAGCTCCATCCATGTAAACATGAAAGAGGTAAAGTCTCCATCTTTCTTTAAGGCTGCATAGTATTCCATGGTATACATATACCACAATTTATTAATCCATTCGTGGATCGATGGGCACTTGGGCTTTTTCCATGACTTAGCTATTATGAATTGGGCTGCAATAAACATTCTGGTACAAATATCTTTGTTATGTTGTGATTTTTGGTCTTCTGGGTATATGCCCAGCAGAGGAATTACAGGATTGAATGGCAGATCTATTTTTAGTTCTCTGAGTGTTCTCCATATATCTTTCCAAAAGGAATGTATTAATTTGCATTCCCACCAGCAGTGCAGAAGTGTTCCCTTTTCTCCGCATCCACGCCAACATCTCTGGTCTTGAGATTTTGTGATATAGGCTAGTCTCATTGGAGTTAGATGATATCTCAAAGTAGTTTTGATTTGCATTTCTCTGATGATTAAAGATGATGAGCATTTTTTCATATGTCTGAAGGCCACGGGCCTGTCTTCTTCAGAAAAGTTTCTCTTCAAATCCCTTGCCCAGCCTGCGATGGGATCCCTTGTTTTTTTCTTGCTGATGCGTTTGAGTTCTCTGTGGATTCTGGTTATTAAACCTTTGTCAGAGATATACCCTGCAAATATCTTCTTCCATTCTGACGGCTGTCTGCTTGCTCTGCTTACTGTGTTCTTAGCTGTGCAGAAGCTTTTTAGTTTGATCAAGTCCCAGTAGTGTATTTTTGAAGCTGCTTCAATTGCCCGGGGGGTTCTCCTCATGAAATACTCACCCAGACCAATTTCTTCAAGGGTTTTCCCTGCATTCTCCTCTAGTATTTTTATAGTTTCATGTCTTAAGTTTAAATCTTTAATCCAATGAGAGTCTATCTTAGTTAATGGTGAAAGGTGTGGGTCCAATTTCAGTCTTCTGCAGGTTGCCAGCCAGTTCACCCAGCACCATTTGTTAAATAGGGAATCTTTTCCCCACTGAATGTTTTTAATTGGCTTGTCAAAAATCAAATAGCGGTAAGTAGCTGGATTCATCTCTTGGTTCTCTATTCTACAATAGGCTTTAAACCAACAAAAGGAAGGAAGGATAAGAATGGTCACTTCATATTTGTTAAGGGTAATACAAAATACGATGAGATATCAATTATTAATATCTATGCACCCAACCAGAATACACCTCAATTGATAAGAGAAACTCTAACAGACATGAGCAACTTGATTTTTTCCAGCTGCATAATAGTCAAAGATTTTAACACTCCTTTGGCAGTGTTGGATAGATCCTCCAACAACAAGCTGAGCAAAGAAATTTTAGATTTAAACCTAACCATCAAGCATTTTGATTTAGCAGACATCTACAGAACATTTCATCCCAATAAAACTGAATGCACATACTTCTCATCAGCCCATGGAACATACTCCAAAATTGACCACGTCTTCGGTCACAAGTCTAACCTCAGTAAATTTAAAGGAATAAAAACTATTCCTTGCATCTTCTCAGACCACCAAGGAATAAAAGTTGAGCTCAGTAACAAAAGGAATCTGCATACTCATACAAAAACATGGAAGTTAAATAACCTTATGCTGAATGATAGCTGGGTCAGAGATGAGATTAAGAAAGAAATTTCCAAATTTTTGGAACAAAATGAAAATGAAAACACGAATTATCAGAACCTGTGGGATACCACAAAAGCAGTCCTAAGAAGAAAATTTATAGCACTGCAAGCCTTTCTCAAGAGAACGGAAAGAGAGGAAGTTAACAAGTGAATGGGACATCTCAAGAAACTGGAAAAGGAAGAACATTTCCACTCCAAACCCAGTAGAAGGAAAGAAGTAACCAAAATTAGAGCAGAATTAAATGAAATTGAAAACAAAAGAATAATACAACAGATTGATAAATCAAAATGTCAGTTTTTGCAAAGGTCAATAAAGTAGAGAAACCTTTGGCTAACCTAACCAAGAAAAAAGGAGTAAAATCTCTAATCTCGTCAATCAGAAAGGACAAAGCAGAAAAAACAACAGACTCCTCAGAAATGAAAAACATCCTTAATGAATATTACAAGAAATTTTATTCTCAGAACTATGAAAATATGAAGGAAATTGACCAATACTTGGAAGCACGTCACTTTCCAAGACTTAGCCAGAATCAAGTGGAAATTTTGAAAAGGCCCATATTACGTTCTGAAATAACATCAAACATGCAAAACATCCCTAAAAAAAAAAAAAGCCTGGGACCAGATGGCTTCATGTCAGTATTCTACCACACCTTTAAAAAGAAATTAGTACATATATTACTCAACCTGTTCCAAAAGGTAGAAAAAGAAGGAAGACTACCCAACACGTTCTACGAAGCAAACATCACCCTGATCATCAAACAAGGAAAAGACCCAACAAGAAAAGAAAATTAGAGACCAATATCACTAATGAATATAGATGCAAAATATATTCAACAAGATCCTAACAAACAGAATCCAGCAACACATCAAACAAATTATACATCATGACCAAGTCGGTTTCATCCCAGTGTCTCAAGGCTGGTTCAATATCTGTAAATCTACAAGTATAATTCAGCACATAAACAAATTAAAAAACAAAGACCACATGATTCTCTCAATTGATGCAGAAAAAGCTTTTGATAATATCCAGCATCCCTTCATGATCAGATCACTTAAGAAAATTGGTATAGAAGGGACATTTCTTAAACTGATAGAGGCCATATAAAGCAAACCCACAGCAAATATCGTATTGAATGGAGTTAAATTGAAATCATTTCCACTCAGATCAGGAACCAGACAAGGCTGGTTGTCTCCAATACTCTTTAACATTGTAATGAAAGTTTTATCCACCACAATTAGGGAAGAAAAGGCGATCAAGGGTATCCACTTAGGGTCATAAAAGATCAAACTTTTTGGTCTCCTGTTTCCCACACTGTCCTTGAATAGCCAGGACTGCAGGCGTGTTCTCCTGTAACCATCGAGAACCTTTCATGGGGTGAAGAAATCAACTTGACTACAGTGGAGCAGGTTTCAGAAGAGGAACAAGAATTCATGACTGGAGTACAGGCAGATCTTCTAAAAGTATAAAAAGGGATTTTGTGACCACAGCAAGCACGCAACTTAAAAAGGTGCTTTGGATGCTGATGGAAGATTAGACAGTGTCTTTGAATATTAATAAATATCTGCAAATTAAAAAAAAAAAAAAAAAGATCAAACTTTCACTCCTGGCAGATGATATGATTGTATATCTGGAAAACACCAGGGATTCTACTACAAAACTCTTAGAAGTGATAAAGGAATACAGCAGGGTCTCAGGTTACAAAATCAACATTCATAAATCTGTAGCCTTTATATATACCAACCATAGTCAAGCTGAAAAAACACTTACGGACTCTATTCCATTCACAGTAGTGACAAAGAAGATGAAATATTTGGGAGTTTACATAACAAAGAACGTGAAAGATCTCTATAAAGAGAACTATGAAACTCTAGAAAAGAAATAGCTGAAAATGTTAACAAATGGGAAAACATACCATGCTCATGGCTGGGAAGAATCAACGTTTTTAAAATTTCCATACTACCCAAAGCAATATACAATTTTAATGCAATCCCTATTAAAGCTCCACTGTCATACTTTAAAGACCTTGGAAAAATAATACTTCATTTTATATGGAATCAGAAAAAATCTCGAATAGCCAAGACTTTACTCAGAAATAAAAACAGAGCAGGAGGAATCACGCTACAAGACCTCAGAGTATACTACAAATCAATAGTGATCAAAACAGCATGGCAATGGCACAAAAACAGAGAAGTAGGTGTCTGGAATAGAATAGAGAACCAAAGATGAATCGAGCTACTTACTGTTATTTGATCTTTGACAAGTCAATTAAAAATATTCAGTGGGGAATAGATTCCCTATTTAACAAATGGTGCTGGGCGAATTGGCTGGCAACCTGTTGAAGACTGAAATGGGGCACATACCTTTCAACATTAAGATAGACTCTCACTGGATTAAAGATTTAAACTTAAGACATGAAACTATAAAAATACCAGAAGACAGTGTAGGGAAAACTCTTGAAATCGGTCTGGGTGAGTATTTTATGAGCAGGACCCCCTGGGCAATTGAAGCAGCTTCAAAAATACACTACTGGGACCAGATCAAATTAAAAAGCTTCTGTACAGTCAAGAACACAGTAAGTAAAGCAAGCAAACAGCCCTCAGAATGGGAGAAGATACTTGCAGGTTATGTCTCTGACAAAGGGTTAATAACCAGAATCCACAGAGAACTCAAACGTATAAGCAAGAAAAGAACAAGTGATCCCATCGCAGGCTGGGCAAGGGATTTGAAGAGAAACTTCCCTGAAGAAGACAGGTGCACTGCCTATAGACATATGAAAAAAGCTCATCATCTTTAAGCATCAGAGTAATGCAAATCAAAAGTACTTTGAGATATCATCTAACTCCAGTAAGATTAGCCTATATCAAATCTCAAGACCAGAGATGTTGGCGTGGATGTGTGAAAAAAGGAACTCTTTTGCACTGCTGGTGGGAATGAAAATTAATACATTCCTTTTGGAAAGATGTTTGGAGAACACTTAGAGATCTAAAAACAGATCTGCCATTTAATCCTATAATTCCTCCACCCAGAAGACCAAAAATCACATCATAACAAAGATATTTGTACCAGAATGTTTATTGCAGCCCAATTCATAATTGATAAGCAATCAAAAGCCCCAAGTGCCCATCGATACACGAATGGATTAATAAATTGAGGTATATGTACACCATGCAATATTATGCAGCCTTAGAGAAAGATGGAGACTTTACCTCTTTCACTTTTACATGGATGAAGCTGGAACATATTCTTCTTAGTAAAGTATCTCAAAAATGGAAGAAAAAGTTACCAGTGTACTCAGCCCTACTATCAAACTTATTTATGGCTGTCACATGAAAGCTGTAACCTAGTTATAACCCAAGAATAGGGGGAAAGGGGAAGGGAGTGGAGGGAGGGGGAGGACGGGTGGAGGGACGGTGATTGGTGGGATTACACCAGCGGTGCATCTTACAAGGGTATATGTGAAACATTTTAAATGTAGAATGTAAATATCTTAACACAATAACTAAGAAAAAGCCAGGAAGGCTATGTTAACCAGTGTGATGAAAATGCGTCAAACGGTCTGTAAAACCAGTGTATGGTGCCACATGATGGCATTAATGTACACAGCTATGATTTAATAAAAAAAAAATAAACTGAAGAAAAAAAAAGCTATAAAGGAGTTTGGAGAAAACTGTTCCCCGGAACTCAGCATTTCACAATTTAAGGCACCTGTGTTCTCATCAGATATTAAAGGTTCCTTCCTTGATATTGTTGGTGTAAGTTGTTTAATTCTCTATTTTTTTTGTAACATTTTGGTTCCCTGACTGGGAAAACGAATGGGCAGATTAGTACTGAGAGAGTCTGGGGGCTTCCCATGCCAGGTGTAGTACTCCTTGGGGGAACTCCCCAGTACTGTCACTGACGCTATCCCCTAAGAGTTCTCACCTGCAGATTACATGGAGGGGGGCCCTGTTAGAATGACAAGGAGGTCCCATAGTGGTCCTCTGTGGCCTCTGAACATACGGGGGTAATAGCATGTCTGAACTTAGGTATGAACTGGATTTAAAGGGGGTATAACAGTAGTAAAGCACAGTCCAACGAGTGGAAGAGGAATTTGATCACCTCCTTGAGGCAGGAGCCTCAGTAAAAATTGGCAGTAAAAGGAACTGACTTCCATGCAGCAGGAGGCCTTAGTACAAGGGGCAAAAAGAAACAGGAGGAGGCAGAGGGCCTTATGATGTCCCCATGGAACATCAGGTTAAGGCCCAATCAAGCTCTGTAACTATCAGTAAACAGTCGAGGAGCTGTACAGTGACTCACTCTTTCACACACCACTTAGTTTCAGAGGCTAAACAATTCCTTTATGAAGTAGCAACAAAAATAATTTTAATCTTGGGGGTCACCACAACATGAGGAGCTGTATTAAAGGGTCGCAGCATTAGGAAGGTTGAGAACCACTGGTTTCTCAATTTTTATTTGTCTAAATAAGGCTCCATTTCTCCATCCCTTGTGGAGAATAATTTTACAAAATGTAGAATTTCATTGACACCTCTTCCAGCTCAGATTCTTTCCTTGAATGTTTCCAATATTTCAATAATCCCATAAAAAAGTTTTTCATTTCTGTTACAATATGGTTTTATTTTTTGTTGTTTTATTTAAGACAGAGTTTCAAATAAAAGAGTTTGCCCTCAGTACAGTGCTATAGCATCACAGCTCACAGAAATCTCAAACTCTTTGGCTTAGATTTGCATTTTTCTAATAATTAGGGGTGATGAGCATTTTTTCACATGTTTTCCTAGCCATTCATCTGTCTTCTTTAAAGAAGATTCTAAAAATCTCTCTTGCCTATTTATATATGGGATTGTTTTTTTTTTCATGTGGATTAATTTGAGTTCTCTATAGATCCTAGTTATCAAGCTTTTGTCTGGTTCTAAGTAAGCAAATACCCTTTCCCATTGGGTAGGTTCTCTGTTTGCTTTCGTTGTTGTCTCCTTAGCTGTACAGAAGCTTTCCAGTTTAATTAAGTCCTATTTGTTTATTTTTTTTGTTGCTGCAATTGCCACAGAAGTCTTTTTCATAAAGTCTTTCCCCAGACCAATATCCTCCAATGTTTTTCCCATGCTTTCTTTGCAGATTTTTATCATTTAACGGCTTAAATTTAAGTCTTTTATCCATCCTGAATCAATTTTTGTGAGTGAAGAAAGATGCAGCTTAAGTTTCAGTCTTTTACATGTGGATATCCAGTTCTCCTAGCACCATTTATCAAAATCACCCTGAGATATCATCTAATCCCAGGGAGAAAGACCTACTCAGAAAATCTCAAAACTGAAGATGCTGGCATGGATGTGGAGAGAAAGGCACACTTTTATACTGCTGGTGGGACTGCAAACTAATATAACCTTTTTGGAAGGAAGTATGGACAATCCTCAAAGAACTCAAGCTAGACCTCCTATTTGATCCTGTCATCCCATTACTGGGAATCTACCCAGAAGAAATAATATTCTTTTACCATAAGCACAATTGCATTAGACTGTTTATTGCAAGTCAATTTGCAATCCCCCAAATATGGAAACAACCTAAATGCCCACCAACCCAGGAATGGAGTGAAAAGCTGTAGTATATGTATACCACGGAATACTATTCAACTGTTTAAAAAGATAGAGACTTTACATCCTTTGTATTAACCTGGATGGAGGTGGAACACATTATTCTTAGTAAAGCATAGAATAGAGAAGCATGAATCACAAAAATAGAGAAGCATGAATTTTATGTACTCAATTTTAATATGAGGGTAATTAATGGCTTAGTACACGATGTGGGTTGGGTAAGAGGAGATCAGAGAGAGAAGGAGGGAGGGCATGGGGGAAAGGAAGAGCCAAGAGAGGGAAGGAGGGATGGGGTGGGGTCTCAGTACGTGACACACCTTTTGGGGGCAAGGCACAAGTATAATAGGAACTTTACCTAACAAATGCAATTAGTGTAACCTGGTTTCTTGTACCTTCAGTGAATCCCCAACAGTTAAAAAAAAAAAAGAAAAACTCTTCAGCAACTGGAGACCTCATTATCCTATTATGTCTTTGTGTGAAGACATGCTGCTCTGTAATTATAGAAAGTGTTGCATCAAACTCTCTGGTTATGCATGGGTCACTGCCTGCTCTCATATCTTCTGTGATCAGCATGGTACCCTGTTTCCCCGAAAATAAGACATCCTCTGAAAATAAGATCTACTTAAAGGAAAGATAAGATGTCCCCTGAAAATAAGACCTAGTGCATCTTTGGGAGCACACCTTAAAATAAGACACTGTATTATTTTCGGGGAAAAGAGGTAGTAGTGAGTTTAGTCATTCACCAGCTATCTGTCCTGCCTGCAACAGTACCCTTTCCAAAAAGCTAGATATTATCCACACAGAACTCAGTCCATCAGAGGAATATAAAGCTATGGTATTGGCAGGACTGCGACCAGATATTGTGTTGGACATTAGTTCCCGGGCACTGGACTTCTGGGCATATCAGGTGCATCAAAAGTGTCTCTATCAAGAATATAATTTTAGCAAGACCGAGGGGCGTCTGAAACAGATGGAGAAGATATATACTCAGCAAATACAGAGTAAGGATGTAAAATTGACATCTATGAAAGGGGAAGTCACCTCCATGAAGAAAGTGGTAGAAAAAATTTAGTGACATCTCTAAGAAACTTATGGAATTCAATCACCAGTATCATAAGCTCCAAGGCCTCTATGATATAGTCTTAGGCAACGAAATCTAACCATTGCTAACCAAGAAGGCACAGTCGAACCATCCATGATCACACAGTCTGGTGTTTTTGGCTTCCCATTAGGGAACAACTCTAAGCTTTCATTTGATGATACACCAGTTCGAAATTGGGGTGGTGGAGATAGAGATTTTCAGTTCAGACCATTTTTTGTGGATTCTCCCACAGCACCTGGAACCCACCAAGAGCTTTTTTAGTTTTGCCTCACCAAGTCATGGATTACAGCAGGAGCAAGTCTCTAGCAGGGCCTTCAAAGTAAAAAGAGTTTAGCTTACTTTACAGAATGTTTCTCTGCTCACTTTTAGTAATTTCATTTAGTAAAATATCATTGTAGATAAGAATAATCAACTTTTATGCTTTTAAGTCTTTGAAATTGTCTTCATATTAGCAACTACAAGAAACTCAAGGGCAATGAGGAGTGACTTTAGCATCTGTTTTCTTTGTTTCTGTTACCTAAAGCATGAACATTTTATTAATCTCAATTTCATCACCAACTCTTATATTTTCATGGCTAGTGAAAATGTCATGTTGTTTCTGATATTTTATAGATCATTATTTCTGTCTGGGCTATTTCTGATTGAGCTCTGTGTTAATTATATATACATAGGCACCCATGTTGTATGTCTAATGTCACTTTGCATTCTGGCATAAAAAATAAAATAAAGACTCTTAGGCTTAAGTGGTTCTCTTGCCTCAGCCTCCCAATTAGCTTGGACTACAGGTGCCCACCACAACACCCGGCTATTTTCTTTTTTTTGTATTTGTCATTGTTTTAGCAGGCTAGGGCAGGGTTTGAACCCACCAGGTCCAGTGAATGTGGCTGGCGCCGTAACAATTGCCCTATCAGCACTGAGCCTGTTATATTATGCTTGATATCTAGCATTTCATTTTTCTTTTCTTCTTCCAATATTTATGTTCCTGTTTACCTTACTTATTTTTCATGTCATCCACTTTTTCCATGAGAGCCCTTAGCATATTAATCATAGTTGATTTAAATTATTCGTCTGATAATTCCACCATTTTTGCCATATTCACGTCTGGATGTGATGCTTACTCTGTTTCTTCAAACTGAGTTTTCGGTATTTTATTATGTCTTGTAAATTTTTGTTGAAAGCCCAATGTGATGTACTGGATAAAAGGATCTAAGGTAGTGGCCTTTAGTGTGAGGTTCTCTGTTTATTTAGCTAGGAGTGTACTGTTTGCAATAACTAGATATTGATGTCAGAGGCTAAAATTTTCTCTGATGTCCTGTTATTGTCTCCCTAGGAGTGTACTGTTTGCAATAACTAGATATTGAAGTCAGAGGTTAAAATTTTTCTGATGTCCTGTTATTGTCTCCCTATTGTCTATAGAGTTTCCTAGATATTTATTTTTAAGTATGGTCTGACATATGCAGTTCTTTCATTCTATCCCTCTATTTAAATGATGGGAAGACATTGAGATAAGAAAAACATTCTATAATGTTTTGATTAGGTCTAACTCTTAGTGAGACTGAAATCTTGGACTGTAATATTTACTAGTGTTTCTCAGTTTTTGCTCTCCTCTCAGGTGAGATAGGAATGGTTTTTATCCTTCCTTAGGCCTTAGTGGAATCCAATTAGTTAAAATCTGGTGAAATATTTTCCCTTGAAGATAGAACTTGTTTAAAAAGAACAGAAAGCTCAGGTCATATTTCAAAATATCTATTTTCTCCCAATCCTGCTAGGAGTAGCAGGGGATTTTTCTCAGGTAAGAAATTTATGGTTCAGAGAAGTAAAACTCGAGGCGGAGCAAGATGGCAGCCGAGTAACAACTTCCTTGCATCTGGGCACGGTGAGTCTGGGGAGATAGGACTCCAGGCATCTCTGACTGGTGGGAACTGCCTATCATCACTCCTATGAGGATACAGGGAGTCAGCGAGAGACTTCTGGACCCCCAGAGGAGGACTAAAACAGTGGAAAACCGGCAAGTGGTCCCGTGTGTTCAATCCGTCTAAACCCGCCCACAACTTCCACAGGCACAAGAACTTAAAGAGCAAGAGGAAGTGAAAGGAAAATTAGGGCAAGGAAACAGATAAAAGAAATCACTCATGAGGAAGAATCAGCAGAAAACTCCAGGCAACATGAAGAACCAGTCCAGAACAACCCCGCCAAGGGACCATGAGGTAGCTACTGCAGAGGATTCCACCTATACAGAAATGTTAGGAATGACAGGAAGGGAATTTAGAATACACATATTGAAAACAATGAAAGAATGATGGAAACAATGAAGGAAACTGCTAATAAAGTGGAAAATAACCAAAAGGAAATCCAAAAACAAAATCAAGAGATGAACGATATGAAGAATATAAAAAGGATATAGCAGAGCTGAAGGAAATGAAACAGTCAATCAGGGAACTTAAAGATGCAATGGAAAGTATCAGCAACAGGTTAGACCATGCAGAAGAAAGAATTTCAGAGGTAGAAGACAAAGATTTTGAGATAACTCAGATAGTAAAAGAGGCAGAAAAGAAGAGAGAGAAAGCAGAACGTTCACTGTCAGAATTATGGGACTTTATGAAGCGTTCCAACATACGAGTTATAGGAATTCCAGAAGGGGAAGAAGAATGCCCCAGAGGAATGCAAGCCATACTAGAGAATATTATAAAAGAAAATTTCCCAAATATCACCAAAGATTCTGACACACTACTTTCAGAGGGATATCGGACCCCAGGTCGCCTCAACTCTAACCGAGCTTCTCCAAGACACATTGTGATGAACCTGTCCAAAGTCAAGACAAAAGAAAAGATTCTGCAGGCTGCCAGGAGTAAGCGCCAGTTGACCTACAGGGGCAAATCCATCAGAGTGACTGCAGACTTCTCTAATGAAACTTTCCAAGCAAGAAGACAATGGTCATCTACCTTTAATCTACTTAAACAGAACAATTCCCAGCCCAGAATTCTGTACCCTGCTAAGCTAAGCTTCAAAATTGATGGAGAAATCAACTCATTTAAGGATATACAAACATTGAGGAAATTCGCCACAACAAGAACAGCTCTACAGGAAATACTTCAACCTGTTCTGCACACTGACCATCACACTGGATCAGCAGCAAAGTAAGAACTCATAAATCAAAGCACAGAACCTAACCTCCACACTGATGCAAAAGATAAAACTAAGCAATGGACTCTCACCAAATAAGACGAATAGAATACTACCACACTTATCAATTATCTCCATAAATGTTAATGGCTTGAATTCCCCAATGAAGAGACGTAGATTGGCTGACTGGATTAAAAAACACAAGCCATCCATTTGCTGTCTGCAAGAAACAAACCTGGCATCAACAGACAAATTAAAGCTCCGAGTCAAGGGTTGGAAGACAATTTTTCAGGCAAATGGAATTCAGAAGAAAAGAGGAGTTGCAATCTTATTTTCAGATACATGTGGATTTAAAGCACTAAAGTCAAAAAAGACAAGGATGGTCACTTTATATTGGTCAAGGGAAAACTACAACAAGAAGACATTTCAATTCTAAATATTTATGCACCCAATTTAAATGCTCCCAGATTCTTAAAGCAGACCTTACTCAGTCTGAGCAATATGATATCTGATAATACCATCATAACAGGGGACTTTAACACACCTCTTACAGAGCTGAACAGATCCTCTAAACAGAAATTAAACAATGATATAAGAGATTTAAATGAGACCCTAGAACAACTATGCTTGATAGATGCATATAGAACACTCCACCCCAAAGATAAAGAATATACATTTTTCTCATCACCCCATGGAACATTCTCCAAAATTGATCATATCCTGGGACACAAAACAAATATCAACAGAATCAAAAGAATTGAAATTTTACCTTGTATCTTTTCAGACCATAAGGCACTAAAGGTGGAACTCAACTCTAACAAAAATGCTCGACCCCACCCAAAGGCATGGAAATTAAACAATCTTCTGTTGAATAACAGATGGGTGCAGGAAGAAATAAAACAGGAAGTCATTAACTTCCTTGAGCATAACAACAATGAAGACACAAGCTACCAAAACCTGTGGGATACTGCAAAAGCAGTTTTGAGAGGAAAATTTATCACTTTAGATGCCTACATTCGAAAAACAGAAAGAGAGCACATCAACCATCTCACAAGAGATCTTATGGAATTGGAAAAAGAAGAACAATCTAAGCCTAAACTCAGTAGAAGAAAAGAAATATCCAAAATCAAATCAGAGATCAATGAAATTGAAAACAAAAGAATCATTCAGAAAATTAATGAAACAAGGAGTTGGTTTTTTGAAAAAATAAATAAAATAGATAAACCATTGGCCAGACTAACTAGAAATAGGAAAGTAAAATCTCTAGTAACCTCAATCAGAAATGATAAAGGGGAAATAACAACTGATCCCACAGAGATACAAGAGATCATCTCTGAATACTACCAGAAACTCTATGCCCAGAAATTTGACAATGTGAAAGAAATGGATCAATATTTGGAATCACACCCTCTCCCTAGACATATCCAGGAAGAAATAGACCTCCTGAACAGACCAATTTCAAGCACTGAGATCAAAGAAACAATAAAAAAGCTTCCAACTAAAAAATGCCCTGGTCCAGATGGCTTCACTCCAGAATTCTATCAAACCTTATAGATTTGATAGAATTGATAGAATTTGATATACAAGCTTATTCCTGTACTGCAGAAATTATTCCAAAAAACTGAGGAAGAAGGAATCTTCCCGAACACATTCTATGAAGCAAACATCACCCTGATACCAAAACCAGGAAAAGACCCAAACAAAAAGGAGAATTACACACCAATCTCACTCATGAATATAGATGGAAAAATTCTCAACAAAATCGTAGCCAATAGATTACAGCTTATCATCAAAAAAGTCATTCATCATGATCAAGTAGGCTTCATCCCAGGGATGCAAGGCTGGTTTAACATACGCAAGTCCATAAACGTTATCCACGATATTAACAGAGGCAAAAATAAAGATCACATGATCCTATCAATAGATGCAGAAAAAGCATTTGATAAAATCCAGCATCCTATTCTAATTAGAACACTGAAGAGTATAGGCATAGGTGGCACATTTCTAAAACTGATTGAAGCTATCTATGACAAACCCACAGCCAATATTTTACTGAATGGAATAAAACTGAAAGCTTTTCCTCTTAGAACTGGAGCCAGACAAGGTTGTCCTCTGTCACCTTTACTATTCAACATAGTGCTGGAAGTTCTAGCCAATACAATTAGGCAAGACAAGGAAATAAAGGGAATCCAAATGGGAGCAGAGGAGGTCAAACACTCCCTCTTTGCTGACGACATGATCTTATACTTAGAGAACCCCAAAGACTCAACCACAAGACTCCTAGAAGTCATCAAAAAATACAGTAATGTTTCAGGATATAAAATCAACGTCCACAAGTCAGTAGCCTTTGTATACACCAATAAAAGTCAAGATGAGAAGCTAATTAAGGACACAACTCCCTTCACCATAGTTTCAAAGAAAATGAAATACCTAGGAATATACCTAACGAAGGAGGTAAAAGACCTCTATAAAGAAAACTATGAACTCCTCAGAAAGGAAATAGCAGAGGATATTAACAAATGGAAGAACATACCATGCTCATGGATGGGAAGAATCAACATTGTTAAAATGTCTATACTTCCCAAAGCAATCTACCTATTCAATGCCATTCCTATCAAAGTACCTACATCGTACTTTCAAGATTTGGAAAAAATGATTCTGCGTTTTGTATGGAACCGGAAAAAACCCCGTATAGCTAAAGCAGTTCTTAGTAACAAAAATAAAGCTAGGGGCATAAGCATACCACATTTTATTCTGTACGACAAAGCCATAGTGGTCAAGACAGCATGGTACTGGCACAAAAACAGAGACATAGACACTTGGAATCGAATTGAAAACCAAGAAAAGAAACTAACATTTTACAACCACCTAATCTTTGAAAAACCAAACAAGAACATACCCTGGTGGAAAGACTCCCTATTCAATAAATGGTGTTGGGAGAACTGGTTGTCTACATGTAAAAGACTGAAACTGGACCCACACCTTTCCCCACTCAGAAAAATTGATTCAAGATGGATAAAGGACTTAAATTTAAGGCATGAAACAATAAAAATCCTCCAAGAAAGCACAGGAAAAACACTGGAAGATATTGGCCTGGGGGAAGACTTCATGAAGAAGACTGCCATGGCAATTGCAACAACAACAAAAATAAACAAATGGGACTTCATTAAACTGAAAAGCTTCTGTACAGCTAAGGAGACAATAACCAAAGCAAAGAGACAACCCACACAATGGGAAAGGATATTTGCATATTTTCAATCAGACAAAAGCTTGATAACCAGGATCTATAGAGAACTCAAATTAATCCACATGAAAAAAGCCAACAATCCCTTATATCAATGGGCAAGAGACATGAATAGATGTTTGTCTAAAGACAACAGACGAATGGCTAACAAACACATGAAAAAATGTTCATCATCTCTATATATTAGAGAAATGCAAATCAAAACAACCCTGAGATATCATCTAACCCCAGTGAGAATGGCCCACATCACAAAATCTCAAAACTGCAGTTGCTTTCTGGATGTGGAGAGAAGGGAACACTTTTACACTGCTGGTGGGACTGCAAACTAGTACAACCTTTCTGGAAGGAAGTATGGAGAAACCTCAAAGCACTCAACCTAGACCTCCCATTCGATCCTGCAATCCCATTACTGGGCATCTACCCAGAAGGAAAAAAATCCTTTTATCTTAAGGACACTTGTACTAGACTGTTTATTGCAGCTCAATTTACAATCGCCAAAATGTGGAAACAGCCTAAATGCCCACCAACCCAGGAATGGATTAACAAGCTGTGGTATATGTATACCATGGAATACTATTCAGCTATTAAAAAAAATGGAGACTTTACATCCTTCGTATTAACCTGGATGGAAGTGGAAGACATTATTCTTAGTAAAGCATCACAAGAATGGAGAAGCATGAATCCTATGTACTCAATCTTGATATGAGGACAATTAATGACAATTAAGGTTATGGGGGGGAGCAGAAAGAGGGATGGAGGGAGGGGGTGGGGCCTTAGTGTGTGTCACACTTTATGGGGGCAAGACATGATTGCAAGAGGGACTTTAGCTAACAATTGCAATCAGTGTAACTGGCTTATTGTACCCTCAATGAATCCCCAACAATAAAAAAAAAAAAGAAGTAAAACTCATAGATGGGTATGCTTCCCCTTTGTACAAAGTGAGCTTTTATAATTCATAACTTACAGTTTAAGTTTTCCTACTTATATACTGGCTCCAGTGGATATCTTTCTTCCTAGGTTTCTTCTCTAGTAAACTATGATTCTGTCTGTTGGCATGTCTATATCTTCAATATCTGGGCAACAATTTGCTCTATGACCTGAATTTTTTTTATTAAATCATAGCTATGTAACTTAATGCAATCATTAGGTACAATGTGCTGGTTTTATACACAATTTGAAATATTTTCATCAAGCTGGTTAACATTGCCTTCACAGCATTTCCTTAGTTATTGTGTTCAGACATTTATATTCTACATTTCGTAAATTTCACATGTACCCTTGTAAGATGCACTGTAGATGTGGTCTCACCCATTACCATCCCTCCACACATCCTCCCCTCCCCTCCATCTCCCCTTTCCTCATATTCGTGGGCTATAATTTGGTTACAGCTTTCATATTAAAGCCATAAATTGGTCTCATAGTAGGGCTGAATACATTGGATACTTTTTCTTCCATTCTTGAGATACTTTGCTAAGAAGAATATGTTCCAGCTCTATCCATGTAAACATGAAAGAGGTAAAGTCTCTATCTTTCTTTAATTTAAGGCTACATAATATTCCATGGTGTACATATAGCACAATTTACTAATCCATTTATGGGTCGATGGGCATCTGGTTTTCTTCAATGACTTAGAAATTATGAATTGGGCTGCAATAAAAATTCTTGTACAAATATGCAAACTAATATGTTCCTTTTAGAAAGACATTTAGAGAACACTTAGGGATCTAAAAAATAGACCTGCCATTCGATCATACAATTCCTCTACTAGGTATATATCCAGAAGACCAAATATGACCTGAATTCTTGAATGAATCTAAAAAGAGCTGTCAAATATCAATTTGTTCATCAGTTTCTTTTTACAAAGAGAATGGAAATGATAATATCTAAGCTTCTTTTTCATTTCAGATTAATGTGAGGGTACGAACAACTAGGATACAATGTTTCCATTGGTTAGATTGAGTCCTTCTTTTCTTACATGGCATACTAGAACCTGGAGGTCAGTTCATTCATTTTTTTTTTAATAAACCAGTAACATAGAATTTTATTATGAAGTATTATGCACTATTTATAATTGTATGTGCTATACTTATACACGATTGGCAATGCAGGTTTGTTTACACCAGCATCATTACAAATAAGTTAATAACTAAATGTACTATGACATTATAACATCACTAGGTGACAGGAATGTTTCAGTTCCATTACAATGTCATGAGACCACCACTGCATATGTGGTTTATTGTTGGACACTGCAAAAGCAATCCTAAGAGGGAGATTTATTCCATTACATGCCCACATTTCAAAATAAGAAACAGTGAATATACACAACTGAATTAATCACCTCAAGGAACTGGAAAAGGAAGAGAAATCCAATGTCAAGCATAGGAGAGGAAAATAAATAACCAAAATTAAATCAGAAATAAATGAAACTGGAAACAAAAGAATCATTCAGGAAATTAATAAGACAAAAAATTGTTTTTTCAAAAAGGTGATCAAAATCAATAAAACTTTGGCAATATTAACTAAAAACAGAAAAGTAAGATCTCTAATAACCTCAGAAAGAAATTAAAGGGGGAAATACCAATAGATACTACAGAGATACAAGAGATTATCTCTGACTAATACAAGAAACTCTATGTCAAGAAATTTGACAATCTGGAAGAATTGAATGAATAACTGGAATCACACCATCTCCCTAGACTTAACCAGTGTGACATAAATCTCTTGAACATACCAAAATCAAGCACCAAATTTGAAGCAACAATAAAAAAGCTCTGAACAAAAAGTCCCAGGACTAGACAACATCACAATTCTATCAAACATTCAAAGAAGAACTTCTACCTTTACTGCAGAAACTATTCCAAAACATTGAGAAGAAAAAAATACTCACTATCATGTTCTATGAAGCAAACATCACCAGGAAAGGACCCATCAAAAAATGAAAAGTACAGACCAATTTCACTAATGAATATTGATACAAGATATTCAATACTCAATCAAATCCTAGGAAATAGAATAAAGATACATATTGAAAAAATATATACATCATGATCAAGTAGGCTTAATCGTGGTGTTCACTGGGATGCTTTGACCCTCAACTTGAATTCCCAGTCTCAGGTGGGTGAGGCTGGGTTAGGTGGGTCACTCAAGGTCCATAGCTTCTTACCAGGCTGAGCAGAAACAAGAACTCACCTCATCAAATAGGGAAGCAAAACGAAACAAAACAAAAACAAAAACATCACTTTAGCACTAGCATGCTTCAGAAGAGGTTATCTCTGGCTACCATAAAAACTTATGCCCAGAAATTTGATGATGTGCAGGAAATGAACCAATACATGGAAGCACATCCTCACCTTAGACTTAACCAGGAAGAAATACATCTCTTGAACAGACCAATATTAAGCACTGAGATTAAAGATACATTTAAAATTTTTCCAACAACAACAACAAAAAAAACACTGGACTGTTTGGATCCCACCCAGAGAGCAGGGTCCTTTAAGACCTGTGGAGATGGTGGCTGACTGGATTAAAAAACACAAGCCATCCATTTTCTGTCTGCAAGAAACGTACCCGGCTTCAAAAGAAAAATTGAAGCTCTGAGTCAAGGGTTAGAAGACAATTTTTCAGGCAAATGGAATTCAGAAGAAAACAGGAGTTACGATCTTATTTTCAGATACATGTGGATTTAAACAAGCTAAAGTCAAAAAAGACAAA